>NC_091981.1:28676507-29352758 GCF_044704955.1 Pristiophorus japonicus | reverse complement strand
CGCTCCCCCTCTCTCTCTCTCTCTCTCTCGCTCCCTCTCTCTCTCTCTCTCTCGCTCCCCCCCTCTCTCTCTCTCTTGGCTCCCTCTCTCTCTCTCTCTCTCTCTCTCGCTCCCTCTCTCTCTCTCTCTCTCTCTCGCTCCCTCTCTCTCTCTCTCTCTCTCTCTCTCGCTCCCCCTCTCTCTCTCTCTCTCTCTCTCGCTCCCCCTCTTTCTCTCTCTCTCTCTCTCTCGCTCCCCCTCTTTCTCTCTCTCTCTCTCTCTCGCTCCCCCTCTTTCTCTCTCTCTCTCTCTCTTCTCGCTCCCCCTCTCTCTCTCTCTCTCTCGCTCCCCCTCTCTCTCCCTCTCGCTCCCCCTCTCTCTCTCTCTCTCTCTCTCTCTCTCTCTCTCGCTCCCCCTTTCTCTCTCTCTCTCTCGCTCGCTCCCCCTCCCTCTCTCTCTCCCCTTGTTCGGATTCTGTGTTGAACATACTCAGGTTTGAATCTTACCTTCTTGTCTCTCTCCGCTCCCAGGGCTCCAAGATCTCTGCCACACAGCACCGGCTCTAAATGCTGGTGGGGCCACTGTCAGCTAAAGGGACGGCTTTTTCATGCTGAAAATGGGTCCGGGGGCGGAGCGGCAGCAGTGCGCACTTTTACTGCGTCACTACTGCCACAAGCCCCACACCGCCACGAGAGTTGGCCGATTGCGGCGTTGGCCCACACCACTGTAAGACCTCCCAGGCCGAATCTATGTCACAGCGGCCATTCGATTTTGACAAATGGCCGCCGCAAATGGGCAGCAACAGTCCTTCCCGCGACCATGAATTTCGCGGCCCATATTTCAGAGATGCTGCAAGAATCTTTTCTTTTTTTTGTATTTTTTGTCTTGGACCTTATTCTTTATTTCTGTAAGTTTTTTTCCCCCTCTAATTCCTGCTTCTCGCAATCTGTAACATGCTGCAGCCACTGAAGTCCCACATTATTGAGCACAATTCTCTTTTAGTCTTGACTGAAGTCTTGTGTTTCCTTGCACAGTTGTGCCCTGACTTGAGTTTCATACATTGGAGTGGGGGGAAGGAGTAGCGGGGGATGCAAAGCTACAATGTTGCCCTCATCAAGAGCTATTTTACCCCTTGGGTGTCCTTTGCGCTTCCATCAGTCTCTGTGTTCATATAGCACCTACTGTTACATTGAGGGTAAGGTACACAGCCTGCATTTACCCTGTGGTCCGCCCCATGTATGGTGGTCTCGGGGAGAATTCTTTACGATGACAGTTAGACAGAAAAGGTCTGCATCTTGTAAAACTCCTTCTACACACTGCCCCATGAATAATGATCATTGTAACAACAAAAGGGGGTAGTTAAATAAATAATGTAATGGAAGAAGGTGATGCATTCGAATTTCTTTCCCAAGTAACTGGTTCTTTGATTGCTTGGCTCTGATATCACAGTGTGATTAAAAGCAGCCAGTGAGGTAAGAAAGGCAACCAGAGAGAGAGAGAGAGAGTGGAAAGTGATAAAGTACTGTAATGTTTGTCTATAAATCTGTTTTTTTGGCATTTATTCAGGTCAAGTATTGAAAGTCTACAGTGCATCTTCTGAGTGGTGCCTGTGTACCGAACTTCTAAGAGTTTAATTTCACCAAACTGTTTCCTTGCCTTTAGTACATTATCTTGATATTAAAAAAAAAATGATCACTGATCTAAATTCTCTTGGTAAATTTGTGACCATTGCGTTTGCAGTTGACTTTGTATAGTTTTAAAACCGCTTTATTTAAAGGTTGTACACTGGAACCTTGCATTGGAGCCTCACTGAGTGAGTGGTGTCATGCAGCGCGAGGGCACAGACATGATTTCCCCCACCACTTGAGTTCCTGGTCTCAGCAACTATACATGTATGATTCTTGCATAGTAGGCCATCCAACCCTTTGAGCCTGTTGCGCCATTCAGTTAGATCATGGCTGATCTGTCTCAATGTTACATGTTGTTATTTGAACACTTGATGCAGTCCTGATGGGTGAGCACATTGTATCCACTTGTATTTGTTATTCTTTGATAAAATTCTAGAGCGCCTGGGAAACACAAGCAGTGTTAATACCACAGCACTACAAATGGTTATTCAGATATAACATTACAATGATGTTCCAAATCAGCTTGGGTACTTCAAATTCCCCCCACCCCCCAAAGGAGGAACAGAAAACTGTAGGAAAAGTTATCCCCAGTTGTTTGGCTGTGTTCCGTGGAATCTGTCCGTGAATTTGGTCATCTACTCGGGTTCATGATCATTGTTGATGTTTCATGGCTACCAAGAAGGACGAGGGAGAAAATGGGGGACTCTTATACCCTCAAGCGTTTTTCTTTTCTTAATGGAAGCTGTGCTTCTGATCCCATGAACTCACCACCAAGACCTACTTCCACCTTTAACAAATTCCGTCTCTGCTTCTACCTTGGCTCATCTGCCCCTGAAACTGCCATCCATGCCTTTGTTCCCTTTCGACTCAACTATCCCAGTGTTTTCCTGGCTGGCCTCCCACCTTGCACCCTCCATAAACTTGAGCTTATCCAAAACTTGGCTGCCTGTGTCCTAACTCGTCCCAAGTCCCGTTCACCCATCACACCTGTGCTCGCTGACCTACATTGGCTCCCGGTCCAGCAGCGCCTTGATTTTGTTGTTGTTGACTTGTAAACACTCATCCTTGTTTTTAAATCCTTCCATTGCCTCACCCCTCCCTATCTCTGTAACCCTACAGCCCTCTGAGATCTCTGCGTTCCTCCAATTATGGCCTCTTGTGCATCCCCGATTTTCATCGCTCTCCCATTGTTAGTCGTGCGTTCAGCTGTCAAGGCCCTAAAGTTTGGAATTCCCTCCCTAAACGCCTCTGCTTTTGTACCTCTCTCTCCTTTAAGTCATTCCTTAAGACCTTGCTCTCAGACCAAGCTTTTGGTCATCTGTCCTAATATCTCTATGTGGCTCGGTATCAAATTTTGTTTGATTACGGTCTTGTGAAGTGGCTTGGGACTTTTTACTATGTTAAAGGTACTACATAAATGCAAATTGCTGTTGGTTTATAAAAACAATGTCCCCGTGCAGTTTTTAACATGTCCATCCCCGGTTTATTTTTAGCATCTTATCTGCCAGCTCAGTTACACTGGGCATGACTCCAAAGAGCTGTTATCTTTGGAAAGTGTTGACTTGACAGGAACACATGGGCTCACATTTTATTCTTAGAATGGCGCTGTCAGTTGCAATAGCCAGTGCGTTAAACGTCAGTATCCCTCAGAGCTCTGGAGAATGTGGCTGCCTTGTTCCATCAAGCAGGGCTAAATGGGGAGGCACAGTTGTCATTTCTCTAAATGGAGCCTCTAGGGACCACTGCGATTTCGAACACTTTCGAAACCTCTGATCTGGGGCATAGTTCTCGAGCACATCAACAAACATGTTCTCCTTATTCTGGTTATTAGTAACGACTGTTGACCAAGAATGTAATTTAAACTTTATTATCTCCTGTCTCCCTCACTTCCCCCACTCCACCGCTCAAATATTCTCTCTTCCTTGGCTGAAGGTGTTGACACTCTGAGTTCTGGTTCCACAGCTTTCACCTGCGTTTGGGTAATAACTGAAGTCTCCATTGTTCAGGCAGAGAGTAATCAGGGTATGTTCGACCATGGGAGATCCATTTGTCTGCAATTTCTGAGAGGCCACTGGATAAAAATCAGGAAAGCATCCATATCTGATTGTCCCCTTATCAGTCCTTTGGTGATTTGATTCCAATGTGACAGTGTTCCTCTTGGCTGGTAATGCTCATGACAGTGACCATCATTATATTCTGGCTCTCAAATTTTTGGTTCTCTGGGAACAACGGATGGAATTATGGAACGCTATCCCTAAAATACAAATCACAAATCCTGGAATATTAATGGATTTTGACTCTTTGTCCCTGTCGTGTCGCAGAGTGTTACCGCACATAAGCAGACAATCAGCTCATTAGTCTACACAAGTGTCCACACGTCTAGTTTAGTTCTCTTCCCCTGCTCATTTCCAACTCCATTTTATTATTCCCTTTTCAAGGAACTCTCTAAGTCGCTTTCAAAATAATTCAGAGACTCTGATTCAGCAGCAGTTTGTGATGTAGAATTTCACATTCTAACCGCCCTCTGTAAATAATTTTTTTCTAACCTCCCCTTTACTTCCTTTCTGATTGTCCCCAAGGACTGCAGCAGTTCAAGGAGAAGACTCACCGCCACCATCTCAAGGGCAACCAGGGGTGGACCATAAATGTCAGCATTGCCAGCCCACATCTTGGAACTGAACGTGTCCACACGTCACCCTCTCACCGACCAGTGGAGAGGATCTATCACTATTTCCTTTGGGGGCAGTAACTGGGACCCAAGATGGAATGCCGGGCTGCACGATGGCGGCCCGGATCACGCTACGGTCGCCATCATAGAGTCGGCAGGTAAAACAAGATGGCGGCCCGGGGCACTGGCGCACTGCCATTTGAGGAGCGCCCTGGGAGCCGATGTTGACCAGCCTCACGGCCTGTGGGGCAATTTCCCCCAAGGGGAGTTATGTTGTCGGCGTGGTGCGGTGAGGGGTCATTGCGCACAGCGGTGAGGTGATTGCCGGCTGCGCGGGGCGCTAACCGCAGGGTGGGCTGCTGCCATGGTAGCACCAATGTCCCAGGAGGTAGCAGTGCCCTCTCCCCCACGTGGAAAGTCTCCTCTAATCCCGATAGTGCCCCCTGAAGGTGCTAGTGGGGCTATAAATGGGGCAATTTCCCCCCCATGACATTTAAAGTCTCTCTCTTTGAACTGTAACATCTCATCCCGTGCAATATCCTAGAGAATCTAGTGTCTTTTTCTATTGCTTTTATAATTGGATGTACTTATTGTACTGCAAAAAATAGCCACCATGCTCCACCCTTTGTCTATGATTGGTCTCCTTGGAAGATAAGCCACAAGCTGAAGTTTCACAGGAATGTCTAACTGGAACCACCCATCCCGAGGTCTCACTAACTTTGCAAATTGTAACTCGATCCACTTTGACTTCTTAAAGCGACAGAGGACAGAGCTCCCCAGAAGACAGCAAGGGCCAGCCAAAGTGCCTTGCCTCAGTCCAAGTACGTCCCTCCCCCAGCTGAAGTGCCTTACCCCAGCGCAAGTGCATCCTTTCACGCCCCTCCCCCTCCCCGCCCCATAGATAGGGCAGGCATTGTGTATGGATTGTGTATGGTTTATTGGGTATCAAGTGAATAGTGACAGTGTCGTGGCTTCTGGATATCATCCACTCCAACTATGTCCCTTGTAGGGGGTTGGGAGAATGTGATCCATCTTCCCTGAGTTCCCTCTCCCCTCCGATTTCCACCCCCACCCGTATCTCAACCCCCTCCCCACCCATGTCTCTTTCCTCCCCCTCCTCCCACATCTGTGTCTCAGGCCTTAGGTCTTGCTTTTCACGTGGAGGGAATGATTTGGGGCCAGGAGGGGGGGGGGCGGAGCTTGACAGAGGACGGGGCTTGACAGACGCAGTACAAATAGTTAAACTGTTTATAATTCTCCTATAATGGGGTGCGCATGACTACACATTACTGCAACTGTGAGCTAACTGAAGGCAGGTGAACTATGTCCCTACATACATAACCAAGGATTCTGTTCTTTTTATGGCCTTCTCTATTTGCATTGTTACCTTTCAATAAATTGTGTATCTGCACACCAGTGTAACTCTGATCCTCTTCAGCCATTTAAAATCTTACCATTTAAGCTGTATTTTTCCCCATTCATACTCTGTTCCTTTCCCCAATGTATAAAAGTGAGCCTATTTGCATGAAATCATTGTGCAGTGATAGCATTCTTGCTCATGAGTGGACCAGGAGGGGACTGCTTAGTCACAATCTAGGCAGTGAAATCTGGGGATCTGGGAGTTTAGATATTGACCAATTATGGAAAGTTGTCACTAAACTAATTTTGACGGATGTTAATCCTTTAGATTTTCTGCATTCACATATAAGCCAGGTTTTGAAAATCCAGAACTACTTGAAACTTCACCAACGCACATATGACTAACAGTTTGGCTCATTTTAACGAGTCAACACATACTTTCAGCTTTGGTACGTCACTTTAAAGATAATTATTTTTAATGAAGAAAACAAATCAAAGTAGTTCAGTCAGCAAATTTGAGGACTGCTGCATTCTGAGACTTGGTCAGCACACACTTCAAAAATAGTCCTGATGATTTGTCAGGTGATTTTGACAAGTGGGATTTCAGAGGTACACGTGAGTATTTCACCTGCTATTTTGGTATGACCAAGAATCGCTCGGCGTTCTCTTTGTCCTGTCGTCCTCTTGGTTTTTGCTGCTGTTTAAACCATGTTTCATTGCCATACAGCATTTTAATAAATTTGAGCAAAATGGGGTGGGGGGGGTGGGGGGGGGGCGGAGCGGAGATTCCTCTGATTAATGGAAAAGGATGACTTGAGAAGCTTTGGGGCAACCAGAACATCTCTGCATCCTGATGGGGCCTAGCAACCTGCTGACTCACTAGACTTTTGCCTGATCATGTTTTCTGTGAAGTGCTTTGAACATTTTTCTATATTAAAGGTTCAATATAAGTGCAAGCTGTTGATGAACCAACCTCTCAGGTGGAAGTGCTAAACTGCTTGTCGGCCGTGAAAAGTTCGCCTCTGTGTCAACGGCGGCTCACTTGGTGTAGCTTCAGTCTCCTTTCTCCTGCAAACTAGTAACCTTATACGCAACCACCCGCACTGGGTGCTGACCGCACTTGAACTCGAGCTTGAAGAAAAGTGACTTGTTGCCCACTTTCCGAGCCCATTGTGTTTATTTCCCTTAATGTTTAACCAGGAGACTCAATTTGCATAGCTAGAAGAGGTTGCATTCCTGGGACGCTCTGATGGGTGAAGATGGCAGATTTATTATTAGCTGGCGATGCAGCTGCCTGGCACTAATGAAAGTTCATTGTTCTGAGAAGTTGGCACTTTTTGTGACCTTGTACTTAGGGCCTCCAGGTGATTCACGTGTACACTGCACAGATTGTGTAACATGGCTGTGTGGAGGCTTCATTTGGATCCAGTACATAAAGCTTCTTCTGATCACCTGAGGATAAGAGCACGATACAGTGCGCTACTGAGCCAGGAAGATCAGGAAGGCACCACCAGCCTTGATGCCGACCTTGTGCTCAGTTACTGATCTCTGTCGCAGCAGATGAGGAGGTGCTACAATGGCCTTGGTGTTCCTGGCTGTTATATCTTCAGTACAACTCACAAGCACTCACAAGCCTTAAGATGGCAGAAAACTCCAGAACTCTAGTCAGGTGACCTGTTCCCTCTTTATTTGTACACCGCACTGGCTGCAGTACTACAGTAGTCCACATGTGGCGCTATATATATTACGCTGGACTAATGAGGGTAAACTCACCCAGAGTTGCTCGTGACCACTGTGGGTATGTGTTGGGTTTGGACAGTGTTAGGCTGAGTTGGGAAGGAGATGCGTTCGAATCACTCCCACATTAGATCAACATGAGCAGTTTGAGAGCCATGGAAGGCTCAGAAGCATTCACTGAGGTGATGATGACCCTTTGAACTCTTAAACAGCACTCCTTTTAATAATGTTAGAAGAGCTCTCTTCGTAATCTAATATTTTTGATTGTAATTGAAATTTGCAATATACAACCTCTGAGATTTATAAATGTATATAATATAGGTGCACTGCACTGTTGGTTCTGTAACTGGCTGACTTAAATGGTATAATCTCCCATTCTGTATGAAATATCTCCTCAATTCAATGACCGTAAAGGACGTTACTGCTCTGCTCCATTCCCTGCCGTGTCTCTCCTTTGCTCTCTCCTCGCTCCCCCCCCCCCCCCCCCCATCTACATCACAACCCCATGCTGGTCTCCTCCTCCCCATCCCACTTGCATTCAATCACAACAACTGTATACACGTAGCTTGTGCATGACTCCAGACAGCACAATCGCCAGCTCTGACCTTGATTTCTCATCACGACAAAAAGCTCCAAACTTTAATGTGAGCTTTAACTGCCCCATCCAGGGCCTGCAGACTTTTTAAAATCTGGAATATTCATGAGCCCAATACTGGAGGTTTCATTTGTGAAGGCTGAATTACATTTCAGCATCTTCCCCAGGTGGGTTCAGACAGCTCATTTCACATTGGGCCCTTAAATAGGCAGGAAGAAAAACTGGCTTTTGTCCCATTACTCTGAGCTATTTAAAATTCCAGACATGGGTCGTTCAGCAGGATTGTATGTATGAATGCATCACTTTTCAAGAGATTCTACATAGTGATAGAAATTAAGAGCTATAATGGGTGAGTCCTATGAAGCTGCACTGCTCCCACCTCTCTCCCCTACATTTCTGCACTTAACATTGTGAACAGTATCTTACCAAACCATATCATGGATATAGTTTCCTTGTGTATGTGTGGGGGTTTTTTTTAAGTTGAAAAATGTCCATTTGTCATCACGTTTGAAACAAAACTGCAGGAATGCACGGTTGTGTGATTCTGAGAGTGCGCAATTTGTGTTATGGTTACAAAATAAAAGTGGCTAAATGTGACGTAGCTGTGATATAATCCTTTAATGCTTCTCAAGCAGATAATAAGCTACTTAATCAGTATAAATGTCAACGTTCGTTAATTCAGTGGAGAGCAAATGTGTAGAATAAACATATGAACATCACAGGCAGGAAAAGATCCCTAATTGGCCTGGCAAGCCTGCCCCACACTCATGATAACTAGAGTATTATGACATGAGTCTCTTTCCCCCCCACCCCCCCCCCCCATGCCCACCCCCACCGCCATGTCATCTACTGGAAGAGATGAAAATCCCAGGAACAATTGGGGGGGGGAAATACTCTAGACAATTCCTCTCCAATCCCCTCGGGTGATCAAACCCAGTCCAGGAGATCACAATGGGTCAAGGAAGATTGAGAAAAGTACGACTTGGGAAACAAAGTGCTGACGCATTGGCAACTGCTTTAATGGAGACACGTGAGCAGAGGTTTGGTGGGGGCCCCTGACCTCAAATATACCAAGGAGATAACAAACCATTTCAGAGTCAACACGATGACACTGATTTACGGACTTTGCCAAAGGCCCAGAAACAGTTGCACAAGATAAGCCATGAATAATACTATTAAGGTAGATGTAAAGGACAAGAAAAGTAACTGTTCTGAAGCTTGTGTGCAAAAATGCTGCCCTACATGCCCAACATGTTTATAACTGGCAGGGTTGTACACCCATGAATGCTTTGTGAGAAGGCATCCCACTGTCTCAATCCCACTCCCACACCCGCCGTGCTCTAAGCTCTTGTTTTTAAAGACAAGATTGGCTTATTGGAGAGCACCATCTGTTGCACCCATGCACCAAGCATTGACCAGATCTCAGTGCCTGTGAGGAAAAAGTTTACTTATTCAACAAAATGGAGCATCTGCAATATGTTGAAACAGCTTAGCTTGGATGGGTGACCAGAACTACTGGTGCATTACTTTGATCACTCATTCTGTGCTTTGCCTGCATTGCCTTATGAGTGTGCTCGTAATATGCCATCGTTCTGCTCACCCGAGTCAGATGCATATGAAGAAAACCATCCTGGTGAGTGCCCTTCTCTCCTCTTCATCTTCCTCTTCATCTTCCTCTTCCTCTTCCTCTTCATCTTCATCTTCCTCCTCATCTTCCTCCTCCTCCTCCTCCTCCTCCTCCTCCTCCTCCTCCTCCTCCTCTTCCTCATCTTTCTTCCTCCTCATCTTTCTCCTCCTCTTCCTTCCCCTATTCCCTTCCTCTTCTATCTTCCGCTCTTCCTCTTCTTCCTTTCCTCCTTCTCCGCTTCCTCTTCCTCCACCTCATGGAGCAAAGGTGCGACATGCTGTTTGCTCTTCCTGATTTGTATGGACGTCTTGCTGGCTCTGTCCTCCCAACAGAAGTTGGCACGTTGAGTCACTTGGCTACATTTACTTGAGAATGCTGTAGTTAGGTTCACATCATTGCAGTCTGCCTTTAAACAAATGATGACATGAGTAGCGCATGCAGTATTTGTATAGGTATAGCCACATTAGCAGTATCTTTCTCATGACTCTCTACAGTTGCTGTGGAGCTGTTGGGATCCATGCTCCAATATGCGCTCATGGTTACCTTCTCTTCACTTGGAGAACAGCTTTGGGTAACTGGAAGAGAGATTCTGAGCTCACTTAGTTGCCCACTGTTCTGTGCTAGCTTACGTTTCATGAGATGTGTGTAGCAGATTTAAAAATGGTGAGGGGACCAGTGAGAGATGTCAGTATAGATGTTTCTCTAACATGCAGGTTTATGGGCTGATGCAGTAAAATACAATTCTATTTCCACAGTTCTCAAGAAATAGTGACATGGCTAATACATTATTTCACCACCTTGGTGCACGAGATTTGATTTTGATGAACTAACTTTGGTTACAGTTTTTCACTCACTAAATTTGGGAGGAGGGGGAATGTAATTGGGCTCCACTGTTTGGTTCTCTGCCTTTGAATAGGTCTCTGGCTCATTGTGTTGGTCTCAAAGCATGGACATATGGCCAATCTCCAAGGAAGTATACTTCAAAATAAGTCAGTGCCTTCAGGAGAGGAGGGGGAAAGGAGCAAAAATCACAGACAGGAATGGAAGAGCTAATCTCAATTACTGAAATGAGCAGAACATTCAGTGCTCAATGTACTTTTTGCACACCATGATGTGGTTAAGAACAACAGCTCCCAGTGGCTCAAGGTCTCCGGGTCACACAAGGTTCCTGTCAGACCCAGTAAAGCTGCCAATGGCTGCTTCAAATCTTTTGGCAGTTTTCTGTGGGAAAGAAAGGCTCCCTGCATGTGGCAATGTGATAGGAACCCACGCACGCACTGGCTCCGGACAGTGATCAGTGCAAACCCGCCGAAGGTGGTGAGCATGACTGAGTGAGATCTCCACTGGGTCTGCAGTAGAAACTCCTTCACATGCCACAGGACGTCAGCTGTGGTGCCGCCGAGCTGTCCAGCACTGGCAGCCATTATAAGCTTCACCATTATGTTCATACACTTCGATATATCTTCAGATACAGGTACAAACGGCTGTTATTGAATCTCTGAACTTGTAGCTAGACTTCAATATGTATCACTTTTTGGCCGCCTTTTGAACAATTATGAATTTTGAACTCTTGTTTTTTTTTTACACTTCTTACTTCCCGCTGTTGTCCAAGCTTGAGTAGACAGGGTTTCACCTTCCAGGCTCCTCTGTCGGCTGCTCTTGTGTAGGCAAGGGCTCGAAACATCTGCCTTTATCGGTATCATATTTTACTCCCTATGGGGCAGAACCTGCTCTCCAGTTGATGGCTTCTCCACGTTCCCTTGGCTGAGATCCGGAGGTTCACTGCAGTTTTACTTTAGTTAAAGAACTGGCCCGCTGTAAGAAGCCAACGTGTATTTGCAGTTCTCCCAGCAGTTCTCCAATTTCCAACAGTTGCCAGCCAGTGGAAGTGAAAGCTGGTCCTTTGCTGCTTCCATCTGTAAGCTGAACCAATCATCCTGCAAAGGTCGGTGCATTCCAGCAAAAAGCCATTGGAGCCGACCAGATTTGGAGCTGAAAAATCTGTCTTCAAAAATAAAATGTACACTTTTTTTATATTGCTGCAAATAACTTCAGGTGAACGATCTCATTTCCTGTATATTGCAGTTGCCTGTCATACTGTTGCTGATAAGGATCTGTTGTTATGTTGGGCTCCACATCCACATATAATGGCTCTTTCACTGCAATTATTTACTAATTGTTAACTGTTATCTTCTGAAAATGGCCCTTTTAAAGGGGTGAGGACGTGTCTTGGATCTGCGGCTAGGCTCCGTGTCTGGAATGTTGCATTTCTTCACGTTCCGTCTCCCAGAGGTTGCCTCTCGGAGATTACACGTTGTTGAGAACCGTACACAGCTCTTTGTCGGGTTTTTTCCGGTTGCCATCATTTAACTCCTGCTTTCAAGTGTAGGGGATTAGGGGGGTAATATTCTGATCTACCTGGTGAAGTCACAATTGCAAACCATCCGACAAATGTGGTGAGAATGCAGAACTCACCAGCACAAGGAGTGGTTGAGGTGAATAGCGTGGATACATTTATCAGTACATGAGGAGAAAGGAAAAGAAGGTTAAGCAGACAGGGTTGGAGGAGGCTTGTGTGGAGCATAAATACTGGCACAGACCTGCTGTAAATTTGATGTAATTCTATGTAAGCTACTTTAATACTTTTTTTAGTTAGATGGAATCGCTAATTGTAATGAGCGTAATGGTTTTGAGCAGAGCTACAATTAACCCGACTGAATTGATTTCAGATTTTTTAAATGGGCACACTCTATCTTGAAAGCATGGGTTGAGAGTGAGAGGAGAAAAGCATTTTTAGAAGCTCTTTTAAAGAGTTGAAAGGGGGGTAGGGGTGGGGGGAACCTTGGTGCTGGAGATCGGTTTGAAGGAAGATTGAAAGATGAGTGAATATGTTCACCTAATACTAGCTGAGCTTGAGATTTTGAGGATCAGATGATCTGTTTTTAAGCAGGACAGTTGGTCAGAAGATTAGTAACCCATAATCCATGGGGTCGATTATACAAGGGCTTTAGAAGCAGTGGCCAAAAGACCTTTGGTCATCTATGCTTCCTTGGGTTTGAATAATTCTTGCATGTGCACCAGTGAGGTCATTAGAATGAGATGTTTTCCAATAAGCTCCATGTACAATGTCATGAATAAAAGTTAAAAATGTTTTTGCTGTGGCTTGAGTCCTATGCATAATCTGACGACATTCGTATTTTAGTTGTTTTTTTGAAGATATGAGATCCCTCTCTTTTCGCCACAGTCGCCTGGTGCACTGGGCTCGTCATCATAGGCAGTCCCTTGAAATCGAGGAAGACTTGCTTCCACTCAAAAAGTGAGTTCTCAGGTGACTGTACAGTCTAATATGGAACTACAGTCTCTGTCACAGGTGGGGCAGACAGTGGTTGAAGGACAGGGCGGGTGGGGTTTGCCGCACGCTCCTTCTGCTGTATGCGCTTGTTTTCTGCATGCTCTCAGCAACGAGACTCGAGGTGCTCAGCGCCCTCACATCTGCTCACTGGCTGAGAGGACAGTTGAATGAGCAATCTGCTCCCTGCAACTCCCATTCTGCAACTCCGCCTCTTGATTTTCTTCGTCTCCGCAGTTTGGATTAATCTATCTTGCTCACAACACCAGGGCTGAGAACTGGAACTCAGCAGGATGGGGATTGAAGCAGAGTCTCGGCAATCTGAACTGCACATTAATATTCAGACACAGAGCTTTGTGTAGAGCTCATGAAAGCCGATTGCAGTAAGGATTCAAAGGGAACTTCTGACAATCCCACCATCACGAGCAATAGAGGGCTTGTGGGTTTATGTTTTATTTGAAACATTTGAAAAACGATAGGAAAGGAAACACAAGGTAAAGGTCTGACAAAAATATGCATTTTAAATCAAGTACTTGAACAAGGCTTTACAATAGATAATGGTGTTCTTTGCAACAAAATGGAGTATTTGGCACACTTGGTGAACTGACTTAGATGGATGGCTGAAACTTCTGCTTATGATCAAACTGTTCACCACACTGCTTCTTGTCAATCAGGGCCTATTATATCATTGTTTGAAAAGGCCTTTACTTCACCTTGATGAACAGCCGGCGTTTGTCACCCCACAGGGTGTTTACTGTGTTTTAAGTCAGACTCCACGAGGAAGGGCTGCACTTGTCAATTATTCTCATTTTATTAATCCAGCCTTGATTTAAAGAACTACTGTCTTCATGAAAAAAATATTCGCCAAAGTTGGCGCTGAGGGAGGAGGACGAGTTAGGAGAGGGCCCCTTATTTTCATCACAATGGCATCACGGTGCATTGCTGTTTTGATGTGATTGCGTCATTGCATTCCGTTTGTTAATGTGAAAAATGTTGGACAATTCCTTTAACGTAGTGAAGCCAGCGGTCCCTTGAACTGTGTTGAGTCCAGAGTGTGATTTTCATTTTAAGAATTGGCAGGGAAAAAACTGAAACCGAGAGATTGAAGATTGTGGTTCTCGGTATACTGTGTTCTGGTGAAATGCGACATACCTCATTCAAGAAGTAATGCTATATTTCATGTATATATTTAAGATTCAAAAAAAAAATTAGGGGAGGTGGGCGGTGTGGGGGTCAATGCTACAGTGACAAGACCCCTTCCCCACAATGGACAAGTATAAATGGCGATAGCTCGTAACAGGTTAGACATAACGCATTGGCTGAGCTCTACATAATGCCTTTTCTCCAAATTCTCCACTACTTGTCCTCTGTTCCTGAATTCCTGGAAATCTATTTGAAGGTTACTGTGTTTTTCCTCCCCCCCCCCCCCCCCCCCCCATCCTCTTATTCTTTTACTCTTGGTCCGTCTGGCATGAAACAGCAGAATAAAGCAGTTTTCTGAAAGATTCCTTGGCCTCTGGTAACTATTAGTCATGATTTTTTTTTTCTTCCCTTGCTCCAAGGGATGAAAGTTATTCTAAATTAATTATTGACAGGCTCCTGATTTTAATTGTCAACAGATTTTATAAAAGTTGAGCTGCATATATTTTTTTCTATGCTCTTCGGAGAATCAGGACAAGCTGGGCAGGGCTCCTGAGCAAGTACAGTCTTTAATTTGGAGTGGGGACAATCCGTCTGAAGGAAGGAGCTGCTCAAATGGTTACTTACCAGATGTGTTGTAAAGCAGAGGTCCCCCTTCTGTTAATCCTTTATGCTGTGTGTTTGTTTGCTCTCCTCCCTGAAGGCACTGACGCATGTCGGGGTACAGTTCCACAGCCCTTCACTAACTTGCCCAAAAGACCAATTCTTAATGTGTAACGCTGAATGTTGCTGGACTGTTCAATCGTGGGAGGAGACTCTGAGCCTGATGCTGTCCTTACTCAATGTCCACGCACTTGTGATATATTCTTTACGACATCAAAAACTCACACATACAAGATAGCACTATGGGAACTTGTCATGTGACCGTCACATGATCCTTTATTATATTTACATCAGCAGTTGCATCACCACAGTAGTCCACTAGGTGGAGCACTATTACAACATGCACTTCCCCAAAATACTTTTGTTGTGTCATCAAACTGTGCAGAGGACAGGGGAAAGAATGGTGTGTGGGTCCAAAGTGTGCATTGCAGCATCCGGTTTCAAATGCCAGAGTTTCTGCAATTGATCAGCCATGATCATATTGAATGGTGGTGCAGGCTTGAAGGGCCGAATGGCCTACTCCTGCACCTACTTTCGATGTTTCTATGTTAAAGGGACTGTGATTGTATTCCTCGGCACCTGTGGCAGTCATCCTTGGCTTGATTCTTTCAAATCGTGGAGAAATAATTTGGCAGTGTGCGTTGTGGTGGGGTAAATTCTGCAAGCCAAAGCCAGCTTCACTCGAGAAAGAAACATCTACCGTGCAGTAGGTGATGGGAAAGATTTTAATGGACTCTCCTTGGCTCAGCCGAGCTTTTCAGAACTGGTTGGCCTGAGGTCAGCCAGGGAAATGTGACACTCTCATCACCAGTCCACATCCCTTGATTAGGGGAAGGGAAGGAAATCAAGCAGCGTTCCTTTCTCTTGATCACAATCCGGTGACCAATGCTGGACGTATGTATGGCTACCTAGTGAGTACCAGATTGGGCTTGACTGTCCTGCCTCCTGAGGTTGAACAGCTTGCTGACTCTCTCTGTCTCGGCTTGCACATGAATAGCAGCCACTTGGATCACTTATTGGACAGCATTTGTGCCCATGAAACTATGGGCCCAAGTTTCGAGCCGCACCTAGAATGGCGCAGTCCCGACCTGGTCGCCCGTTTTTCGCGCCACAAAGTGCGCCTAAAAAAAACCTCCATATTCTCCACCTCCCTGCAGGTCCTCTGGCCCTCGGCGCAACGCAGCAGGAGCTGTAGGGGGTGGAGCCAGGTCCCTGCGCTGAAAACAGTGCCGGGACCTCTGCACATGCGCGCTACAGTGGGCACGCAAGTGCAGTAGCTCCAGGCGCCCGAAACTGTGTGGGAGGGGCCCGAAGCACGCAGCCCCTAGCCCTGGCCGAATGGCCTCACTGGGGCTGCGTGAATAAGGCTCCTCCCATGGCCAGCTCCTGCTTCCTCCCGACTCGACTCCCGCTTCCCGCCCCCCGCCCCCGGACCGGGCCCGACACCCGTTCTCCTCGCCCCCCCCCCCCCCTCGCCCCCGGACCGGACCCGACACCCACTCCCCCCACCCCTCGCCCCCGGACCGGGCCCGACACCCGTTCTCCTCGCCCCCCCCCCCTCGCCCCCGGACCGGACCCGACACCTGCTCCCCCCCCCCCCCCCGCCTCCGGACTGGATCTGACCTGACCTCCCTCCCCCCGACCTGACCTCCCTCCCCCCGACCCGAACCGAACCGACCTCCCTCCCACCACCCCCCCGACCCGACCCAATGCCATCTACCTGTAAATCTGGTGCTGGGGACGGGCTCTGCCCGAAGTCTCGGGCCCGGCCCGTTCAGCCTCCCTCCCCCTTCTCCTTTCCCCCCCCCCCCTAATCTCCTTCCCCCCCCCCAATCTCCTTCTCCGCCCCCCCCATCTCCTTTCCCCCCCATCTTCTTTCTCCCCTTCTCTCCCCCCTTCTCCCCCTTCTCCCCCATCCCTCCCCCTTCTCCCCCTTCCCTCCCTCTGCTCCCCCCCCTCTCTCCCTCTACCCCCCTCCTCCCCCTCCCCTCGCTGTCAGAAACACAGACACTGACAGACAGAGAATGAGAGACACACAGACAGACAGAGAGATAGAGACACTGACAGAGATACACTGAGGGGGGCATCCCAGCACGCTGTTGGAGGGCTCCCGGTGCTGCAGTCGGTAAGTATAAAATGTTTTATTTATTGATTTAAAAAAAAATTATTTCTTATTAATTTTTTTTGATTGATTTATTGATGTATTTAGCATTTATTATTGATGATGGCTCTTTATTTGTAAAACTGAAGTGTTTAATGTTTGTAAACTTCCCTTTAAACACCCCCCCAACCATTCCCTACGCCTGATTTGTAACCTATGCCTGATTTTCTAAAGTGTAGACAAGGTTTTTGCGAGCGTACAAAAATCTTCACTTACTCCATTCTAAGTTAGTTTGGAGTAAGTTTTCACTCACGAAACTTTGAAATCAGGCGTAAGTGGCCGGACATGCCCCATTTTGAAAATAAAATTCTGTTCCAAAGTGAAACTGTTCTAACTGACTAGAACTGGAGCAAACTAAATGACGAGAATTCCGATTTCTAAGATACTCCATTCTACACCAGTTGCTCCTAAAAATCAGGAGCAAATCATGTGGAAACTTGGGGCCTTTAACTCTGCAAGGAGTCAACAGCCTTGAAGAAAATTGGCAAGGGGACGATAAGATTTGACACCGTTTTTGAATGCCAATTAGACTCCAAAATCAGGCCATAAAAGGAGTGCTTGGCGATCTAACATTTTTCTTAGTATTTCTCAATATGTCTCTATTTTGTGCCTTTTGATAACGGTTGCCAATTCTGCCAAAGTCGAACAATTCCAAAAGGATAAAATCTTTCTTGATCCAGATAGAAGGGAGCTTTCAAGATGCCTCATGTGAAGGAATCCCTTTTCTGAAGGCCCGTTTCTATAGCGACTTGTGTCATTTGAGATCAATCCACTGTCAATCCCATCCACACCGTCTTTAGTTCTCACTTTTATCTGACTTTGAATGCTGTGTTCAAGCTGATCTCCTTTAGTACTGTTATTACCTTAGGCAGTGAGGTCCCATGAGGGTGTTGGCCGCATGCCAGAGCCAACCTGATCAAACCTTTCCACTGCATATCGGATAAGACAGGGGCTGGAGTGTGTTACAAGGCAGGAACATATGGAGGGTTGAAATTATGTCATAAAATGGCAAGAACTAAACTCAATGTTGCCACTTCAAAGCTACTTAATATCCTTCACATGCATCCTAAACACAGGTTGTGTGTGTGTGTATTATACGCATTGCATGAGCATAGTGTTCAGGTGAAGTTGAGTTCGGGGCCAAGAGCTAATGGGATCAGGACATGCAGTGATCTTTAGTCCCTATATTAAAGTTGTACATTCTATCCTTATTCCTGGATCCTATTTTGATATATTTATAGTTCAATTACAAAACATTCTGGAGTTTGGGAATAGAGATGGCTGGAGTTTCTCTGCAGTGCAGGCTGAGGAGCAGGGTAAGACAAAATAAAGGTACAACAGTGCCAACCCTGGCGGCAGGGTGTAATTACAGTGTGACGGGTTTACATGGGTAGTTTCCATTTATAAATATAGACATAGGAGCTTGTAATAGAATACTTGAAAATGTAAGATTTTTATAGATCATATATTTTATGGGGCATTATAATTGCTTCGCAGTTGGTTTCAATGATAGAGGCATAAGTGCCCACCCAGCAATTCAAAGGTAAGTCCCATTTTACCATCAAATTAAAACTGCAAAGATAGAGTGTTAAAAGGGTAGAGTGTAATAATTCACGGGATGTGGGTGTTGCTGGCAAGGCCAGCATTTATTGCCCATCCCGAATTGCCCTCGAGACTGTGGTGGTGAGCCACTGTCTTGAATACAACTGAGTGGTTTGCTAGGCCATTTCCGAGGGCAGTTAAGAGTCAACCATACTGTTGTGCGTCTGGAGTCACATATAGGCCAGACCGGGTAAGGACGATCGAATTCCTTCCCTAAAGGACATTAGTGAACCAGATGGGATTTTCTGACAATCTGGTAGTTTCATGGTCACCATTACTGATACTAGCTTTTTAAATTCCAGATTTATTTGAATTTTAAATTCCCCCAGCTGCTGTGATAGGGAATCTGAATTCGTGTCTCCGGATCATTAGTCCAGCTCTCTGGATTACTAGTCCAGTAACATAACCACTATGCTACCGTACCCGTTAACTGATAAAGCACTGACTCGAACAGCTAGAAACAAACAGCTTTAAGCTGCTCTTCAGTACGAACCCTTGGATTGGCAATAAGGCAATTTCTACAGTGGATCATATATCCCTTAATTGACCAATCTCTCTTCACTCTGGCACATTTGTTTTCGGAGCCCGGCTAGTTTGTCAGCATGGTTAATTTGGCTTTGGACACCTCTGGTGTGCGGCATCACATTTGCTCAATTAGTCTTGTTAATTTGATAGTTCAAGTGAACTGATTTTTTGCAGATGCTTTCCTGCAAAATCTTTAGCACTTGGCAACTTTGAGTAATTTTAGCTCTGACCATTATTATCCCACAGTAGCTGATTTATTTTCCCTCTGCTTCACATGCTTCCTGCAGTGTCCTCTGGGCACCCCCTGCTGCTCGCTGTGAACACCGAGGTGCACCATTTGGCATTAGCATTACCGCTGGTGCTTGAGTGCAGCCTGGTCTATGCATAAAGGCCATTTGTCCATCGCGATCTATCTTTACTTCTGCTAATTGAAGATAATCAGTCAATTAAAATACCATCCGTGCCCGCTGTAAATAATGGTGTTTTAACAGATAAATCACAGGCAGTCTGAATAGCTTTTCCGTCATTGGCCCTATTTGCACGAAGCTATCAACTTGCAGCTAATCTGTTGTTAAACAATTTGTCGGCTAACTTTCCTGCTGCAATGTCAGCTGGGATTTTGTGATGTGGCAACCCAGGCAGAGTAAATGCATCAGCTTAACTGGCATAGCTGGCAGCCGAGGTGATGGGATTCATCAAAATCAGTTTTTGCCTCGATATCTGCAAATTATCGGTATTTACCTGAAATAACCTCAGACATGCTTTGAAGTGTTGAATGTTAATACCATTTATGTTGCCTTGCTACTTAATATTAAGTCAATGGCAAAATTTATGATTTAGGTGTTTGTGATTGTCATTTGTTATTAAACTAAATTCTGTAAATTCATGGGCATTATACTTACTTTTATAAACTCATCTGCATCTCTAAACTGGGTAGACGGATACAAGTGCTCTTATTTGCAGACTAGAACACACTGGTTGAGAAAGTTGGGCATCTTCAAGCCTGTAATCCCCTCTCAACACAGCAGAAGAATGGACTGGTTGGGCTAAATAGCCTGTTTCTGTGCTGTATATCCTATGTATTTTACTCCATAAATAATGACATTTAATGAAACATGAGCACGATTTCTTAATGTAATTTTTAAGCAAGCCATTAATTACAGAAAAAAATGAGCAATCTCCATTTTTTTTTTGTTCCATTATCAGGTTTTTCCAGCCCTTGTTCAAATCACATAAATAAGCCAAATGATTATGTGTTTCATCAGTTTACATTGTGCTTCGGGCCTCTGTACCAGTTGCAGATGGATTTTACCCAGGCTTCAAACCCACGGACTGTCTAACATATGTGGCCTGGCGTGTGAGCGAACCATTTCCACCAACTGCTCAAGCCCAACTTGTTGAGTGAAGGCTGCCTGCTCAATACATTACCAGTTTATGTGCTTTTCGGGGAGGCCTCCAAAGCTTGCTACAAATTAGCTGATACTTGCAGCTCTTGCATCCTCTTGCAGTACCTTCTAAGTCCATCGCTGTTGCAAGCTGCTTTGTATACTTTTGTTTTTTTTTCTCCCCGACAAGTTACATGGAATTTACAGCATTGAAATGGGCTGTGCTCCACACTCTATTCTCTTCCATGGGTCACAGCTGAAGCGCTCGGAGATGTGTGGTCTATATATCAGCTTGTGGTTTACTCCACAAACGCGCTGTCCTCCTCCCACCTTCATTCATCTCACCCTATTAACATATCCTTCTATTCCTTTCTCCCTCATGTTGCGCTTTGAGACGACCGGTGGTCATGAAAGGCGCTATAGAAATCCAAGTTTTTCTTTACTTTATCCAGCTTTCCCTTAAATGCATCTGTTATTTACCTCAAATACTCCATGTTGTAGCGAGTTACACGTTCCAACCAGTCTCTTGAATAAAGAAGTTTCTCCTGAATTCGTCATTGGATTTATTAATGACTATCTTATATTTATGGCCCCTAGTTTTGGATTCTTTCTCCACCCCTACTCCCTCCCCTTCCCCCACCCCCCCCCCCCCCCCCCCAAGCGAAAGCATCTACCCTGTCGAACCCCTTCATAATTTTAAAAACATCTATCAGGTCACCTCTCTGTCTTCTCTAGACCAAAGAAAAGAGCCCCACACTATTCAGTCTTTCCTCTCCGTTCTGGTATCATCCTTGTAAATCTTTTTTGCACCTTCTCCAGTGCTTCTGTAATCTGGAGAACAGAAGTCTAAATGTGATCTAACCAAGGTTCTATCTAAGTTTAACATGACTTCTCTTCTTTTGAATGAATAAACGCCTGTGCTTTCTTTGCACTTTTTTTTTATTGCTTTTGTCAACCTGCATACTTTTAACATGTGAACCCCTTGATCCCTTTGTGCCTCGAACCTATTTATTCTTGTATTCTCAGGCTGTAACGCCTATATACTGTTTCTTCTATCAGATTTTGAGCTGCTATTTCTTGTCAGCTTTTGCTAATTTTATAGGTCGGCATGTATGTTGTTGACTATATTTTATACAGAGGATAAATGCAGTTCCTTTTCAGTTGTCAGTCCCATGGAGAGGGTGAGGTTGCTGGGTGCAGGTATGAGGAAGGCTGCAGCATCTGGGTGGAATTGGGAGGGAAAATCCTGTTCGCTGTTGATTCAGTTTGATTGTGTTGTTTCAATTTTACGATGTCAAGTAAATCTTCAACCTTTCAATATGCAGTCTATTTGAACTAAGGAAGCATGACTTGCACAGATTCCGAGCATTACTGCATCACTTATGTCACCATACTCACTCTCTAGCACTCTGAATCCAATAACAACAACAACTTGCATTTTATATAGCACCTTTAACATAGTAAATGTCCCGAGGCGCTTCACCGGAGGGATAGTCAAAATTTATTCAACACTAACTCCAAAAAATTGAGTCCTAAGTTTCAGAGTACAGTATCTGATGGTGGTTCAAGGCAAAGGCCTTCCACACTGATTAAGCTGTGGTTGAAGTTTTTCTTTATTTAATACGTAAAAGATTTCTCGGCGAGTCTTCATTCAAAGCTCGTCGTACAGCTGGGTTAGGTTTTGTTTTATTGAGCATATTTGGGGATGAGGTTGGCGGCGGCTGTTTTACCCGAGGTTTATTTTGTGTGTTATGTTTCCTGTAGTGATTCTATTCTCTTCCACAGCTGAAGCGCTCGGAGATGTGTGGTCTATATACCAGCTTGTGGTTTACTCCACAAATAGGAAGCACGGGATATATCTGGAATCACACCATGCCTTGACTTGCTGAGTGCTGAAACAATGGCTCACATGGCGAAATCCCAGATGTTTGCAAATATGTTGTTGTTCCTGTAACTATGTGGATCCTGTATAGCATTCATTGTTTGAAACAAAACAATTATTAAAAATGTTATCTCTTTCTACATTCACATTTCAAAGAAATGTGCAACTCTACTATTTCAGCGTAGCACAAGTAAACAGAATGCTTGGACTCAGGCTCTGTGTACGCAGGCATCATACAATGCGCACAGTCATGTACAGCACTTATATTGACTAATAATGATCATCCATTGGCAATTAATGGTCCAAGTATTGCATTTCACAAATCAAACTATCAGCCCACAATAGGTGTCTGCTTTCCAGATTTCCTTTCTAGTAAAGCACTGCTGTTCATTGCATCCTCTATATAATCAACTGATTGCTTCTTTCCATGAAGAAATACAATGGGTCACTTTCCACTTCGCCGCCAAGGAGATAAAATGGAAGATTTTAACACTGCCTTCCCATGTCACATGAATGCTGCAGTTGGGCAGTGAAACGGTGACGCTGTTTGGGGTGGCGGGGGAGGGTTCCAACTTTGCTACCTGGACAGTGGCCTGGTAGAGCTGATTGTCGGCTTGTCTTTTGCTCCAGTGGCACAGTTCTCTGATGATCGGGATCAATCTTGTGGCTCTTCTCTGAACTGTCTACAGGGTTTAAATGTCTCCCTTGCTTATCCGTAACCAGAACATGCCACAGTACTCCAGGGTGGGCTGACAGGAGTATGCTAGTGTAGTGGGTTGCCCCGACTTGTGTGAGATCACCACCGCAGGTCGGGGCTATAAGTAGAGCTGGAGAGCCGGGCCCTGGAACATCGTGGCGGAGTTGCGGCGAATGACGGAATGGGTGCCCAGAAGAGCCGAGGGCCCAGGGGCAGCATGGACTTGCCCACACTGCGATATGTGTGCGCACTAGGTCCGTGCAGCAGAGCAGGTCTCCAGTCATCCTGGTTAACCCTTGCCACTGGATAAAGGCCTAGCTCTGTCAAGCCCGTGTGGTGGCTGATGTGCAACAGTCACCACATGTTAAAAAAAAACACACACGGGCATCTTGCACCCCCTCAACTGGAGTTCAGTACTGGAACATCGGGTCCTTCATTGAAACATCTGTGAACTCTCGCGGAAGCAAGTCATCCTCGTTCGAGGGACCGCCTATGATGATGATGATGATGAGTGTAGTGGTTATGTTGTTGGACTAGCAATAAAGAGGCCTTGATTAAAAATGTGGAGGGTGTGAATTCAAATCCCCACCATGGCAGTTTGAGAATTTGAATTCAATTTGAAAATCTGGAAATAAAAAAAAATGAAGCCTTTGGATTGTCGTCAAAACCCAATTGCTTCACTAATGTCCTTTCGGGAAGACCAAGAGCGGTTAATACTGCCCGCTGAAGTGGCTTAGCAAGCCATTCAGTTGTATCAAACAACTAACAGCGGTTAAGAAGGCGGCCTTCTACCTTCTCAACTAGGGATGGCAATAAATGCCAGTCTTGCTAGCAATGCCCACATCCTGAGAACAAATTTTAAGGAAGCACTATACTACTTCAGTACACTTGTACTCTATTGTTTTGGCTATACTGTTCTTCACTTTGGTTGTGTTGTTAATCTCTGCTTGGCAGTGATTGCAGATGTTTAGTGTAGAGTGAGCTAAAACTTGTACAATAATCTTGTCTGCACATAGAAGAATACCATGTGAGTGCCCATCTAAGATGCGTGTCCAGAAAGATTTGCAAAAGTCTGAACCCATGTTTTAGGGGAATGCAGCATTGCTTATACATTTGCAGCAAGATAAATGTTGCCTGTTGATAAGTTTGCTTCCACTGCATAGCCCAAGGTGAGCTCAAGTGGCAGGATAGGAGTCCTGCCATTCTTCAACAGGAACTTTGCTTCAGTGCCCCTGCCTAATGAGGATGATTTGATCATAGTGAAGTAAATATCTATCAGGCGGGAGTCTTGCAGCAGAAATTCCAGCACAGTTTCAGTAATATCAGTGTTTAAAGAGCGTTGGTCCCACAATTTTCTAAAATGCTTGCCTAAATAATTCTCTTAATTACTGAGGTTGAGTGATGTGAAGTTAATTCTGTTTGTTTATCTTGAGATCTGACAGTTAACAGTGTAGGTGTGCCTAGGATTAAAGGGTGTATCAGATTGAGATTGCAGTTACACCCATGGAGAGATGAGTAAATTTATAAAACAAACTTACTACTTATCAGCAACTTATATGCATTTTTTTTCTCAATTTGGGGGTATTGGGAATAATGTTACAACTAGATGAGAATTGTGGGCTCATTAAGCTTTATAAAGTTTATCCATTTTTATAAAGAAGAATGATTCTTGTGACCTAAATATAAGTGGAGATTGACCTGCATCATCAGGTTTCAGTCACTCTTTAGGAGCAATTCTGATGAAACTGATGACTTTAAACTTCTTGGAGATACGTGTCTAAGCGCTGAAGAAGAGTTAGGAAGATGGAGTTAAAAGTTGAAGGAGGGAGGTGTCCACAGACTCATTCCAGGGTACATTCTGACCTGCCCAGCTGTTTATTTCTTCAGCAATCATTGACGTTTCCTGTTTGGCGTGTTTATTTTTTGGCATTTTGCATGCAGGTAGAATTAAAGAAATGCAAGATTATAGCACCTATCGCACATCGGTCAGTTGAATGGAGAATGAGATGTTTCAACATTGCTGAGGTTGCAAGAGGAATTTAGCAAATGCCAGCATGATTATTTTATACTGATTTTAGATGGTATTGATGACCGCGTGAACAATTTCTCATTAATCTGAGTTAGTATCTCCATTGAATATTTGTCGTTTGCGCATCTGCAAGCCTGATTAGATTGCTACATATTAGAAACATAGAAAATAGGTGCAGGAGCAGGCCATTCAGCCCTTCTAGCCTGCACCGCCATTCAACGAGTTCATGGCTGAACATGAAACTTCAGTACCCACTTCCTGCTTTCACGCCATACCCCTTGATCCCCCGAGTACTAAGGACTTCATCTAACTCCCTTTTGAATATATTTAGTGAATTGGCCTCAACTACTTCCTGTGGTAGAGAATTCCACAGGTTCACCACTCTCTGGGTGAAGAAGTTTCTCCTTATCTCGGTCCTAAATGGCTTACCCCTTATCCTTAGACTGTGACCCCTGGTTCTGGACTTCCCCAACATTGGGAACATTCTTCCTGCATCCAACCTGTCCAAACACGTCAGAATTTTAAACGTTTCTATGAGGTCCCCTCTCACTCTTCTGAACTCCAGTGAATACAAGCCCAGTTGATTCAGTCTTTCTTGATAGGTCAGTCCCACCATCCCGGGAATCAGTCTGGTGAATCTTCGCTGCACTCCCTCAACAGCAAGTATGTCCTTCCTCAAGTTAGGAGACCAAAACTGTACACAATACTCCAGGTGTGGCCTCACCAAGGCCCTGTACAACTGTAGCAACACCTCCCTGCCCCTGTACTCAAATCCCCTCGCTATGAAGGCCAACATGCCATTTGCTTTCTTAACCGCCTGCTGTACCTGCATGCCAACCTTCAATGACTGATGTACCATGACACCCAGGTCTCGTTGCACCTTCCCTTTTCCTAATCTGTCACCATTCAGATAATAGTCTGTCTCTCTGTTTTTACCACCAAAGTGGATAACCTCACATTTATCCACATTATACTTCATCTGCCACGCATTTGCCCACTCACCTAACCTATCCAAGTCACTCTGTAGCCTCATAGCATCCTCCTCGCAGCTCACACTGCCACCCAACTTAGTGTCATCCGCAAATTTGGAGATACTACATTTAATCCCTTCGTCTAAATCATTAATGTATAATGTAAACAGCTGGGGCCCCAGCACAGAACCCTGCGGTACCCCACTAGTCACTGCCTGCCATTCCGAAAAGTACCCATTTACTCCTACTCTTTGCTTCCTGTCTGACAACCAGTTCTCAATCCACGTCAGCACACTACCCCCAATCCCATGTGCTTTAACTTTGCACATTAATCTCCTGTGTGGGACCTTGTCGAAAGCCTTCTGAAAGTCCAAATATACCACATCAACTGGTACTCCTTTGTCCACTTTATTGGAAACATCCTCAAAAAATTCCAGAAGATTTGTCAAGCATGATCTCCCTTTTACAAATCCATGCTGACTTGGACCTATCATGTCACCATTTTCCAAATGCGCTGCTATGACATCCTTAATAATTGATTCCATCATTTTACCCACTACTGAGGTCAGGCTGACCGGTCTATAATTCCCTGTTTTCTCTCTCCCTCCTTTTTTAAAAAGTGGGGTTACATTGGCTACCCTCCACTCGATAGGAACTGATCCAGAGTCAATGGAATGTTGGAAAATGACTGTCAATGCATCCGCTATTTCCAAGGCCACCTCCTTAAGTACTCTGGGATGCAGTCCATCAGGCCCTGGGGATTTATCGGCCTTCAATCCCATCAATTTCCCCAACACAATTTCCCGACTAATAAAGATTTCCCTCAGTTCCTCCTCTTTAATAGACCCTCTGACCACTTTTATATCCGGAAGGTTGTTTGTGTCCTCCTTAGTGAATACTGAACCAAAGTACTTGTTCAATTGGTCTGCCATTTCTTTGTTCCCCGTTATGACTTCCCCTGATTCTGACTGCAGGGGACCTACGTTTGTTTTTACTAACCTCTTTCTCTTTACATACCTATAGAAACTTTTGCAATCCGCCTTAATGTTCCCTGCAAGCTTCTTCTCGTACTCCATTTTCCCTGCCCTAATCAAACCCTTTGTCCTCCTCTGCTGAGTTCTAAATTTCTCCCAGTCCTCAGGTTCGCTGCTATTTCTGGCCAATTTGTATGCCACTTCCTTGGCTTTAATACTATCCCTGATTTCCCTAGATAGCCACGGTTGAGCCACCTTCCCTTTTTTATTTTTACGCCAGACAGGAATGTACAATTGTTGTAATTCATCCATGCGTTCTCTAAATGTCTGCCATTGCCCATCCACAGTCAACCCCTTAAGTATCATTAGCCAATCTATCTTAGCCAATTCATGCCTCATACCTTCAAAGTTACCCTTCTTTAAGTTCTGGACCATGGTCTCTGAATTAACTGTTTCATTCTCCATCCTAATGCAGAATTCCACCATATTATGGTCACTCTTCCCAAGGGGCCTCGCACAATGAGATTGCTAATTAATCCTCTCTCATTACACAACACCCAGTCTAAGATGGCCTCCCCCCTAGTTGGTTCCTCGACATATTGGTCTAGAAAACCATCCCTTATGCATTCCAGGAAATCCTCCTCCACCGTATTGCTTCCAGTTTGGCTAGCCCAATCTATGTGCATATTAAAGTCACCCATTATAACTGCTGCACCTTTATTGCATGCACTCCTAATTTCCTGTTTGATGCCCTCCCCAACATCACTACTACTGTTTGGAGGTCTGTACACAACTCCCACTAACGATTTTTGCCCTTTAGTGTTCTGCAGCTCCACCCATATAGATTCCACATCATCCAAGCTAATGTCTTTCCTAACTATTGCATTAATCTCCTCTTTAACCAGTAATGCTACCCCACCTCCTTTTCCTTTTATTCTATCCTTCCTGAATGTTGAATACCCCTGGATGTTGAGTTCCCAGCCCTGATCATCCTGGAGCCACGTCTCCGTAATCCCAATCACATCATATTTGTTAACATCTATTTGCACAATTAATTCATCCACCTTATTGCGGATACTCCTTGCATTAAGACACAAAGCCTTCAGGCTTGTTTTTTTAACACCCTTTGTCCTTTTAGAATTTTGCTGTACAGTGGCCCTTTTTGTTCTTTGCCTTGGGTTTCTCTGCCCTCCACTTTTCCTCATCTCCTTTCTGTCTTTTGCTTTTGCTTCCTTTTTGTCTCCCTCTGTCTCCCTGTATAGGTTCCCATCCCCCTGCAATATTAGTTTAACTCCTCCCCAACAGCACTAGCAAACACTCCCCCTAGGACATTGGTTCCGGACCTGCCCAGGTGCAGACCGTCCGGTTTGTACTGGTCCCACCTCCCCCAGAACCGGTTCCAATGCCCCAAGAATTTGAATCCCTCCCTGCTGCACCACTGCTCAAGCCATGTATTCATCTGCGCTATCCTGCGATTCCTACTCTGACTAGCACGTGGCACTGGTAGCAATCCCGAGATTACTACTTTTGAGGTCCTACTTTTTAATTTAGCTCCTAGCTCCTTAAATTCTTTTCGTAGGACCTCATCCCTTTTTTTACCTATGTCGTTGGTACCAATGTGCACCACGACAACTGGCTGTTCTCCCTCCCATTTCAGAATGTCCTGCACCCGCTCCGAGACATCCTTGACCCTTGCACCAGGGAGGCAACATACCATCCTGGAGTCTCGGTTGCGTCCGCAGAAACGCCTATCTATTCCCCTCACCATCGAATCCCCTATCACTATCGCGCTCCCACTCTTTTTCCTGCCCTCCTTTGCAGCAGAGCCACCTACGGTGCCATGAACTTGGCTGCTGCTGCCCTCCCCTGATGAGTCATCCTCCCCAACAGTACTCAAAGCAGTGTATCTGTTTTGCAGGGGGATGACCACAGGGGACTCCTGCACTATCTTTCTTGCACTGCTCTTCCTGTTGGTCTTCCATTCCATATCTGGCTGTGGACCCTTCTCCTGCGGTAAGACCAACTCACTACACGTGAAACTCACGTCATTCTCAGCATCGTGGATGCTCCAGAGTGAATCCACCTTCAGCTCCAATTCTGCAACGCGGACCGTCAAGAGCTCGAGGCGGATACACTTCCCACACACGTAGTCGTCAGGGACACCGGAAGTGTCCCCGAGTTCCCACATGGTACAGGAGGAGCATATCACATGACTGAGCTCTCCTGCCATGTCTTAACCTTAGATACCCTTAAATTGGTAATAACAATGTTATAGTTCACTTACTGATATAAAAAATAAAAGAAAAGCTACTCACCCAACACCAGCCAATCACTTACCCCATTGGCTGTGACGTCACTTTTTGATTACTTTCTACTTCTATTTTGCTTTCTCTCCCGCTGTAGCTGCACCGGTATGCTTTTGACAGGTCGCTCCCCTCTCACCAACTGCCGCTGGCTCTCGATCTCCCGCTGGGCTTTTGACAGGTCGCTCCCCTCTCACCAGTATGGCCTCTGGCATCGGCGCTTTTAGATTATGAAAAGAAAGACTTGGATTTATATATTGCCTTTCATGACCACCAGACGTCTCAAAGTGCTTTACAGCCAATGAAGTACTTTTGGAGTGTAGTCACTGTTGTAATGTGAGAACAGCAGCCAATTTGCGCACAAGCAAGCTCCCGCAAACAGCAATGTGATAATGACCAGGTAATCTGTTTTTTTTTGTTATGTTGATTGAGGGATAAAAATTGGCCAGGACACCGGGGGATAATTACCCTGCTCTTCTTCAAAATAGTGCCATGGTTTAACGTCCCATCCAAGAGACGGCACCTCTGACAGTGCAGTGCTCCCCCAGCATTGCACTGGATTTTTTTTGTGCTCAAGGCCCTGGAGTGGGACTTGAACCCACAACCTTCTGACTCGGAGGTGAGAGTGCTACTTACTACAGGCGTCTCTGGGATTGTAATGCTATTGCTTGTTAAATCACAACACTGCATTTCTAACGACTCAAATCTGTGGCATCCACCACCATCATCACCATGGCTTCTGAAGAATGGAAAAAAGATTTATCTACAAATTACTTTGTACAAACAGCAGAGGATGGTTTTTTAAGAAGGCAAACATCTTGATGGTAGATGAGATTGATAAATCATTTAAACTTGGCCCTCAACATCCCATCCAAGGAGATGTAGGGCAGGAAATGGAATACTTCATTGCTTGTGTTGTTTAATTGTCATAGTGCAACATTGCACCAGTTTTAATAACATTCCTCACTATTTTACCCACATTACCTCTGCCCATCTCACCAGATGTCCTTTTTTTTTCATTCGCGGGATGTGGACGTTACTGGCACGCCAGCGTTTATTGCCCATCCCTCGTTGCCCTCGAGAAGGTGGTGTTGAGCCGTCATCTTGAATATAACCGAGTGGCTTGCAGTTAAGAGTCAACCACATTGCTGTGGATCTGGAGTCATGTATAGATGGCCGATTTTCTTCACTAAAGGACAATAGTGAACCAGATAGGGTTTTTACGACAATCTGATAGTTTCACGGTCACCATTAGTTTTTAATTCCAGATTTATTTAATTGACTTTAAATTCCCCAGCTGCCATGGTGGGATTTGAACTTGCGTTTCTGGATCATTTGTCCAGCCCTTTGGATTACTAGCCCAGTAACATAACCACTATGCTACCGTACCCATGTCATATAGGCACACTTGAATGAGATTGCCAATTTGTGCTGAATTTTGGGCACTTTGTGTAGGTCCACGTCTTTTGGGAGTTGGGTTGAGAACGCCCAAACTATTTTCACATAGGGGCGTTATAGCTGGCTCAGGCCCAGGGTTGAGAACAGTGTGGTAACTTATTGCTTCATCTCTTTCCACCTCAGTTAAAGTTTATTTGCAACTAGAGGAAACCTACTTCAGCTTTTTGAAGTAACGTAATGGTATTTACAGTGAAACATGGCTGGCATTTACCAGATAACAGCAACATTTAGTTATTTGCTTCTTTTCCTTCCTCCAATCTTCTCTCTGACTTTCTCATTGTGCTGGGATGCACAGGTGTTGGATGACCCTCCAGGCGTGAACCTGGCTGGTGAGTGTTTGCAGGTTCTGTAAATTGGCGTCTTTAATTAAGATGGATTCTGTATTCTCTTGATATCTTCGCTTGTTCCCTTTTTAGAAATAAAAAGACTTTCATTTCTATAGTGCCTTTCACAACCACCAGACGTCTCAAAACGCTTTACAGCCAATTAAGTAACTTTTTGAAGTGTAGTCACTATTGTAATGGAAATGCGGCAGCCAATTTGCACACAGCAAGCTCCCACAAACAGTAATGTGATGAAGACCAGATAATCTGTCTTTGTTATGTTGATTGAGGGATAAATATTGGACAGGACTCCAGGGTTAACTCTCCTGCTCTTCTTTGAAATAGTACCATGAGATCTTTTACATCCACCTGAAAGAGCAGACAGGGCCTTGGTTTAACGTCTCATCTGAAAAGCTGCACCTCTGACAGTGCAGCACTCCCTCAGCACTGTACAGGAGTGTCAGCCTAGATTTATGAGCTTAAGTTCCTGGAGTGGGATTTGAACCCACAACCTTCTGACTCGGAAGCGAGTGTGCTTAGCACTGAGCCACAGTTGAAACTTTTTTTAGCAGGCATCACTGGATAGCCACCAAGAATGACAAACCAAGGAAGGGTCTGCCCTGTATAGTCTAGTAATTCTGCACTCTTTTGTCGTGACCGATAAACAGGGTTTATTTGTGCTCAAGATGATTTGTTATCAGTGCTGTGCTGGGGAGGGAAATCTGGCTTTAAAGTAAAGCTTTTATTGCTCTGCTGCAGTTTGACTCCAACCTCACCAGAGCATTCCTGACGGTATCACTGTGACATTTACAATTCCCCATTAGCTTGGTTATTTCTACCAATAGAGTGTGTTTGCGGGCAATCACAAGGACTTCAGCTTTGTTTCTCCTTTAAAAGATGGAGCCTAGGACCTATCACAGTACCACATTAAAGTTCTTGGATTGACTTGGATGGAGTAGATGGAACAGGAGACACAAACACCATTTGGCTTACCTTACTTGAATCACATCCTGTTCTGTGGCCTAGTCTACCCACCCTTGAGTGGTCTTTCAGGGGGCAAAATTGGAGAAAGAAACCAACATGAATCCAAGGCCTCTTGACTATTTGTGTGGTTTGAGCTGATATAGACGGGCCAGTCATGGGTAAAGAAAGGAGGGCCGAGCAAGTCCTAAGGAAAGATGTACTCGTGCAGACTTAGTGAAAATGTGCCGAGAGGAGTGGAGGAAGGAGTCGCAGATATTTGATTCACTTTGGAGAGGACTTAGTGATCAGGGACATGTTAAGTATGGAAGAACTCCACAAGACTGGATACTGTGAACTAAAGCTGATGTGACCTTAGTCTCTTTAATACAACTCCAGAGTGCCTGAGCAGGATGGCAGACAACCTTTTATACTCCCTTGCACGAGGTGTGCAGGTGACCCTTGGGCCTCCAACAGTTGCGCCCTCTGGTGGCAATCAGTTACAATGTTTACATACATAACAGGGCAGATTGGAGATGTGTAGATTAACGAGATCTGCTATCATCAAGAGATGATTCCTTGTAAAATAAATATCCCACTGTTTCCAAAGTGACCACGATCTGTTTTCTTATCGAATGTTGGCCACAGCTGGAAAGGGGGATCCAATTGCTGGGTGCTTGATGCGTGAATTTACCTGAACCTGGCAGTTGTTGTTGTTGAGCAAGGATAAAGAACTATAGGGTATACAATATTCAGTAACATGAAATTAAATGGGTAGACTTTCCTCTTCCGTGTCAGGGCTTGGGCATTCCCCAAATATAGGGAAGAAGCCAAAGGGTGGAATCTTGTTATGTCTGCTCTCCTGCCTCCCTAATCACTGCCATGGGATTTCCTGGGGCTTTCCCCACTGATGCAAGTGGACCTGGGTTTGGAGTGGGCCCAGATCCAGTGTTCTGAGTCAAATGAGGCAGGCAGGAGTGTTGTCCACTTCCCACAAAAGCTTATTCTCTCTGAGTGCCCCATCATGGGCCATCTGCAGAAAGGGTACCCTGTGGCCAGAGGGTCTATGGAGGTCTCGGGGCAGACTCCAGCTTGTTCAGCTGCGGTCTTCAATTCCTGCCGACCCACCCAAGGTTATGCAAAGGGTCTTGAGTTCTCCAGCAGCAGTCAGAAGGTCCTGGTGGTGAAGGCCAGGATCACAGCTGCAGGTCTCAGACCGACAGCTCACTACAACTTCCTCCCGGCTGTTCTGGTATGAGGTCCAACCATGTGGTGGGTCTGTACGGGAAGTGCGCCCAGGCCGTGCAAATAGCCCAACGTAGGGGCATCATTGAATCCTCAGGACTGACTGACAAGGTGTACCTGTGATGTGCTGTACCTGTCGGTGCCCATAGAGGTGAACCTACCTAATCCTCCATGTGGGAAATTGATGCCGAGTTTATCTTAAAATCTTAACATAAAAAGTAAGACCTTGGGATGTCCTGAAGCATTTCACAACCAATTGAGTACTTTGAAGTGTAGTCACTGTTGTAAAGTAGGGAAATAATCTCAGTAACAAACCTGCCAAGAAAAAGGAATTTCATGAGAAAACGTATATCACGTCAACAGTTGCAATAGGAAAATGCTTGTGTAAGCTTTGTTTTTTTAGCCAAGAAAGCACTGTGTAACTTGGATTAATGGTTTGGCTGTAAACAAAGAAAGAAAGACTTGCATTTTTATAGCGCCTTTAATGACCACCGGACATCCCAAAGTGCATTACAGCCAATGAAGTATTTTTGAAGTGCAGTCTCTGTTGTAATATAGGAATTGTGGCAGCTAATTTGCACACAGCAAGCTCCCACAAACAGTAATATGGCAATGGCTAGATAAACAATATCAAATGCTGCAGTTACTGAGTCTCCCTACACTTCAAAATGGCTGTGAATTATAGAAAGTGCTATATAAATGCAAGCCCTTTGTTTTTACAGAATATTATTATGCTGTTTTACACATTGCGTTTTAGAAAAAGGGCAAGCTGTACTTGGTGGAAAAGTATTTCCTATTCGATTTTGCGATGGTTTTGATAACTTGTGCAGTTGTTGGTAGTTAATGCACATGTTGTTAATCGCGTAGTCCATACTTGTTTGTTTGCAGGTACCTTTTGTTTTTTTTTAAAAAGTGAAACTTTAATAATTAGAGAATTATCCTTAAACTGGACACTACAGTAATGGAGCAGCGTATATATTCATATTGCAGATACAAGTGTTGCTGAAGATTCACAAATGCCTACCAAAAATTGAATGGAAGGAGGCTCTTGTTTATGAAATTCAAAAATATGCATTTGTTCCGCTAAACATAATTTTGTGTAGATTTTTGGAAGGAACTGTGTAATTACAATAAACATCGTGCCCACTTTATTGGATAAACTGCACTTTTTGGAGGGGAAGATGTTAATTACCTGCACTTGAAGAGTACTTTATGAAAAAGCACCATTCTTTCCAACCACAAACAGGAGATAAGAGTTTGTTTTTAATCTGTAGCAACTCAAACAGTTTCCAGCGGAGAAGCACTTCACCTCTGTGTGACATCGTGATCCGTATGTGAAACAGTGACACAGGACCATCTCCCGCAGGTGCGCGGGGGAAGAAACCAGCTTTGTGGCTGACAAAAGCAAAATACTGCGGATGCTGGAAATCTGAAATAAAAACCGAAAACGCTTGAAATGCTCAGCAGGTCGGGCAGCATCTGTGAAGAGAGAAACAGTTACAGAACTGGAAAACATTTGAGATGTAACAGGTTTTTAAGCAAGTGTAAGGGCAGGGAAAGGAGGGAGGGGTGGAAAAAAATAAAAGGGAACGTCCGTGATTGGGTTTTAAGTCAGAAGAGATTAAGAGACAAAAGCAATGATGGTGCAAGGCTAAAGGTAATGGGACAAGTTAAGACACAAAAGATGAGTCTCGATAGGGTGTAAATGGAAATGGCTGCCATGGGAAAGAGAGGGGAAAAAGAGAAAACAAAAATAAGGGCAGGGGCTATGGTCTGAAATTGTTGAACTCGATGTTTTAGTCCAGAAGGCTGTAAAGTGCCGAAACGAAACCTGAGGTGCTGTTCCTCCAACTTGCGTTGAGTTTCATTAGAACATTGTAGGAGGCCGAGGACGGAGATGTCGGAGCGGGAGTGGAACGGGGAATTAAAGCGACAGGCGACCAGAAGCTTAGCTTACGGACTGAATGGAGGTTCTCCACAAAGCGGTTACCCAAGCTTTGTGGATGATGTGTGACATGCATTTCAATATCCACACCTGCATCGACTGCAGTGTCGGAGATGTTGAGACATGAATAGAATGCTATACTTGAAAGGCCGAGGTGAGGTGACTAGAGTGGGAGGAGGCTCGTGTGGAGTATAAACACCAGCACAGGCTAATTGGGCCGAATGGACTGTTTCTGTTCTGTATGTCCTATCGTGACTCACCGCAAGATCTAACCTCACTACATTCTCTCTTTTTGAAGTTCAGAAACTTTCAGAATTTTTTTCTAGGAAATATCTCCCCTCCTCCCCACTGTACCTTTTTTAGTTTAAGTTTTGGGTACTTGCAAAGACTAAGAGGAGCATTTTTCCGACAGTGAGCTTGCAGCCTTTACGTACAAAGGCTAGGAAGGTACATTCAGCTATGGCTGGACCAGGGACACTTTGATACTTGCTCTGGTGCTGCACCAAGGGAGAATTTTCAGGACGTGAGGATTTACCTCCATTCCCTTCCTCACCTCTCCACCACCCCCCCCCCCCCCACCCCACCCCTTCCTGGAAGAAAAACTAATAGTGGGAAAGTTGTCCTTTGTGCAGACAACGATGTTGTGGAATGGAGGATTTTTGGCAAACTGCCAGTCATTTTTTTGTTGTTCATGAAATCTGGTGTACGTAAAGGAAAACAGGAATCCAGAAATATTGTGGTCCAGGCAGATCCCAAGGCATTATTCGAAGAAGTGCAGGGGATTTCTCCCCGGTGTCCTGGTCAATATTTATCTCTCCACCAATACTACTTTAAAAAAAAAACACCAGATGATTTGATCATTTATTTGATTGCTGTTTGTGGGAGTTTGCTGTGTGCAATATACTCTGCAATTTGTTGCTGCTTTCCCCAGCATTGCCGCAGTGACCAAGTACTGCATTAACTGTAAAGAGTTTTGGGTTATGAAGTTCTTTTATTATCTCCACCTTTTGATATCCTTTTCCTCAGCAAAACTCTTGCTGGTTCCCATCCCAATCTTGCCCCCTTAGTATGGCTCCTGTCTTCACGCCCTCAATTTCAAAGACTCTAGCATAACTGGCTTAGCCATCCATCACCAGATCTGGCTGCACCACACCAATGGATATCGAGCTACATTTTCCTCTGTCAGAACCGCTCATTATGCCAGGATCATTCTGGAGAGAAACAATGCCCCTGCACCCTCATCTCCAACAACAGGTGCAACGTGCTCATTCGCTTTGCCACCAAGATTGAGACCATCCACTCAGCTGTATCTGTCGCATCTCCCCGCCCCCCCCCCCCCCCCCCCACCTTCTCCCTGTGCACCAAACCAACCCCCCCCCACAGACTCACCCTGACCTAGCTCTGAACCCATGTCTGGTCTTTATTTTTTACTCCCATCTACACCCATGCCCTCTCCGACTCACCTTCTGCTCCCTTGACCCCATTCCCACTAAATTACTGACCAGCTAACATCCTTTCCTTGCCCCTTGCTAGCTGACACTGTAAATCCAAGAGGTTCCTGCTCCCTGTCAAAACTGCTGACACCAGTTCTCTCCTGTAACAAAAACACCCTTGACCTCTCTCCATCTCATCCTTCTTTACTCCTCAAGTCCTTGCATGTGTTGTAATCTCCCAAATCTGAGCCTATCAGCTCTGTGTGATTCTCTTCAAACTGTGTGATTCTCTCCAATCAGGTTTCCGCCTTTGCCACAGCCCTGAAACAACTCCAACCAAATTCATCAATGCCGTTTTCTGTGAACATGACCATGGTGCACTATCCCTCCTTGTCCTTCTTCATCTCCATGAAGCATTTACCACGTTTGACCACGCCAGTCTTCTCCAACATTGCTCCTGTACTGTCCAGTTCAATGGGACAGCCCTCGCTTGATTCCAGTTTGCTCTTGTCGATCATAGCTGCAGAATCTTCAGCATTGGTTTCTCTTCCCATCCCTACACCATTATCTCTGGAGTCCCTTGAGGAACAATCCTCAGCTCCATCATTTTTTAATCTGCATGCGCACTCTTGGTGATCTCATCCGGCAGAGATGGGGGGCAGCTTCAACATGTACACCTGCGACACCCAGCTCTTGTCTACCACCTCTCGGCTGTGATACTTCTTGCGGTGAGTAGCCTGCTACAGCTCGCAGAAGTATTGGCTCTGAATGGAGCAGTGTGTGGCTGCGGCAGCTAACAGGTCTGGGCACCTTCAGAAAATGAGGGGAGGAAATTTAAGATGAAATTTTAGATCTTAAAATGAAAAGACACAGCCTTTTTGTTCTATGTTGTACTCTTGACAACTGGAAGAATCTGCACCATGTTCAGATTCAGGAAGTCGCTCGGCTCCTGGATGTTTGTATAAGATGTGTCCTTTTTCCTGTGATGTAATTAATTACCTCCATTCTGCACTCCTCCTTTGCCACAAAACCTTACTTTGTGATCACTGCCGAAGAGGAATTGATGACATTAGCACAGCCCCTTTTTGTTGAAGTGTTGCGAGCATCATGCCCGCTGCAAGCCATGTGTCTGATACGGATGAAGTGCAATGATTGATTGACGTGATGATGAACTGCTGGGTTTTTAACCTGACATGCTGAACTTATGATTTTGATTGTTGTACAATTGAATGACTTGAGAGCGCAGCAGTTCATTGAAGTACCGATTGACCTTTGTGCTGTCAAGTTAGAGACTTAATCATGCAACATGGTCTCATCGAAGAAAGAACAATGTGTGAAAAGCATTGTTCCACCATGGAAATACTCGTTCAAGAGCAGGCTCAGTTATTTCTGTAGGTCCTTTTATGTCAAGTACATGGTCCACACTGCAGTGAGTTTAAATGCTCTTATACTGGCAACAATGCTCATAACCTAGGGGCACAGGGTCATGACTCTAACTGGCACCTTTATTATTGGACCATACAAATGTGTCGTAAATAGACTCGCAGACAAGAAAGTGGTGGAATGTGGGGAGATAATTCAGGGCTTGACACTACGAAACACATGATCCATTGTCCCTTTATTTAGGTTGGGTTTTCCTGGTATCAGCGGGTGAATTTTCTGCCAGTACTGCACCTACTCAGCAAGGCCAAGAGCTCCGAGCATTTCATCAAACACTGTGCATGGGCCCTCCAATCTGGTTGCTTCGTTAAAGCTGAAATCTATCCATGTGATCTGAATGAAGCCCCAGTATAGGCTAAGATGCCACAACTGCGCTTTCCCAGAAGATCAGTGAGGCCATTGCACCCAGAAGCTAATGCGCACTAAGCACTTTGTTTTGATGACATTTTGTTTTGTATTTTTTTGTGCCTATGTGCCTCTCTACCATGTGGCATTGCCCACCTGGATGGCACAATCCCTGGCTTCTGTGCCTCCCACTTGACAATTCACACATGCTCTCATTTGAATAAAAACACATATTTTTCTCTCTGTCGGATCAGTTCCCCCCTCCCCCCCCCCCCCCCACAACTGACCATCTGATCAGTCCCCCCTCCCCCTCCCCCCCCATTGTCGGTTTCACCCCTGCCCTCTCTTCACACACCCCCCCAATCACAGTCCGTCGCATCAGTCTCCCCCTCCACCCTCCACTGCCTGTCAGGTCAGCCTTCCCCACCCCGCTGTCCACTTCTCTTCTCTTCATCCCCCAACCCTGTGGTTTTTCTCCTGTCCACTTCCCTTCCTCCCCCACCCCTGCCCGTCCGTCGGGTCAGAGCTGCGATCAGGAGTTCCCCAGGAGCAAAGCTCAGACACACCTATTCCTTAGAATAGCGCAGACAAATAGAAAGGCTGTGTAAATGCTGACCCTCTGAAACAGAGCAGAATACGCTGTACTGTACCCTGAGCACATCCACATCAGGACTTGCACGCAGCTGCTGCCCAGGAGGGGTTGTCTAAATTGAATTGTGAACACTTTATTCTCAATTGCTGAAACTGCGGCTTTACATTTCCAGCACTCTGCTGTTTCCCTGCAGATCCAAGGCCCAAACCGCCATGCCGGCCTCAATAACAACCAGCTAATGCCAATTCTAGACTTGGCATCAGTGTATTGAGTGGCCCAGAATATTACGGAGATGGCTGACACCTCGGTGACCTTTGCACTAAACTTGCAATCTGGAGACCTTTAACACCAGAAGCAGGCATGATCTTGCAGTTGGGCATGCCAGACGGAAGTTCCGACGTTGGACATCTTTCAGAGCCAAACCAAAACGTGAAGCCTCACGTGTCCTCGGGCCTGGATTCACTTATTGAGGACAGTCGCTAGTCTCTGCTTTTAATACCAGAAGTTCCTTATCTGACTTCAGGAGCATCACTGGTTCCGATTCAAAACACATTCCCTGTTATCACTAGCAGAACTTCAATAAGTTCTCTGGATTTAGGGCTTCCTGCACTGATTATTCTGACACTCGAAAATGCTGTTTTGGGCGCGGAGTTGAAATTATGGTCCGTGGGATTCAAACTCATGGTTTGGTGGGAAGGGGTTAATTTTATTCATCAGGAATGGAACCAAATATTGGGAGCAGGGTTAATTTAGCAAAGTTTGAACCTGCCTTTTCTTTTTCTTTCATTTAAATCCAAGAGTAACAACCATAGCTGGCTCCACTGGAAACTATTTACTGATGTAAAGTCTCTTATCACTTCACAATGCTCTGATGAAGCGATAATCGTACAAAAACAGCATTAAACCTTAACCTCCAGATGGTTTTAAACCCGTTTTATGTCCTTGCCATAAACTAGTAACAAAGGCCCCAGGATAGTACACACCGGTGCTGCCCGCACTCTTCAATAGAACCAGTATTGGCATCAGCGCAGGCTAAATCTGTTCTTCATTTTGTGCAAAGCTGTGTTTCAGTTGCTGCACTACCTGACCCATTTAAAGAGGATAATTTGTATTAGTATAAAGTGGAGGCTGATTCTTTGGGAGTGTTCAGCTCCAATGCATTATGCTATGTTGTCTGTGTTTGTATCTCTTTCACTTCTTCATTCCAGTTTTGTCTCCTTGCCAGGCCATATCTCTTAGTAGGAGATACTCATATCTCTCAGGGTTGCCAACACTGGTTGGATGTATTCCTGGAGGTTTCATCGCATGATCTTCTACTTCCAAATGCCTCACCCAGTCAAACAGCCTCCGCCCCCATCTCCAATATATTTATAGCTAATAAATAAGTGAATAAAGAATTTTTTTTTTTTTTTAAACCCACTTTTTTTTAAACTGCCCAAAATGATTTATCTCCTGTATTGCTTGCAGAAGTGATCAGGGGTTCAATCTTTAATTTCTGGAGACTTCAGGACAATGCTGTAGGGTTGTTTTTGCAGTTTACTTCTAAGACTTGTTCCATTGCTCATCTAACCCAGACAGCAAGCTTGTCTCACCTTGCCATAGCCCAGTAGACAGTCTTTGAACTGAGGGCGGGTAGCATGGACAGAGCACACAGCTGCTGTCTACCACTGACGTTGAACATGAGAATGTAGCAGAAAGGGTAGTCCTAACTTCTTAAAATAATAACTTTTTAATTAATGTTGGTAGACTTCCAGTATTACTGATGATCATGTTAAAGCATCAAGGTGTTGGTTTGGAGATGGGAAAGTGCCTGACGCTCGCTTCGCTTCTCCACTCGATGCTGCGGTGTGGTTCGTGGTTAGCCTGATTCCGGCCAGTACTTGCAACCAGTTATCGAGGAGTAGCTGCAAGGACCGGCAGGAGTCGGCCTTTCCTGAGAGCGTGAGTCAATGCATTTCAAAGAATCATAAAATTATTTCTCAGCGCTATGGAGATTATGAAATGGTGCACGGAGAGTAATGCTGACCTATAAGTAGTTACATGGAAGTAAATTAATTGAACGTTTAAAATGGCATTACGAAGCCTGAGAGCAAAGCATAACTGCTTTTGCATGTCATCTGAAATTACTGCCTTCAGATAGTTTCAGGACATCTATATGTGTGTGCATTGTGTGTCGGTGTGTGCGCGCGCATTGTGTGTCGGTGTGTGCGCGTGCATTGTGTGTCGGTGTGTGCGCGTGCATTGGGTGTGTCGGTGTGTGTGCGTGTATTGTGTGTCGGTGTGTGTGCGTGTATTGTGTGTCGGTGTGTGTGCGTGCATTGTGTGTCGGTGTGTGTGTGTGTGTGCATTGTGTGTCGGTGTGTGTGCGTGCATTGTGTGTCGGTGTGTGTGTGTGTGTGCATTGTGTGTCGGTGTGCGTGCGTGCATTGTGTGTCGGTGTGTGTGTGTGTGTGCATTGTGTGTCGGTGTGTGTGCGTGCATTGTGTGTCGGTGTGTGTGCGTGCATTGTGTGTCTGTGCGTGTGTGCATTGTGTGTCGGTGTGTGTGTGTGCATTGTGTGTCGGTGTGTGCGCGTGTGCATTGTGTGTCGGTGTGTGCGGGTGCATTGTGTGTCGGTGTGTGCGCGTGTGCATTGTGTGTCGGTGTGTGTGTGTGCATTGTGTGTCGGTGTGTGCGCGTGTGCATTGTGTGTCGGTGTGTGCGGGTGCATTGTGTGTCGGTGTGTACGCGTGCATTGGGTGTGTCTGTGTATGCGTGCATTGTGTGTCGGTGTGTGTGCGTGCATTGTGTGTCTGTGCGTGTGTGCATTGTGTGTCGGTGTGTGTGCGTGCATTGTGTGTCGGTGTGTGCGCGTGTGCATTGTGTGTCGGTGTGTGCGCGTGCATTGTGTGTCGGTGTGTGCGCGTGTATTGGGTGTGTCTGTGTGCACGTGCATTGTGTGTCTGTGCGCGCGTGCATTGTGTGTCGGTGTGTGCGCGTGCATTGTGTGTCGGTGTGTGCACGTGCATTGGGTGTGTCTGTGTATGCGTGCATTGTGTGTCGGTGTGTATGCGTGCATTGTGTGTCGGTGTGTATGCGTGCATTGTGTGTCGGTGTGTGCGTGCATTGTGTGTCGGTGTGTGCGCGTGCATTGTGTGTCGGTGTGTGCGTGCATTGTGTGTCGGTGTGTATGCGTGCATTGTGTGTCGGTGTGTATGCGTGCATTGTGTGTCGGTGTGTATGCGTGCATTGTGTGTCGGTGTGTGCGTGCATTGTGTGTCGGTGTGCGCGCGTGCATTGTGTGTCGGTGTGTGCGCGCATGCATTGTGTGTCGGTGTGTATGCGTGCATTGTGTGTCGGTGTGTGCGTGCATTGTGTGTCGGTGTGTATGCGTGCATTGTGTGTCGGTGTGTATGCGTGCATTGTGTGTCGGTGTGTGCGTGTGCATTGTGTGTCGGTGTGTGCGCGTGCATTGTGTGTCGGTGTGTGTGCGTGCATTGTGTGTCGGTGTGTGCGCGTGCATTGTGTGTCGGTGTGTGCGCGTGCATTGGGTGTCGGTGTGTGCGCGTGCATTGTGTGTCGGTGTGCATGCATTGTGTGTATTGAATGTTGAATTACTGAGACTGGTCTTCATTTAGAGCTTTGTGCCAGCAGCAGGTGTCTGAGCTTTGTACACTGCTGATGCATCATGACATTCACACGGTGACAAATGCCGATGACATTACTACAAGTGTCGTGAGAAACAACATGGGGAATATAATGTACAGCATCATTTAGTTTTATCTTTACTGTTTGAGTTTCAGGATTATTGAGCAGAGGCATGATTTACCAGTGCCATATACAAAGCTAATGTCCAGTTTAGTGATTCAAGGCTGCCAGCAATCTAGAATTCAATATTTTTTCTCTCTGATGTAAATTGCTTCTTTATGCCATCCAAAGTGATTTAATGATAGCTTCTTCTGTTTCCCTTCAGGTGGAAACGTTCTGCCTGGCTTCCCTTCTTAACTTCCTAGTTTTTCATTTGTACCCCTTAGTACGTGAGCCCTTTTCCGTAAGATTGGGATTGTCAATAGTTTCTTACTGTATCCTAACGTCTTTGGAGCTTTTCAAAGAAAAAGAAAAGCTTCAAGTTTTAGTTTTGTAGCACAAGTCAAAATGTACCAACTGGCTCAGATCGTGTCCTGACCAATATTTATCCCTCAATCACCATAGCAAAACAGATTATCTGCTCATTGTTGTTTGCGAGAGCTTGCTGTGCGCAAATTGGCTGCTGCGTTTCCCACACTACAACAGTGACTACACTCTAAAAAGTTCTTCATTGGCTGTCAAGCGCTTTGCGACGTCTGCTGGTCATGAAAAGGCGCTATGTAAATGTAAGTCTTTTCTTCTTTCTTTCTTGAATCAGGCCGCAACAGGAGGCAGCCATGGACATGCCGTCTTGCACATGTGCAGTTCTTCTCAAAGCCATGTTGGCGAGTTTAAGTATCTGGCTGCAGGTCTTCCTCGTAAATTTTATTTCTGACTGGAACAGGTGCCGTTAGCCCCGAGAAACTGTCCGTGTCCAAACACAGCTAGCCGAAGTGGGCCTCTGATTAAAGCCAGAGTCCGCCTCTGTTGGCAGTGCTGTGCTACAATGCCATGCAATGGGGTCATTCTCCCCAGTCTGGACAGGTCTCTTGGAAATGTTTTCCGATCAAGCAGGTAAACAAATGTGGAAAAACATACACACCTCAGTTTGAGATCTGGTCCATCTAAAACTCTGCCGCTGAAGCAGTGAGTGGTTCTCGCCCATACGCTGTCATTGCCTTGGGCACAAGTGCCTTGGCACAGCTCGTCAAACATTCTTGATGTAACTTGTCAAATATTTCTAGTTTTTCTTTGTATTCCCTGTGTGGAATGCTGTTTGTGAGCAGGGCAAGTTTTTCTTTATAAAGGGAGGGTGGTTATAAAAGCTGCAAGTGCTGGAAGGTTCAGCTGAAGGATCAAACTGCTGACGGACATGCTGTGCTCTTCAAATATTTGCTGTTTCTTTTCAAATACATATGAAAGTGTTTCATATCGGTCATCTGAATGTAGAGATTAAATTACTGTCTTCAGATCACTTCAGGCTATTTGTTATTTTCTTAAATTATATAAATCATTCAGTTCATTAACTCACAAGGGAGATTTATTTCCAGTTTTATGCAAATCATCTAACCTAATTATAAAGCTTGTGGGAGCTGTTGAAGTATTTCCGATCTGGAGTTCATCCTGTGGAGGTTTGAGTTCCTCAGCCTGAACTCAAACCTGTGAGGATGAATAAGTTTGAAATGGCCAAGTTTGTAATGATGAGATCCCACTACGCAAAGGTAACTGCAGCATGAGTGTCACGTTGCCTTTCAAAACATCTTAACCCTGTTGGTATCAGTGAGTGTAATGTTGTGTATCACTAATGACATCTGTGGCCTTCTATCTGAAGGATGGAGAAGTACCATAGGAAAGGAAATATTTTAATGGTGCCTTGCATCAACAGGGATCTCCTATCTCTGTAATCTCCTCCAGCCCCACATCCCCCTGAGATGTCTCTGCTCCTCAAATTCTGCCCTACTGAGCATCCCTGATTATGACTGCTCAAAAATTGGTGGCTGGGCCTTTACTTGCCTGGGCCCCAAGCTCTGGAACTCCCTCTCTAAACCTCTCCGCCTCTCTCCCTCTCTTTCCTCCTTTAAGACGCTCCTTAAAACCTACCTCTTTGACCAAGCTTTTGGTCATCTGCCGTAATTTCTTTGTATTTGTTTTGTCTTAAAACACGCCTCTGAAGCATCTTGGGATGTTTTACTATGTTAAAGGTGCTATATAAATACAAGTTGTTGTAGCTTCACAGCTAATGGATCACTTTGCAAGTGAAGACAACATTGTTATGGAGGCAAATACAGCAGCTCATTTGCAACAGGAAGGTCCCACAAACAACCAATGAATGTGTTATGTATATAAGCCTGTAAATACCATGCCTAAACACCAGAGGGCTTATCCCCTGGAGTCCCAAGGGATTCCACAATCCCTTGGGGGCAACTATATATAAGGAGGCCTCACAGGCTGGAGAGGCACTCTGAGAACTGTAATAAAGGACTACACCCACACCTTGCTTTGAGCTTCCAGTATCTAGTCTGACTATTTAATCAAGACCTAACAACTGGCGACGAGATACAGATGACGAACCCCCACCGCAACAAGGCAGAGAACTGTGGGTGTTTGTGGGAGAAATTTTCAGAGGGAGATGATTAGGAAACCTTCGTGGAACGACTCGACCAATACTTCATGGCCAACGAGCTGGAAGGAGAAGCGAACGCTGCCAAACGAAGGGCGATCCTCCTCACCGTTTGCGGGGCACCAACGTATGGCCTCATGAAAAACCTACTCGTTCCAGCGAAACCCACAGACAAGTCATACAATGAGTTGTGCACACTGGTCCAGGAGCATCTCAACCCGAAGGAAAGCGTTCTGATGGCGAGGTATCGGTTCTACATGTACAAGAGGTCTGAAGGCCAGGAAGTGGTGAGCTACGTCGCCGAGCTAAGGCGCCTTGCAGGACATTGCGAATTTGAAAGACACTTGGAGCACATGCTCAGGGACATATTTGTACTTGGCATTGGCCATGAAGTAATACTTCGCAAAATTTTGACTGTAGAGACCCCAACTTTGAGTAAAACCATAGCGATAGCCAGGGCGTTTATCACCACCAGTGACGATACCAAACAAATTTCTCAGCACACGAGTGCTGCTGCAAGTACTGTGAACAAAGTAACATTGTCTTTGACTTGAAATGTACATGGCAGGAATTACACACCTGCAGCTGCACGTCCGCAGATTACTGAGTCCACCATCAAGGGTGGTGAATACAAGGCCATTAATACCTTGTTAGCGCTGCGGGGGTGATCATCATTTCCATTCATGCCACTTCAAAGGATACATTTGCAAGGGCTGTGGAACAATGGGGCACCTCCAATGCATGTGCAGGTGAGCTGCAAACCCTGCTAATCCTGCAAACCACCATGTTGGAGAGGAGGACAGATCCACAGTGGATCACGACGAACCAGAGCCTCAGACCGAGGAGGCAGCAGTATATGGGGTGCACACATTTACCACAAAGTGTCCCCCCGATAAGGCTGAAGGTTAATTAAATGGACTCCCTGTGTCCATGGAGCTGGACACGGACGCAAGCCAGTCCATAATGAGCAAAAAGAGTTTTGATAAATTGTGGTGCAGCAAGGCTTCAAGGCCAGTCCTGACTCCCATTCGTACTAAACTGAGAATGTACATAAAGGAACTGATTCTCGTAATTGGCAGTGCTACCGTAAAGGTCTCCGACGATGGAGCGGTGCACGATTTACCACTCTGGGTGGTACCGGGCGATGGCCCCACGCTGTTCGGCAGGAGCTGGCTGGGAAAGATACACTGGAACTAGGATGACGTCCGAGCGCTTTCGTCCATCGATGACACCTCGTGCCCAGGATCTAAGCAAGTTCCCCTCGCTGTTCGAACCAGGCATTGGGAAGTTCCAAGGATCAAAAGTGCAGATCCATTTGATTCCAGGAGCATCACAAGGCGAGAGCGGTATCTTACATGATGAGAGAGAGGGTGGAGATTGAACTGGACAGGCTGCAACAAGAGGGCATCATTTCGCCGATCGAATTCAATGAGTGGACCAGTCCGAGTGTTCCAGTCCTCAAGGGAGATGGCACCGTCAGAATCTGTGGTGATTACAAAGTAACTATCAATCGTTTCTCACTGCAGGATCAATACCCGCTACCAAAGGCAGACGACCTATTTGCGACGCTGGTGGGAGGAAAAATATTCACGAAGCTGGACTTGACCTCGGCCTACATGATGCAGGAGCTGGAGGAATCATCGAAAGGCCTCACCTGCATCAACATGCACAAAGGTCTCTTCATTTACAACAGATGCTGGTTTGGGATTCGATCAGCCACGGCGATATTCCAGAGGAACATGGAAAACTTGCTGAAGTTGGTCCCGTGCACCGTGGTCTTCCAGAATGACATCTTGAATACAGGTCAGGACACCGTTGAGCACCTGCAGAACCTGGGGGAGGTTCTTAGTCGGCTTAACTGTGTGGGGCTCAGGTTAAAATGCTCGAAGTGCATTTTCCTGGCACCTTAAGTGGAGCTCCTGGGGAGAAGAATCGCGGTGGACGGCATCAGGCCCACCGATTCGAAGACGGAGGCAATCAAGAACGCAGCCAGAACACCGTGACGGAGCTGCGGTTGTTTCTAGGACTCCTGAACTATTTTGGTAACTTCTTACCGGGTCTTAGCACATTGTTAGAACCCCTCCAAAGTCAGCATGGATTTATGAAGGGGAAATCATACTTGACAAATCTTCTGGAATTTTTTAAGGATGTAACTAGTAGAGTGGACAAGGGAGAACCAGTGGATGTGGTGTATTTGGACTTTCAAAAGGCTTTTGACAAGGGGTATGGAGAGAAAGCAGGAAAGGGGTACTGAGGAAATGATCAGCCATGATCATATTGAATGGTGGTGCAGGCTCGAAGGGCCGAATGGCCTACTCCCGCACCTATTTTCTATGTTTCTATGTTTACTGCGTAAAGGAGATGAATGGGTATGGGGTAAAAGCCAAGAAAATGCTTTTGAGAAAGCTAGGAAGCTAATATGTTCAAACAAATTGCTTGTGTTGTACGATCCATGTAAACGTTTGGTACTAGCATGTGATGCGTCATCGTACGGGGTCGGGTGTGAATTGCAACAAGCTAATGAATTTGGGAAATTACAACCAGTTGCTTATGCATCCAGAAGTCTGTCTAAGGCTGAGAGGACCTACAGTATGATCAAAAAAGAAGCATTAGCGTGTGTTTATGGGGTAAAGAAAATGCATCAATATCTGTTTGGGCTCAAATTTGAATTGGACACCGACCATAAGCCGCTTATATCTCTCGTTTCTGAAAGTAAGGGGATAGATATGAATGCATTGGCCCGCATCTAGAGATGGGCGCTCACGTTGCCTACATACAACTACGCCATCTGCCACAGGGCAGGCACAGAAAACTGTGCCAATGCTCTCAGTAGGCTGCCATTGCCCAACACAGGGGTGGAGATGGCAAAGCCCGCAGATTTAGTTATGGTAATGGAAGCATTCGAGAGTGAGCAATCACCTGTTACCGCCCAACAGATTAGAACCTGGATGAGCCAGGACCCCTTACTGTCCTTAGTAAAAAACTGTGTCCCGTTAGTGATGCAGGAAGAAATAAAACCGTACCAGCGGCGCAAAGATGAAATGTCGATACAGGCAGACTGCCTCCTATGGGGTAATCGGGTAGCTGTGCCAAAAAAGGGCAGGGACGCCTTCATTAGTGATCTCCACAGCACCCACCCAGGCATCGTAATGATGAAAGCGATAGCCAGATCCCACGTGTGGTGGCCTGGTATCGATGCAGACTTAGAGTCCTGCATGCACAAATGTAATGCATGTTCCCAGTTAAGTAATGCACCCAGGGAGGCGTCACTAAGTTTATGGTTCTGGCCCTCCAAACCATGGTCTAGGGTCCATGTCGACCATGCAGGCCCATTCTTGGGAAAAATGTTTTTAGTGGTTGTAGACGCATACTCCAAATGGATTGAATGTGCGATAATGTTGGCAAACACATCCGCTGCCACCATTGAAAGACTATAGGCCATGTTTGCCACTCACGGCCTGCCTGATGTCCTTGTATGTGACAATAGGCCATGCTTTACCAGTGCCGAATTCAAGGAGTTCATGATCCACAATGGGATCAAACATGTCACGTCTGCCCCGTTTAAACCAGCGTCCAATGGTCAGGCAGAACGAGCAGTTCAAACAATCAAGCAGAGCTTGAAAAGGGTAACTGAAGGCTCACTGCAGACTCGCTTATGCTTAGTTACCGCACAAGACCCCACTCGCTCACTGGGGTTCCTCCTGCTGAACTGCTCATGAAAAGGGCACTTAAGACAAGGCTCTCGTTAGTCCACCCTGATCTATACAAACAGATAGAGAGCAGGCGGCTTCAACAGAATACATATCATGATCGTGCAAATGTGTCACGCAAAATTGAAATAAATGATCCTGTATTTATGTTGAACTATGGACAGGGTCTCAAGTGGATTGCTGGCACTGTTTTGGCCAAAGAGGGGAGTAGGGTGTTTGTGGTCAAACTCACATATGGACTCAGCTGCAGGAAACACTTGGACCAAACCAAACTCAGATTTACGGACTATCCAGAACAACCCACAATAGACTCTACCTTCTTCGACCCTCCAACACACACACAAGTGGCAACCGAACCAGCGGTTGACCATAAAGCAGAACCCATCACCCGCAGCAGCCCAGCAGGACTCACCACCCCTAGCAACCCAGCAAGCCCAGCTGTGCAGCAGCCCAGCGAAGGCCCAACAAACGACTCACCAACACCAGCATTTGCACCAAGACGATCAACCAGGGAAAGGAAGGCCCCAGATCGACTCACATTGTAAATAGTTACACTATTGACTTTGGGAGTGGTGGGGGCGGGGGGCGGGTGGGGAGGGGGGGGATGTTATGTATGTAAACCTGTAAATATCATGTCTAACCACCAGAGGGCTGGAGAGGCACTCCGAGATCTGTAATAAAGGACTATGGTCACATCTTACTTTGAGCTTGCAGTATCTAGTCTGACTCTTTATTCAAGATATAACAGAATGAATAATGGTGGTGTTGGTGGAGAGCGAAAAATTGTCCAGGCCGCTGGGAGAACGTCCTTCCTCGAACACTGCCTTGTGATCTTTTTTTTCTTTCACTTGAACAGGCAGATAGGGCTCGGTTAAATATTGTGTCTGAAAGATGGCAGCTCTGACTAGGCTCACTGCCTCAGCACCATAAATACAGCGGCAGCCTGAATCATGTGCTAAAGTCTGGAGTGGGGTTTCAATCCACAGCCTTCAGACACGGAGGTGAGAGTAATACCAGCCGAGCCAAGCTGACACTTCGACAGAGCCAAACTGCTTCCCCACGTGGAGGGTCAGACAGTGATTTGGCAAATTCCCCATTGGCTGCTCTCATCTATCTCTTAGCAGCTGGCTCCAGGGATGTTAATGTCTGGAAGCAGCACAGCTGGCTATATTTCGATTGGTAAACGGAGGGAGGGAAACCTTGATTTTTTTTTTGTGGAAAATAAACCAATAGAAAGGAGAACACAAATAACAATCACAAATTTTGGGTTGTTTGTAGCTTCTAAACCTCATGGATGCACCCTTGTTTTGTCATCAGCTCAGGCCCATTATTTAATGACTCAGGTTTATCAGCCTAAGGGAAGGGTGATTCTGGTAGTTTAACCACTGTTTTCGCGAGTAAGAGACTCCTATTGCACTTGCATGTGTGTCAAGGTCTGAAGATCTGGCATCACGTACTATACTTAATGAGTAAGTACCTGGAGCAGTAAATATTGAGCCTCATGCTAGCCTCAAAAGAACTAGCTTTGCATGTGGTTGTAGAGCCGGGCCACTCTGTGCCCAGCCCTTGTCTGCTTTTATTTCTGAAGCTGCTTACAGCGATTGCCAAATTTCTGTCAGCCATGGCCTTACCTTGTCAGACGGCAAACGGTTATGGAGACCACCACCATTAAAGGGAAGAGAAAGAATATTTAAAAAAAAAAATACTTGCATATAAAAGAGCTCCCAAAAAAAAGTTTGTAAGAACGTTAGAATTTATAGTGCAAGAAAATTAAATAAAAATCTAATTGAACATATCCTGTGTTAAATGTCTCAAACTGTGTATCCTGAGGCAGTTGATTCTGATTCTGAAGAAACAGCTGGGAAAGTGAAAGAAACCAGTCAAAGAGCAATATAGAGTGCCCACAATGTTCTGCTCACAGGACCTCTAGATACTGACTCAATGCTGGCATACGGTTCCATTGACTCACCTCTGATGCATCATGCAAGTGTCTGTTGCTTATGAAGAACAATAATAGAGAGGAAATATTAACCAATTATTTGATGGAGAGGAAATGCTGGTGGCTTTAACTGCTGAACCTTCCAGGGGGAAAAAAGCACGAAATTGGTCCCAAAAGCCATCCTGTCCTTACCCTGGTGTTCTGCTACAAGGTCATTGACCTGAAATGTGAGCTTGGTTTTCCTCTCCACAGATACTGCCAGACCTGCTGAGTGCTTACTAGCATTATCTATTTTTATTTTTGGTTTTGAGCTTCTGAGGTTGGGACTAAGATTTTGGGACAGAGTAGAAAGAACTTTACTCTGCACCTGTCCTATGACATGTCCCATCCAGGGGATTACAATATCTGTTATGTATGCAAGCATTGTAACTGTGAAAGACATGCCACCAGAGGGCGCAACTGTTGGAGGCCCAAGGGTCACCTGCACACCTCGTGCAAGGGAGTATAAAAGGTTGTCTGCCATGCTGCTTAGGCACTCTGGAGTTGTATTAAAGAGACTAAGGTCACATAAGTTTTAGGTCACATAAGTTTTAGCTCACAGTTCCCAGTCTTGTGGAGTTCTTCCATACTTAACAATATTGATACCTAATACCAGCAAAAAGAAAGAAAGACTTGGATTTATATAGCGCCTTTCATGACGACCGGACATCTCAAAGCGCTTTACAGTCAATGAAGTACTTTGGAGTGAAATGGAACTGTTGTTTAATTCACCAGCAACAATGCACAAATCAAAAAGAAAACCCAAGCTTTTATATTGGGATGTGTTCTCTTGGAATAAGGAATTCACTAGGTTGGTCCAGGCCAATTGCTTACTTTGGAAAAGTGCTCAATTACCAAAGAGGACAAGTTAGAAATAAGAACCCATGTAACTTATCAGGGAAACTTGCAATATTAACAATAACAACTTGTATTTATATCGCGCCTTTAACATAGTAAAATGTCCCACGGCGCTTCACAGGAGTATTACAAAACAAAATATTTGACACCGAGCTACATGAGGAGAAATTAGGACAGATGACCAAATGCTTGGTCTAAGAGGTAGTTTTTAAGGAGCGTCTTGAAGGAGGAAAGGGAGGTGGAGGCAGAGAGATTTAGGCAGGGCTTCCAGAGCTTAGGGCCTAGGCAGCTGAAGGCATGGCCACCAATGGTTGAGCGACTGCAATCAGGGATGCTCAAGAGGGCAGAATTAGAGGAGCGCAGATATCTTGGGAGGGTTTGTGGGGTTGGAGGAGATTAGAGATAGGGAGGGGTGAGGCCATGGAGTGATTTGAAAACAAGGTGGAGAATTTTGAAATCGAGGCGTTGCTTAACCGGGAGCCAATGTAAGTCAGCGAGCACAGGGGTATGATGGGTGAGCGGGACTTGGTGTGAGTTCGGACACGGGCAGCTGTGTTTTGGCTGACCTCAAGTTTACGTGGGGTAGAACGAGGGGGCCAGCCAGGAATCATCGAGTCTAGCGATAACAAAGGCACTTGGATGAGTTACTGGAGAGAGAAGAGCTTGAGTGATATGGTGAGAATGAAAGCATGCGGGAATGATCTAGTGAAAAGAGTTTTGGGCTAATGGCGCTTACTGGGGAGTTGGTGATGGTGAGTAAACACAGATTGACTGTCATACAGGTAGAAGTATTGAGAGAGAGTCGGTGTAAACGTTATGGTCATGTTAATGGATCTATAGCTGTACATTTGTCCCAAAACCAAAGCTCCCATATTATTTTTCTTAATCTGCATTAAAAAAAATCACTTCTGTTCTGTTATATTCAAGAATTTGCTGAAGGAAGTTGTTACAGAAAACCCTCAATGTACTTGTAACATCTTTCATATGTTTTATATATAGGACAGAAGTTGCCAGTAATAAATTTTAGATTATTTCTCAAAAGATCTTCAGTAACAATGTTTTACTTGTTAAAAGACTCTTTAATTCCACCTGCGTGAATATCAATACCATGCCAAGGACATAAAGCACACTGACAGTCGGTATCCATTCTAGTTGTTGCTCTGCAAAATTTGGAATAAAAGTAGGATTAAATCCATATAAAGTGTATTGCCTGTGTCTGTGTGGTCACTTCCAGTGTCCCACATTGATGTTACTCCTTTGTATGCAGATTTGTTGTATTCAATTTCTTCTGGTTGTAAATTTCTTGCCGTTGGAGGAAAATTTCTTCTAGCTGATTGGCTGAATTTATAATTGTGATAAATTGTAATTGTATAAAATTTGAAGCAAGGAGCAAGTAAGCCAAGTTCCTCAAAATACATCTTAGAAATCATTTAATTCATTTTCTTTCCCCTTCAGCCTGCCGATGAAAATCACAATAAGGAACACAATCTTAACATAGAAACATAGACATAGAAAATAGGTGCAGGAGTAGGCCATTCGGCCAGTCGGCCCTTCGAGCCTGCACCACCATTCAATATGATCATGGCTGATCATGCAACTTCAGTACCCCATTCCTGCTTTCTCTCCATACCCCTTGATCCCTTTAGCCGTAAGGGCCACATCTAACTCCCTTTTGAATATATCTAACGAACTGACCTCAACAACTTTCTGTGGTAGAGAATTCCACAGGTTCACAATTCTGAGTGAAGAAGTTTCTCCTCATCTCGGTCCTAAATGGCTTACCCCTTATCCTTAGACTGTGACCCCTGGTTCTGGACTTCACCAACATCGGGAACATTCTTCCTGTAACTAACCTGTCTAATCCCATCAGAATTTTATATGTTTCTATGAGATCCCCTCTCATTCTTCTAAATTCCAGTGAATATAAGCCTAGTCGATCCGGTCTTTCTTCATGTGAGTCCTGCCATCCGGAAATCAGTCTGGTGAACCTTCGCTGCACTCCCTCAATAGTAAGAATGTCCTTCCTCAGATTAGGAGACCAAAACTGTACATAATATTCAAGGTGTGGCCTCACCAAGGCCATGTACAACTGCAGTAAGACCTCCCTGCTCCTATACTCAATTCTTCTCGCTATAAAGGCCAACATGCCATTTGCCGCCTTCACCGCCTGCTGTACCTGCATGCCATCTTTCAATGACTGATGCACCATGACTTCCAGGTCTCTTTACACCTCCCCCTTTTCCTAATCTGTCACCATTCAGATAATAATCTGCCTTCCTGTTTTTGTCACCAAAGTGGATAACCTCACATTTATCTACATTATACTGCATCTGCCATGCATTTGCCCACTCACCTAACCTGTCTAAGTCATCCTGCAGCCTCTTAGCATCCTCCTCACAGCCCACACTGCCACCCAGCTTGGTGTCATCTGCAAACTTGGACCCAATCTTCCACCCAAATTATACCCCTCTCCTGTTCTAATGGACTGGAGCAGGGGTGTGTAGGTCGAGCCGATTCACTACCTCAGGAATTTCCCACTGGAGGTAACTGGCACGATGTAATATGCCTGCCCATATATGAGCAAGTGTGTTAAATCTGCATTATCTGGTGCATTTCTTTTGTCATTTTCACCATAGCAATACTGGAAGCCTGGGATGTCTGTTCATTCCTTTCATGCATTATTGCTATGGGTGGCATTAGGGCCCTTTGAAAGCCTAGGCGATTGATTTGCACCAGGCTATCGCCTTCAGTACTGTGGATATTGGCAGTGCTGTGCAGTACAGCCATTCTTAAATTCCATTCTGGGTGGAGTCATGGAATCAGAGACATTTATGGCACAGAAAAGGCCATTCTGCCCATCGTATCTGTATCTGTGGAAACGGGGGCACCCACCAAAATGATGCAAAATGTCCTGAAATGTGAGGGGGTCAGGCAAGCGAACAGACCAATTTGGAATTCTAGGCCTAACATTATTATTTTTTTAAATGACATGACCTTTAATAACATGAGTAAATTTGAATACCAAATTGTGTTGAGCACATTCAGAATGTTTCTCCTCAAAGGCTGCAGCAGTTCTCGAAAGCCTGAACTTAATATTTCCCCCACTAGTGATCGCTGTCAGCTGAAGGGAGAGGTTGCAGTTTGGCCATAGAGTGTGTGCACATTTACGCAGCATGCATTTAGTAAGATGCTCCGTGCAACTAAAGGCGTATACTGCTGCAAGATTGTAACATGATTTGCCTGTTTCCAAAATCTGTGAAAAAAATTTACAGAATAAGTTTTTAGAGGTAAAACTTTGCTTTTTTAATTTTATTTTAGCTCCGAGAGGAAATAAGTCAAAGACTAGATTCACTACCTGTACTTTTTGTTAGAATTTAAGAATCATTTTTTTTTTACAGACCGATAGTTAAAATTTGCAGTTTTAGTATTTTTTCCAGTTTAGTGTTTCACCAAGACTTACTCCAAACAATAGCAGTTGAATGAATATAGTTATATGGATACCAGAAACGCGGGCTAGGAACTTTGAGCATAAATGTTTCAGATGAAAACTGTTATTTACCCCTGCCACAGTGAAAGACCCCCCACGCCCCCATATCCCTGAGCGAACAAATCATTGCCCTCAGTGTTACTGAACCACCAGGGGGCAGAAATTCTGCGGGCATTCTGCCAATCTCCCACAGGAGACTGGCAGAATTGCAGCCCCAGGCTGGTACATGTTGTCTGTCATCATGCTGTTTATTCTTGGTACATACGTAAAGACACTTATAATGGAGTCCCCTGATTTCACAGAATAACAGAAGTCAAATCTTGAAAATATTAAAATAAAAATTCATGGAATGAAAATGCACTTTGACTGTCAATCACCTTCAGTCAGTGGTATGAAGCTCCATTGTCCATGTTCTGGCATAAAGTCACTGCTGTAAAATGCAAGACAAGACAAAGCATAAAGGTAAAGGCCCTGAATTTGTAGTCAGCAGTGAAGCGAAGGCACTCACTGCTGGCCCCGAAGTACGCTTGACACAGGCATCTCCTGATCCCCGTGCCGAGAACTTTCGATTCTCCAATCTTCAATTCAAATCAGTGGAAGTTAATGAGGATTCCCTTGTGCGAACTGCTGTGACGTCAATATGTTGTCTAAGCAGCCAATAAAAATACAGAATTCTCACAGTGAACAAGGAACTGAGTAAGCCCTTAAAATTCTAACTTTAAAAAAATGTTAGCGAGAGCAAAACAAAGAATGGGGCTCTCACATGGGGAAAAGGCAAACATTTTTTTTTGGAAAGTTTCTTAATTTTAATTTTTATTAAAACGGACAAGGGTCTAACTTTTAATGGGGAATTTAAAACACACTTACTGTGGAACAGCCAAAGTTTTTGTCAGTTTCCCTGATTTGACTGTTTACACAGAGTGCCAGCTCTATGGCGGTGTGGGGGCAGGGCGGGGGCGTACAGAGCTAACAATGACAGAACGCAATTTCAAGATTTACACATGTGTCAAATCCCGAAGTTGCGGTCAGTTCGCCCTCATCCCGACCGCAAATTCGGGGCCAATGTAACTTAGAATGTTAAAAAAAAAACCTCCAGTAATTGAAAATACTATTGACAGAAGAGCCAGAATATCTGTAACCTCTGATTGTGTACCCTTCACAGTTTGTAGAAAAACCTAATGTTATAACATGACGGATGTTCAATTCACCATAGCGAATACGACGGTGTAGACCAGCGGTCTGAAGATTCATTAATTCAGATCTTGCCCAGTGTTTACTTAACGGCAGTTAGACTTTGAGGCCTTAAAGCCTACTCACCAATTGTGTTTTCTGTATATTTTAATTAATTTCTCACAAATACCTAAATTTTCAGTGCAAATTTATGCAAATTGCTGAAGCGTCTAGGGGTTAAATGAATGAAATCAGTTATCAATAACTTTATATAATAACGGATTGATGTGCAGCATGTCGGAAGCATCGCTTGGTATCGAAGTAAGATTAGTGGCTGTTGCTGGTGACATTAAGCCTGGCGCTATGCATGGTGCAATGAGGCCAACATTCCCCTCTTTACAGTGTGAGAAAGTGTTTCTGGTGATAAAGGATTGTGTCCGTCCCATGAGCAAACACAAAACCTGGATTCTGTCCCAGCAGCAGGATTGATCAGGTCCTTTCTCTTGAAAGGAAGAGAGACTTAAGAATTCCTATAGCCACAAGCAGGGCAGTAGTGAAAAGATCACTCACAAATTACCCAACACTGTGCCTTGTATCTCATTACAGGAAGCTGGATATCATAGGATAATGAGCCCATCATCCAAAACTGTTGAAATCAATTGTGTGCCTCGAACAAAAGCTCCCTTATACTACTTTAAATACAGTGATTGGTTCATAACATCAAGGTCTTACAGCTCACTTAGGGGGTGCCTTTACTATGAGCTTAAACCGATCAGCTCTCTGAAATGGGGGACTAAGTAAAACAAACATTGTGGGTTTTAAAAGGGGATTGCCGTGTAGAATTTCTGGCTTGGAAGCTGAACATTTCTGAAGAAAACAAATTTTCTGCTTGACTGTGTCCAATGTGGAGGTTAACTGTGTAAGCTTTTCTGTGGAATACTGATTTTACCATTGTAATGTATGCACCTGTGAGTATGCTCTCAGGTTTGGAGAGCTGTTGCAATTGTGAGTGGCTTAGCCAGTCACGTGATGTTCTCAAGACTAAATAAAACCCCAGTCAGGGTCGCCCATGATGAGGTATGCAGTTGTGAGCCTAGTGGATGAACTGGTAATGTGTAGTGTGATTAAACCTTTGTTAATAAACCAACTAGTTCTTAATAACAATGTGTTTCTAGGAATTCTTAAGCAAAGAATCCATGAAGCAAATACATTTACAACCATCTTCAACTTCTAACTCTTCAAACGTAACATTGGAAATGTGACTGCAGACGTGTGCCTGTTTGTTGGGAGGTGCTTTTGCACTGTTTAGCTGCTGGGGTGCCAGTTTTGGACCAATAGTCCGGTTTTTGAAATGGGCTATCTGGAAATTTCCAAAATACAAACTAGACACCAAAAGCATGTTTTTAAAAGGCCTATTTTCCCATTCACTTCTGTATCTCATATTAGTTATCAGTTGTTGACGTGTTTTCATAAATTTACACTCTGAACAAAGCAAATGTTATTCCTTGGGCAGTGATCATCTCACCTGCCCTCACCAATGTCACACCCTGATTTTTGTCCCCTGACGCGGTTTAGATTGGGCACAAGATGACTACCCTATGTTATAATTGCTCAGGCCTTTCCCGGTCTACCTCCAACTCACTTAAATTTCCATGGGCCCCAAATATTGGCTTCTTTCCAGACACGATGATCTATAAATACATTTTTGACCCAAGACCAAGCTGCTCTGTTTCAACGTATTTTGAATGCTGTATAACAAAAAAAAATTAGTTTTGCTCCACCTGTCTCGAACAACTCAATTTAGCAATTGACCAATAACGGTGGGGATATGAGTGATCCAATATATTCCATTGCCAAACCCCTAGGGGTTATATATACTGCAACGTATAAATAAAAGTTGAAAAACTGAAATTTCATCACTTACCTGGCCGATATCGTCCCGGGATCGACTCTGTACCAACTGCTTTCCCCTGCCGGTCTCAGTGCCAGGCCCGACCACAGGCAAAAAACATGCGACTACCCATTTACTCCTACTCTTTGCTTCCTGTCTGACAACCAGTTCTCAATCCACGTCAGCACACTACCCCCAATCCCATGTGCTTTAACTTTGCACATTAATCTCTTGTGTGGGACCTTGTCGAAAGCCTTCTGGAAGTCCAAATATACCACATCAACTGGTTCTCCCTTGTCCACTTTACTGGAAATATCCTCAAAAAATTCCAGAAGATTTGTCAAGCAGGATTTCCCTTTCACAAATCCATGCTGACTTGGACCTATCATGTCACCTCTTTCCAAATGCGCTGCTATGACATCCTTAATAATTGATTCCACCATTTTACCCACTACTGAGGTCAGGCTGACCGGTCTATAATTCCCTGTTTTCTCTCTCCCTCCTTTTTTAAAAAGTGGGGTTACATTGGCTACCCTCCACTCGATAGGAATTGATCCAGAGTCAATGGAATGTTGGAAAATGACTGTCAATGCATCCGCTATTTCCAAGGCCACCTCCTTAAGTACTCTGGGATGTAGTCCATCAGGCCCTGGGGATTTATTGGCCTTCAATCCCATCAATTTCCCCAACACAATTTCCCGACTAATAAAGATTTCCCTCAGTTCCTCCTCCTTACTAGACCCTCTGACCCCTTTTATATCCGGAAGGTTGTTTGTGTCCTCCTTAGTGAATACCGAACCAAAGTACTTGTTCAATTGGTCTGCCATTTCTTTGTTCCCCGTTATGACTTCCCCTGATTCTGACTGCAGGGGACCTACGTTTGTCTTTACTAACCTTTTTCTCTTTACATATCTATAGAAACTTTTGCAATCTGCCTTAATGTTCCCTGCAAGCTTCTTCTCGTACTCCATTTTCCCTGCCCTAATCAAACCCTTTGTCCTCCTCTGCTGAGTTCTAAATTTCTCCCAGTCCCCGGGTTCGCTGCTATTTCTGGCCAATTTGTATGCCACTTCCTTGGCTTTAATACTATCCCTGATTTCCCTCGATAGCCACGGTTGAGCCACCTTCCCTTTTTTATTTTTACGCCAGACAGGAATGTACAATTGTTGTAGTTCATCCATGCGGTCTCTAAATGTCTGCCATTGCCCATCCACAGTCAAACCCTTAAGTATCATTCGCCAATCTATCCTAGCCAATTCACGCCTCATACCTTCAAAGTTACCCTTCTTTAAGTTCTGGACCATGGTCTCTGAATTAACTGTTTCATTCTCCATCCTAATGCAGAATTCCACCATATTATGGTCACTCTTCCCCAAGGGGCTTATAACCACCACCTGGAGGTTTGCAGATAATCAAAACATTTTCATAGTGTTTTTTGAAGAAGAGAGTAGTTTGGAAAGGAATTTCTGAACTTGGTACCTAGCTTTTCCTGAATTGGCTCTCAGTCCAGACTAGTCTGAAATCCCTGTTTAGGACTGTTCCAGTGAACCTCTTCCTCCATACACCCAACCTGTCATTATCGGAGAGGGTTCCTGATCAAAGGAGATTCCTGGAATGACAGACTTTCATTGGAGGGAAAAGCGAGTGAGTGGATTCAATATATTTTAAAAAGATATCAATGCAGGAGATTTTGCCGTTTCTTGGAATTATAAAGACGGGGTCGTGTTTTATACTGAAGCGGCTTCTCTCTAGCTGTCCTATTTCTCAAATGAAGGGATTTAAATTACTTTTCAGAACAGTGATCCATCTCTCTTGACAGACAGACAAGAATTATCGTGACTTGCTACAGGTGGCAAGCCAGTTTTGGATGCCTTACATTAAACTGTTTTAATTTGGCTATCTCGAATCCCCCTTTTTATTTAAATTATGGATTTTAAACAGATTGAACATGGGTGTTCCATTCTAATCATTTTGCATTGTAGCATACTGCTAATAGAAAACGGTCATTAAGATTGGCATCAAGCTATCCGTGGCGCATTATTTATGTTTCCAGGATCCAGTGTAACGGGCTGTAATTTTTTTTTAAAACAGTTGAAATTGCTAATACGGCAGCAATGGTGAAGAAGAACTGGCTCCATATCAAAGTGGCAAGGAGAGGACCACGTTTTCTCAAGATCAGTTGATGAGAAGGCTTTATAATTTACTGGTAGAAAGATGTGATGAGGATGTCTTGCATTGCCTTGCATCTGTCCAAATGAGACATAAACTCAGCCTCATCCACATGCATATGTGTTTATTAAAGCTTCTATTCGAAGAAGAGCAGAGAGTTCTCAGTGTCTTGGCCAACATTCTGCCCACAGCCAGCATGCCGCGCTCAATTAACACCGCTAAACATGGATGAACTGCTCATTTATTGGCTTGCATGCAAATTGGTTGCTGCATTTGTCAGATTTAATAGAGATCTTCAAAATTGTGAAGGGCTCTTATAGGGTAGACGTAGAGATGATGTTTCCACTTATGGGGAAGACCAAAACTAGAGGTCATGAATATAAGAGTCTTAAAAAATCCAATAAAGTATTCAAGAGAAACATATTTACCCAGAGAGTGGTTAGAATGTGGAACTTGCTACCACAGGGAGCAGTTGAGATGAACTGCATAGATGCGTTTAAGGGAAAGCTAGATCAGTACACGAGGGAGAAAGGAATAGAAGGATATACAGATAGCGTTAGATGAAGTAGGGTGGGAAGAAGCTTGTGTGGAGCATAAACATCGGCAAAGACCAGTTGTGCCAAATGGCCTGTTTCTGTACAGTAAATTCTATGTCAACATAACATTGACTGCACTTCAAAAGTAACTCATTTTTCATGAATTGCTTTGTAATGTTGGAATGATGCGATCTGGTGCAATATAAATGATGCTCTCTCGCTCTCTCTCTCTCTCGCTCTCTCGCGCTCTCGTTCTCTCGTTCTCTCGCGCTCTCGCTCTCTCGTTCTCTCGCGCTCTCGCTCTCTCGCGCTCTCGCTCTCTCGCTCTCTCTCTCGCATACTCTCTTGTGCTCGCGTACTCGCTCGCGCTCGCGCTTGCCCTGCCCTCCCTCTGTCGCTTGCTTGCATTGCCCTTCTCTCTTTCCAAGCGTTAGAAGTTTCTGGAAGAACCATCAGAGCAGGGTTTAGAGAAATCCATGTGACATAGTGGTCTGAGCATTCCATGCTATGTTTAATTAACCCAGTCTGGCAGACTATGGACACTGCTAGTCGCCTACAATAGCAGCAGCTGGAGAATATTAAAAGAGCATGCCCAGAATGAGGCTTTATGTGGGTAATACCGGAACAGTACATTTATAGTATTACTGTACTCATCAAAAGAACTCCATTATGTGTCCAAGTTCCTTTGTTCCTAAGCAACTGAAGAATGGCTGGAGAAGAATTTTTATAGTTGGATTTTATACAACTTTTATTTTCTGCCCAAAACTGGTTTGGTCTCGAGCTTCCTCTCATTTTCAGGATCCTTTTTAAAAAAAAAAAATTGATATGTGGCAGTATGTCATTAAATATAAAGGTCATTCCAAAATCTGTGGCTGGAGCACATAATTCAAGAGTTGCAAAGCTCTTTATGCGTTCCTAATAGTTAACCCTTGACAGTTAAATACTTTTTACATTTAATCACCCGTTATAAAAGGGCCACAAATTGTTGGAATTTCAAAGCTGTGTTTTTGCTTCATTCAAAACATTTAATTTCTATTTTCTTTCCTACTTTGTTAACTGTCTTTCCAGATGTGATGCTAATTGGTGACTGAGTGTGTAGGAGTAGCTGACCTGTTGCTATGCAATCTGGTCTATGTGGTTCTGTACCACACCATACAGTACACTTGTCCATTAAGGTATTGCTCCCAGAGGGTTTCAGTGGATAAGTGCACCGGAGTCGTGTGATAGAGGACCATACAACCAGGAGGGTTCTTGTTTAAATCCCAGGTTTGGTTAATCACAGCCATGGTGGTAGTGTGCTTAGCCTCATTCTCACTATCCTCTGATTCTTTTTGGTACTACCTGTATACATCAGCGTGTGGAGCTACATACATAAATGATAGCAACTTGATATTGCAAGATGGCCACACATGGGACTTTAGCCCAGCATGAGATAGCGCCTCCTAGAGGTGCATTGAGGAAAGACAACTGGGTGGCGGTGGGGTGGTGGGAGGACGAAGGAATCAAGTGTCCTGTAGGAACATGGGAAAAGAAGTAGGTCAGTTAGCCCCTCGAGCCTGTTTCACCATTCAATTCGATCATGGTTGATCTGCAACCTAATTCCCGCTTTTGCCCCCTGTCCCGTAATACCTTTTGGTTAACAAAAATGTATCAATCTCGGATTTAAGATGAACAATTGACTGAGCGTCAACTGCTGTTTGTGGAAGAGAGATCCACACTTCTACCACTCTGTGTGTAGAAGTGTTTCCTAACTTCACCCTTGAAAGGCCAACACCAATGTTACTAGTAAATGGTTCTGTATTGTTTTTTGAAGTCACGTTCAGTTATTTAAAATTGCGTTACTCACAGGCTGTAGTCTTGACATTTTGATTAAAAATTCTTTGTTATTTTGTGATAAACCCATTTTCATCTGTATTAATCAACCTGTGCCAGGTTTCCACTCTTACATAATATCAAATTATATTTTAATGCATATTTTTAAAAGAAAATGATATTCTAAAATGTTGAATGGTCGCACTGGTTCATGAAAGATGTTACATTTGTCGATATGCATATGTGTTTGAGAGGAAACTTGAGGAAAAAAATCACTTTGCTAAACCAAGTGCAATTTTGCGCACAATTTGTGCCAAGCTCGCCGATTGTTGATTGAGGGATAAATATCGGTTTAACGTCTTATCCGAAAGACGGCACCTCTGACAGTGCAGTGCTCCCTCAGCAGATCAGGGCCGCCACATTGTCCAAGGGTCACTGCACACACCACTCCTTTTATGGCCCCCAACCTGCCACTGATGGTCTCTCTCAGGTTGGGGACTGCCCTGCTGTGTTTATCTAGCTTCCCTTTAAATGCATCTATACTATTCGCCATAAGGACGTCTGTGGCAGTGAATCCCACATTCTCATCAAACTCTGGGTAAAGACATTTCTCCAGAATTCCCTGCTGGATTTATTAGTGACTATATTTATGGCACCTAGTTTTGGTCTCCCCCACAAGTGGAAACATCTTCTCTACATCTATCCCATTAAATTCTTTCATAATTTTAAAGACCTCTATTACGTCACCCCTTGGCCTGCTCTTTTCGTTCGTACTGCTGTAGTAATATGCGAAAAATTCAACAAGCTCGTAACATTCCCATGCCAGGACTTTCTTGCGAGAGACCATCAGCAGCAAGTTGGGGTCATAAAAGGAGTGGCGTGTTTATTTGTACTGCCAAAATGGCTGCCATGCTCCACCCTTTGTCTATGATTGGTCCCGTTGGAGCATAAGCCCCACCTTGAAGTTTCACTGGAATGTGTCATTGGAACCGCCCATCCCAAGGTCTGACTGAATTTGCAAATTGTAACTCGATCCACTTTGACTTCCTAAAGCGACAGAGGACAGAGCCCCCCAGAAGACAGCTGGGGCCAGTCAAAGTGCCTTACTCAGTCCAAGTGGAACCTTCCCCCTACCTCCGCCACCCCACCATAGATGGGGCAGGCATTGTGTACCGATTGTTAACAGGTTTATTGGGTATGTAGTGAATAGTGTCAGTGTCGTGACTTTTGGATATCATCCACGCCAACGATGTCCCTGTAGGGGGTTGTAAGAACGTGATCCATCTTCCCTGAGTTTCCTCTCTCCCCTCCGATTCCCCCCCCCCCACCCATGTCTCTTACCCCGCCCCCAGCCTCTCTTTCTCTCTCCATCAGCCTCTCTTTCTCTCTCCACCAGCCCCTCTTTCTCTCTCCACCAGCCTCTCTCTCTCTCCACCAGCCTCTCTCTCTCTCTCTCTTTCTTTCTTTCTCTCTCTCTCTCCACCAGCCTCTCTCTCTCTCTCCACCAGCTTCTCTCTCTCTCTCCCCGCCAGCCTTTTTCCCTCTCTCTCTTTCTCTCTTCTCCCCCCCCGACCCTCTCTCACTCTTCCCCACCCCGCCTGCCTCTCTCTCTCTCTCTCTCTCTCTCTCTCTCTCTCTCTCTCTCTCTCTCTCTCTCTCTCTCTCTCTCTCTCTCTCTCTCTCTCTCTCTCTCACTCTTTCCCTCCCCCCTCCACAGCCTCTCTCTCGCCCTCTCGGCCCTCCGCCACTCTCGACCGCCCATGGGCCCTCTCGGCCCTAGGCCGGCCGGGGGAAGCAAGTAAGAGCCTCAGTTCCTGCTTCTCGGCACCACGTGGATGGAATGATTCGGGTTGGGAGGTGAGGGGGGTTGGAACTTGACGGGGGGCGGGACTTATCTCATGTCTGTCAAAAACAGTGCAATACAAATAGTTACATCGTAAAAGGAGCGACGTGTGGCAGCATACCACGGCAAGGTGCAGAGCGAGCCGGTCCGTGAGGGCGATGGCTGTGAAGAGGGCGACTGGATTGGACGTCACCACAACCCAGGGCGGTGATTGGAGCGTGGGCAGGTACAGCAGGAGCGGCACGAGATTGCAGAGCGATGTGATCGGGGCCCAGAAGAGGCGTGGGCCCAGGGTTGTGGTGACGGGCCAGCCCACATTGCGATATGTGTGCGCACTAGGTCCATGCAGCAGAGCTGGTCTCCAGTCGTCTTGGTTAATCCTTGCCACTGGACCAAGACCTAGCTCTGTCCAGCCCATGTGGTGGCTGGTGTGCAACGGCCACCCCACGTTAACAAAATCCACGCACAGGCATCTTCCACTTCAATATGCAGTTCAGGACCTGGAATATTAGGTCCTTCATTGAAACACCTGTGAACTCATCCCTTTTTGGCGTGGAAGTAAGTCAGTCTCAATACGAGGGACTGCCTAAGGAAAAAGAAATGCTCCCTCAGCACTGCACTGGAGTGTCAGCCTGATTTTTTGTAGCCAAAATTCAATAGCGCAAGAAAGCTGGCGCACCTATGATTTTTTTTTTTCTGTACTTACTGCATGAATCCATGACATCAGGACTTTGACATGTTTTCAACGTTCCACAGGAAATCTGTCATTGTGGAGGCAGGACATAGACTGAAAGGCAGACTGAGGGGCTTAATATGGGTTGGACTGGGACTCCCTGCTGTCAATCAGTGGTGGAGTCGTGGTGACGTCACAGGGGAGAGAATCTGTCGATTTCGATCTTCGACCACTGGGCCACTAGGGAGGGTTTCGGCCAGACTAGTGGCCTGGCACCCAAGAGAGGGTGCCAGGCTGCCTGTTGGTGACCCAGCCGAACTCGGGGATCATTATTTTGCTGGCCGATCGGGAAGTTGGCCGGCAAAAATAAATACGCGGCAGCCGCAGTAGTGGGCCCCCTCCCCTTGAAGGGTTCCCGAGCTGCCAGGCCGCACTCACTGGGGAGAAGGTGCATCGACACAGAATGCTGTCGGGGGCACTGCGCGGTGGGCGATCAATTTTTCGACCAGGATTTTGGTCGGTGCATTTTTAAGGTGAGAGAAGGCTGCGGTGCGCATTCTGATGATTCGCTTGCGGCGGTCATCAACATTGGGGTGGCATCGGGTCCAGGCTGAAAAATCTCCGACCTGAATTTGGGTCGGGTCGGCCAGTTGTCCCCAAAGCGCCAGCCATGGGATTCCGCCACATGGCCGCCGCTAACGGGCAGTAACGGGTATTTCTGAGACCCTGAATTTTGGCCCCTTTATGTGCTCTTAACCTGAGTGTTTACAGAGTAACTGATCACAGGGGGCCTTTGCAACTGGTCACAAGTGGAAAACATGCCTTTGTTTCCTATTTGCCTCTGTAGCCAGGATACTGAGGTCAAATGTGACACCTGCTCTTGCCCCACCTGAGGATACCAAATCGGCATAGATCAGGGTGAACCTGGGCCATTTCTGGTCTCAGTAATGGCTTAGTTCCACACAATAGAGCCTCATTAACAACTAGAGCCTCATGGCGGCTGTAGCTGATTCGGTTTAAACACTTCTTACTGTGCATTTGGCCATTGGAATTGCAAGTTACTTGCGTCTTTGCTCTCCAACCATTAAAGATCTATTTTGAGAGACCTCTAAGCTTGTCCCAGTCGCCTCGCATTGCACGTTGTATTTATGTCATTTAATAGATGATAAAAGTTGAACTCACCCTTCTAATTACCCTCTTTACCTCCTATATTATCAGAATAAGCATTGCAATATGCTGATGTAATTGGAATGATCTGTTAACATTCTTCCAAAGTGAGCTCTTTTATTATATTTTTAAAAAAACACAGCAAAAGTAAAAGAATTGTCCAGCAGACTAAAAAGGGCAGATTTGCCAGAATGAAACCAGGGCTTAGAGGGTAACATTATGAGGACAGGTTGCATAAACCTGGCTTTTATTCCCTTGAGTATAGGAAATTGAGGGGTGATCTGATCAAGGTGCTTAAGAAAGACTTGCATTTATATAGCACCTTTCATGACCACCGGACGCCCCAAAGTACTTTACAGCTAATGAAGTACTTTTGAAATGTAGTTACTGTTGTAATGTGGGAAACGCGGCAGCAAATTTGCGCACAGCAAGCTCCCACAAACAGCAATGTGATAATGACCAGATAATCTGTTTTTGTTATGCTGATTGAGGGATAAATATTGGCCAGGACACCGGGGATAACTCCCCTGCTCTTCTTCGAAATAGTACCATGGGATCGTTTACATCCACCTGAAAGGGCAGACGAGGCCTCTGTTTAACGTCTCATCCAAAAGATGGCACCTCCGACAGTGCAGCACTCCCTCAGCACTGCACTGGAGTGTCAGCCTAAATTTATGTGCTCAAGTCCCTGGAGTGAGACTTGAAACCACAAACTTCTGACTCAGACGAGTGTGCTGCTACCCACTGAGCCACAGCTGACAAGGTTATTCGAGGTTTTCAATAATGAAATGCAGATTATATTTTGCTTGAAATCTGGAGTATCCAGGGTTAGCACTGTGAATGTCACCCTGGATCAATGATATAGAGCAGAAAAGTCTTGGACTTGAACCCACAACCTTCTGACTCAGAGCTGAGTGTGCTACCCACTGAGCCACAGCTTTTAAAGTGTTAAAAGGATTGGATAGTGTAGATACGGAGAAACCATTTCCTCTGAGGTGAATAAAGAACAAGCGGACCTAATCTTAACATTAGGATTGAAATCAGGAGGCAATTTTTCACACAGTGTAGTAGAAATGTAGAATTCTATCTCTCAAAAGGCTGTGGGCGCTGGGACAATTGGAGCTTACAGGACTGAGATTGATCGGTTTTTATTTTAGGTAAGGCGTGTCAAGTGATATGAAGCAAAGGTGGATAACTGGGGTTGTGCTGCAGATCAGCCATGACCTAATTGAATGGTGGAGTGGGCTCGGGCCTCAATGACCTCCTTCTGTTTGTGTGTGTCTAAACTTTATTTACTTTGGGGCACACTGTGGAGCAACAGGAAAAATACTTTTTAAAAAAAAAGGTAATTTCTTCATTGTCTTCCAGAACAATGCATTCAAATACTAAAAGCAGAAATGAGTAGATGATATGATTTGTTTCACTTTGCTGTTGGTCGAACCCAGCATTGAATATATAGCAGCTCTCTATGTCATTTGTTTATATTTACCTTTAGTCTTGGTTGGACAGGATAAAGAGCGGAACACCTGTAAGCACAAATTCAAAGCATAGGGTTAGCTCAATCATGTAAAAGTATTGGCTCTGTGCATTCAGTGCTGCGTCTGTATTGGCTGTGTTCAATGCCTGGGTTTGCGTTGTCTGTGGTCAGTTCTAGGGTCCTCTGTTAGATTTATCTAATGACTGACGAACTTTCTTGTCTGATATCATTTACATTCCAACCCAATGCACAACTGAGACATTTGATATCTAAAGTTTATCAGCTCCTTAAACTGTCATTAATTGCCTGTTGTGACAAGTGTGTTGTGTATTTGGTGCAGTTAGTAGCTACTGTGACCTTGTCTTCCAATTGCATTGAGCTTGTCAGTTTGTAATGGTATCTGACAAGCTGCCAGAATATTTGGCCTTTGGAGTATTAACTTTGTGTCAATTATTTGCAATGCCAAATGAAATAGGTTTCTAGTGATTCAGGCAATCTTGAATTCAAGAATACATGTTGACAATAAGAACATAAGAATTAAGAGCAGAAGTAGGCTATTTGCCCCCTCGAGCCTACTCTGCCATTCAATAAGATCATGGATGGTCTTCCACCTCAATTCCACTTTCCTGCACTACTCCCATATCACCTTGATTCCCTTAATATTCAAAAATCTATCGATCTCTCATGAATATACTAAATGACTGAGCATCCACAGCCCTCTGGGGTAGTGAATTCCAAAGATTCACCACCCTCTGAGTGAAAAAATTTCTCCTCATCTCAGTCCTAAATGGCCGACCCCTTATTCTGGAACTGTGACCTCTGGTTCGAGACTTGATGGTTAGATATTTTAACTAGAGTGGTATCTCTAATACTTGTGCCTAACTTCCAATCTGTTCATTAACTCATCATCATAGGCAGTCCCTCGGAATTGAGGAAGACTTGCTTCCACTCTTAGCACGAGTTCTTAGGTGGCTGTACAGTCCAATACGAGAACCACAGTCTTTTTCACTGTTTCCAGTAGAGTGGACAAGGGAGAACCAGTTGATGTGGTATATTTGGACTTTCAGAAGGCTTTCGACAAGGTCCCACACAAGAGATTAATGTGCAAAGTTAAAGCACATGGGATTGGGGGTAGTGTGCTGACATGGATTGAGAACTGGTCGTCAGACAGGAAGCAAAGAGTAGGAGTAAATGGGGACTTTTCAGAATGGCAGGCAGTGACTAGTGGGGTACCGCAAGGTTCTGTGCTGGGGCCTCAGCTGTTTACACTGTACATTAATGATTTAGACGAGGGGATTAAATGTAGTATCTCCAAATTTGCAGATGACACTAAGTTGGGTGGCAGTGTGAGCTGCGAGGAGGAAGCTATGAGGCTGCAGAGTGACTTGGATAGGTTAGGTGAGTGGGCAAATGCATGGCAGATGAAGTATAATGTGGATAAATGTGAGGTTATCCACTTTGGTGGTAAAAACAGAGAGACAGACTATTATCTGAATGGTGACAGATTAGGAAAAGGAGAGGTGCAACGAGACCTGGGTGTCATGGTACATCAGTCATTGAAGGTTGGCATGCAGGTACAGCAGGCGGTTAAGAAAGCAAATGGCATGTTGGCCTTCATAGCGAGGGGATTTGAGTACAGGGGCAGGGAGGTGTTGCTACAGTTGTACAGGGCCTTGGTGAGGCCACACCTGGAGTATTGTGTACAGTTTTGGTCTCCTAATTTGCGGAAGGACATTCTTGCTATTGAGGGAGTGCAGCGAAGGTTCACCAGACTGATTCCTGGGATGGTGGGACTGACCTATCAAGAAAGACTGGATCAACTGGGCTTGTACTCACTGGAGTTCAGAAGAATGAGAGGGGACCTCATAGAAACATTTAAAATTCTGACGGGTTTAGACAGGTTAGATGCAGGAAGAATGTTCCCAATGTTGGGGAAGTCCAGAACCAGGGGTCACAGTCTAAGGATAAGGGGTAAGCCATTTAGGACCGAGATGAGGAGAAACTTCTTCACCCAGAGAGTGGTGAACCTGTGGAATTCTCTACCACAGAAAGTTGTTGAGGCCAATTCACTAAATATATTCAAAAGGGAGTTAGATGAAGTCCTTACTACTAGGAAGATCAAGGGGTATGGCGAGAAAGCAGGAATGGGGTACTGAAGTTGCATGTTCAGCCATGAACTCATTGAATGGCGGTGCAGGCTAGAAGGGCCGAATGGCCTACTCCTGCACCTATTTTCTATGTTTCTATGTTTCACAGGTGGGATAGTCATTGAGGGAAAGGGTGGGCAGGGAGCCTAGTTTGCTGCACGCTCCTTCCGCGCCTGCGCTTGATTTCTGCATGCTCTCGGCGACGATACTCAAGGAGCTCAGCGCCCTCCCGAATGCACTTCCTCCACTTAGGGCGGTCTATGTCCAGGGACTCCCAGGTGTCAGTCGGGATGTCGCACTTTATCAGGGAGGCTTTGAGGGTGTCCTTGTAACGTTTCCTCTGCCTGCCTTTTGCTCGTTTGCCGTGGACGAGTTCTGAGTAGAACGCTTGTTTTGAGAGTCTCGTGTCTGGCATGCGAACTATGTGGCCTGCCCAGCAGAGCTGATCAAGCATGGTCAGTGCTTCAATGCTTGGGATGTTGGCCTGGATGAGGACGCTAATGTTTGTGCGTCTGTCCTCCCAGGGGATTTGCAGGATCTTGCAGAGACATCGTTGGTGGTATTTCTCCAGCGACTTGAGGTGTCTACTGTACATGGTCCACATCTCTGAGCCATACAGGAGGGTGGGTATTACTACAGCCCTGTAGACCATGAGCTTGGTGACAGTCTTGAGGGACTGGTCTTCAAACACTCTTTTCCTCAGGCGGCCGAAGGCTGCGCTGGCACGCTGGAGGCGGTGTTGGATCTCGTCGTCAATGCCTGCTCTCATTAACTCAATCTTTCATATGAGAGTTTATTGTGGAAACCTTTTCGTTTTTGGTGAATCTAAGTTCATCTCGGTGAACATTAGTGGAACACTCTCTTGTACCCATATCGTATGCAGCTCGGATCATTGTGCGTTAAAACTATCCTTGGCAGACCATGGCTGCTTTAACTGAAAATTTTGATTATATATTTTTTTAAACCAAGTTAATTAGTTCACATTACTTCAGAATGATCCTTGACAATAAAATGGTCAGTTGTCATTCAAATACCAGCAGTCGGTTTGTTGACAGCTAAAAATGTGTCCCCATTATCTAAACTGCAATCAGCAGCTGGCTCGGCACTGTTTTTAGAGCAATAATAATTCTTGTGGTCTTAAATTGCGGTAATACCTACTTAAATGTCACTATGATTAAGTTAACTGGAAGTCCAGAGTTTGCCTGAAAGCTCTCTGGATCCTCAAGTTCTGTAAGATGGGTTTAAGAATAGCACTCTGATTACATTCATTGTTTGTTTAGCTTGAATCTTTCTGGGGTTACTGAACTATCTCTTGGAAAACTATGTGAGGTGATCCTTTCACAGCGAGTTGGGCCATATGTGTTCCTTGTTTGCATTCAGTTTTTGAATTCTATTTCGAAAGAGTTAATCCTGGTGCTATAACTTGCACACCATTAAAACCGTTCCAGCTTGTGATAAACCTAATTATAGCTTGGTGCTATGGGAGCACTAGGAAGGATCTCACCATTCTGTCTCACCTGGTCCACACACATGGTTGACTTTTAATGCCTACTAAGTTTATTTCTTGTGATATGGGTGTGCCTTGCAGGACAGCATTTATTGCCCATATCTAGTTGCTCTGAGGGCATTAAGAGACGGCCCCTTAGTGTAGGATTAGAGCTAATTGTCGGGGCGGCAGGGTCGTGAAGGATATTCATGAACCAGTTGGGTTTCTTTGGCAGTTGAGCAGCTTTCATAATTTTTGCTGGTGATGCATCACCAGATTTATTGAATTGAATTTCACAATTTTGCCATGATGCAAATTGAACTCTTGACCTTTAGGTTGCTAGTGTAGTGCCCAAATTTCCCCAGAAGTTTCTCCTTTTTTTTTTAGCAACTTGATTTCTCTGGAGTATCTTTTTAGTTGTAATTCTGGCCATTTAATTTGCGCCAGTGTAAGTGAGTTAGTTCGTTTTTTTTTAAGTTTAGTTTTTTTTTTCAAACGGTGGCATTACCAGCCACTTACGCCTGTTTTGGCCATTTAAGCAAGTTTAGCCAGCTAAAAGTTACTCCAAACTAACTTAGGCCAGCGTAAGTGGGCACTCTTGTACGTTCAGAAAAACCTTGCAGTGACTTAAGAAATCAGCGCAGGCAGCCAGAGATAGTGGGGGGAGGAAGGGGACTTTGCAAAGCACTAAACACCTTCACAACAACATTAAAGAAGCATAAATATATTCAAAGCCCCAAGCGCAGTACATTTGCACCAAGCACAAAAAGTAATAAGCAATTAATTAATAAATAAAAAATAGATGGAACCCTGCACCTAAAGCACCAAGACCAAAGTAATAAGCAATCAATCAATCAGTAAATAACAAATAAAAAAAATAGAAGTCCTACCTTAGGGAATGCAGCGGGTTGCCGATGAGGGAGCCCATTTGGCCAGAGCTAGGGACGGCGTGCCTCGGGCCCCTCCCACACAGCCCGCAGCACGCACTCACAGATTCGGCCTGCCAGGAGCTACTGCACATGTGTGCAGACTCTAGCGTGCATGTGCAGAGGTCCCGGCACTGTTTTCAGTGCCGGGACCTGGCTCCGCCCCCAATCCACTGGGCCACGCTACGCCACCACCAAGGAGAGGCTGGGGAGCGGCCAGAATCGGGCGGAAGATTTTCGGTGTGCTTGGAAGCGGACAAAAGCAGCGCACCTCGGGTGAGGGCACCAGAAAAAGAGGTTGGGGAAATTTGAGCCCATAGTACCATAGTCATTAATGGCTCAACAAGCCACTCAGATGTACAAGCAATTGCACTGATGACTTTCATTGTTTGTTTAGCTTAAATCTTTCTGGGGTTACTGAACTATCTCTTGGAAAACTATCTCTTGGAAACGGCGAGATGGTCCTTTCACAAAGAGAGTTGGGCCCTATGTGTTCCTTGTCTGCATTTTAATTTTGAATTTTAATTCAAAAGGGTTAATCCTGATGCTATAACTTGCACATCATCAAAACACCGTTCTGAGGGATAGGGAATAAATTACCATTGTCAACCAAGTCCGAGAACAAAATAAATTATAGATTCTAAAGGAACTCGAGGTTAATTGAAAATGCCAAACGTTTGGAAATTTATGTCCCATTAAAATGGGAATACCTGTACAGGTCAAAATTCAGCAGGGGGCCTATGGAAGGCAGCACGGAGGGACTGAGACAGACACCACCAGCCCTGTGTTACTCTGTCTCCCAAGGCAATCATGGTGTCAGGCTTCAACTGGCTCCAGCTCCCTGTAATTAAGTTGGAATTGTATTGTGGTATGCAATTACCAAAATACCATTTTAGAAATATTCTATACTCTTTCTCAAATGTCACTATAATCAACAAGCAGATTCAATTACATCGCAAGTACCCTAAATAAACTCTCTCCAAATACATGAATGTGATTGTAATGTAGAAAGAAATTTAAATTCTAAATGGTCACCTAATGCTTATTCTCCACCTACCTTCATAGTTGAGTGGGCTGGGAGAGGTTGGTTGTACTTGGGGTTGAATTGGAGTGGGATGGATTGGGTTGGGTTGTTTTGGGCAGGGAGCTCACCTTTAGGAATTTTCTTTTGTCTGGCTACTTCCTGCAGGTTTCCTTCCAACCGGTAGTTTTTCTGACCGAACTTGCTGCAGCTCTTCCATTGTGATATATTTGACTGGATCTCGCCCAACAAATGCTGCTTTTTTCTAAATTGTGTCTCCCTCTTGGCTTTCCTCTCTTCCCTAACTTGGCTCCTCCCCACCTGTATATATTGGTGTTTCTGGTTTGATTTGGTGTCTCTGGATGAATCGTGCACAGTGCTGTCACATCAGAACCTAGCACAAAATAGCTTGCATCCTATTCAAGAGTTCTGTAACACCCTACTGCATTCTTTAGGTAATGAACCATACTTGTAAGGCACAGATGTTTCTTTGAACATTTTCAATCAAAACTTGGTGCCATCGGTCCTGTCAGATTGCTGCAGAAGCAAAGCCTAATTTGTGACCATGAAGCTGCAATGGTCTGTTTAATACAGCTTTCAGAGACCAACAAAGGGGAAAGATTGTCAAATTGGAACTGTAGTAAATATAGGAGTGAGTATATGCTTTTTGCTTAAAAGATACAAGATAACGTCTTGCATGCTATCAGCTAAATGATCTTTCTCAGCAATCTGTGTCTATTGCTGAACATTTCCCGCCAAATACCGAGCTGAATAAATTTTTCACAATATGGAATGGAATAGTTGTCAGTAATAACACATGATCACGATAAGCACCCTCGGCGAGAGTACAATAAAACTCTCAAGCTGACAGCATCCTAATATCACCTTCACGTCACATTTCCTTGTTAAATTGTACGGGAAGTTTTAGCAATTCACTCTGGTGAATTAATCAAGCCGCTGCCATTCTCTTATCGCGTTTCTTCTCCACCCTCCCTCTCTTTGTCTGGTGCTTCTCTCTCTATCTCGCTGCGCTGCCTCTACTCGCTTTCTAAATGATCCTTTTCCCAGCCGATTGAATCTTAACACCCTGCGCCTGCATTTTATTCACCAGCCGCGTGTTCAAACCACAACAGACAGAGGACCTGATGGCGATAGACACCCCGGGAGAGTGCAATCAAACTCTCGCACCTTCAAGTCACATTCCAGCCCCCGCAATGCCTGCAAACTCCACCCCTCAACTTTCTCGCTCTCTAATCTGTGGGATGTCCGGCGAGAACAAACAGAAAACCACTGGAACTGCGCATGTGCCAACATAAAGAACTACTTTATGTTGGCAGCAGTCGCGTCCTTTTTATATAAATGATTATCTTTTGAATTGCAATGCAAAGCTGCATGACAAAACTTGGAATTGTAAGCATAGCAATGGTGGAACAGCTGGTGATGGTCGAGGATAAGATCCATCTGTAGAACTTGCACAGAAATTCAAACAACAAAAATCTGGAGTTTATGCATCTGACCAACACATTAAAAATCTTGCGTAGAGCTCAAATTCTTGTGTAATGCTTGTTTCCCATTATGCACTTTTATTGATGACATCCTTCTAATACCACGAGCAATGCCTAGCAGGTCATCTGACATATTAGATGAGGGGTCTAAAATATTATGGCCACATGCATGTAGTTCTGGTCACCACATTACAGGAAGGATGTGATTGCACTGGAAAGGGTGCAGAGAAGATTGACAAAGATGTTGCCAGGACTGGAAAACTGGAAAACTTTAGCTATGAGGAAAGATTGGATAGGCTGGGGTTGTTTTTCTTGGAACAGAGGAGGCTGAGTGGAGCTTTGATTTGAGGGGCCGAGATAGCGTGGATAGGAAGGACCTATTTCCCTTCGCAGAGGGATCAATAACCAGGGGGCATAGATTTAAAGTGTTTGATAGGAGGTTTACAGGGGAGATGAGGAAACATTCCTTTACCCAGAGGATAGTGGAAGTCTGGAACTCACTGCCTGAAAGGGTGGTAGAGGCAGAAACTCTCATCACATTTAAAAAGTATTTGGATGTGCACTTAAAGAGCTGTACAGATACCTACAGGGCTACGGACCTAACGCTGGAAGATGTGGCACAGATGCGATGGGCCATATAGTCTCCTTCTGTGTCGTAATTTTCTCTAATTCTATGATTAAGTCTTGTGCATAGTGGACAGTTTCTGTAAATGCACTTATTCCTGAAACATTTTGTTGATAGGACCCCAGTTATAAGACAAGTATCCTCCAACTCGCTATGCCATTGGAGATCTGTTAGTAATTGTAAGAATATATTGCAGGACAAAGATTGAGCATGTGTTCAGGACTGCCACATTTATAAACCACTTAAGCATCACATTGGAGTTTATGAAGTCATTTAAAGCTCTGGAGTGTGTTATTGCCATATGCAACTCCCTCGGCCAGGTGTGGGATAACATTTCAGTGTTTGTTGCTCGGTTACACTTGTCAGAGCTTATCTAATAACACATTTAATTTTGACTAATTGGGTATTATGGAATTTACATGTATGATTTAGAAATCAGTTCCTAATTACTCCTTGGATTTGTTTCACCAAATACTAACATGGTGAACCACTTTGTAAAAGCTTTTTATTTGCAATATTATCATACAGAACAGCTCAGCATATTGTTGACTATGATCCAATTGCACAAGATAATGAAGCCATGTACTGTTGCAGCCCCACCCACAAGGCACACAGCTCTTGTTGCAGATGCTGACTTGGCTTGTGCATGTTTGAAGTATTTGATTGATTGTTAACTTGTGTGAGGTCTGGAGTTAGCAAAAGACTCACTCAATGTCTGTCCCCACACCCAGCAAGTACCAATGTGTAATGCCTGTTATAAGGAAGCTCACCGTGAATGTAGCAGGATCAGTAGCTGGAAGGTAGTGGGGTGCATGAAGCTAAAGGAATTAAAACATTATTTCTATCTTGCACACTCATCTGCCAGAAGCGGTTTATAATACACTTGTATTCTGAATTTATTGCGAGGAAGCACTGTTCAGCAAGTATATGTTAGTGTTGGAATGTATCGACTCACTCAAATCATTGGCCCACTGTTAAGTGCCCCGGGAATAGGAATCCATCAGACTGGTCATTCTATCGCTGTAACTGGGAAGCATTTTCCTGTGTAGCTGAGTCCCAGGGATTTGTTTTTTAGTGTAAATCTATCACTAAAACATTGCAGAGATTCGGTGGAAAGTACATGAAGTGCAAAAAAAAACCCCAGCTGGTGTTGGGCCTGAAGCCTGGCTGATCACTGTTATAGTGGTGCTACATTGCTCTCCAAGAAGGATTCCCCATGGCTGCTGTCAGCTGTATGGAGGGCTTTACAGAGAGAATTATTTTTCTCTTGACGGAGTTTAGATAACGACCAGTGCCACCATGTCACAGAGTAGTATAACCACAATCCAGCCAGAGGAAACAACCTCTCAGCATCTATCCTGCCAATCCCCTTCAGAATCTTGTATGTTTCAATGAGATCACCTCTCATTCTCTAAACTCCAAAGAGTTATATCCTACTTCCTCTACACCATGGGGGAGTGTTCATTATTGCAGTATACAGTGGTCATATGATTTACCTAAACTTGATATTAAAGGCTAACAGTGATATTATTCACTGATATACAAACCCTAACCCTCAGGAAGCAGGGAAAAAAAACTACATTATGCAAGTATGAGATCGCTCTTTCTCCCCCCACTTCCCAAGGAGAATGAGCGTAAGCTGTGGTGGGAGTCACGAGAGTTGGTGTTTGTGTCCTGGCCAATGCAGATTTGTTGCCCTGTGCATTAATGAGCTTGTATAGCAGCGAGCAAGATTTGCCTCGATCAGATTCCTTCTCGACCCATTCTGGGTCGCCTCTCACTAATTTGCTTATTTTGACTGTTGCAGCAATCACATGTAAAGTGTCTGTATCCCACAGCACTGTACAATAGAAACATAGAAACATAGAAAATAGGTGCAGGAGCAGGCCATTCAGCCCTTCTAGCCTGCACCGCCATTCAATGAGTTCATGGCTGAACATGAAACTTCAGTACCCCCTTCCTGCTTTCTCGCCATAACCCTTGATCCCCCGAGTAGTAAGGACTTCATCTAACTCCCTTTTGAATATATTTAGTGAATTGGCCTCAACTACTTTCTGTGGTAGAGAATTCCACAGGTTCACCACTCTCTGGGTGAAGAAGTTTCTCCTCATCTCGGTCCTAAATGGCTTACCCCTTATCCTCAGACTGTGACCCCTGGTTCTGGACCTCCCCAACATTGGGAACATTCTTTCTGCATCTAACCTGTCTAAACCCGTCAGAATTTTAAACGTTTCTATGAGGTCCCCTCTCATTCTTCTGAACTCCAGTGAATACAAGCCCAATTGATCCAATCTTTCTTGATAGGTCAGTCCCGCCATCCCGGGAATCAGTCTGGTGAACCTTCGCTGCACTCCCTCAATAGCAAGAATGTCCTTCCTCAAGTTAGGAGACCAAAACTGTACACAATACTCCAGGTGTGGCCTCACCAAGGCCCTGTACAACTGTAGCAACACCTCCCTGCCCCTGTATTCAAATCCCCTCGCTATGAAGGCCAACATGCCATTTGCTTTCTTAACCGCCTGCTGTACCTGCATGCCAACCTTCAATGACTGATGTACCATGACACCCAGGTCTCGTTGCACCTTCCCTTTTCCTAATCTGTCACCATTCAGATAATAGTCTGTCTCTCTGTTTTTACCACCAAAGTGGATAACCTCACATTTATCCACATTATACTTCATCTGCCATGCATTTGCCCACTCACCTAACCTATCCAAGTCACTCTGCAGCCTAATAGCATCCTCCTCGCAGCTCACACTGCCACCCAACTTAGTATCATCCGCAAATTTGGAGATACTGCATTTAATCCCCTCGTCTAAATCATTAATGTACAATGTAAACAGCTGGGGCCCCAGCACAGAACCTTGCGGCACTCCACTAGTCACTGCCTGCCATTCTGAAAAGTACCCGTTTACTCCTACTCTTTGCTTCCTGTCTGACAACCAGTTCTCAATCCACGTCAGCACACTACCCCCAATCCCATGTGCTTTAACTTTGCACATTAATCTCTTGTGTGGGACCTTGTCGAAAGCCTTCTGAAAGTCCAAATATACCACATCAACTGGTTCTCCTTTGTCCACTTTACTGGAAACATCCTCAAAAAATTCCAGAAGATTTGTCAAGCATGATTTCCCTTTCACAAATCCATGCTGACTTGGACCTATCATGTCACCATTTTCCAGATGCACTGCTATGACATCCTTAATAATTGATTCCATCATTTTACCCACTACTGAGGTCAGGCTGACCGGTCTATAATTCCCTGTTTTCTCTCTCCCTCCTTTTTTAAAAAGTGGGGTTACATTGGCTACCCTCCACTCCATAGGAACTGATCCAGAGTCAATGGAATGTTGGAAAATGACTGTCAATGCATCCGCTATTTCCAAGGCCACCTCCTTAAGTACTCTAGGATGCAGGCCATCAGGCCCTGGGGATTTATCGGCCTTCAATCCCATCAATTTCCCCAACACAATTTCCCGACTAATAAAGATTTCCCTCAGTTCCTCTTCCTTACTAGACCCTCTGACCCCTTTTATATCCGGAAGGTTGTTTGTATCCTCCTTAGTGAATACCGAACCAAAGTACTTGTTCAATTGATCCGCCATTTCTTTGTTCCCCGTTATGACTTCCCCTGATTCTGACTGCAGGGGACCTACGTTTGTCTTCACCAACCTTTTTCTCTTTACATACCTATAGAAACTTTTGCAATCCGCCTTAATGTTCCCTGCAAGCTTCTTCTCGTACTCCATTTTCCCTGTCCTAATCAAACCCTTTGTCCTCCTCTGCTGAGTTCTAAATTTCTCCCAGTCCCCAGGTTCGCTGCTATTTCTGGCCAATTTGTATGCCACTTCCTTGGCTTTAATACTATCCCTGATTTCCCTAGATAGCCACGGTTGAGCCACCTTCCCCTTTTTATTTTTACGCCAGACAGGAATGTACAATTGTTGTACTTCATCCATGCGGTCTCTAAATGTCTGCCATTGCCCATCCACAGTCAACCCCCTAAGTATCATTCGCCAATCTATCCTAGCCAATTCACGCCTCATACCTTCAAAGTTACCCTTCTTTAAGTTCTGGACCATGGTCTCTGAAATTACTGTTTCATTCTCCATCCTAATGCAGAATTCCACCATATTATGGTCACTCTTCCCCAAGGGGCCTCGCACAATGAGATTGCTAATTAATCCTCTCTCATTACACAACACCCAGTCTAAGATGGCCTCCCCCCTAGTTGGTTCCTCAACATATTGGTCTAGAAAACCATCCCTTATGCACTCCAGGAAATCCTCCTCCACCGTATTGCTTCCAGTTTGGCTAGCCCAATCTATGTGCATATTAAAGTCACCCATTATAACTGCTACACCTTTATTGCATGCACCCCTAATTTCCTGTTTGATGCCCTCCCCAACATCCCTACTACTGTTTGGAGGTCTGTACACAACTCCTACTAACGTTTTTTGCCCTTTGGTGTTCTGCAGCTCTACCCATATAGATTCCACATCATCCAAGCTAATGTCTTTCCTAACTATTGCATTAATCTCCTCTTTAACCAGCAATGCTACCCCACCTCCTTTTCCTTTTATTCTATCCTTCCTGAATGTTGAATACCCCTGAATGTTGAGTTCCCAGCCCTGATCATCCTGGAGCCACGTCTCCGTAATCCCAATCACATCATATTTGTTAACATCTATTTGCACAATTAATTCATCCACCTTATTGCGGATACTCCTTGCATTAAGACACAAAGCCTTCAGGCTTGTTTTATTAACACCCTTTGTCCTTTTAGAATTTTGCTGTACAGTGGCCCTTTTTGTTCTTTGCCTTGGGTTTCTCTGCCCTACACTTTTCCTCATCTCCTTTCTGTCTTTTGCTTTTGGCTCCTTTTTGTTTCCCTCTGTCTCCCTGCATTGGTTCCCATCCCCCTGCCATATTAGTTTAAATCCTCCCCAACAGCACTAGCAAACACTCCCCCTAGGACATTGGTTCCAGTCCTGCCCAGGTGCAGACCGTCCGGTTTGTACTGGTCCCACCTCCCCCAGAACCGGTCCCAATGCCCCAGGAATTTGAATCCCTCCCTGCTGCACCACTGCTCAAGCCACGTATTCATCTGCGCTATCCTGCGATTCCTACTCTGACTATCACGTGGCACTGGTAGCAATCCCGAGATTACTACTTTTGAGGTCCTACTTTTTAATTTAGCTCCTAGCTCCTTAAATTCGTTTCGTAGGACCTCATCCCTTTTTTTGCCTATGTCGTTGGTACCAATGTGCACCACGACAACTGGCTGTTCTCCCTCCCATTTCAGAATGTCCTGCACCCGCTCCGAGACATCCTTGACCCTTGCACCAGGGAGGCAACATACCATCCTGGAGTCTTGGTTGCGGCCGCAGAAACGCCTATCTATTCCCCTCACAATTGAATCCCCTATCACTATCGCTCTCCCACTCTTTTTCTTGCCCTCCTGTGCAGCAGAGCCAGCCACGGTGCCATGAACTTGGCTGCTGCTGCCCTCCCCTGATGAGTCATTCCCCTCAACAGTACCCAAAGCGGTGTATCTGTTTTGCAGGGGGATGACCGCAGGGGACCCCTGCACTACCTTCCTTGCTCTACTCTTCCTGTTGGTCTTCCATTCCCTATCTGGCTGTGGACCCTTTCCCTGCGGTAAGACCAACTCACTACACGTGATACTCACGTCATTCTCAGCATCGTGGATGCTCCAGAGTGAATCCACCCTCAGCTCCAATTCCGCAACGCGGACCGTCAGGAGCTGGAGGTGGACACACTTCCCGCACACGTAGTCGTCAGTTTTTATTGATTGGCCCAGTGAGGCATTGTTAACATTCTGCTATTTGATTCGCCTGCAACAATCTGCAGGTACATCTAGCAATCGCACTTGGATCTTGAACCAAAAGACTTATCGGGTGAAGAACTGCTCGGTGTTTATGCTTAATGAAATGGTAATCACATTCTTTTTCAATGCATGTAGTAACGAGTGCAAATATATTTCCCCCCCCCACCACCCCCCTACTCAATATAACTGTCTGAACAGCCTTTGTATATCACTGAATAATATCACCTTTAGTCATTAATATCAATTTTAGGCATATAGCCTTCTCGGAAATAATATGACCAGTGTATACTGCAATAATGAACAACACTTCCCCACGGTGTAGGAGAAGTGGGATATAACTCTCTGAAGTTTAGAGAATGAGAGGTGATCTCATTGAAACATACAAGATTCTGAAGGGGATTGACAGGATAGATGCTGAGAGGTTGCTTCCCCTGGCTGGAGTGTCTAGAACTAGGGGGCACCATCTCAGGATAAGGGGTCGACCATCTCAGACCGGGATGAGGAGGAATTTCTTCACTCGGTGGGTTGTGAATCTTTGGAATTCTCTGCCCCAGAGGGCTGTGGATGCTGAGACTCTGAATATATTCAAGGCTGAGATAGATAGATTTTTGGAGTCTGGGGAATCAAGTGATGTGGAGATTGGGCGGGAAAGTAGAGTTGAGGTCGATGATCAGCCATGATCTTACTGAATGGCGGAGCAGGCTCAAGGGGCTGTGTAGCCGACTCCTGCCCCTATTTCTTATGTTATGGTCTTATAAGTCATCGATTTTTGGGGGATTCCGAAGCATATTCCTCACCCTAGTCCTGCCCAGCCCCTGCATTTCTCTCATCTTCAACCATGACTCCTCAATGATAGGTGGTAGAATTGGTTCAATGTAAGAAAACTGCTCCTTTTACAAAGTCGCTGCCCATGTCCTCAGCAGTTGCTCTAATTCACGGACCACCTAAATCTCAATCCGCAGTTCCCCAACGAATGATCCCATTACCACCATGGTTATCTCCCTCTGCTGAATACCAAGAAATGGTGAAAAGCAGAGAGAGGTGTTGAATGATTTGCTCATTCACTGTTGCCAAGCTGATGAAATGGTAATCTATTCTTGGATACTTATCTCCAGGATGCTGTAGAAACCTACATACCCGCAACACACACGGTCACATTCTCTCTTTCAGATTTGTCTTTTTAAGTGACCAGTTGACCTTTTTCAAGTGTGACTTTATATTTACTGAGGCCAAATTTTAATCTATGCTCAGTAGGCAGGAATGCAAAGAAAAGATGGCTCATTGTGCTAATTATAAATAGTCTGCGTCTGTCGCTCCCTCACACACAAATGGGTGAAGGACAATATTTAGTCCTCACTAAAAGGACAAGGCAGCACATTGTGTTACTGTGGGCCAGTATCAGCTGAGCACTTAAGGTGGCTCTTGGCCAATACAGATAATCTTCCTGTAGTTCCGTTAGCTATTCTTTCGCATGTACTCCAAAATAGCTCTGTCTCTAGCTCCCAATTACTCAGTGGGTGACTGATCCACATAGTGTGACAGAAATCAAATATATTCCAGCAAGGTCCCAGATTTGTTACCAGATCTCTGCTGAGTTGCTGATCTCAGCTGGAGTGATAATAGTTGCTCCAGAGAAACAAATATCAGCCTGGGTCTGCTTCTGATCAGGTGTCCAATATCTTTGAAGTGTACAAGTTTAGGCAGAGATGTATCCATGATCGACTGGCACATTCACACTCGCTTAACTCACTGACCTCCTCACGCCATCGGACACAGTCAGTGTCAGTCTGACTCCTCACACTGTTGGACACAGTCTGGGAGGGTCACCCCCACTGACTGCGTCGCACCATCGGACATGGTCCGTGACTCCTCACAACATCTGACACAGTCCATGGTGGTCACCCCACTGACCACCTCACACCATTGAAGACCCATCAGGCACGGTCCGTGACCCATCGCATCATCGGACACATTCCATGACCATCACTCCACTGACCACATCACACCTTCCGTTGGACACCGTCTGTGATGGTTGGTATTCACATACAAGGTATAAAGACTATTATATGAGTGGGATTTGAATGACCAGCAGATTGCGCCTGGGAGAGGCAGTGTGCTGGGATTGGGGGGTGATGGGACAGGCAGTGTGCAGCTTACTGCATGAAGCTTTTCGGGGAGGCTTTCACTCAGGACAAACCTAACTGCAAATAATTGCATTTCTCCTGTCACTCTGGTCCACACCCCTTTTTGTTTATCTTGATCTGTTCGTTATGACAGAAGCCAAGAGATAATTGCTAAGTGCAATTGACAAAAGGAAACGAACAGACCACCACAAATTAATATTTATAATAACACATCTAGTTCCATAATTATAGCATTAAGCAATTAGTCCAGGAAATGTAATTCATCATCCATGCAAAATGGCTTATTGTTGGTCCTGCCTTGTCTCTCCTTACATAGGCATATTAAGATTGATTTTGTTACAGTATTGGATTATTTAAATGGGGAAGTAATGGGAAATAATATGATTACTTCCTGGACTTTTGAGTAATATAAACTCTCTAGTTCAGGTATTCTCAGTGTCTTATAATAGTCTGGATTTGCACCAATTCATCCCTTCAATCCAAAGATAGGCCCGATTCTGCGGCCTGTGCTGCACCACAAGCCTATTTGCATTGCACACAGATGGCATAAAACCAGGTTTCCTGCAGCATCTGTGCTCTTCTGTGTTCGTCCCCCAGCCTTCCAATGCTTAGGCGAACAGGGCTCTGTGGAATGTGGAATTGATTTCCCCTCTTCCTCCTTCTATCCTGATCTCTTGTAGAAATGATGGTGTGAACAGTCAGATGGCCTGCGCAACTGTTACAATTTTTAATTCTGCTTTGAAAGCACGAACCTCTTCGAATATTCAAGTCTAAGAGCCAAGTCTAAACACTTTGGAACCATGCCACATGGCAGCTCTTGATGATAATTTTGTCTGGGAGCATTTGGCTCGCACAGAATAACATTTTAGGAGACAAGTTAAAACACATTGGAACTAAGCTGTCCTCCTGGAATAGCGCAGGTTACTGAGTCAAAGAGCCATTGGAGGATAGATGAGCAACAATTGGCAGAGAGAAGTGGGGCAGAATTCTGACCTAGTCAGGATAGACACATTTGAGGTCCTTATTAAAGCTGCAAGACCTCACTAGGGCCAAAGTCTTCTTGAAAACGTGTTTGCCAAATCTTTTTCTGCTTGCAGACTGAAACATTTGCATAAATCGTGTTAAAGCATCACTTGTGGCTGACCTATTCGCTTAAAAAAGACGCAGGGATCTTTTAGCTTTTCTTTTCCTTACCAAAGAAAAACTGATTTGCCGTTGCATGAAATTACATAGAAATTACAACGCAGAAAGAGATCTTTCGGCCTAACCAATCAGTGATCATATTTATACTCCACACGAGCAGTAGTTCTAATCCCAGATGCTCATCCTGTTCCCATATCTCTTTATTCCCCTTTCCTTCAGCACTTAAACACTGATGCTGAATAAATCTTTTATGCTTCACCACATATCCATCGCAGTCCAGCTTTGATACACGACCCTGGCAAGGTTCTTGTTCAATCAGTCCCAACCCAGCCAGCACATCTATTGCAATGTCTTCCCCTCCCATAACCATCTCGGGCAGGGGGTTGGGGGGGCTGGTGTTGTGGGGCTGGAGAAGATTCTAGAGATGGGTAGGGGCGAGGCCCTGGGGGAATTTGAAACTCCCTAATAAAATTATTCTAAAATAAGCCTTAGTTGATGAAGAGTAAAAGAAAGACAATTTTGTGACATTCCTCTCCAGCTCTCGAAGTCAATCTGAACAAGTTCCAGGAGACCACAGTGACCATAAGCCACAAACCCAACATCCCACGCAATGATATCCAGTACAGGCACCAACTTGTCCAGCTCCCTTTTGAATTCTTACAGCGAATTCGCAACCACAGCAGAGTGGGTGAAGTGTGTTCATTTAACTTTACTGCCTGCACACATTTGGATGCGAGTAACTTTTGCAACATCGCAAATTAACCTGTGACGCTATTTTGCCGCCGCCTTCCAAAATTGTGTCCGCAATGGGATATCTTCCTGGTAGGACCAGCACTAAAGGGACAGTCAGCCCTTCATCATGTTTTTTTGCACTCTTCATTAATCTGCTGCATAATGCACAAACCTCTTTATTGTAACAAGCACGAGTAGATTTGTTGAGATAAAATGCCACTGAACTCAAATAAGAATCATCTTCAGTATCTCATTAAGGTGCTTATCCATTAGTGTTTATTTTCCATGATTTGCTGGGAAGATTTTTCAGGTCAGGTCAGATGCTTGCTTATTTGGCCAGCTTTTTGTTTGGCAGAACATTCATCCAAATGGAATGCACTCTGTCCATACGTTACCTCTGATCTTGTGTCAAATAGCTTGTGGCAGTCAGTCTACCAGCATTCATTAAGCAAAAGTATTTCAGACACTGCTGTTAATATATTTCCATGATTAAATCTTCTTAAAATAATCAGCTCAATAGTTGCCCAACAGTAAAAGTATCCAAGTGCCAAGTGCAATACCACACTGAACCTTACACAGTGCAGAGCATAATGATTCCCTGGAATTTAGAACATTAAGGGATGATTTGATCAAAGTTTTTATGGCTGGATTTTCGGCTCATTTGCACCTCGGTTTGTGCCCCAGCGGGGCGTTAAATGTTGTTTTTGGGCGTTATGCTGAGCATCCAGGATTTACTGCCCGGGGGGGAGATTCGACTGTTGGTTTGCGCCGGCGCATAAAACTTACCGCCCCGCCCTCCGTTTTTAGCGGGATGATGACGTCAATCATTATGCAATGTTGCGCTAGTGCCCCGGATGGAACATTTGGCCTAACCGTCTCATTTAACGTCTGCCCCAAGAAATGCCTGAAAAAAACAGTGGCAGGCGGTATTGGCAGCATTTTTAAATGGAGGGATGAGGATCCTACATCGCAGATCATATTGACTACAACGGTTGCGCACATAATGCTGTGTGAAGTTCAACTTGCAAATTTCACTTTTTTCGGTCATTAGAGTACCCTTCAGTGAGAGGATATAATGGGAGCATTAATAGTTCGCCAACATATCGTGCTCCATGCTATTGTCAGGCAGTGTCAAGTTAGAGGAAGGACTCTTGGCCATGTCAGCCCACAGATAATGAGAGGCCAAAGATGTCCGAGAAGGAGGGCTTCCCCCCCCCCCCCCCCCCCCACAGCGCTCAGACCTCCAGCTCTCTGAGGAACAGTCCGTGAGAAGGCTGCGCTTCCAAAAGAAAGTGTTGACAAAGATATGCCATCTCCAACAGACAGACCCATGCCTACACTGCTGTGGAGGCAGCCTTCAAGACTCCCCTCAACAAGTTTCCAAACTTATTGAGCTGTGCTGCATGTTGCACAGCTTGGCCATCATGAGGGGCATTGCCAGTGGAGCTTGCATGCCCACCTCAGGAGGAGGAGGAGGACGATGAAGAGGAGCCTGGCGAGCCCCCATTGGATAGCCACCCCATCCACGGGAGGGGGGTGGGGCATTGTGGAGATGCTGCCAGACCAACAGTCGCACATCGCCACAGCTCGTAATGGACCAGTTCTCCTAAATGGAGGAAACTGAGGGATGGAGCTACTACAGGACACGCTATTCCCCCATAAAGGCACATCTCCAGTGAACGTTGGAATTATGCGCAAGATACCAATGACAAATGATGAGTGATAAATTTTACTGCATCAAAGTCACAAATATACCCCCACAAGAGTAAAACCATACAATATACAACGTTATGTTGCAGGGCACTAAACAAAAATGAAACTTCTGCACTGCTGCAAACACTCGGGCGCACAAACTGCATTGTGTAACGCCTGACTTAACGCCACCACTCCTACAACTTACATTTTTGCTGAAACTTGCAGTCGGAGATACAAACTATTTTCAGGCGCTAACTTTAACGCCCCACCGCGATTAACACCCCGAAATGCAAAAAGCCCAAAATCCAGCCCTTAAGATATTATGGGGAACTGAAAGAGTCGATAAAGAGAAGCTATTTCCGCTGGTTGGGGAGTCGAGGACTACGGGACATAACATAAAAATTATAGCTGGACCATTCAGGAGTGAAGTTGGGAAACACTTTTCTGTGCACAACTGGTGGTAGACTTTTGGAACTCTCTTCCGCAAACGGTTGTTGATGCTAGATCAATTGTTAATTGATATTGATAGATTTCTGTTGACCAAAGGTATGAAGGAATAATGGGTCAAAAGGTGGGTATATGGACTTGGGTCACACATCAGCCATGATCTCATTGAATGGCGGAACAAGGTCAAGGGGCTGATTGGCCTACTCCTGTTCTTAAGAGACCAATCTATTTTTGCATCAGTTTCTCCATTAGAATATATGCAGATTTTCAACATCTTCATTAAACAGGTGGCATGCTGTTGTTGTAATATTCTCCCTTCCTGCCAGTGAGTCTCATAATATCCCTGGTGCAGGTGCACGATAATCTAGAACACCTAAACCATAACATGACACGAGCATGATGGCAATGGTTAGTGGCTGTAACGCACATCATGAATTCAGTGGAAAAATTCAGTGAAAAAATTATTATTCAAATTTGCATTATTGAAAAACAAATGTGTTTGCGATTATAAAGTCTCAAACGCTTCCCAGCCAATTTTAATTCTTTGTACAAATATCTTCCATTGAATTTTCAATAATGAAACGCAGATTATATTTTGCTTGAAAGCTGACAGTATACAGCATTGCGAATGTCACCCTGGATAGAAACATAGAAAATAGGTGCAGAAGTAGGCCATTCGCCCTTTGAGCCTGCACCACCATTCAATAAGATCATGGCTGATCATTCCCTCAGTACACCTTTCCTGCTTTCTCTCCATACCCCTTGATCCCTTTAGCCGTAAGGGCCACATCTAACTCCCTCTTGAATATATCCAATGAACTGGCATCAACAACTCTCTCTGATAGGGAATTCCACAGGCTAACAACTCTGAGTGAACAAGTTTCTCCTCATCTTAGTACTAAATAGCCTACCCCTTATCCTAAGACTGTGCCCCCTGGTTCTGGACTTCCCTGTCATCGGGAACATTCTTCCCGCATCTAACCTGTCCAGTCCCGTCAGAATCTTATACGTTTCTATGAAATCCCCTCTCATCCTTCTAAACTCCAGTGTATAAAGGCCCAGTTGATCCAGTCTCGCCTCATATGTCAGTCCCGCCATCCCAGGAATCAGTCTGGTGAACCTTCGCTGCACTCCCTCAATAGCAAAAATGTCCTTCCTCAGATTAGGAGACCAAAACTGAACACACTATTCCAGGTGAGGCCTCACCAAGGCCCTGTACAATTGCAGTAAGACCTCCCTGCTCGTACACTCAAATCCCCTAGCTATGAAGGCCAACATACCATTTGTCGCCTTCACCGCCTGCTGTACCTGCATGCCAACTTTCAATGACTGATGAACCATGATACCCAGGTCTCGTTGCACCTCCCCCTTTCCTAATCTGCCACCACTCAGATAATGTTCTGCCTTCGTGTTTTTGCCCCCAAAGTGGATAACCTCACATTTGTCCACATTATACTGCATCTGCCATGCATTTGCCCACTCACCTAACCTGTCCAAGTCACTCTGCAGCCTTTTAGCGCCCTCCTCACAGCTCACACAGCCACCCAGTTTAGTGTCATCTGCAAACTTGGAGATGTTACACTCAATTCCTTTATCTAAATCATTAATGTATATTGTAAAGAGCTGGGGTCCCAGCACCTGAGCCCTGCGGCACTCCACTAGTCACTGCTTGCCATTCTGAAAAGGACCCGTTTATCCCAACTCTCTGCTTCCTGTCTGCCAACCAGTTCTCTATCCACGTCAGTACTTTACCCCCAATACCATGTGCTTTGATTTTGCACACCAATCTCTTGTGTGGGACCTTGTCAAAAACTTTTGAAAGTCCAAATACACCATATTCACTGGTTCTCCCTTGTCCACTCTACTAGTTACATCCTCAAAAAATTCCAGAAGATTTGTCCAGCATGATTTCCCTTTCATAAATCCATGCTGACTTGGACCGATCCTGTCACTGCTTTCCAAATGTGCTGCTATTTCATCTTTAATAATTGATTCCAACATTTTTCCCATTACTGATGTCAGGCTAACCGATCTCTAATTACCCGTTTTCTCTCTCCCTCCTTTTTTAAACAGTGGTGTTACATTAGCTACTCTCCAGTCCATAGGAACTGATCCAGAGTCGATGGACTGTTGGAAAATGATCACCAATACTTCCTTAAGTACTCTGGGATGCAGACCATCAGGCCCCGGGAATTTATCGGCCTTCAATCCCATCAATTTCCCGAACACAATTTACCGCTTTATAAGGATATCCTTCAGTTCCTCCTTCTCACTAGACCCTCGGTCCCCTAGTATTTCTGGAAGATTATTTGTGTCTTCCTTCGTGAAGACAGAACCAAATTATTGGTTTAACTGGTCCGCCATTTCTTTGTCCCCCATTATAAATTCACCTGAATCTGACTGCAAGGGACCTATGTTTGTTTTCACTAATGTTTTTCTCTTCACATATCTATAGATCAATGTTACAGGAGATAAAAGTCAATACTTTTAGTCTTGGTGGGTGTCTGTCATTGAGCCTTGTACTGTTACAGTGCAAAACACCACAGTAAGAAAAACTTGCATTTGCATAGCGCCTTTCACGACCACCGGACATCGCAGTGATTTACAGCCAATGATGTACTTTTGGAGTGTAGTCACTGATGCAATGTAGGAATCGCCGCAGCCAATTTGCACACAGCAAGCTCCCACAAACAGCAATGTGATAATGACCAGATAATCTGTTTCAGTGCTGTTGATTGAGGGATAAATATTGGCCAGGACACCGGGGATAACTCCCCTGCTCTTCTTCGAAATAGTGCCATGGAATTTTTTACGTCCACCTGTTTAACATCTCAGCCGAAAGACAGCACCTCCGACAGTGCAGCACTCCCTCAGCACTGCACTGGATTGTCAGCCTAGATTTTTGTGCTCAAGTCCCTAGTGTGAGACTTGAACCTACAACCTTCTGACTCCGAGAAGAGCGTGCTACCCACTGAGCCACGGTTGAAACTGTGAGGCACATTAAAGCATTTCCCCAAGCTAAGTCAATTAAACAATGGGGTTTTTTTGTAATTAAATATACATAAAAGCATTCTCCACCCCCAAGATGAGAGGCTGTTTGAACTTGTCTCACTTCTGTTAGAATTAATTTTTCCTCCAATGGGTTTCCCTGTTTGAATTTGGTTGGCAAGGGGCTGAAGGATCAACACCTCTGATGTATGGCCTAACATGTGCGGGCTTTACAGGTGAGCCAAAAGACCACAAAACCACTTCCTCCGTTCGATCTTTGGTCTAAATATTATTAGGAAGGGCACATGTGTCTCTGTGCTAGGCAGAAAATAATCAGCCCAGATTTCCTTCCTAATTTGTTACCTCTAAACTTGACTATTCCAATGCACTCTTGGCTGGCCTCCCACATTCTACTCTACGTAAACTAGAGGTGATACAAAACCCGGCTGCCCGTGTCCTAACTCGCAGCAAGTCCCGCTCAACCATCACCCCTGTGCTCGCTGACCTACATTGGCTTTCGGTTAATCAACGCCTCAATTTCAGAATTCTCGTCCTTATTTTCAAATCCCTCCATGGCCTTGCCCCTCCCGATCTCTGTAATCTCCCCCATCCCCACAACCCCCCCGAGATGTCTGCGCTCCTCTAATTCTGCCCTCCTGAGCATCCCTAATTATAATCGCTCAATTATAGGTGGCCGTGCCTTCTGTTGCATGGGCCCCAGGCTCTGGAATTCCCTACCTAAATCGCTCTGCCTCTCAGCCTCTCTTTCCTCCTTCAAGATGCTCCTTAAAACATACCTCTTTGACCAAGCTTTTGGTCACCTGCGCTAATATCTACTTATGCAGCTTGGTTTCAAATTTTTTGTCATATAACACTCGTGCGAAGTACCTTGGGACGTTTCACTACGTTAAAGGCGCTATATAAATACAAGTTGCTGTTGATCCCCATCCAATGACTCCTGCCAGAAAGTGTGTGAATGTGGAGGAAGATATGATCGCTCTCTACAATTGAACAGCCTACCGATACAGAGCTGGACTCGACAGACAAAAAACCCCTTAGTCGAGGCACTAAACAGTAGTCCGTGTCCGATGACCTGTATTTCACTATGAAATGTGTGGATGGGGGAAAGCGGGAGTGATTACAATGAGACTAATTCCCCCTGTCCCCCACTTGTATTCATATATCAAATAATCAGAGGAAAATCTCTCCGAAGCTTCGCACAATGAACTATTTGTGAAGTGCAGTGACTGTTACGTAGGCATAATGTCACTGGGGCTGAAACTTTATAATGTCACTGTTACGTCAGGGAGAATTTCTACATTATATATCTACTCCCTGGTTGCCACTAGCCAGCAATTCAAAAGCACAACATTTGGAAAGAAGGATTATCTGAGGAACACCAGACAAATGATTGGACAATGCAGTGGAGCCTCTAAGCTGGCAGGTGTTGGGGAACCAACTTGCCTCTGTTCCTCGCTACACTGCCATTTCTCCTCTTCTCCTCTCCATACCCCCAGTTCCTGTTCCTCTCCCATCAGTTCATGCCAGAACTCTTTCTTTTCTCTAACCTGCCCAGCTCATGCTGATACAAAAAGCTGGAAATATTCAGCAGGTCCCGAAGAAGGGTTTATTTAAGATCTGAAATGTTGACTGGCTCCAGTTTTTCCACAGATGCTGCCTGACTTGCTGAGTATTTCCAGCTTATTTTGATTTCCTCAGCAAGTTTCCAGTATTTTGTTTTTCTGTTCGTGCCAATACTGTTGTTTTTGTCAATTTTTTTCCCTCCATCTTGCCCTCCTTGAAGCTGCTGCACTGTAGGGCCAAAACTCACTATAGGCAGGAATTCTGCATCCCTGCATGATTGAGTTTCAATGGCAGTTAGTAATAATTCTGCCATTCACACCCTATCTAGACTCATCTTTTGTTTCCTAACTTGTGCCATGACCATCTCAATTTGGTCCATCATCCCGTTTGTCTCTCAAATCCCTCCTGCCTTCCACCCTATCACAGACTTTCCCTTTTGTTCTTTCCTCCCCTCCCCCTTTCAATGCCCCTTGCACTTCCTTAAGAATCTGTTCCAGTTCAAACTTTTGCCAGTTCTGACGAAGAGTCATCGACCTGAAACTTTAACTCTGCTTCTCCCCTCAGATGCTGCCTGACCCGCTAAGATTTCCAGCATTTTCTGTTTTTACTTCAGATTCCACCATCCGCAGTATTTTGCTTTTGTAGTTGGGTTTCAATCCCCTGGGTTAGCTAGGCTCAATTAAAAACAAAGTCAGGAAGCAGCACTAACTTTCATCTCCATTGTGTTCAAGTCCAAAGCACTGACTGTCCTTGTGGAGCAGGGTCACCATCCATATAGGAGCACCTTGTAGTCAGACTATTGGGCCGCTGGACACACTTTTTTCCCAAAGCTTGACATGACCAAATTGAGCTAAATTCCGCTATTCAGCAAATTGAGCCTGAACGGGACCAGTCTGTGTCTGGAATGGGGTTCAGCGCCCACTCCTATTGGTATTTTGTGCTGGTGCTTTCACATGACCTCAACAGTCAGACAGTGGTGAGTTGAATAGCTGGGCACTTAGACAACTTGCTATCTGACCATTCTTCACCCCAAGTAAAATGTTTGCAGTTTTTCTTTGGAAGCCCCTGCTTGCACCCCTGGGCAGTAAGCCAGAAAGGTGAGGGAATTCTATAAGTTATGTTTACAGATTGGGAAAGGAAGGCCATCAGGAGCAAATGATTAATGCAAAACAGTGTGGTGGAAAATCTGTTTGTTCAGTCCCAGAAGAAAAGTCCACTTAACAGAAGTCCCCAAGATGTAAACCATTACCTTGAGTAAGGTTCTTCCGGTCGGCCAGTGACTGATGAACAGATCCCTTCAGACATATATTTCATAGCTACAGTGAAGGAAAGTCTCTGAATGCTACAGGCTGACACATTTAGTATGACATATTATAAGGATAGCCCTTTGGATAATCCTACTCATAAGTACACAAGAGAATTGGCTAGCAAGTTGTTAACATGCAGCAGAATCGGGTTGAGTAGTGCTTCTAAATCAACAGTCAAGCCTCTACAAACAGAGGCCTGGTTTGCTGAAAGCTCTCTCAGTGAAAACAATTACACTTGTCACATATATTGAAGCAAGTTAGATTCATAAAACATATTTGTTATTTCCGTCTTTTATTTTTTCACATCTCTATGGACATCATCACATGGGGAATATAGAACGAGGGGACATAGTTTAAGAATAAGGGGTCGCTCATTTAGAACTGAGATGAGGAGGAATTTCTTCTGAGGGTTGTAAATCTGTGGAATTCTCTGCCCCAAAGAGCTATGGAGGCTGGGTCATTGAATATATTTAAGGTGGAGATAGACAGATTTTTGAACAATAAGGGAGTGAAGGGTTATGGGGAGCGGGCAGGGAAGTGGAGCTGAGCCCAGGATCAGATCAGCCATGATCTTATTAAATGGCAGTGCAGGCTCGAGAGGCCGTATGGCCCACTCCTGCTCCTATTCTTTATGTTCTTATTACATTCTAGTTACTGGAACCACGCGGAGTTGAAGTTGGGGTGACACAATAGGCTTTTGCATACCTGATCTGAGAAGCTGAAAAAGATTGACTAGCCTTCACAATTCAGGTCGCTGTCCAGTGATCTTTGCAGGAAGGTTACCTGTGCGGATACTGTATGAGTACAGGATTGGGTTTTGTTTCGATACCCACATGGTTCAATAGGCAGCCAGCATACACTGTCTGGGCTCAAACGTCAATAATAGCTCGCTAAGAAAGAGAGTAAAACTTGGATTTATATAGTGCCTTTCATGACCACCGGACGTCTCAAAGCGCTTTGCAGCCAATGAAGTACTTTTTGAAGTGTATTCACTGTTGCAATGTAGGAAACTCGGCAGCCAATTTGCACACAGCAAGCTCCCACAAGCAACAACGTGATAATGACCAGAAAATCTGTATTTTTTTGTTATGTTGATTGAGGGATAAAATTTGTCCAGGACACCGGGGATAACTCCCTTGCTCTTCTTTGAAATAGTGCCATGGGATCTTTTACGTCCACTTGAGAGAGCAGACGGGTGCCTCGGTTTAACATCTCATCCGAAAGACAGTGCCTCCGACAGTGCAGCACTCCCTCAGCACTGCACTGGAGTGTAAACTAAGATAATTTTTTTGTGCTCAAGTCCCTGGAGTAGGACTTGAACCCACAACCTCCTGACTCAGAGGTGAGTGTGCTGTGCACTGAGTCACAGGTGACAGGGTTACTCGAGATTTACTCCGGCATAAGTTCATGAGGAAACTGGGGTAAATTGTAACATTTCTAATTGTGCTGCCACCCGTACCATATTCAGGTCAGTACATTGGACTTTAGTGTTTGGCAAGAACCCTCCTGTAGCACAAGGAACCCTTCCGCAGTGCCAGGAACACACCAGTACATGTATACTTGGGGATCTGGCAGCCCATGTATGCTGTAGAGTCTAGTGATGCTGGACTACACGGCATTGTTGCCATGTCTCCTGTAGTATCACACGACAGCACTAGTATTCAATCATTGCAGGTAGGGATGTGGGTGAGCTGCAATTTCAACATCTGATATCCACTCAAGTGATCAACAAGGCAAAGGACGTGGGAAGCTGTGGAATTTTAATTTTTAATAAACATTATATTTTGCACATTGTTCTCCACCATCTGCTTAATGATTACCATCTGAACTGACTGGATTTTTCCATCTGTTGGGGGATTGCTGCAATACTCATTGCGCTGGGTGAGAACAAGCAAGCTTCAAAAGGAATGCAGAGAAGTTCTCTCGAGGACTGATGACAATGGGGTAGCATAAACCAGTTTTATATTCCAACAGTGTTGCTGAGATTAATTATAATCAAAATTCTTCAAACAAAACTTCTGTAAAGTGCCACGGTTAATATTCCTCATGAACTCACTTGTTTAACGTGCCAGTTGATCTAAGCTTACAGAATGTGTTTTTTTTTAAAGAAACTGAGGCATCTGATTATAGGGCATGATATTTGAAGCATTACTAAATTAACCGGTCTGTATCTGGAGAAGCGGGACTAACTCGAGCTCTAATAGTGCAGACTGGCAAAGTCTAGGTGTGGAACTTCAGACCTCATTTTTCACTATCCAATAGAAATCAAAACAACTTGCATTTGTAGATCGCCTTTAACGTAGTCAACCGGTAAATCAAATGATAAACAGCAAAAGCATTGGAGCCAATGTGATCCTTTATCCATTTTGGCAGTAAGAACTTTTCTTTTCTGGATCAGGTGCCTTACTGTCGGGATAAGCACAGTGTACAGGGTACGTGCAGTATCTTGAGTTCTTGACCAGATTCAGAACATAAGAACATAAGAAAAAGGAGCAGGAGTAGGCCAGTTGGCCCCTCAAACCTGCTCCGCCATTCAATAAGATCATGGCTGATCGGATCTTGGCCTCAACTCCACTTCCCTGCCCTCTCCCCATAACCCTTGACTCCCTTATCGCTCAAAAATCTGTCAATCTCCACCTTAAATATATTCAATGACACACATACACTAACACACAAATTAACACACATACACGAACACACACACACACACACACACACACACACAAACACACACACACTCCACCTAAAATATATTCAATGACCCAGCCTCCACAGCTCGCTGGGGTAGAGAATTCCAAAGATTCACAACCCTCTGAGAGAGGAAATTCCTCCTTGCCTCTGTTGAAAATGGGCGACCCCTTATTCTGAAACTATGCCCCCGAGTTCTAGATTCCCCCACGAGGGGAAACAACCTCTCTGCATCTACCCTGTCAAGCCCCCTTACTGGAAAAGTTTCCTGTGAATAGCCAGGTTCTTTGGGTGAGCTTTCGGCTTTGATAGTGAGTGCTGTACCTCGGGGCAAGCAAGTCTGATACTCATGGGGCAAGCCAGAAGCTGTGTAGAGCATTCCATTCACTGAGGGAGAAAGAAGACTCTCGGGACAGTGTCAGATTTGCTCTAGGCGAGATAAGAATGAATAAAAATAATATTTCTCCCATTTGAATTTATATAATAATTTCTATTTGATTTGTTTGCCTTGTGTAAGTTAATGAACTGTAGTAAACGTGTTCAGTCAATGATATACAGTTTGAAGGGACACTGGAGGAAACTTCGTTAAGCATTCAACAAGGCAAATTAATTTATATACACCATCAAAGAAATTGATGCAAGAGCTTGATTAGGCTCTGAAAGCATATTATAGATATGTCCTGGTAAATGATGTCAGCAAGAAATAACTAGCCACATACATCCCCTGTATGGATGCTTAACAAGCTTGTACTAAATTCCTCTCTACATTTATTGCTGCAAATATTAATCAGTTTAAAATTACTCACTCACTAAGCATTCATATTAGAATAGTGCCAGTGGAATATATCCCATGATTTAACAGCATAAGATTGGAGACTAGAGGACGTGTAACGTTGTGGTCTAGCCGATTGTCTTTCCTGCAGCATCCAGTTTCAACTCCAGCAAAATTGGCACTCTGCGAAGGAATAAGGGTGAGTGATGTGGTAACTGTGTTTCTATATTTAGGAGATGCAGGTAGGTGTTGGAGCTGAAGGGGTGTGACCATCTCCCATTGAGCCTCTGGATGGTGTAGTAGGGGTCACGGGTGGGTAATGGGGGTGTGGGTGTGTGACCATCTCAGACTGAACTCTTAACTGTTGATGGTGTAATAGGGGACACGTCTGGAAGATGGGGGTGTGGGTGTGTGACCATCTCACATTGAGCCCCTGAACTGTTGGTGCAGTCAGGGACATGGGTGGGAGCTGAGGGTGAGCGTGTGGTCATCACATACTGAACTCCAAAACTGTTAATGTTCGAGCTGGATGGCAACAATGGAAAAGTCTTCCTTCCCCCAGAACTGACACTTTGCTGAATATATAAAGAATAAATCACGAAAGTATCAATCAAGAAAAGTACTTGACACGATTGCTATTTTAGGGGTGAGGGTGTTGCATATAAAGAAACATTGGCAGTGAAAAGTAACTGTCTTATCTAATATTTTCCCAGTAACGTCTGACTTTTAGCCAAGATGTGAACTTGTGGAATTTTATTTTCCAGCTAGCTGAAGCTTGACGGCAATGAGAAGCTTTTGACAAATCAGATCTGAGAAAAAAACTTTCACTTCCTGGAAACAGTAGCTCAGTAACAGAACACTGATTAGGAGAAAATGTGCTGTGAGCTGGCACAGAATGTTTAAACCTTATAAGTACACTACTGAACACTATCTGTTGGTCTAATCCAGTGTAAAGTCTGCTGCAAGTCTGACAATGCATGGAAAAGAAGAGCAGAATCTTTGCATTTCATTTGCTCCTTTAATTTTCCACATTACAACATTGATTACACTTCAAAAGTACTTCATTGGCTGTAAAGCACTTTGCGACGTCCAGTGGTCGTGAAAGGCGCTATATAAATCCAAGTCGTTGTCTTCTTTTTACTTAAGCACCAAACCATCTGACCTTGGTCAGCTGTGACTGGCACTGTGCAGCGCTGCCCTGTTTAGAATCTGTGCTGCCGCAGTATATATAAATGATTGACTTGATGAAGGGTTCAAAACAGAATGCTTAAGTGCACAGATGGGGCAAAATTAGAGGGAGAAACGGAATGTTCAGCGTGAAGGGATAACATTCAGAGAGGAGAGGAAAAACTGCACATTCTGGAGTTCTGAAATAAAAGCAACTTTGGTCTGTTGGGATGTAGAGAGAGAAAAGGCAGGTTACTTTTTCATTTGGAGATCGGAGTCGGAAAAATGCCTTGTGTGAGCAGAGGCCAACAAATGACTGGTTGGGAGCCGGTAGACATCCTGGCCATTCCTATTGGCAGTGCGCTGCCTTGTGTAGAATGTGAAGGAGCTTTTTCAAATTCAAACGCACTACACATGGGGCGGCCAGTGAAATTCCTGTTTTCTCTCAGTGCATGAGCAGTGTCCTTAGCCTGTTGAAAATGGGCATCCAGATTTTTGCTTGCTGTGAAAGGATACTGTTCCCCTCTCTTTGTTGACCAGCAGTAGAAACATGAGCAGGCAGCTCAAAATCACCGGGCTGCTGGACCTTCCCAATTGCATAGGGTCAGTGGCTGTCGTGTGGTCATCAGGGCCCTTGGACACCATGCAATGATCAACACCAGTGTGCAGTTGGTTAGTGACCACACACACTATCATACAGGTCAGCAGCAATACTTTCATTCTAAGACAATCATCTGTACCTTGGCTTATTTGAAGGTGAAGTTGACTTCTTGGGAACAGAGATTAACCTCTTCAGCCCCGAATAATGCCACGGTGGCAGTCAATGACAGAAGCAGAGTTTAGATGCAGTGACCGCCATGCCACTGTCAGGAACTTAATTGAGGATACCATCTTTCAACAGCACTTTTTGACTACTCAGCCCAGCAGGAGTCTCGCAGATCTTTGGGCCCAAATATGGCCAGTACAGATTTCTGCCGCACTCACTAGAGGTGCGCCACTTTTGTAGAACTCCAAAGGCGCCAAAAATCTTTGGGATGAGTTTGACTGCTCCCCAGCCTCTCCTCCATGGTGGCGTAGCGTGGAAACTGGATTCGGGGGCAGAGCCAGGTCCCGGCATTGAAAACAGTGCCGGGACCTCTGCACATGCACGTTAGAGTGTGCACGCATGCGCAGTAGCTCCTAACCCCCAGAATCTGAGCGTGTGAGATGCAGGCTGTGTGGGAGGGGCCGACGTTCGCCGTCCCTATCCCGGGCCGAGTGGCCTGCCGCACAGGCCGGCCACACCCTTCCCGCGCTGAGGACTACAAGAGACAGGTTGGTGGAGGAAGAGTTTTGATAGGGGGGAGAGGGAAAGGGAAGAGTTTTGATCGGGGGGGGTGGGGGGAGAGGGGAAGAGTTTTGATCCGGCGTGGGAGGGGGGGAGGGGAAGGGGAAGAGTTTTGATCCGGCGTGGGAGGGGGGGAGGGCGGAGTAAAGAATCTTCAAAGATTTTTCAGTACTTTAAACTGAGTATATTTTTAGTAAAGATAGTTAGATATTAATCAGGCTGATAGCATCTACACCATGTCCAGTCTCGCTGTTTGGGATTTTAAAAAAATCTAGCATTCCTATCATAACACTGTCATTTGGAGGCTACCTGCGCTGATCTCTTAATTCATCGCAGGGTTTTTCAGAACGTACAAAAGTGGCCGCTTTCTCTGATCTAAGTTAGTTTGGAGTAAGTTTTAACTGGCTCAACTTGCTTAAATGGCCAAAACAGGTGTAAGTGGCTGGTAACGCCCCCTTTTGAAAAAAAAAACTGAACTAAAAAAAAAACGAACTAACTCACTTACACTGGAGCAACTTAAATGAGGAGAATTGCGATGTTTAAGTTACTCCAAAAAAATCTAGTTGCTCCAAAAAAACGGAGCAACTCGGGCTATAGTGTCTGCTGCAAAATACACAACTGTACACTACAAGAAGCCCAGCTGTGGAGGAGCACAATGCAAAAAAACAGAAAGCAAATACTAACCAAGAGAATGTCGCTGCAGAGACACACATTCGGCTAAATGTCTGAGTTACCCCTTTAAGGGGCCCTATAATCATCATAGCAGTGAGAAAATGGCTCAGAGCACCTTCTGCAGCATTGTCCTCCACCATTTGACAGCTAATATCAATGCCCATCCTTTGCTATGCTACCTTGCATGGTCAAAGTTCAAATACACAGCAACCAATGTTTTCATCTACTTAGTGTCATTTTTTTCCTCCTCCTATAATGCATCCCCTTGGTGCTGGTAAATTGTATGCGACTTCCTATGACTTCCGAGTGATTCCCCAGTGGTAGAAGTAAGTATGGTAGCTGTCTGCAAAGTTTTAGTGGGAACGGCCTGGGAGTGTGGTGGCACTGTAACTCCTTATCCTTGGTTCTGAGTTGTCCTTACATGGTTGGCTGGTCCTGCCCACTTTCTGGCACATCTACTGTTGTTTGTACAAGGGCGGCTGGAGAGACACCAGTCTCATAGAAACATAGAAACATAGAAAATAGGTGCAGGAGTAGGCCATTCGGCCCTTCTAGCCTGCACCGCCATTCAATGAGTTCATGGCTGAACATGCAACTTCAGTACCCCATTCCTGCTTTCTCACCATACCCCTTGATTCCCCTAGTAGTAAGGACGTCATCTAACTCCTTTTTGAATATATTTAGTGAATTGGCCTCAACAACTTTCTGTGGTAGAGAATTCCACAGGTTCACCACTCTCTGGGTGAAGAAATTCCTCCTCATCTCAGTCCTAAATGGCTTCCCCCTTATCCTTAGACTGTGTCCCCTGGTTCTGGACTTCCCCAACATTGGGAACATTCTTCCTGCATCTAACCTGTCTAACCCCGTCAGAATTTTAAACGTTTCTATGAGGTCCCCTCTCATTCTTCTGAACTCCAGTGAATACAAGCCCAGTTGATCCAGTCTTTCTTGATAGGTCAGTCCCGCCATCCCGGGAATCAGTCTGGTGAACCTTCGCTGCACTCCCTCAATAGCAAGAATGTCCTTCCTCAGGTTAGGAGACCAAAACTGTACACAATACTCCAGGTGTGGCCTCACCAAGGCCCTGTACAATTGTAGCAACACCTCCCTGCCCTTGTACTCAAATCCCCTCGCTATGAAGGCCAACATGCCATTTGCTTTCTTAACCGCCTGCTGTACCTGCATGCCAACCTTCAATGACTGATGTACCATGACACCCAGGTCTCGTTGCACCTCTCCTTTTCCTAATCTGTCACCATTCAGATAATAGTCTGTCTCTCTGTTTTTACCACCAAAGTGGATAACCTCACATTTATCCACATTATACTTCATCTGCCATGCATTTGCCCACTCACCTAACCTATCCAAGTCGCTCTGCAGCCTCATAGAATCCTCCTTGCAGCTCACACTGCCACCCAACTTAGTGTCATCCGCAAATTTGGAGATACTACATTTGATCCCCTCGTCTAAATCATTAATGTACAGTGTAAACAGCTGGGGCCCCAGCACAGAACCTTGCGGTACCCCACTAGTCACTGCCTGCCATTCTGAAAAGTCCCCATTTACTCCTACTCTTTGCTTCCTGTCTGACAACCAGTTCTCAATCCATGTCAGCACACTACCCCCAATCCCATGTGCTTTAACTTTGCACATTAATCTCTTGTGTGGGACCTTGTCGAAAGCCTTCTGAAAGTCCAAATATACCACATCGACTGGTTCTCCCTTGTCCACTCTACTGGAAACATCCTCAAAAAATTCCAGAAGATTTGTCAAGCATGATTTCCCTTTCACAAATCCATGCTGACTTGGACCTATCATATTACCTCTTTCCAAATGCACTGCGATGACATCCTTAATAATTGATTCCATCATCTGTGCCTGCTCTGACATATCTGTGGTACTCCTTCAGCGGGGGTTTGGGTTTGGGAGATTGGATCTGAATGAATGTCTGAACCAAGTTCATCCAGTGAATAGCTGAGCCATGCAAGCCAAGTAGGTCCCATGCTCAATCCCCAGTCTGGGCTTGTTGGCTGACTTCAGCAAGGGCAGTAACAGTTGGCCCCTGGGTTAGGGCTGGACAGCTGACCAGAGTTCTTGCTGTTTTTCACCATTTAGCTACCGTTCCGGACATAGGCATGTGTAAACATTGGGTGAGGACAGGATTGGGTTATCCATGCAACCTCAATGGTTCAGTACCAACATTATGGATGATAACCACTTGGACAAACTACCGGAAAGTAAATGATGCTTGTGGAACTGTAACCCTGAAAGGCATTCCTAAGGACAAGAGAAAAGAGAACATTTGAAGAGGAAAATGTAGTTAATTTTCAAGTCCAAAGAAAGAAAAAAAAAATCCAATTTATGTAACGCCGTATCAAAGCTCCAATCACTTTATGCCTAATAAATTACTTTGAACTACAGTAACCCTTCCATGAGCAAATTGAGCAGTCATTTTGCACACAGCAAGACCCCACAATCAGTAGTGAAATGAATGATGATGGTATTGGTTTAAGGAATAAATATTAGCTTGGATATTGGGAGAACTTCCATCTTTTTAATTCCACGGGATTTTTAAGATCCATTTGAATCTCTGGAGATGGGGCCTTTGGTTTCACAGCTCATTTCAAAGGATGGCACCTTTGACAAGGTTGAGCACTCCCAGTGTGCATTCTACACTGCCTTAATCAAGTCCTGTCGTGGTGTTAATCGACAACATTCTGACTCAGTAGGAAAATCCCTACCGACTAAGCCAAGTTAATACTGGCAAAGGAGAACAGGAGTAAAGGGATAGTGTCCTTGGTCTTGGCTTCAGGATCGTGAGGGAAAAGGATGGAAGAGAAAATAATTTGGAGCTTGTCTGGAACCCTGAACCAGCTCATTGAATTTTAAGCGCAGTAAACCACGGCCTTGCTAAAGCTGGTTTGCACTAAGTTGACATGAGGAGCACCTGGCCAGAGTCAATCTCCTAAGACATCAATCCTTTGTCACAGCTGTTACAGCTTCACTCTTTTTATGCCATTTCATCAAAAAAATGCCTTGTGTGTGGTTTTCTGGAAGTAGAAATGTTCAGTTATTTTGATATTAAATGGGGTGCCTTAGAAGTGAAGTGCGATCCATTCAAACATTTCCTTTCCCTTACCGATGTGGCTTCTGCTGTACTGGCTGCAATTTTAAGGAACATTTATTTATTTTGTAGCGTATCACATTTTATGTCAGGCTCAGCACTGTGATTTCTTCAGACAAAACTGCTGCCGAGGAGAAATTCCATTGTGCAGTTGCTACACAGTGCCAATGCTCAACGTGTCCTTGGTTCTGTGGTTTCATGCAGAAATGTCGAGTACTCATTTAGTGCGTGCAAAAAAAGATTGAGTGCCTGAGTGCGCGCGTGCGCCTATGTGTGCGTGTGCATGCGCGTATATGTATGCCTTAGTGTGTGTATATGAGCGTGTGTGTGTGCGTGCGTGTACCTGTGTGCACGCGTGCCTGTGTGTCTGCGCGCCCAATGTGTGATGGTAGATTATTTCATCGCAACCTAAAACAAATATAATTTTTAAATATTTTTGGCAGTGGAATTGAAATAATAGATGGCTTGCCAAAGGTCTGAGTTTACAGTTCCTAGGTGGGTTTTTAAGTTAAAATTGCTATCCTGCCCGTGTCTCTTTATTTTGGCCGCATTTCGTGTGGAAATTAACCCTTTGAGCACCACAATATTATCATAGGATGATCTCGCGTGAGAGCGGTTTCAGTTGCTGGCTATCCCAAAGGCTGCTATGAGATTGTCCCCCTATCGTACCTGTGATTTACTATTGAACAGTCAGCAGCTGCTACATCTGCGTGACTTGTACGTGCATGGCACCTGAGGCCCAGCCGTATGTAAACTCTGCCTGAGGGCAGTCAGTCCCATAAACGGTTAATCTCAGCAGTGTATCTCAGTGTTCATAAAGACTCTGCTTAGAGTCTGTGAGTCACCAGTAAAAGTCTATAACCAACAAAGTAAATGAAAATATTTAGCATAAAAGATGTCTTCTATAGGTTTTATTGAGGTAGGTTTAAACCGATTAAAATAAGAAAATGCTCATAATTGCCCTTCTTTTGTATCTTGGATTATTTTTTTTTTAGTTCTCTTTATAATGTTCACCTTTTAGAAATCGGGAGAAGTTGGTTTTGTTGAGAATGGGGAATTTATTTTGAAACTTGGTGTGATGCAGTCAGATTGAACGAGCAGTTACAGAAGCTTTAAGAAACGTCCCTTAACAGGCACAGGCAACCCAAAACCTTAGCTCGGGAAATGCGGTCTATTTCAGAATCGACAATGAAACAATAGAACCCCATACGTTGTGTTTTTATTCTGTTTGGCCACTGTTTACGAGGGAATTGATATTTGAAATTGCAGAGTTGAGATTTTGGATATGGATTTCAGAACTTGGCTTCTCTCCGACCCTCCTCCTTTTGCGTCCAATACTATTCCCACCCACACTGTTGCTCTGAAATGCCTGCAGCAGATGAAGAATGCTATATAATTGCAACTTGTTGTTCTGAACAGTGTGTTGCTAACTCGGTGGAGGCAACCAGTTTTCTGTTAAAGAGAAACATTTGGTTGAGTAAACTCAATTTTGAAATAAGTTAACATTTCCAGTTTATCATGGGCCAATAGTAAGAGCTGAATGAAAATGTGATATTTAATCTGCCTGGTGTTATTGGGAGGGGGTGGTTGGGGGGGCAGCTGAATAAGATGTGTAAAGCAGGTTGGTCCCTGAGATCAAACAGAAGGCTTTTATAGATTGCTAATAAAAACAACCAGAGCAAAATCATTCTGTGCTGCAACAAATGCTGCCAAAACAGTTCATCGAAACTGGATATCTGCTTCATTTTGTGCAAATATTTGAAAGATTCTCACAGCTCAGTATTAAGAATGGTAACGAGACCTGTTAAAGCTCACTCGTGTGAACTGTATCTTATTGCTTTTGGTCTACAAATGTGACCTAATTTGATCCATCTCTCTGTCTCACTCTGTCCCACTCCAGAGACTTACAGACAGAAATTCAGGCTGACACTCCAGTGCAGTGCTGAGGGAGTGCTTTCGGATGAGACGTTAAACCTGTCTGTCCTCTCATGTTGATGTGAATGACACCCATGGAACTATTTCGAAGAGGAGCAAGGGAGTTATCCCTGGTGTCATGGCCAATATTTATCCCTCAATCAATATAACAAAAACAGATTGTCTGGTCATTATCACATTGCTATTTGTGGGAACGTGCTGTGTGCAAATTGGCTGCTGCGTTTCCTATATTACAACCGTGACTAGACTTCAAAAGTACCTAATTGGCTGTAAAGCGCTTTGAGACGTCCCGAGGTTATGAAGGACGCTATATAAATTCAAGTCTTTGTCATGCGCGCTTTCATGTGTTCTCTCGCGAAAAGAAAGACTTGCATTTATATAGCGCCTTTCACGACCATCTGACATCTGAAAGTGCTTTACAGCCAATGCAGTACTTTTGGAGTGTAGTCACTGTTGTAATGTGGGAAATGCGGCAGCCAATTTGCGCACAGCAAGCTCCCACAAATAGCAATGTGATAATGACGAGAAAATCTGTTTTTGTTATGTTGATTGAGGGGTAAATATTGGCCAGAACACCGGGGATAACTCCCCTGCTCTTCTTCGAAATCGTGCCATAGGATATTTTGCGTCCACCTGAGAGAGCAGACAGGGCCTTGCTTTAACATCTCAGCCGAAAGACGGCACCTCCGACAGTGCAGCACTCCTTCGGCACTGCACTGGACTGTCGGCCTAGATTTATGTGCTCAAGTCCTTGGAGTGAGGCTTCAACCCACAGCTTCCCATTAACACTGATGCAGCCAGTCTCTGTTTGTGATCTTACCTCGTTCTTTAATCCTAAGTCCGCACTCCTAAAACATTTTTGAATCTCGACCGATCTGGTGATCCATTTTTAGAGGAATGTGCCAGTGATAAGTGAAAATATTGGTAAAACCAAGCATCTCTGCAGGTGGCTTGCAAGGTTTCCACTGTGTTTTTTTGTATACCAGAGTACTTAGCTGGTACAGAATGCCAAGGAGCCGGATTGTTTTTGAGTAACAACCAGGAACACAAAAGCAATCCTTCTCCCCACTGGTTGGGCTCAATTTTGGCCACTAGAGATTTCTGCCGTGCTTACCAGAGGTGCGGCAGTTTTCATAGAAACATAGAAACATAGAAAATAGGTGCAGGATAGGCCATTCGGCCCTTCTAGCCTGCACCGCCATTCAATGAGTTCATGGCTGAACATGAAACTTCAGTACCCCATTCCTGCTTTCTCACCATACCCCTTGATCCCCCGAGTAGTAAGGACTTCATCTAACTCCTTTTTGAATATATTCAGTGAATTGGCCTCAACAACTTTCTGTGGTAGAGAATTCCACAGGTTCACCACTCTTTGGGTGAAGAAGTTTCTCCTCATCTCGGTCCTAAATGGCTTACCCCTTATCCTTGGACTGTGACCCCTGGTGTCATGTGTGTAAGTACGCCAAAAATCTTCGGGACGATTTTGGCCACTGTCCCGGGTCTTCTAGCTCGTGGCGTGGTGACTGGGCCTGTGGGCGGAGCCAGCGTCCTGCGCTGGAAACAGTACCGTGATGCTGGACATACGCAGTAGGATCTGGATTGCCGTGATCGCGCATGCGCAGTAGAATCGGGTCAGTGGGTGAGTGGGAGAGCTGCAGTTTCAATTGACCGCGCATGCACAGTAAAATTGGACTGCCGTTAGTGGAGAAGTTAGGAAAATCAATAAGCACAACAACAATCGCTGCCCCACCCACCCCCCGGTCCCAGACAGAATCAAAAAGCAACATTGCAGCTTATTGTTTATCAGATCCAGCGGATCTTCTGTTTTATAAAATTGAGTCGTTCCCCCCTTCAGCCTCCTGATACTTTGCCACGTTTCTGCCGAGCCCAGCCAGCCTCTCCTCCCCCTCCACCCCCACCCCCCTTCCCTTCAGCCTCCCACTGCATCTATGCCGGCTGCCCCTTTCCCAGGCCGAATGGCCTCCCGTACATGCCAGCCTGCTGCCTTCCCCGGCCATGTTCAATTCAAGGTAGGATTTACTACAATTATTTATTTGTCATTCAATTATTTACCTGAGTTCTTTATTTTTATTCAGTTATTTCAACTTTTATTTGCAATGTTTGGTGCTTGGGCGCAGGTCCTTACTTACCTGCGTCGGTTTCTTAACTGCCCACAAGGTTTTTTAGAGCTGGCAACATACGCTGACCTCAGTGGATTTGGAGTAACTTTTAGCTGGCCAGAATTGCCTAAATGGCCAAAACTGGCATAAGTGGCTAGGACCGCCACCTTTTGGGGGGAAAAAAAACCTGAACTAAAAAAAAATCGGACCTAACTGAGTTACTCTGGAGCAAGTTGATTGGAGGAAGTGGCATTTATTAACTTGCGCCAGAAAAACCAACTTACTCCAAAAAAATTGGAGCAAGCCATGGCCAAAGTTGAGCCCAACGCATAGAGTGGTTCCAGTCCCTGACTGCACTTGTGGCCAACATCAGCTAAGTGGGGCTCCAGTGATTTTGCAACATGAAATTTCAGCTTTCTGTGAGGGTGTCAGGAGAATAAATTATAAAGGGGTTCGTGTAGAGTTTGAAATTTTAGTTTTAAGTTCCAATAATCTAGAAGAGGGAATTTAGTATTAAGCATACTGACTTCACCCTAAAACCTGTGAGTTTCTTTTCATTAACTATTTTCGAAGTAAGGAATTGAACCCCAAAATCTGCTTGACCTGGGGCAGGGTGCAACTTGCAAGTGTCGAAATTGCGCTGACCAATGATGGAGCAGCAGAAGTAAAGCTCTGGGGTTTTTTAAATATTGTGATCTTTTTAAGAGCATGTTTGTGTTTCTCTCTTTATTGATAAAATCACAATGTTGTGAATCCCTTCAACACTGGTACATTAAAGCAAACCGCTCCATAATCTTTACTGCCAATAGTACATGTCCTGGGGCATTGTCGAGCTGGGCTGTGGGTGGGGCAGGGCTATGTGTAGGGGCAGCATTATCGCTCAGGAAATGGAGCTTTGTCATCTGCATGAATGCTAAACACTGGGAACAAGAAAATAATAGCCCCAAAATGAAGAGATTCGGCTGCCCTGCAGAATCTCACTCAACGGGGAACACAGATCAGAGTATTAGATAAGAGATCATCACGCCCAATTCACGGTGCTCAAAATGACTGGCTGGAGGATTACAAATGTCACAGATTGGCAGGCATCCAATTGGCCAGTGTGCACTCCTGCTGAGCAAGACTCCGCTCTGGCAGCTGGGTCTTGTAACATTGGAACTGATAGGTATTAGAAAGAAAAAAGAAAGACTTGCATTTATAGGGAGCCTTTCTCCACCTCGGGACTAGGAATGCTGCACCTCTCTCAAGCCGTTCATTGTTCCTGAAGCCCTCACTTCCTGTCAGCATCTGCTAGTGTCAAGTATGTAAAACATGTCAGAAAGAAAGCTGTAAAGAAAAATCTGTGTGTTGTGGAGGAGGACCAGTTAGCAGAGATAATGGGAGATATAAAATCTGGTGAATCACCAATGGGAAAGCTCCAAGGTGGAAATTGGAGCATTATTTCAGGCATCTAATATCCTCTCCATCTAGACCTGGATGTCTAAAATATTGCTTTGGACTACGTGCTAACATCAGTCATGAAAGATCGGATTAACATGGGCAATGAGGTAGATGTCATGGATGGGTGTTTTTAATGAGGTGTTCAATGAGGTTTGGCAAACAATGAGGAGGACGGTAAAAGACTTCAGGATGATGTGGGTATCAGTGGACTAGTTGAGTGTGACCCAATATACCTTGGGAGGAAAAGCAAGCAATTGGACGATATCCTCAATTGAATAGATGCTGAAGGGCGTTGATGAACAAAAACTACCAGGGATTCAAATACATAATGCCCTGAAAGTACGACTGCTAATAGATAAAGCCATAAAAAGGCCAACAACATTTTGTGTTTTATAAGTTGGAGCATTAAGTACAAGAGTAAATATTTATATGGTTAGTTCACAGCTTGAGTGCTGCGTGCAGTTTTGAACGGCCCATTAAACATTAAAGAACATTAAAGCCAGACAGCGTAGATTCACCAGGTTGACGCCAGGGATGAAAAACTATTAATTAGTAGGAGAGACTTCAGATACTTGATTTTCACTGGAGCAGAGAAAGCGAAGAGATCAAACCATCTTTAATGCGAAAATTGGATATATATTTGAAACCGAGGAGCTTGCAGGGCCAAGGTGAGAGCAGGCAGTGGGATTAGTCTTGGACGACGGACACAATGTGCTGAATATCATCTTTCTACACTGTAAACGTCTGTAGTTCTATGGAACTTAAATGAGAGAAGAAGAATAAATAGAGAGAGGAGGAAAAGACTGAATGGGAATTGTAATTGCCATTCTTCTGGATTTTATTTATTCGTTCGCGGGTTGCTGGTGTCGCTGGAAATGCCAGCATTAATTACCCATTCCTAATTGCCCTCGAAGGTGGCGGTAAGCCACCGCCTTGAACTGCTGCAGTCCGTGTGGTGAAGGTGCTCCCACAATGCTGACTTTGGTATAACTGAGTGGCTTGCTAGGCCATTTAAGGGTCAACTGCATTGCTGTGTGTCTGGAGTCACATATAGGCCAGGCCGGGTAAGGACATTAGTGAACCAAATGGATTTTTACAACAATCCGGTAGTTTCATGGTCACCATTACTGATAATAGCTTTTTCTAGATTTATTTAATTGAATGTAAATTCCCCAGTTGCCGTGATGGGATTTGAACTCAGGCCTCTGGATTACTGGTCCAGGAACATAAGCATGATGTTAAGGTTCCCTTGGATGGTGATGCACAAGAAGCTGGCGTCACAGGAATGGAGGCTTCCGTCAGGGGTGGCGGGGTGACAGTGGGTATAGGGCTGGCGGTGGTTACAGAGATGGGAAGGGACAAGACTATGAAGGGATTTAGCTTGAGGCATTAGGGGACTGTCAGTCAGTGTACATCACAAGGACTGTGGGAGCAGCAGAAAGGTACACATTCATTTGAAAAATACGAGCATTTAACAACAATTATCTTCCTGTCTTGCGACTGGTATTACCAGTAATGGCATTCCATATCCCGGAAATATTCCTGAATGTTTACAGACTCCATGATAGAACCACTATGATGAGTATTTTGTTTGTGCATTTCATTTTCTTGTTTTTAAACCCCTTTTCTTTGATTGGAAAGGATTTGTATCGACTGGAAACTGCTGACCTCTGGTGTGCAGCTTTGTCCCACATGTGGTGCTGTAGTCTGTGATAGATTAATAAGGGATCTCTATACAATGGCAGAATGCAACAGTCAAACGTGGTTCGGTTTTAGTGCTGGGATGGTGCAATGTGATACAGCTCGAGTTACGTAACCTGCAGATTGGCTGACTCAGTGCCTTTGAAAAAGGAGTCTCGGGTCAGGGTTTGCAGGATTGTACCAGCAAGTGGATTGAAGGATGCCAAGGCTGTGGTCAGGTGTCAGCGATCGGTGCCTCTGAGCCAAAGAAAGCTTCAAATGGAACATATACTCTGCTCCTGTGTTCATCCATCACACTTATCTGAGCTTCAAAGTGACCCTGCACATGCCTTATCATTTCAAATTAAAGAAAATTACAGTAACCTCCTGGGCAAAATTTATTGCTATTTAAGAGGAGCTGTTTTGACTTGGCATTTGTTCACAAGACAAATAATTATTCTGTTTTTAAAAAAAAAAAACCCTGGTGGTATTGTACTCCAGAATAAGAAATCCATTTTAACTACCGGCTCTTGGCTCGAGAAATTCTATGCTCTGCAGCTCTTGAACACATGAATATAATTAATAGTAATGCTCCATTATAAGCACGCTGATATAAAGAGGATTTGAGGGGAATGTTTTTCACCCAGAGGGTGTGGGGGTCTGGAACTTACTGCCTGAAAGGGTGGTAGAGACAGAAACCTTCACCGCATTTAAAAAGTACTTGGATAGGCACTTGTAGTGCCGCAACCTACAGGTCTACAGACCAAGAGCTGGGTAGCTCTTTGTCGGCCGGCACAGACACGACGGGCTGAATGGTCTCCTTCCATGCTGTAAATTTATATGATACCACAGGTAGGACACAGACCGTGCATTCCTGTCGAGATCTCGTCAACAACCTCTCCAGCAGGTGGCTAAGCTGTTAAAGCTCACAGTCCAGAGAAAGAAAATGGTATCTGACACACAGCTGCACGTGTTCAAGCTCCCTTGGCATTAATAGCACCACATCTGTCCGGGGAATGTAAAGCCAACACAAGGGCACTGCTTTAGGGAGCTCGGGTCATTTACGTCCCAGAGTACTGCCCAGACCATGAGCTTGATGTCCCTGCACTCGAGCAACAGCTCGAAAAGCTCACAAGCCACCTGGCAAGCACTGCTTTCCTAGGACACAAAGTTGGATATTTCCAGCACAATTCGCACAAAGTCAGGCAAACCAATGCAAAAGATTGCAGAATTTCAAGCGCAGGCTCCGTTCAGCATAAATTGATTTATTTTGCGCTGTTTTTTTTTAAAAAAGCTTTGCGCTGTAAGCTGGACCGGCCTACAAAACTGGCCATGCCCCCAGCTCAAATTAATCACCATGCCGTGCTCCTCTAATTGTGCCCGTTTGTGGGCCCTGGAGGAGGCTCTTATTTAAAACTATTCAGTTTATTAAGAAACTGACCACTGTACACCAATGAAACTGGTAAAGTTTTATAAAGTCATTTTCAGTTATTTAAAATAGTGTTACTCATAGGTGGTGGACTGGACTAGGCACACATTATTTTGTGATGAACCCATATTCAGCTGTATTAATAAAACTGCACCATCTTAAGTATATCAAGGAATATTTTTTAATGCAAGAAAAAAAAACAGTTGCATTTTAAAACACTGGCCAATTCGCTGGTTGGTTGATGACTTTAAGTTTGTGATTATGCGAGCAGAAACTTGAACCGTAACTTCACTTTGGAAAACTAGCGCACTTTTAAGAGCAATTTGCCGATTGAGCCAGAAGCGTACACTCTTCCTCCATTGTCTATATCTCCCAGAGAGGGATTCCCAGAATCGCTGCTGTACCGTTCACGGCATGGAGCTTTGCTTATGGCATTCGTTCATCTGAACAAAAAATTGTTTTTACTGAGGCTTTGACTGCATTAGAATGGATTAAAGCATTGGAACGTATATCTTTCCAGGGTTTAATTTAATGGAATTCATCTATATTATTAACTTTGTAGAGCTGTGAAGCTTTCCCTCTTTATATTTTCAGTGCTGTTTAATATTTTGTGTAAGCACATGACTAATGACAATTAGTAAAATGATCTTAACATTGTAAAATTCAGTTGTTGTAATTTTTCTCCCGACTTTTTTTAGTAAGGCTATGCTGACTGTCATGGTGAAAATGAAACTGTCATGAAGGTCACTTGGGAATGTGCAGGTATAGCATCTGCTGATGCTCTATCAGACCGCTCGAGTGCATGTGCTCTTCCTCATTTTCTCTCTCTCTCTCTCTCGTTCATTCTTTCTCCCTCATTCGTCTTTCCTTTTCTCTCCTTTCTTTCTATCTCCTTTCTTTCTATCATTTTTTTCTTTCTTGGTCTTTCTCATTCATTTTTTTTTCTCACTCTCTCGACTAGGGTAGGTTGATGACTCAGTCTCTTAACTCTTTCTTTTGTGGAAATGAACATGCTGAGATTGAAGGAAAAAATAAATTTCAGCTGACATGTCGGTTTCCTGCTTTATAGTGACCCAACCAATATAGGAAAATAAAGGCCCAAACTTACTTCCACAGCTGCTGTACTGCCTGTTTGCTTTGCAGTTCCTCCAGTGACCCTAACACCTCACCCATAACTCACTACTTCTTTTCTTGGCCTCCTAATGCTCTTCCCTATTGCTACAATTTGCTCCACTCAGTGCCTTAAATCCCCCCTGCTATTTATCCCACCTCTCGAACTCTCTTTTCCACCTCCCCCTTCCCCCCACCCCGCCAGCCCGCCTTGGCCTGGATGCAACACAGAAGGAGATTTACTGGTAGTTATTTTGGGTGGGGGGGGGGAAGGAGGAAAGCTTTTGATCTATTATACATGTTTAATCTAATCTATTGCCAGCCAGTTTGGATGTACACTATAATTTGTCAAACTATTGTGAAAGCTTAAAGCAGTAGTTGGATAATTAAAACTCTCAAGGTTTTGTGCACAACGGCATATGGTAAATCAACTGTAATTGACCCATTAATCCTGGCCAGCAAAGGAAGTATCAGTGTTACAGTGCTGAGATCCTCTTTGGTGCATTTCTCTCTGGTCTATTTCACCAGCACTGCTGTACGTTCCTCACCATTTACTCCACATTTAGCTTGAGCAAAGAACAAGTGTAGCCGTGAAAAACATTGGGTTCAAAGGTAGCATTTGGTGAGTCGGTCCCTTGTGTGGAAAATGCTGGAGATCTGTTCAGGGAAGGGGCAAGCGGAGAGAGCAACTGGGCTGCCTTTTCCCATGCTTCCTGTGTGTGTGTGTGTGTGTGTGTGTGTGTGTGTGTGTGTGTGTGTGTTTTTTAAGCATCCCTGGTTTTGATCCTTTTGATCCTTTTGCTCCTAAACATATGTTTCATGCTCTTCCCTCTTGCTGCAATTTGCTCCACTCAGTGCCTTAAATCCCCCCTGCTATTTGCTCCACCTCTTATACTCTCTTTTCGCCCCCCCCCCCCACCCCACCTTGGCCTGGACGCAACACAGAAGGAGATTTACTGGTAGTTATTTTTGGGGGGTGGGAGGAAGGGAGGAAAGTTTTTGATTTTTTTTTTCTTTTTTGATACAACTTGAGACTTTTCTGTTTCATAGCAAAGTTTGGCACCCACCTTTTGCTCACAGCAGGTCACAGAAACATCAGTAAGATGAATGACCAGTTAATCTTGTTTTGATGGTCGTTGAGAGATAGACATCGGCCAGAAAAAGCTTGAAATATTACTTGAATATCCACACGAACAACCTAAAAGGCAGACAGGGCCTTGATTTAACCTCCTGTCTCTGACAATGTAGCACACTCTCAGTACGGTATCGAAGTATCACCTGACATTGTATGAGAGAGTCTTGGAGCGAGGCTTGAATCGCATCTGAGAGAGTGATATAGGCAGTGGTCCTATAACCAGGTGTGAGAGTGATATAGGCAGTGGGTAATAACCAGGTGTGAGAGTGATATAGGCAGTGGTCCTATAACCAGGTGTGAGAGTGATATAGGCAGTGGGTAATAACCAGGTGTGAGAGTAATATAAGCAGTGGTCCTATAACCAGGTATGAGAATGACATTGACTGTGGTGTAATAATCAGGTGTGAGATTGATATAGGCAGTGATCCTATAACCAGGTGTGAGAGTGATATAGGCAGTGGTCCTATAACCAGGTGTGAGAATGATATTGACAGTGGTGTAATAACCAGGTGTGAGAGTGATATAGGCAGTGGTCCTATAACCAGGTGTGAGAGTGATATAGGCAGTGGTCCTACAACCAGCTGTGAGAGGGATAAAGGCAGTGGTCCTATAACCAGGTGTGAGTGTGATATAAGCAGTGGTGCTAACCAGATTTAAGAGTGTGATCGACAGTAATCTCGCAATCCAGTGTGAGAGTGATAACTCTCGGCACCGGTCTCGAAAAAATTCTGTGGTTGATCCTTCAATTTAGAAATAATGCAAGGGACTCAACTGCCTGTACTTGGGAGAAAATAATAACAAGATGGACTAAAGTTTATAAACCCTATAAACAACTTTGTCATCTGCAGACCTTTTGCTGATCCCCATAAATTAGACCATAATCACATCCGGTGCTCTGTCTTCTGTCAGCTGAAACTATGCAACCCTCATAGGGTGCTATACGTTAAACTCATCACCCACCAACTTCTATGCTAGAATAAACTGTCGAACTACGGCATTACAATTGAAGCTATCTACCCAAACAATGGATGTTTGTGTGTATCACTATTTTGCCTGCACCCCACCACAAACATTCAAGTGGAGTGAAACTACTTTCCTGTGGGGTATTGATCATCTAATTTTATGCCGACAATCCTGTTCCCAGTGAGATGGTTACACAGTTTTTTTTTAAAGGTGTTAATTAACTTGGCCTCAAGTGCTTTTGTAATGGAGATTGCAACGGTGATGAATTTCACAGGTATGGTCATGCATATAATTTTATTGACACATTATGAATTGGAGCTATAAAAGTACTAATTCGTAGATATGAAGCAAGCTCATACTGCCTATCACGCATTGTGGTTGCTTCAGATAAATTTTTCAAGGACATTCAGTTCTATGATTTGAAACTCAGGCCAAATGTGTCTATTATGGAGTCTCTTAATTCACTCACTGCCTCTTGTCATCACAAAGACAGCACCACTTTCACCGCAGAAGATGTGATTTGGCAATGTCCAAGATCTTGACAACTGCAGGAAGGCAATGCCAACAATGTGCCAATAAAGGCCATGACTTTTATACTTGGTGTCCCTGAAGAAAACAAATGAAATGACTAAAAACAAGCCATTCAGTCATTGGTTAAATATAAAGCTCGGCATTTCCTATGAGTATCTTGTTAAACATAGAAGTTGGTGTGGGATGATTGAACACTGGTTGCTGAGTACTACAGGAATCGAGTTATTGAGACCCAGAAACATTGTAATGAACTTAAGACATGCACTTTCATCAATGCATCAAGTACCACTTTACACCCACAGAACGGAACATGAACACGATACGTGGAAACTACCACACAAAAATGTAAAGTTTGCCAGCATTGCAAGTTCTCTGTTGAAATAGCTCTCTCTATCCAGCTAAAGTAATTTTAAGCCCAGTATTGAGGTGTATGCTGGAGTTGTGGCCATTCCTGTTGGCTGAAGTTACACCGCCATTGATGGTAACGATTTTCTAATTAGAGTGAAATGATTGACATTATTGCATTGCTCTCATTTATTTTTCCATTTCTATCTTAGTTTTAAGTTCAATGCTTTTTCTTTTCACTCTAAGCTGAGCATTTGCTTTTACATTTTTGAAGTTGGCTTGGACTACAGGAAATATGCACCGAGAAGTTGTGCTGTAATGTTTTCAGACAAGGGCTTAACACATTTTGTATGATCTTACATTCTGGGTTATTTCACTGGATCCCTTAATACCTTTAAAATAAGCTGATCAATGCTGCTGTTAAAATAATAGACAAAGCGATGTCATAACGTAGCATTAACTGTTTGTATGGAAACGTTGAGCTGTGTCATTTCTAGGCTATATTGTACATTGCAGTGCATGTATACTTAACATAAAAGTCAGCCCTTATAATACTGCAACAATTCCAGAATTAAACATGAAACATCAAATATATTTGTAGAGCAAACCAAAGTAACCACATAAGTAGCATTTCTAAATTATTTTCTTTCATAGGCATTTGGTTAAACTATCAATGAGTATTTGTACAGTTTTTTTTTTTCTAAGCTTCTCAATGTACAAGAAGTTGAACTCCTGCCAGTTTTTAGTTCTAAAGCTTCATAGGTTCCAAACATGGGCCTTTTCTGGATTGAATCTCTCCCTAGCCGGCTCATTGCTGAGAGCAGTGGATAATTGTCATCTTGGAGTGTAGATGGTAAAGCCTTCTCTGTGGCACTGAACCGAACTTCATGCAGAGGAGTTGCGAAGCTGCTGCACTCATTCGCTGAGAGGGCCAACAAATCTCGATCACAGCAGTCGAGATGAAACAAAAGGTGTGCAGGAAGGGCAATGTGGAGGATGAAAAGCCCGGACTTGAGGCTTTAGCTGGACCTGGCACAAGTGAACCGTTGTCTGCTCTGGGTCAGTGGTATTTGGCTGGCCAGACTGCACCAGGCTGTGTCTTCCAGCTGCCGTTCTGACTAAAGATGATGGGCAGGATAAAGAAAGCTTGTTGTACTGTGTACACTGCACAGACTGATAAATGAGAGGTGAAGTCATTTTGGTTCTGTCGAATTGAAGATTTGGAAAGTAATGAATTAAAGGCGCGCTTCTCCACATCAAGAAAATAAACCATGTGTTGTATAGTAGCCATCATTTAATAAGTAGTTGCTTCATTCTGCCATTCCAATCATTCTCCCAATGTAGAATTTACAGCAAAGCACTTCTGTGCTTCCTATTTTAAAGCATAAAAAGAAAGAAAGTCTTGGATTTATATAGCGCCTTTCATGACCATCGGACACCTCAAAGCGCTTTACAGCCAATGAAGTACTTTTGGAGTGTCGTCACCGTTGTAATGTAGTAAAAAAATTGTTTAAAAAAAAAAATAAGTGATCTAGTATTATATTGTTCTCATGCCTTAATTGCCCAATGGACCATTAACTTACAACTGCAAAGTACAGGATGATAACGTATGTAGATAAAGATAAAATGATGCTATATTGATGCACTGCCATTAGATGTCGCTAGTGCACTTATTGTGTAAGATAGCTGACTCATGCTGAGGTCATTAGGGATCATCAGTGATGTGCCAAGATTTTGTCCATGGAAATCCTTCCACCTGATTTTATTTGTGTCCTGAAAGTTGTAAATGGAAGTTGACATGATTTCAGAATCCTGGCTGTTTCAGGAAGTGAAATACAAGATCACTCCCATTACAACAAAAATATTGAGGGATACAAATTTATTAATGTTCTCGGAAGATGAGCCCTAAATAATACTTCAAGCTAGGCCAATTGAATGGGAAAGAAACATATAATGACTTGAGCATATATTTCTGTATCCAGAGAATGATGCAGCTTTAACAATCTAATTTAGTTTATTGGAAACACTTTTTAGGGAGATTAAAAATACAATTAAATACTACACTGGGTACAGTGTATTTGCTTCATAGAAACATAGAAACATAGAAAATAGGTGCAGGAGTAGACCATTTGGCCCTTCGAGCCTGCACCACCATTCAATAAAATCATGGCCGATCATTCACCTCAGTACCCCTTTCCTGCTTTCTCTGCATACCCCTTGATCCCTTTACCGTAAGGGCCATATCTAACTCCCTCTTGAATATATCCAACGAACTGGCATCAACAACTCTCTGCGGTAGGGAATTCCACAGGTTAACAACTCTCTGAGTGAAGAAGTTTCTCCTCATCTCAGTCCTAAATGACTTACCACTTATCCTTAGATTGTGTCCCCTGATTCTGGACTTCCCCAACATCGGGAACATTCTTCCTGCATCCAACCTGTCCAGACCCGTCAGAATTTTATATGTTTCTATGAGATCCCCTCTCATCCTTCTAAACTCCAGTGAATACAAGTCCAGTTGATCCAGTCTCTCCTCATATGTCAGTCCAGCCATCCCAGGAATCAGTCTGGTGAACCTTCGCTGCACTTCCTCAATAGCAAGAATGTCCTTCTTCAGATTAGGAGACCAAAACTGAACACAATATTCCAGGTGAGGCCTCACCAAGGCCCTGTACAACTGCAGTAAGACCTCCCTGTTCCTATACTCAAAACCCCTAGCTATGAAGGCCAACATACCATTTGCCGCCTTCACCGCCTGCTGTACCTGCATGCCAACTTTCAATGACTGGTCTCGTTGCACCTTCCCTTTTCCTAATCTTCCGCCATTCAGATAATATTCTGCCATGGGTTCTTTGGTTAAGAATTCATAGCAACAGATTGCTATTAAGAACGAGTTGGTTTATTAGCAAAAGGTTTAACAATCACACTACACATTACAAGTTCATCCACCAGGCTCACAACCACATACCTCATCGTGGATCCCCCGAACTCAACTGGCTGGGGTTTTATTGAGTCTTATGAACATCACGTGATTGGCTAAGGCACTCCCAACTCAACAGTTCTACAACTATTTTGTTGCAAACAAAATAAACATTAATGAAGTGCCTCCTGATTAAAGGGTGGGGTGCGGGGGGGGGGGGGCACTCCAAACAGTTTTCAAGTGCCCTTTTTTTCCCTCTTTCTTTAGGGCAGTATAAACACAAATTATACGAGTGCCCCCTGGGCTAAAAGGTGAGGGTGGGTGGGTTGGTGGGGGGAGGGGGGAACACTAAAACCGGCAATAAAACATATTAAACTTTAGACATTAAAATCAAATTAAAATTTGGTTGCCGGGGGTGATGATGCACTCCAGTCCCTCTGGCGCCCACCTCTCTCGGAAGGCCGCGAGCGTACCGGTGGACACCGCGTGCTCCACCTCCAGAGACACCCTGGCTCGGATGTAACCGCGGAAGAGAGGCAGGCAGTCGGTCTGAAGGACCCCCTCAACCGCCCGCTGCCTGGACCGGCTGATGGCCCCCTTGGCCGTGCCCAGGAGCAGTCCTACGAGGAGGCCCTCCATCCTACCCCGCTCTCCCACGGAGTATGGGACTGAAGTGCAGACAGAATTTGAGGAGCAGCCCCTTTAAATAATGGAACATGGGCTGCAACCTCACACATTCGATAAAAACATGGAATACGGACTCCTCCAGACCTCAGAAATTGCAGGCGGCCTGGGAGCCTGTGTACCGACTTAAAAATTTGTTGCATGGGACTGTTCCGTGCACCACACTCCAGGCCAAGTCCCTGATAAATAGTGGGAGGACTCCCGCGTAGAGTGCACTCCATCGGGGACCCCCGCCTCCTCCGGATGGCAAGATGGTGCGCCATGGCGTGTCCGGATGGCAGACGAGGATGGCAAGGTTGAGAGTGTGCAGGAGCAACCCGTACAGGAAACCCCTCTGCGCAGAACATAAAGGCACGGAGGGGAGTTCCCCGAGGCGGCTCAAGTTGTGAGGCGCTGGCTCCCGAGGGAGGTTTCGGGGCTTGGCGCCAATAAGGAATTCCGTCCAGACGGGGGTCAGTTCGGACGGGATCCCCCCACGTGCTTGAGCCTCCTCGACACATCTAACGGAGTCAGGGCCCAGTGCTGTTTTTAGTGACTCGATGGCATTGGCCGCGCGGCAGACGTCGGCCCAGTTTAGGTGCCGTGCCAGCATGTCTGATGCCATCCAGCCCACTCCTCCGCCATCGAGCAGGTCCCTGACCCTGGTCACCTCGCCAGCCACAGCCCTCTCGTCCGCCTGCCACCTAAAACCATGGTTGTGGAGGTACGGATTCCTGAGCAGCGACTCCTGCAGGACAGCCGCCACTCCAGACGGTGGAGAGCTGCGCTTGGTAGCGACTCTGTTCCAGACCCTGATGAGTTCCTGGTAAAAGATAGGCAGCCCCTGCATGGCGATCCTGACGCCCCCCCCAGGCTCACAAACAGGAGCTGCGTGTCATAATTGAGGCTGTACTGCTGGCGGAAGAAATACGTCGCCAGCGCACGTCACCTAGGAGGGGGCTCGACGTAAAGGTATCTCTGCAGGGTCTGAAGACGGAAAGTCGCATGCTGGAAAGTCGCCACACCAAAGCCTGACCATTCTCCCTATCAACAGTTCTACAACTCTTTTGGGGGAACAAAATAAACATTAGATCAAGTGCCCGCCCGATCTGGGGGACACTCCAGACACACTTAACTGCCCTCTTTTTAAAATATTTTTTGTTTTTTTGTGTTTTTTTTTTGGAACAGCTGCACAACTCTTTTGGGGAAAACATAATAAATTAAATCAAGTGCCCCCAGATCTGGGGGACACTCCAAACACTTTTCACGTGCCCTTTTTTCTTTTTGGTGATTTTTGTGTTTCTTTTTGTTTTTTTGGAAACTAAAATCATTATTTTTCAAGTGCCCCCTATAAAAGGGGAGGGGGACACTAAAACCAGCATTTAAAATAAATTAGACTTTAGAACATATAAAATCAAATTAAAATTTGGTTGCCGGGAGTGATAATGCACTCCAGTCCCTCCGGCGCCCACCTCTCATCAACAGTTCTACAAACCTGTGAGCATACTCACAGGTGCATACATTACACTCGGTTAACTGGAATACTAAAGGGATAAGATTCTGCCCCTGCTACTGCACTGAAACAGTCCTAATGAAAGTCAGAAATTAAATACTAGACTGGGTGAACTGGAATACCAGAGGGACAAGATTCTGTCTCTGCACTCAAACAGTCCTAATCACAAATGGCATCTTCTGTGACTGTAACCATGGCGCATTTTCCCTCCTCAACCTCTCTGCAGACTTTGACACAGTTCGCCACGCTACCTTTCTCTAACTCCTCTCCTCTGTTCTCCAACTCAGTCGGACTTCCCTCACTTGGTTCCACTATTGCCTGTCCAATTGTAGCCAGAGCATCTGCAACAAAGGCTTCTCCTCCTGCCCCTGTTAACTCTCGAGTCCCCCACAGATCCATTCTTGGTGCCCTCCTCTTCTTCTACCTGCTGACCTTTGATGACATCATCTACAAACATGGGGTCAGCTGCCACATGAATGCTGATGTCACCCAACTCTACCTCTGCACATCTCACAACCCCTCCACTGCACCTGTTCTCTCAGACTGCTTGGTCTGACCTCCTGTCTTGGATGAGCCTCAATTTCTCCTTATTAAACAAAGGGAAGACTACAAAGAAAGTCTGTCGGTCGACCACAAATTCCACACCCTAAACATCGACTCCATCCTCATCCCTGGTCACTGTCCCAGGTTGAACTGAACCGTTCACAATCTCAGTGTCCTATTTGACCCAGAGTTGAGATTAGAACCCCTTATCCTCTCCATCACAAACACCGTCTAACATCCAACTCTAATATTGTTTGCCTCAGCTCAACGGCTGAAACTCTCATCCGTACATCTGGCACCTCCAGATTGAATGATTCCAATGCTCTCCTGGTTGGCCTCCAAACCACCGTGCTCTGTAACCTTCAAAACTTCCAGAATTCTGCTGCTCATATCCAATCCCACACCAAGTTGCCCATCATGCCTGTTCTCGCTGACTTAACTTGTTTCTTAGTTCTCTTAAAATTCTCATCCCTTCATGAACTCATCACTCCCTATCTCTGTTACCCATCTGGGGGGACACAATCCCCCCCGAACTCTTGAATCCTCTGACTCTAATCTCTTGTGCAACCTCCCCCGCTCGCACTAGGCCACTCTGGCAGGATACAGGAACTGTGTCACAGCATGAATCTGTCCCCCGACTGTAGTTTTTCTTCTCTAGCCCAATGTTGAGTACTTGCAAGAAATTCTTGTACAATAATCTACAGCATTTAATAATCTACAGCATTATATTTACCAAGACTGGAACAAAAAGGAAAACTAACTTGGCAGAAATGGTCTTTGAAATGTGAGGCACTGGAATATTCACAATGTTTTTCTAACTTGATGGAGAACAAGGAGATGCATAATTCATACAGTTTCATAATTCTGCAATGCAAGTGCTTCATGTTAATCGAAGACTGAGTCCACAGCTGATAGTAAATGTGTGTTAATGTTTAACCGGAGTCAGTCACAACATGGGGTAGGTCAAACAGAAAGAGGCTCAGGTATTTTTCTATGAATCAATGCTTAAAGATTAATATTGTTGATTACATTACTTTTAAAGCAGGGCGAAAGAGATTCCCAGATGGCCTGATGGGTTGACACTTTTTTTTGTGTGACATTTGAACCATTAAAGGTTCGGGGTTCAATTCCCAACCTTTGCTGAAATAGCTGACCGGAGCAGGGGTAGAAGCTGCACAGTCTCGACACTGCTGGCTGAAGTGGAGGAAGGTGGTTAGCATTATTGTTCCTCTTTACCACCCACTGAGCCCTGCTGAAAGTTGGATACACGGAGATATTGGTGGGAACAGGATTGCATTCTACATGTCTCCATGGTCGATCAGCTTTTGTCCCTCGTTACCCAGTATTAAGGCTCTTGGCACCTGCGGAAGCGTACCTTAGTACGAGGCAATACTGTCGGAGGAGAAGGGGGAAAGATTGGCCAGGAACAAGCTAGTCAAAAGGAAAGCCGTTCCCTTTCATTGTTCTAATTTGTGTCGCGTGTACGCTGCCATGTGGTTTAAAAGTGAGAGTGAGGCAACTGATGAATTTCTCTCCTTTTAGAAATACAATTTTTTTTGGTTTGGGGTTAACTATATTAATGTTTAGATGAGTAGACAACTTGTGCCCTGTGCGAGAGTTCAAAGCAATCATTGTTGGCATCAAGATTTATTATTCTCGGTGAAAATCTCAGAACATTGTTTTTTTTCCCTCGGGCTATAACACTATTTATGGTCCAATACAAAAGCAAAACACTGCGGATGCTGTAATCTGAAATAAAAACAGAACATGCTGGAAATGCTCAGCAAGTTAGGCAGCATCTGTGGAGAGAGAAACGGAGTTAACGTTTCAGGTCGATTAACTACTCAATAACCAGTTCTGACGAAGGGTCATCAACCTGAAACATTAACTGTTTCTCTCTCCACAGATGCTGCCTGACCTGCTGAGTATTTCCAGCATTTTCTGTTTTTATAACACTATCTATGGATTTGCTTGTTTTTCCAAAGATTGGAAAAACAAAGTGGAGGAATCTTTTTGAAGTGAACTTCAAGGAGATTTATTATTAAGTGCTTTTTTTTTTACTCCATCTCTAACAAGAGAGAGTCTAACTACCTCCCCTTAACATTAAATGGTGAAATCATTGTTGAATCATCAACATCCTGGGGGTCATCACTGATCAAAAACCTAACTGGACCAGCCACATAAATGCCGTGGCAACAAGAGCAGGTCAGAGGCTGGGTTTTCTACTGCTAATGGTTTGTCTCCTGACTCTCCAATGCCTCTCCACTACCTATAAGGCACAATTCAGGAGTGTGATGAAATATTCTCCACTTATGCAACTGCAACAACACTAAAAAGTTTGACACCATCCAGGATATAGCATTTTGTTTGATCGGCAACTCATCCACCACCTCAAACAAGAACTCCCTTCACCATCAGCGCACCGTGGCTGCAGTGTACTACCTACAGGCTGCACGGCACCTACTTGCCAACGCTTCTTCGACTGGACCTGCCAAATCTGTGACCCCTACCACCTAGAAGGGCAACAGACACATGGGAACACCATCACCTCCAAGTCCCATGCCATCCTGACTTGGACATATGTCGTCATTCCTTCATCGTCACTGAGTCAAAATTGTGGAATTCCCTACCGAACAACACTGAGAACAGCTTCACCACGCGGCCTACATCGGTTCAAGAAGAAGGATCATCATCACCTTTTCATGGGCAACTAGGGTTGGGCAATAAATGCTGGGCTTGCCAGCGACACACCATAACCCAAAAATAAATTAAAAAAAATATTTACATAGTGTTGTCGGACCCCGGAACTAGTGCAATGCACAGGAAATTCCTCTGCTGGATGGATTATCATGACTGGTGGGCACTTAGCCAAGCAGAGTAACCCAGAGGTCATTCTCACCAGCTGCCAGGAAATTAATGACCGTGATGAGCCCTGGCTGATTTCACCTCCTGGGAAACCACCTGACCACCTGGATTTTGTTTAACATCTCTTGAGGAAACCGAGAGGAGAAATTTGTAGTGTGGGGAATCCCAGTGCAAATTTGCTTCCTGTCCCACCATCGAGAAAACCATGCACTTGGTCCACGAGGTACCCCAGGCACAGGACTACTCAGTAACCTCTGGTCAAGTTACTTGCTTGAGGACTGGGCACAAGGCAACCCGAGTGTGTTTATTACTTATATTTTGGATTCATGTTTTGTGGGCCGCCAGTTCGCTGAGACTTGAAGACAGTCTTTCCCATCTCACTCTGGCAACCATTCTTTAAGCTCATCCAGCACCACTCATTATTATGCTTACAAACTCATTACTTCTGAGTTTGAAAATGGGTTATGGAGTAGAGATTGTGTTATCAGCTTCAGATTGAATGAGTGGACTTCCATTCATATAGCTCCTTTCGGATCTTGCTTCCGAAGTGTAGTCATTGTGATTTTGTAGGCAAACATAAAGGCCAGTGTGTATACAGTAAGGTCCCACTAACAGCGATGAGATAAATAACCGGCTAATATGTTTTGGTTGGTTGAACACTGCTCTTACTCGAATAGCCACCCAAGAGGGCAGATGGGGACCTCTATTTCATATCTCATCCCTAATAAGACATCTCTTGACAATAACACCTCGTTGCAGTCTACAGTAACCTCTTTGTGATGTTCGACTTGGGATTTCCGCTTAATGATTTAAGAGTTATGTGTTGGATGGGTCAAAGAATAAGGCTCCTGAATTGCAGCCTGATCTCGGCAGGTCAGAAAGGTCCCTCTGGCCTGAGGGAAAAGGATAGTCCTTTCTGCAAATGCTCTAACTTGAGACTTTGTGGTGAATTTCAGTCCAGTTTGACACATTATGGAGGTTAATGTGCTGAATTAATTTAATATTGGATTCGAAATGATGACTAATCATATTGTGTAACTACAGTTTTCATTTAAAAGTCAAGCAAGCATTGTTGTCTCAGTTTTATGCACGAGTACAGCCCCTTGTAAATTCTACTGATGCCATATTGAGAGGCCAATTGGAACATTTCTGAGCCCCCCTCACTCCATCTCTCTATTGAAATGCCTTTGTGATAGGAGGATCTGGGTCCTAATTCAATGCTGCAATACAGTACTGACTCCAACAGGGTTAGAGGCTCTTGCTATCCTCAGGCTTTAAGACAATTTACAGTATTCTGATTAAATGTGACTCAATTGTGGTAACTTGCCATCTGCACTGACTCATGAATGTATGTATTGGTGATCATGGAAATCACTGTGTGTGAATGTACGGAGGGGTTTATAAGAACTTAACACAGATTCTAGGCATCAACTATGGAGGTAGCACAGTTCAATGAGGGCCAAGTCCATTAATAATTTTAGAACTTGTAATTTTGTGCATCTTTTTGATGGTTGAATACACTGGAGATCTTCATTGTTATGGAGGTCACTTGTTGTTTGCCTGTAGGGATGTCCAAACAAATTCCAATTTTCCCCTTCCTACCTCGGGTGACCTGAACAAGCACACACCACCTTGCAAATCACAAAACTGCTGAGATTTGGACTTGGGTTTCCCAGTCCAAGACTATGAGGCAGCACGATTAATTAATTAAATCATGGAGCAGACTTCCCATCGAAGTCTAGATTCTCCTCTCCCACCTTTTAGCTTTCTGTGAGTCAGATATTATCAACAGGCTGCTGCTAGTACTCATTACTGACAAGGCTAATGGGTTTCCTGGAGTCGGGTGTAAACAACTGTTCGCTAGACAGTGACTTGTTCCAAGAAGCGGCTTCAATTCTATGGCTGTCTCGGTCAGTTAAAGAACATTGCGCTACATCTGACTCCGAATACTAGTCCTGGTGGAGAAAAGAGAAAATGGCCAAAGATAGAAGGTCACCTTGTTGACAATTTTCTCCCCTCCCCTGCTCTCCTCTCCAGGTGTTCACTCATGACTGGGATACAGCTGCACAACTTCCTGGTGTTCTTCATTAGACCTTCACGCTGCAAGCAGGATATTTTACTGGCATATTTCCCCATTCTCAAAGGTCATCTGTTGGCAAATTTAAAGTTTTTCTACCTGTCAGTTAACATTTTTAATGGAAGAATTGGTCAGTTAAGATCGCCTGTCTCCACCCTTGCCTCAGCTCATCTGCTGCTGAAAACCTCATCCATGCCTTTGTTACCTCTGGACTTGACTATTCCAACGTACGCCTGGCTGGCCTCCCATCTTCTACATCGGTAAACTTGAGGTCATCCAAAACATGGCTGCCCATGTCCTAACTCGCACCAAGTAACATTCACCCATCATCCCTGTGTTTTCTGACCTACATTGGCTCCCAGTTTAAGCAACGCCTTGATTTCAAAATTCTCATCCTTGTTTTCAAATCCCTTCATGGCCTCACCCCTCCCTATCTCTGTAATCTCCTCCAGCCCCACAATCCCCCGAGATATTTGTGCTCCTCTAATTCTGCCCTCTTGAGCATCCCTGATTTTAATCGCTCAACCATTGGTGGCTTTGCCTTCAGCTGTCAAAGCCCCAAGCTCTGGAATTCCCTGTCTAAACCTCTCCACCTCTCTACCCTCTCTCCTCCTTTAAGATGCTCCTTCCTACCTATCTCTTTGACCAAGCTTTTGGTCACCTGCCCTAATTTTTCCTTATGTGGCTCGTTGTCACAATTTTTGTCTTATAACACTCCTGTGAAGCACCTTGGGACGTTGCACTACATTAAAGGTGCTACTTAAATACAAGTTGTTGTTGTTTGTTAAAGATTTTTAAAAACCGTGTTGTCCTTGAGCCATTTTTAACCAGTATTTTATAAGTTGCTATTTTTCACGTATTTGGAGAATTATTTTCAAGGTCCCAGTAAAAATAGTCAAAGCACTGGTGCAAGTTTGAGTCCTGTTCCACTCACTCCCAACAGTGAGCAGGCACTGAGTGGAGGCTATTGTTTTACAATAGAGGAGGGGATTGGAGGAGATTCGGGGGAGGTTTATGGCGCTCATGCTACCAGGGGCCGTGGTGCCAACCTGTGAGCTGGCTGGGCACTTGACCTCTCTCCATCTGGATGCCCACCAAAGAAAGGGAAACTTAACCAAAAATACCATTTTAAAAAAAAGTGTGAAACAAGAATCATTTCAGCGAAGGCCAGGTTTGCTTTCCCTCAAGTGCTCCCTTCCAAATGTTTTTTTTGTTGTTGCAGTGAGTAATGTCTGTTGCTTATGAAGGGAACATTATAGCCAATAATGTTCTTCTCAACCGTGCTCAGATTGCCCATTGATCACAAATCAAGCATGCAGTCTGTTTTTATGCAGGTAAAACTTTCCACCCATTATAAACTCCTGTCTTGCTGCCTCTGTGCTGTCTTCATCTAGACAGTTGATACTCAACGCCTGGTGTCTCTTCAGGCAGTTTTCTGAAAGGAAACCATAATGCACTATAATTCTCATTTGATCGCTGTTCTGTTATAAACCAGTGCTCCTGACCTTTGCTCTCTAACACCTGTGCTGTACTTGGATTAATACCAAAATAATTAACAACCCGATGGTCAAAGAATAAAAATATATAAGTTGCCAGGTTTGCAGTGAGATTTTAAACAAAGCACTTGTACCAAGATTATGTTGAAATTCTTTCCTAGATAATCAGTGCTTAGAATGCAAAAAGATGTGTGTTTCTTTATTCACAGGATGTGGGCGTCGCTGGCAAGGCCGGCATTTATTGCCCATCCCTAAAATCCAATGCGAAGCCGTCGCCTTGAATCGCAGCAGTCCGTGTGGTGACTTTCTTGTAGCGATTTGGTACAACCGAGTGTTTTGCTAGGCAATTTCGGAGGGCAGTTAAGAGTGAACCACATTGCTGTGGGTCTGGAGTCACATATAGGAAAGGACGGCAGATTTCCTTCCCTAAAGGACATTAGTGAATCAGTTATTCCGACAATCCGGTAGTTTCATGGTTACCATTACTGATACTAGCTTTATAATTCCAGATTTATTTAATTAACTGAATTTAAATTCCCCAGCTGCCGTGGTGGGATTTCAACTCGCGCCTCGGGGATTATTAGTCCAGGCCTCTGGATTACTGGTGTTGAACCGTGTTGTAATCTATATGCTTTATAGGGAAGGTGCTGTTTCAGTGATTAATTTTTGTGTGGTCTAGTGGCTAATTTATATTGCTTATTTAACTACTAGGGTTCCCAATGCATTCTGGTTCTCCTGCATTACATTATTGGGGTTCCCAAAACACTGATTCACATCGTTAGCCAAACGCACACCTTAAATTAGAAGCCTAAGTACATGAAAGTCTGAAATGGGCTAAAATATCTATTTTCTTGAGGATCTTGTGTCATTCCCTGTCCACCAGAAATATTTGATCTTTGACACCTTGATCATGTGCTGTCTCCGATATAATCAGTGGGTAAAGAAAGTTTTCATTTTCTTTCTTTTAAAGAAATATTGCTCTGTACCAAATCGGTAATTTGAGCCCAGTCTTATTGATCCTCGGAACATTCCGTCAAGATATTTGGATACAAACAAACACTGGCAAAAGAAATTTCAAATGCTGTCCTGTTTTCTGCACCCCCCCTCCCCCCGCCTCCCCTCAGCCTAGTTGACGCAACCCTAGGAGGATCGGATTGAGTGTATGGTACTCGAGAACATTGTGACTTTTACTTTTAAAAATGGTCCATTCTGGTTAAGTCGGTCTGTCTGTGTGTACCTGTCTGTCTGTGTGTACCTGTCTTTCTGTGTGTGTGCCTATCTCTGTGTGTGTGCATGTCTGCCTGTCTCTGTGTCTGCCTGTCTCTGTGTCTGCCTGTCTGCATGTCTCTGTTTGTGCCTGTCTGTCTGTCTGTTCCAATGATTTTCTGGCTGGTGTCCCATCTTCCATTGACTTCAGCTCATTCAATATTCTGCTGCCTCTTTGCTGTCCTACTTGGCCATGCTGCGACTGTTGAACACACAGGACTCTTCAGCAATGCAGCTGCATAGCGCTCTGGAGGTCCCGTGCAGTCAGCTCACTAGCTTTCGAATGGAAAACCGTGCATGCGCGGAAATTTGAATGGGACACACAGCCTGTTAAAGGCCGTGCACCCAAAAAAATATTAAAGGGAACATTGCTCTTCAGCCAGCCATAGTATAAACTGTAGCCCGAGGAGCTGGCACAATCATGAGGCTTAAATAAAGCTCTGGAAGTGCCACTGGGTTTTGTTTATTTTCATATTGCACTGACTCTGCAGTGTTCAAAGACTTCTGCTGCTTCTGAATAGAGCTGTTTTCAAAATGTTCTGGTGACCCAGACAGCTCATGATACTCTACTTCCGAGCACTGATCATCCCTCACACACACCAGGAAAACTAAACCGAAAACACACCCCAATTTCACGGTGATTCATGTTATCTTTTCCTGTGACATGACGAGCTGGCTGATGTGCCATGAGTGTAAGGCCGATCTTTCCCTGACAGAAATCAGTGCTTGATGGTTTGGGAGAGATGTAGACTCGGTTCAAGTCAATGGCGTGAATTTGCTCTGTGAAGAGTGTATGAACACTCATAGCGTTTGTATGGTGATCTTTGATACTTTAGTATAGGCATTAACCCATTTAATACAGATTGACTGAATTTAATGCCCACCTTCCTCCCATCCCTCTATTTCTGTTGATTTACTTTCAATGAAAGGAAAAAAAAGAAACTGTCAGCCATGGCTCAGTGGGTAGCACACTCGCCTCTGAGTCAGAAGGTTGTGGGTTTAAGTCCCACTCCAGGGACTTGAGCACATAAAGCTAGGCTGACACTCCAGTGCAGTGCTGAGGGAGTGCTGCACTGTCGGAGGTGGCGTCTTTCAGATGCGATGTTAAACTGAGGCCCTGTCTTCCCCCTCAGGTGGATATAAAAGATCCCATGGCACTATTTCGAAGAAGAGCAAGGGAGTTTTCCCTGGTATCCTGGCCAATATTTGTCCCTCAATCAATAAAACAAATTAGCTGGTTATTATCGCATTGCTTTTTGTGGGAGTTTGCTGTGCGCTAGTTGGCTGCTGTGTTTCCGATATTACAATAATGACTGCACTCCAAAAGAACTTCATTGGCTGCAAAGCACTTTGAAACGTTCAGTGGTCGTGAAAGGTGCTATAGAAATGCAAGTCATTCTTTTTATTTTCAATGTGGGTGTATATACAGATATACACACCAATGGGGTTCATTTCTAGAGGAATAGAATACAAAAGGTAATGTGAAATGCACATAGAACCACAGTTGGGAGCACTGTGTGCAGTTCTGGTCTCCGTATTACAAAAAGGATACTGAAGCACTGGAGGAAGTGCTGAACAGATTTACAAGGATGTTGCCAGAATTGAGAGGATGCAAGTATCAGGAAAGATTGAGCAGGTTGGGGCTATTTTCTCTGGAAAGGACCTCCATGGAGATCTTTAAAATTAGGAAGGGGTTCGATAGGGTGGATGTGGAGAAACTGTTTCCACTTGTGGGTGAGACCAGAACAAGGGGAATGTAAATATAAAATAGTCACCAAACCGATCACATCTAGAATGTGGAACTCAGTGCCACATGGAGTGGTTGAAGCAGATACCATTGATGCATTTAATGGAAGTCTTGATGCATTCATGAGGGAAAAGGGAATAGAGGAATATGAGGACAGATTACGAAGAGGTAAATGAGTGTCTGGTATAAATACCGGCATAGACCAGTTGGGTCAAATAACCTGTTTCTCTGCTGCAGATTCTATCCAATATTTATATTTTTAAATAGCGAGTATTGATGACTCACACGATATAATATACCAGCTGAGACTTGGCCTGTTTAAGAATTTAATTCCCACAGGACTGGAATAGTCTTCATCTGATTGGAACTTGTTCCCAGCAGCATGAGGTGATGGCTTAACATGCACCTACCTGACTGTACTGAGGAGGAAGGACAAAGGGATTAAATGGTTGCTGATCTCCCTTACACCAGGCTCAGCAACTCCTCTATCGGGCAACCCATCTTGCTACTACTTTAACAAAAACATTTATTTTACAACAAACCGAGATGCGTGGAAATAAAAGTTACCAAAGACTTGTGGAGATATTTTGATTTTGATGACATTCCTGTTTCGAATCTGGAATGTCTTTCTGGGGTGTGCAAGGTGTGATATTCCAACAACAGGCAAGTGTGAAATAAATGGGATTCAATTATGATAATTACAGGCTTTCAGTTTATGACAAATGAAGTGCAGGCTGTTTGAAAGCAATGCCTTTATTATTTGTAATTTTGCAGTCCACTTAGTTCAGCACTGCCCTGGCATGCAGCTGTTTGGCAGCTGTGCTATCACCCGGGGAAGGAAGCCCTTTGTGAACACCTGTGTAATATAATGTGCCAGATGGGAGCTTGCATACCAGTCTTTGTGAGTCGAAGAATTTCATTCTCGTTTCTCACTTGGCAAATTCACGATCTGGTTGGCACTGGCATCACAGTAAACACTTGCCTGTGTTTCCCAAACAGTGGTGAAACAGGTAAGTACCTCAACATTGTCTTCAACCAGGAGACGCTGCCGCCCCTCTACAAGGCTCAATTCAGGAGAATACTCACTACTCAGCTGGACGGGTTCGGCCTAAACAACATTCGAGAATCTCGACACCATCCCGGACAGCCCAATTCACTTGATTGTTTCTCCACAACCACTGGACTCGACCCCCTCCAGCACACTGTGGCTGCAGTATATATGAACTACAGGATATTGTGGAGCAACTCACCAAGGGGACTCCTCCAAATTCTACTCTAAGTCATTCACCTGTCCTGATTTACATAGAAATACATATAAGTTACAAATCAGAAGCCGGCCATTCGACCCAGCCAATCCCTCTCGACATTCACCCTCCAAGCGAACAAATCGTCATAATCACATTTATTTACCCTGTTCCTGTAGGCCTTCAACCCCTTTTATCTTCATCCATCCATCTATCCAATGTTACTGTAGTTTTTACCTCAACCACTAACACTGGAAGTGAATTCCACAGCCTCACAACTCTGTGTAACGAATTTTCCCCTGCTGTCTGTTCTAATCTCTGACAATTAATCTTTATCTATGGCCCCTCATCCTAGAAACCCCCCCACCCCCCCCCCCCGCCACTACTTCTGTTTCTACATACAGTCTGCTTCTACCTACTCTGCTCCATTCTTTCATAATTTTAAATACTTCGAGCATGACTTTGTATTCTGCATTTTTTAAATGGCCTGACTTTACTGCTCTAGCCTGATATCAAGATCATTAATATACACAGTGAACCGAAGTGGTCCAAGAATAGAACCCTGTAGGACACCACTAACCACTTCCAACCACTCTTGAGAAACTAACTTAAACTCCTACTTTGTCTCCTCCCTTCTAATCAGTTTTAAATCGAATTTACTGCCCTCCACATTAATCTTCTCCAATAGTCTCAGTTTGGTAGCTTGTCTAAGGGCGGTCTGAAACTGAAATGCCATGTACACCACATCCACTGCATTTCCCCCCCGCATCCACCATATCTGTCACCTCCTCAAAAAACTCGATCAGGTTTGTTAAGCATGATCATCCTTTCTGAAATCCATGTTGGCTGATTCTAAATATATTATCTTCATCTAGATTTCATCTTTAAAGAATCCCAAATTTTCCCTCCAAAAGTATTACACTGGTCGATAATGAGCGCCTCAAGTCTCATCGCCGAGAGCATGCAGAAAGCAAGCGCAGGCAGCGGAACGAGCGTGCGGCAAACCAGACTCCCCACCCTTTTCCTCACTGACTCTCTGTGCCACCTGTGACAGAGACTGTAATTCCCGTATTGGACTGTTCAGTAACCTAAGAATTCATTTTTAGAGTGGAAGCAAGTCTTTCTCGATTCCGAGGGACCGCCTATGATGATGATAAATTACCCAGAGTAGTTCTGTCTCCCTGTTTGTGAAAATGGGTATTACATTTGCCACTCTCCAGTCCTCCGGCACACATCCACTCTCAATAGAACCCTGAAATATAATTTCCAGGGCTTCTGCTATTTCTTCCCTCATTTCCCTCATGATCTGTGGCTGTATCCCTTAGGTCCTGGCACTTTGTCCTCCTTTAGCTTAACTAATTTCTCTAATACTTTCCTAGGAACATAGATATTGCTAGACGATGCAAGATGAAGATCCATCTAGTTTGCCTTCTACCATCCTGGTAGTCACACCATACAACAATAAAGGAGTTGTTGACTAATCACGGCAATCAATCTCTATCAGTTAGTCTACAACAGACCCAGATATGAGGTGAGGAAAACCCAGTGGTGGAGAGCTTTGGGAACCATAGGCCCAAACTCACCTGTTCCTCCCAAGCATGCGACACTGGCCACCTTGCTGTCTCATTCCAGTTATTTGTTATAATACCTCTACTCGCTTTTGACCAATTCAGGATTTACTTCCTGTTCAATATCCTTTTGATTTTGTGAGCACTGAAGCGAAGTACTTGTCAAGTACCGCTGCCGAGGACATGAATGCCTGTTCCTTGTTCGTCGCTTGGTCAATATCCTGGAATTGGCAACGGTAGTGCAGTGGTTATGTTACTGGACTAGTGATCCAAAAATCTGGAAATATGGCGATTAAAAAAAGAAATAAGCTTGAAGCCATCAGATTGCCAACTCAACTAGTTCACTAATGTCCTTTAGGGAAAGAAACCGGCCATCATTACCTGGTCTGGCCGATATGTGACTCCAGTCCCACACCATTGTGGTTGACTGACTGTCCTCTGAATTGGCCTAGCAAACCACTCTGTTGCATCAAACTGCTACAAAGGTGTAGTGGTTCAAGAAGGAGGCCCACCAACACCTTCTCAGGGCACCGAGGGATGGACAATAAATTGCCGGCTTTGTCAGCCCACCTCCCAAGGAAAAATAATAACAACATAATTCCCTACCTAACATTATTGTGGAAGCACCCATCACTACAAGGACTGCACTGGTCCAAGGATCAGGCCCACCGCCAACTGCTCAAGGTAACTGGGGTGGGCAGTAAATGCGGCCTTGCCAGCATCAACCACATCCTCAGAACAATTATTTTTTTAAATACTATATTGTGTGCCTTTATTGAGCAGGAGACAAATGATGTGCTCAGTAAACCGAAACATGGAATCAATCTAAACAGTGCAGCATTGTCAAATATGCTCACTCGCAGTTTTGTATGAGCTAAAGTTCAGGGAGGGGGAAACATGGGAGGCCAGCCAGAAGCGCTTTGGAATAGTCCAGTCTGGAGGTGTCCATGGTATGAATAAAGGTTTCAGCAGCAGATGGGCTGAGGAAGGGGTGGTGGTGGGTCATGTTATGGAGGAGGAAGTAGTTGGTCTTTGTGATGAGAGGTTATGGGGGAGGAAGCTCATCTCGGGGTCAAATAAGATGACAAGTTTGCCAAGTCTTATAACAGCATTGTGAAACCTCGAATATGCCCTCTTCGTTTTGGTTGCAGAACGTTAAATTAAAGTTTCTATTTGTCCCTGTATAAACATAGAAACATAGAAAATAGGTGCAGGAATAAGCCATTCGGCCCTTCGAGCCTGCACCGCCATTCACTGAGTTCATGGCTGAACATGCAACTTCAGTACCCCATTCCTGCTTTCTCGCCATACCCCTTGATCCCCCTAGTAGTAAGGACTACATCTAACTCATTTTTGAATATATTTAGTGAATTGGCCTCAACAGCTTTCTGTGTGGTAGAGAATTCCACAGGTTCACCACTCTCTGGGTGAAGAAGTTTCTCCTCATCTTGGTCCTAAATGGCTTACCCCTTATCCTTAGACTGTGACCCCTGGTTCTGGACTTCCCCAACATTGGAAACATTCTTCCTGCATCTAACCTGTCTAAACCCGTCAGAATTTTAAACGTTTCTATGAGATCTCCTCTCATTCTTCTGAACTCCAGTGAATACAAACCCAATTGATCCAGTCTTTCTTGATATGTCAGTCCCGCCATCCCGGGAATCAGTCTGGTGAACCTTCGCTGCACTCCCTCAATAGCAAGAATGTCTTTCCTCAAGTTAGGAGACCAAAACTGTACACAATACTCCAGGTGTGGCCTCACCAAGGCCCTGTACAACTGTAGTAACACCTCCCTGCCTCTGTAATCAAATCCCCTCGCTATGAAGGCCAACATGCCATTTGCTTTCTTAACCGCCTGATGTACCTGCATGCCAACCTTCAATGACTGACGTACCATGACACCCAGGTCTCGTTGCACCTCCCCTTTTCCTAATCTGTCACCACTCAGATAATAGTCTGTCTCTGTTTTTACCACCAAAGTGGATAACCTCACATTTATCCACATTATACTTCATCTGCCATGCATTTGCCCACTCACCTAACCTATCCAAGTCACTCTGCAACCTCATAGCATCCTCCTCGCAGTGCACACTGCCACCCAACTTAGTGTCATCCGCAAATTTGGAGATACTATATTTAATCCCCTCATCTAAATCATTAATGTACAATGTAAACAGCTGGGGCCCCAGCACAGAACTTGCGGTACCCCACTAGTCACTGCCTGCCATTCTGAAAAGTACCCATTTACTCCTACTCTTTGCTTCCTGTCTGACAACCAGTTCTCAATCCACGTCAGCACACTACCCCCAATCCCATGTGCTTTAACTTTGCGGGACCTTGTCGAAAGCCTTCTGAAAGTCCAAATACATCACATCAACTAGTTCTCCCTTGTCCACTCTGCTGGAAACATCCTCAAAAAATTCCAGAAGATTTGTCAAGCATGATTTCCCTTTCACAAATCCATGCTGACTTGGACCTATCATGTCAGCTCTTTCCAAATGCGCTGCTATGACATACTTAATAATTGATTCCATCATTTTACCCGCTACCGATGTCAGGCTGACCGGTTTTGGAAATATTCTCTCTACATCCACCTTGTCGAGCCCCCCCCATTATCTTATATGTTTCAATCTCATTCTTTTGAACTCCAATGAGTACCAGGCCCAACCTACTCAACTATCTTCATACGTCAACCCCCTCATCTCCGGAATCAACCTCGTGAACCTTCTCTGAACAGCCTCCAATATAAGTATATCCTTCCTTAAATACAGAGACCAAAACTGTACGCAGTACTCTAGGTGTGGCCTCACTAATACCCTTTACAGTTGGAGCAGTACTTCCCTGCTTTTATACTCTAGAGCTAGGCCATTCTGAGTTATGTCAAGAAGCATTTCTTCACACAATAGGTAGTGGAAATCTGGAACTCTCTTTCCCCTGCCCCCTCCTCCCCACAAAAAAAATGTTTAAGGCTAAGTCAACTGAAAATTTAATTACTGAGTTTGACAGATTTTTGTTTGGCAAGAGTATTGAGAGTTACGGAACCAAGGTGGGTAGCTGGAGTTAAAATACAGATCAGCCAGGATCTAATTGAATGGCGGAACAGGCTCGAGGGGCTGAATGGCAGGACTGACATATGAGGAGAGACTGGATCAACTGGGCCTTTATACCTTGGAGTTTAGAAGGATGAGAGGGGATCTCATAGAAATGTATAAGATTCTGACGAGACTGGACAGGTTAGATGCGGGAAGAATGTTCCCGATGTTGGGGAAGTCCAGAACCAGAGGTCATAGTCTAAGGATAAGGGGTAGGCCATTTAGGACTGAGATGAGAAGCTTCTTCACTCAGAGAATTGTTAACCTGTGGAATTCCCTGCCGCAGAGAGTTGTTGGTGCCAATTCATTGGATATATTCAAAAGGGAGTTAGATATGTCCCTTACGGCTAAAGGGATCAAGGGGTATGGAGAGAAAGCAGGAAAGGGGTACTGAGGGAATGATCAGCCATGATCTTATTGAATGGTGGTGCAGGCTTGAAGGGCCGAACGGCTTACTCCTGCACCTATTTTCTATGTTTCCATGAATCTTAATTGTTCTGTCAGTCGCATAAATAATCAGCATGTTTTCCTCCCGGAAACTAGTGGAAATCACTGAACCCTGGAATCTGGGCGGGGGGAGGGGGGCGGCGGGGGGGAAGTGAGATAAAAACATGCAAAAGATGACCATGCTGAAGGGTGGAATGGTGAGTTTCTACAATTGCACCCGTTCGGGGGTGATCATCACGTTGTGCCCAGAAGTGCCCGTGGTCACATGAATCCATCAATGATGATCAGCAGCCAACTGAAGCCGCAGTTGGGATTGTTCCTCTTACTGATGCTACAATTACTTTCAATTACTTTTTGAATTCAGTTTAAATTAGTTCCCGTTCAGTCAATAGATTTGCCCTTGCTACACACGACCTATGACCAGCCGTCAACCAAAACCACTGATTGGCCTGTTTGTTCAGCTGCAGCAACTGCTTGAACACATTTTCAGTTTAAATTCAGACATCTTGAGGTCCCGTTGGCTGATTTCCACTCAATAATTGATCATGATCGATAACGCTGCTTGATTGAGCTGATTCACCGGGGATTTTACCTTCGGGCTTCTGCTAATCAGTTTGAGCGGAAACTTGGGCGTAGCTTCAACTTGGCAAAACCAGCGCAGTGTCCTGCGCGTTCTGAACGCATTTTGCTGAATGCGCCCCTCGCGGAAATTCCAGGCCGTGTGGCTTTTCAGACTTTTAACAAATCTTTCAAAGATGCTGTTGCATTTTACTTGCTGTGGCCAGCTGACTGCGGTTGTCTTTTTTTTAAGGCTGAGGTAACTCTTGTAATACTTTTGCCCCAAGGGAGGAATTGGGGCTGCTGTAATCTGTATTTCCTTTCTACATGCCTGTCTCTGACGCTGTCTCACCCCTGACTTTATAGCAAGGCCTTTGTGGCTTGGTGATCTTGGCAGTGGTGCACCTGTGATCTTGTGAAAGGGGACTGAAGGCCATGATGACATTGGTGCTCTACTTTGGAGCACCAGCACACAGAGTAGATGCAGCGTGCTTGATCCCTCAGTGAGCCCAGTTCAACTGTGTGCTGATAGAAAGACTTGCACTTATATAGTGCCCTTCACAACCTTGGGACTTGCGTTGAATGTGCTTTACAGCCATTGAAATACTTTTGATGTATAGGCACTTCTCTCAGAGTATCTCCCTGAAGTTGAGAGGGAAGATCATAAAAGCTGTTCCCCCAGGGTTGCTGTTCCTTGCCTCTTAGTGCTTGCATAGTTGCCATGTTGCCAGTGGCTTTAGAAGAGGACGGCTCTTCAATCACAGAGACATGTGCCTCAGGGATAACCTGTGAAGGGTAAACTGCGATAACATACTTTCAAAGAAGAAAACAAGAATGGTATGTCTCCGGATCTCGGGCTGCCCATTTGATTAGGCATGATGGGTACGGACATGAAGATAATTTGCAACAAAGCCACGGAAAGACAAACGGTATAGATGTTGTGAGGAACTCCTTGGTACAGCTCCAGAGATATTTCCATTGCGTCACTTCGTGAATCCAAAAATTGTTCTGTACAATTATAAAACAATCATTTTGTAATTTTAGAACACATATCAAAATAATCCAAATTGAGAAAAAAATATTTCCCTATTTCCTTTAATTCTTGAGACTTTGTGTTGTAAAGTCATTGTTACCTCTAGACTTGACTATGCCAACGCACTCCTGGCTGGCCTCCCACATTCTACCCTATATAAATTAGAGATGATCCAAAACTCGGCTGCCCGTGTCTGAACTAGCACCAAGTCCTGCTCACCACCACCCATGTGCTCGCTGACCTACATTGGCTTCCAGTTAAGTAGTGCCTCGATTTCAAATTTCTCATCCTTATTTTCAAATCTCTCCATGGCCTCGCCCCTCCCTATCTCTGTAATCTCCTCCAGCCCCACAACCCCCCTGAGATGTCTGTGTTCCTCAAATTCTGCCCTCCTGAGCATCCCTGATTATAATCGCTCAACCATTGGTGGCCGTGCCTTCTGTTGTCTTGGCCCCAAGCTCTGGAACTCTCTGCCTCTCTACCTCTCTCTCCTGCTTCAAGATGCTCCTTAAAACCTACCTCTTTGACCAAGCTTTTGGTCACCTGCGCTAATTTCTAGTTTTGCAGCTTGGTGTCAAATTGTTTTACCTCATAATACTCCTGTGAAGTGCCTTGGAACATTTCACTATGTTAAAGGCGCTATATAAATGCAAGTTGTTGTTATTAACAGCAGTCAGTCAACTCTTTGGTTATGTCTAGGGTCACAAGGTGTTATCAGATTGGAATCTTAAACTTTATTTGCACCCTCAGGGCTAACTGAAAGTTTCTGATGTAAACAGACATGTTATTTCAGTAATCAAAGGGAACTGGAGCAGTTATCTTTTAAAGGCGGGATTACTTTGAGAAGTATATTGGACCTGAGCTGTTTTGGTCCAAGTTTATATCAACACCCTTTTCCTCATGTGAATGCTTTATTAGCTTTCTGACCACTTCCCTGAATTAGCGTGACTCGAGTCCAACAATTATCCCTTATCCATATGCTTTCCTGACAGGAGTTCAGGTTGGGATAGCCATTATGTCTTTCATCATTCCAGAAAGTGGAAAATATCAACATTTCACCACTTTGTACCGGCTAAACCTACTGAGTGCTTCCATATTTTCTGGTTTTATTTCAGCTTTCCAGAAATCGCAGTATTCTGCTTTCTTTTGAGTGAATTTGCAATTGGGTGATCTACTGAAACGAAGAAGCAGAGAAATAGCACAAGTGGTCATTTGCAATACATAAAGCCAGGACAATTGTTGAAAAGAATCTGGTTCTTCCTGCTCCTTTGGGAAAACTCTTAAAATTGAGGTTTTTTGTGCAAGATAGTGGGCCCTCATTTTCCCATGAGTTGCACCTTTTTTTTTTGGTGTAACTTGATTTTTCTGGTGTATCTTTTTAGTTGCAAATATCGGCATTTAATTTGCCCCAGTGTGAGTGAGTTAGTTAGGTTTTTTTGTTTGGTCAGTTTTATTTTCAAAAGGGGGCACTCCCAGCCACTTACACCATTTATGCCAATTTGTCCAAAAAAAAGTTGTACTAAACGAACTTAGGGCAGCGTATGTGTCCACTTTTGTCCGCACCGAAAGACCTTACTTACAGTTAAGGAATCGGCGCAAGTAACTACATTTAAAGCACCACCAAGCACCAAACAAAGCACAAAAAGTAATAAGCAATTAATTAACAAATAAAATAGAAAGAACCCTGCCCCTAAAGTACCAAGACCAAAGTAATAAGCAATCAATAAATAATAAATAAAAAAATAGAAGGAACCCTGCACCTAAAGCATCAAAATCAATCAATAAATAAGAAATAAAAAATAGAAGTCCTACCTTAGGGAACGCAGCAGGCCGCCGATGAGGGAGCCCATTCGGCCAGGGCTAGGGACAGCGTACTTCAGGCCCCTCCCACACAGCCTGCAGCACGCGTTTGCAGAAACGACCTGCCAGGAGCTACTGCACATGCGCTCAGACCCTAGCTCTGCCCCCCTCTCTTTGTTCTGCCCCACGCCAGCTCCACAGATGGCCCGAGCATCGACCATGATCACAAGTATTTTTTTTGCCACTGCTTCTGATCTAAAATGTCGGCGGGGGGCCTCGGAGATGCGCCGAAAAAAACCGGAGGGCCAAATTTGGGCCCAATAAGTGGCTGCTGACAGGATTTCCTCCCACACAGTGCACTGTTACAACTGCTGAGCACTTGAAGCCTAGAGTTTTAATATTTTCCTTTTTTATATTGAGATTCTCTTTTCTCAGGGCAATCTTTGCAGAAACGTTTAACTGTGTAACATCATGTGAACAACAGGATGATGCCGTGAGCTCTTTATATCCGACACTTGCGTTTTCACATGTTTCTCCCAGAGTTTTAATAAAACAATGGCGATCAGAAATTGCACTTTAAATTATAATCAAATGAAAGTACAAATGTTCTATCTCTCATCACATCTCAACAATGTTTCTACAAATTAATCTTTAGGTTTACCAGACACAATTTCATACTGTTGAGGACAGTTAGTTACCTTTCAAAGTATGGAATATTTGGCCCCTTTTGAAATACTTAAAACCAATCTGCTGATTTGAACGAGCAGGTCTCAGTAAAGAAAACTCTGAGCTTGGGTGACATTGGGAATGTTGGGTTACTAGAGGAAGATGTTTCAATGGGCTGAATGGTCTTTTTCTCCTGTGACTTTTCTTGTATTCTTCAGTGATTTATTGGGGGTTGCGAGTGGGGCAGGGGAGCAAGTGGGAGGGAGAAGTGAGACTCTTTCCCTCTTTGTGTTGGGATTTGATATTGCATCTGTTACCTTAGTCATCACAGAGCTACTGACAGTTCGCAGCAGTTGACAGATTTGTGGTTAACAGTCATTTAGCCACTATGCTGGTTCTAAGCCAAGTAATTGCACAAGAATATAATCATCACAAAGTTGTCTGGAAATCTGGTAAACATTTTACTTCTGGCACTTGCACTCTCCAGTATTGTGTTGTGTAAATGTCAAAAATGACTATGCTAGTGGTCATGGATGATTGAATGGCGATCACAGCCAGAGCCAAGTCATGTTTGAGGTAGCGATGTCTGACTGTTGCTATTTAGTTGCATTGGATACACTCCGTTCCCATCACAATCGGCTGAATGGCCCCTGTGGACGCATACAAGGTGCGCACGTGCCCATAGGGGCCGTGCTGCGCATGCGCTAACACCTGGAACTTACGATCTGTCAAGAATTCTCTTGGCTGATCGTACAAATCCGAAGGAAATGGGCCTCTGCGGGCTGGGAGTTGGACTATTTGCCCAACTTCTACCCAGCGAATGCCCATGAAATACTTACACCAGCCTGCATTTACCAGCGTAAGAGTTTGGAAAAAAAACATTAAAATATTTTTTTTCCCATTCATTTATACATTTAAAAACCCTGTGCAGTCAGTTTATTTTTAGCCCCGTTAAAACATGTAAATATATTTTTCAAAAAATTAAAATTTTTGTTTTAAATATTTAATTAAGTGCCATTTTAATTAATTTTAAATATGTAATTTTTAAAATCTGTTTGATGTGTAGAGGTATTTTTTATGTGATCCCCATTCATCCTTATGAGAGTTCTGAACATATGGAATCTGCATGTGCTCCTGGGATATGTGGGCCCTACACAGGCCCACACGTAGAGGCCCAGGACCGCAAGTTGCCGAACCTCCCGGACCACCAGGTAAGTTCGTAGATTTTTTTTATAGGTTGGAGGCATCCGCCTGTGGGAAGCCTCCGACCGCAAATTCAGTCCCTATATGTTTACTGTCTTATACTCCATGACTTGACTTCCTGAGCTGATGGCACAACATAAAAGTATGGATCAGGAAAGGGCTATTCAACCCATGTTATCCTTTGTCCTAGGCACCTTTACAATTTGCATCCTCGTAGACTGCTCCTAACTTAATGTACAGAATAACCACACTTAAACCTTAAAGAAAAAATGGCATTTTCAGATTTTACACTGAGCCCAAAGTTGATTAAGTGAACCTCTTTGTATCGTGACTGATGGCTGCTGGTGACTCATGGACCCACTCAGACTGGAACCATAGTGCTCCCTCGAGAATTAGATCATGTGTCAAATCAACAAGGAGTAAGATTTCTGCAGCAATATTTGCCATGCACAGAAACTCAGAGCTTCTATTCCCATATCTCCCAGGGTGGTGGTTTTTAAGTGAGTATATTATTACTTTTCACAAGGGCCGGCATTAGTGAAGCTTCAAACAGCCCAGATCCTAGCTGGAGCTCTGCATACATGGCAGATGACCTGCTCCATGCTGTTGTACTGGACTTTTGCACCTTTGTCCTCGTGTCGGGTGTGCACACTGCAGAGTGCTGTCTACATTGTCAAAGGACTGGAAGAAGCACTTCTGCTGATTAAGAAGCTCCCTTCGATAGACATGCCCCATGAAGTTGGCATCCATGTGTCCTGCTGGAGAGGAATATTTGGGTCTAGTCCTTGGCCGGCTGGTTCTGGTTGCTCAACTCTTACTTGCTCCTCCTTGCTTGTCATTTGTGCATCTCCTAGAGTGCCCTCCTGACTCGCTGTCTCACGACTTTGGCTGACCTGGTGCCTGTGCAAGTGGAGTGAGTGATGCCTGTTGCTGTGATGAACTCTGGTCTTGTGCATCACTGGGGTTTTCCACTACATTCTAGGATTGTCCTCTTTTTAAAAAAAAAAATTGCCTTCTGCTATCCATGGTGGAACAAAACGGCAGGGTAACTAATGAAGGAGGCCAAACTCTGAAGAGCAAAAGGCATGTGTTGGCTTATACAACTGGAGGAGGTTGTGGAGGTCATGGAGGGCAATGATTTTGCACGAGGACAGGGAGCCAATGGAGGTTGGTGAGCATGGGGCAATGGTGCCCAATACAGTATAGGACACGAGCAGTACAGTTTTGGATGAGATGCAGTTTACATAGAATTGCATAGAATATACAGCACTGAAACTGGCCATTTGGCCCAACCAGTCCACACCAGTGTTTATGCTCCATTTGAGCCTCCTCTCATTCTTCCTCATCTAACTCTATCAGCATAACCCTCTATTTCCTTCTCCCTCATATGCTTATCTAGCCTCCCCTTAAATGCATATATATTATTCGTGTCAACTACTCCCTGTGGTAGCGAGTTCCACATTCTCACCACTCTTTAGGTAAAGAAGTTTGTCTAAATTCCCGATTAGATTTTGCTCTTTAGGTTTTGCTCTTTCCCACAAGTGAAAACACTCTGTGTCTAGTCTGTCAAAACCTTCCATAATTTTAAATACCTTTATTACATCATTCCACAGCCTTCTCTTTTCAAGAAAAGAGACCCAACCTGTTCATTCTTTCCTGATGGGTACCTTCTCGCATTTCGGGTCCATGCAGTATGGAATTTCGGCTTCTGGGGAGAAAAGCACCGGGGGCTTTGAGCCAAGAGATGGGAAACATGAGGATGAAGGTTTTAATGGCCATGGGTGTGAGTTAAGGTAGGAACGGATGATGTCAGAAGTGGAAATGGATGGTTCTGGTGATGAATAGTATTTGGGATGTGAAGCTCCACTTGGGCTCAAACAGGGCACTAAGGTTATACACCTCCTGGTTCAGCCTTAGCAAGCAGCTGTGGAGGGGGATGGAATTGTGAGCTTAGGAACTAGTAGCCAAAAAAAACCTCATGGAGACAAAAAGAGAAGATTTGTGAAATACTTTTTCATGAAAATAGCGTCTCTTAACCAAGTGTCCATGCAGAATTATGAGCTGATTTATGTGATAACTCCTCGGTTTCAAGTTATCCTGGGTCAGATCGATGAAGGATGTTGGAGGCAGGCCAAGCTATTTTGAGTAGCTGATGCCATCCATAATTTCCAGAGCGTTCCAGACCACCTGTTGCTTTACTTTCTGGGGATTGTATTACCACCGTATCTGATGATGGCAGAGATCCTATGGATAAGGCATATTTAGTTTTGTTACAAGAGCCATGCTTTTCTTTCCATTGATCCATTTTGAAACGATACACACACAATATGTGGATCACATGACCCCATAACCATGAGTTGAAATCTTAAGTCTTGAGTACAGTGTTAATTTAAAACCTCTGACTGCTACTAATCTATTGGTTGGTAACGAACACTGAAAAACCTAACCAACATGGCTGCACTTTGTACTACTTGCCCTTCTTCAACTACCAGGGTAGATTTCATGAATAATAATGAACAAAAAATCCCGTGAAATGGACCAATTTTCAAGGCCAACGTTCTAACGTGTGATCCCAGCATGCAAAGCTCCACGTTGTGAATGTGCGTTCTTAAAATCCAACCATCAGTATCTGTCTAAAGCTATAGTTTTCTTTTACACATAACTCTTGGTACTCGAGTCCAATCAAAATTCTTGGGCTGTTGTGAACAATTTCAAAGTTAAGTCTAATTTGTTAGGCAAGGAAAACTTTAAAAAAAAAGGAAAATAATTACTCTTTACTTATTAAGGCCCAGACCAGATACCAGGTAGTTTGAATGAGTTTGGATAATGATACACGAATAAATAAGAGTTCAATAATTTTACATTATATTAGTTATGACCTATTATAAGCTGTGTCTTGGTACAAAAATGCAGACAATATACAATAGGTTCAGCCTCCTAAAAAGAAAGTTGCCATTTTCGGTGTAAATCTTCATCAGAACTCAAAACATTACACTTAAAATCTTAGCCCATTTCTCTCCTGCTCTCTCTCTCTCTGATGCATTTCAGCTTGCTATTTTTGTCTGTCTTTTGGATTTGCAACATTCTTAGTTTTTTTTCATTCTCTTTGTACATGTCTTTGAGCCAGTTAGAAATGTTATTTCAGGCAGTGTTCCATTTTGAAAACTGTTGAGTCAATCTATGTTGCGTACAATGGCCTTGAGTGAGGTTCACCTTGATTTGCAAATAAGAAATGCAGTACTTTACATGTTTACATAAGAACACAAGAAATAGGAGCAGGAGTTGGCCATTCGGCCCCTCGAGCCTGCTCCACCATTCAATGAGATCATAGCTGATGTTCTAATTCAACTCCACTTGCTGGCCCGATTCCCATATCCTTTGATTCCCTTAATATCCAAAAATTTATTGATCTCTGTTTCCAATTACATTCAGCCTCTTAACCCATCCATTTATTGGATTACAGAAGGTTAAGGGGAGATTCAATAGAGATACTCAACATGATGGGGGTGGGGGGGGTTTGATAGAGTAAATAAGGAGAAGCTGTTTTCGCTGGCAGGTGTCTCAGTAATCAGAGGACGCAGAGTTGCACTCCAATCACCAACACGATTCTCCACCACTCACTGGGACAACTTTAAAGTGAAATCATCTCCATAAACCAGAGCTTGGTAAACATTATTTTCTGTTTGCTTATGAGCACAAAGCTGAAAGTCGTCCATTCAATTCTGACTTCTCTCTTCAAGCAAAAAATAAAATTTTCCAATCGTTTTCTTGAAGGCACAGTATCTTAAAAAAAGCTTTATGGGAGAGGCAGTGTTGATTATTTTTCACGAGGTACGAAATGCTGCAAAAAAGCAGGTGGTTATCAGGTTAGGTCAGGTGATTCCTGGGGGGTATCCACTTAATGGAATAAAATACATTGAGTAGTCCATGAGCCATATATCCTAGCAACCAAAGGCCTTGGAGCAAGGCTAGGGGGGGGGGCAATCCTTTTGTAACCAAGCTTCCTATAAACATGTGCAATGGAGCCTTGAGGGCCATGTAAAGTTTAAATGGGTGTCCATACGTCTCCGGTTGCTGAGCTAGATGTTCTGATGAGGATTTATTCACCGATGAAGCAAAAGTACTAAACCTTTCCAAACCTCCATCTCCAAATTCAAGCAGGAGAAGCCAGCGAATAAGAAATATAAACGTAGGCAGGATTCAATGGCTTGAGTCTGCACTTAGCCCTGGGGTCGCAGACTCTGCTTTAGTCTGTGGGATAGTGGGCACAAACTAGGCAGGAAGGAAAGAGAGGAACTTAAATGAGGGAGGGACATAACTTGTCCTATTTCCGTTAAAGACACCGCTGGAATTAAAACCCAGGATTGGCAGTTTACAAAGCAGGTGCTTTAGCCACGTGAACAATAAAAATAGATTTAAAAATAAAAACATCTCCGTTGCAAACTGTCCTTTTGAGGGTGAGGAACATTTCAGAAAGGTGTTGCGTCAATTTGTTCATGTAATCTGGCATGTGTTCACTACAGAGATACTGTTTACAGGTCACGCTGAGGGCTTGTGATGTTTGTTAGGTTAATAAGACACTGCATCTCCTGACTAGAACCTGTGTGATATTTGCATGGAATTCCCAGAAATGATTTATGATCTCGACTGTGTATATGTGTGTGTTCAGTCTTGGTTTAAAGCCCCCTATTGTGAACAGGATCCACGTTTTAAAAGAGTTGTAATCAGAAGATGGAGATTCCCTTTTCATTTACTTGTCAGTTTCAGCTTATTTTCCAGGCCACATGGTTGGTTATACAGATCGTGGAATCTTGGTGTACAGAAGGAGACCATTTGGCCCATCATGCCTGCACTATCCAATTAGTCCCACTGCCCCATAGTCCTGCAAATTTTTCCTTGTCAAGTTTATACCCAATTCTCTTTTGAAACTAAGTGTTCAATCTGCTTCCTCCACCCTTTCAGGCACTGAACTCCACATCATCATAACTCGCTGCATAAAAGAAAAATGCCCTCTTCTCTCCTTTGCGAATGATCTTAAATCTTTAGCCTTTGGTTACTAACCATTATAGGAACATGGGAACATAGAACAATATTAGGCCATTTAGCCCCTTGAGCCTGTTCTGCCATTCAATGAGATTTTGGCTGATCTGTGACTTAACTCCTTATACCTACCTTTGCCCCATATCATTGGTTAGCAAAAATCTATTAATCTCAGATTTAAAATGAACAATTAATCTAGCATCAATTACCGTTTGCGGAAGAGAGTTCCAAAATTGTACCACCCTTTGTGTGTAGAAGTGTTTCCTAATTTCACTTCTGAAAGGTCTGGCTCTAATTTTTAGTTTATGCCCCCTAGTCCTAGATTCCCAACCAGTGGAAATTGTTTCTTTCTATCTACCCTATCAGTGCTCCTTAATTTCTTGAAAACTTCAGTCAAATGCCCTCTTAACCTTCTAAATTACAGGACATACAACCCTAATTTGTGCAATCTATCCTTCTAATATAACCCCTGGAGTCCAGCTATCATTCTGGTAAACCTATGCTGCACTCCCACCAAGGCCAATCTATCCTTCCTCAGGTGTGGTACCTAGAACTGCTCACAGTGCTCCAGATGTGGTCTAACCAGGGCTTTGTATAGCTGGAGCATAACAGTTACCCCCTTGTATTCTAGTCCTCTAGATATAAAGGCCAGCATTCCATTAATCTTTTTGATTATTTTCTGTACCTGTTCGTGACCTGTTAATGATCTATGTGCCTGGACCCCCAAGTCTCTTTGGACCTCCACTGTTTTTAGCTGTCACCATTTAGAAAGTACCCTGTTCTATCCATTTTAAGTTCAAAGAGGATGACCTCACATTTGCTTACATTGAAATCCATTTGCCAGCTTTGTCCATTAATCTATCAATATCACTTTGTAATTTTATTATTTTATCTAAACTACCTACAATGCCGCCTATCTTTGTGTTATTGGCAAATTTGGATATGTGGCTTTCTATCCCATTATCCAAGTCGTTAATAAATACAGTGAATCGTTGAGGCCCCAACACAGATCCCTGCGGGACACCACCAATCACATCCTGTCAATTAGAGTACCTGTCTATTGTCCATACTCTCTCTGTCTGCTGCCATTCAGCCAATTTCCTAAACCTGTCAATTATTTGCCTTCAATTCCATGGGCGTAGTTAACAGTCTCTTTTGCGGGACTTTATCAAATGCCCTTGGAAGTCCATACAAATAGCATCCATAGACATTCCCTTGTTCACGACTTTAGTCACCTCCTCAAAAAATTCAATCAGGTTCGTCAAGCATGACCTACCCGTTACAAATCCATGCTGGTTCTCTCTGATCAACTGACAATTTTCATGGTGTTCAGTCACCCTATCCTTAATCATAGACTCGAGCAATTTCCCGACAATAGATGTTAGGCTAACTGATCTATAATTCCATGGTTTCCCTCTCTCACCATTCTTAAACAGCAGAATGACATGTGCAACTTTCCAATCTAAAGGAACAGTTCCTGAATCGAGAGACCTTTGGAAAATTATAGTTCGGGCATCTGCGATGTGCTCACCTACTTCCTACTTCTGCCAGTGGAAACAGTTTCTCCTTATTTATTCTATCAAAACCCCTCATAATTTTACAACACTTCTTTTGAATCTCCCCCTTAACCTTCTTTGCTCGGAGGAGAACAACCCCAGCTTCTCTAATCTGTCTAATGTTCCAACAGTTTATCGTGGGTCAGGTTTCTCGATTCACAGATATGTGCATGTGTTTGTGCTTGTGGAGAATGGGGTTGGTATTTGAATGTGCCAGCCGCGATATGGTGTATTTTGACTATTCTCTCACCGTCGGATAGCCTAGCATATCTTCTGTAATTGAATTAGGACTTGGTGTGGAGTGGAGGGGAATTGTCGGAATGTGTATGAACCCGGGCTAGAAATTAGAGGAAGTCTAATAATAGAGGAAGAATTGGGTTGATTTCATAAATAAAGGAACCATTGGCCCTGAAATTCCGGTCGAACTCTTCCCGCGGGCAAACGACAGAAAAAGAGAAAAAAGATGTGCACTTACCTGTTGCTGATGAGCCTGTTGGAACTTCTGAGCCTGAGGCCTCTCGTGGCTGCGCATCGCAGCGCGTGCACGTCGGGATGTATGCAGGCCGGGATCTGGTGACAGCAGCCAATCAGGTGTAGTATAGATTCTCATTCATTGTAATAGGAGTTCCGTAAATCTGGAACTCCTATTACTATGAATGAGAACCCCCGCCCCCCCCCGCAATACCAAAACACGATAAAAAAAAATAAACTACATATTTAACATTCATTTAAATTAAAGTTGTTATAAAAAATATATATTTTCCCGACTTTTAAAATTTAAAAAAAATTAAGCCTTAAAATAAACTTACCGTAGTGGGGAGGATTTTTAACAATAAAATGTGTTTTTATAACTTTATTTTAAAAGTTTCTGTGTATTTTTAAACAGTTGCGCCTGTAAAAGTAGGCTATACACCTGCTTTTTCAGGCGCAATATTTTAAAGGACATTTTCAGGGCAAGATATTCATAAATATTGGAAATCTTGCCCTGCAAGTGTCCTCACTCCCGATATGCGTTGGATATGCCAAGCCAGAAACTTGACAGATCGGAAAAGCTGCCTGTTCAGGTGGATGTAAAAGGTCCCAAGGCACTATTCAAAAAAGAGAAGGAGAGTTCTTCCCAGTGTCCTGGCCAATATTTATCCCTCAGCCATCAGCACCAAAACAGATTAGCTGGTCAGTTATCTTCTTGCTGTTCGTGGGACCTTTATGTGCACAAATTGTCTGCCTACAAATCAACAGTGATAATACTAAAATAGTAATCATTAGCTTTGGGACTTGCTGAGGATGTGAAAGGCACTAAGTAAATACAAGTACCTACTAGAAACTGGGTAGGACTTGCAGCAAGAGACTTTCATCCCATCAGTCTGGGCTGGATTTGAATCCATGTACCAGACATGAGTATCAGTGTCTAGCCCACTGTACCTCTCGCATCCCAGGTTTGATCACTGGCTGAGCAGTAGTTTTGCTATAATTGGCCTAAGTGTCTCTGGGCTAAGGGAATAAAAATCCTCAGGTTTCAGCTCCTGATCTCGATCCATTGACTCCTGCTAATGTGTGTGTGTGTGTGTGTGTGTGTAGGAAAGGAACAGGCTTGACTGTGATTTCCACCCCCTGATTAAATTGCCTATGTAAAGGATGGCTACATTAATTCATTACCTTTAGGGAAGAAACTTGGAGGGGAGAAAATCAGACTTTGACCCTTTACCATACGACCAGACGATCATTTTAGTGTTCAGAAATGTGGCTTTGGATTCTGTCAGCTCCGTCAAATCATGTGTTGTACTGTAGATTACTGCTGTTTGAACCAATAACATTGCATGTTGGGTAGGACTTCTGCTTTACTCCCTCCCTTTTTGACAATGCAAGGAGAGTGTGTTCAAATCGGAAGCAATGCTTGGAGATGATGAGAAAGGCTTTTAGCAATGAAATGATTTAAAATCACTCAGTGCTCACCATAGCTATATTTATTTCTATTTCTGATCACTATGGAGCTGCAAAACAACTTAAAACCGCTGCTATTGATAATACTGGTACTAATTGTGCAAAGCACAATATTACATCAGATTCAGTAGACCCAGCAATGATGCACAGTTTAGAGTAGGGATATGCTGCCAAATGCTTCCCAATGCCAATATACACCTCCTGCTGCTGCCTCATCACTTTAAATGGTGCTGACCATACAGATACATCTAGTACTGACATCCTAGAGGAGTTCTGTGCCGTATATGTGTGAAATGTATCTTCAGCATGCGAATCCTCCCCAGACCAAGGAAGCTGAGCCTCTGTACTGAGCACGTTTAAGTGGGAGGATTGGGATCATTCATTCCCCACCTGATGACCCCGCTGTCACTCCTTTGGCCTCCGATAAGGGAGTGAGCAGCAGTTAAAGCTGCAGCACCCTCTTTGTCGATGATGTATTGGACAATCGTTGACTGAACTTTAGTATTAAGGATTTTCAGTGACTGTCAAAAGTTCCTCTTGATATAAATTTATCTTGTATAGTTTTGAGCTCTTCAACTGACAGCAAAGATTTGGCTACAATGAGGCAAAGGTTTAATTGAGAACGTCTTCTAAAATCTAACTATCTCTGAACATAAGACAAGCCAATACAGCTGAGGCACTGTAGAACCAAGATGGTGTGTTCAATGGTTTACTTGCATGTGGATAAGAGGAGCAGAATGATAACTTACACGGGTTAACATCTCACTGTGAAATATTAGTTGCAAAACATGTTAACGCATTTGTACAAAATTCCTTTGTCTTGTATCTTATTAAAGGCAGTAACCTGTTTATTTTAAAAGAAGATGTTGCGATGGACTCTTGAACGCACTTAAGTAATATTGCAGTGTGATTCCAATCCATCGTAATGCAAAGTCTCTGTATTGCACACTGGTACATCAGCTACTTGTGTGGAAGGTCCCACCTGGGCTTTTGATGCAATAGCCCAGTACCACAACTGGACCCGAACTTCTAACACATGAGCACCAAAGAAACAACAGCACTATATTTTGTTGCTAAATGTAGTGTGACAGTGTTTGCAAGGCTGTTCTCATTACATGTACAGTGTGTGTTTTGTTCACTCTTTCAGATGGTTTTGCCTATTACTGATGAATGAAAGAAATGCTTATAGTCATAATATCGAGGATTTGAATGACTAGTTTCTTTTTTTGACCCTAAATTTCTATTGCAGATGACAGTATTTACAGCTGGTGGTGTGCCAGTGAGGGTAATTATTTGGCACGGGACGATGCTCTGGGCCAGAGGCCATCTTTGTGTGCTGCTGGTGTGAGCTTTTGGGAAAGAACTAGAAACTTGTATGTATCTGAGCAATATCAACTTGAGTAATATCGATTTGAACAGAACAGAACTGCTTTGATTTCTTGTTTTTGTGCCAGCATAATGAGAAGTATTTCCTTCAACTGCAGTGCAGAAATTAATTGAGACAGTCGCAATCACACAACATTTGCACATCCAGAGCCAGTTCTAAATTTAAAGTGGTAGCAATGACTACAGCTTTAAATGAGAAGCCCTTCCAACCTGAGTTATTGGGACTTGCTTCAAAGGTCATCTGCATAGAGGAGCCACCCGAATGCAGTGACCAATAATACGCCAATGGCCCAGAAACCGTGGCCTCCCTGGGTCCGTACGGAGTTCTTACGGACCCGGGAAAGCATCGAAAAAGCCGGTTTTCGGCGTGCAATGCGCATGCGCTGAAAACCGGCATTTCCGATCTGTCAAGTTTCTGGCTTGACAGATCTCCCGCATAGCGGGAGCGAGGACATTCCCCCTGCAGAGATTGGGCTATTTGCCCATCTCTTGCCCTGCGAATGTTCTTAAAACTCTTGCGCCTGGTAAAAGCAGGCGCATAGCCTACTTTTACCAGTATAAGAGTTTAAAAACATATCAAAAACATATCAAAATAAAATTTAAAAATAAATGTTTGTTAAAAACCCTCCCCTCCCCAATTAAAACTTTTTTTAAAAATTGGCAAATTTTTATTTTCAAAAACATTTCTATCAACTTTAATTTCTACAGTGTATTTATGTGAGGTGTTTTTAAAAAAAATGTTTTATGTAGTGTTTGGGTGTTTTTCATTCATAGTAATAGGAGTTTTGGACTTATGAAACTCTTATTACTATGAATGAGAATATACTATACCTGATTGGCTGCCCAGAGCCATGTGACTCCAGCCCCAGGCCTGCGCACGTCCCGATGTGCATGCGCTGCGACGCGCAGTCAGGAGAGGCCTCCGGACCGGCAGCTTGCGTGGGCGCAGCAGCTTCAGGTAGGTGCGTTTCTTTTTTCCAGTATCCAGTCGAATGCCCGCGGGAAGGAGAAACCGGGATTTCTGGGCCAATGATTTTACTTTGGTTCTCCCGACTTTAGCCGCGCTGTACAGTAAGAGGGGCCATCCTGCTGCCTCCCAGGTACCCAGCTCCATCCAAGGATGTCATGTTTGCTGGTAACATCCTCGCCTCCCTCCCCTGCCCAGCAACAAATATAAATGCTGTTACCAGATGAAGAGGCTTCCCGATCTCGTGGCCATCAGAGAGCCAAGTGCAGAGTCGCCTGCATGTACCAGTGATGTGCTTTGTCGCTCATTAGCCTCTCGGGAGATTCTACAGCCTTGTGTGGAGTATAGCAGCCAGACTCGCACTTGCAAATTTTGGCTTTTAAACCGTTTTGCATGTTGCCGTTCACACTTGTGCAGTTTTCCTCACCCAGTAATGTGAAATGCACCCTGTAATCATCATCATAGGCAGTCCCTCGGAATCGCTTGCTTCCACTCTAAAAATGAGTCCTTAGGTGGCTGAACAGTCCAATTCGAGAACTACAGTCACTGTCACAGGTGGGACAGAAAGACATTGTGGGAAGGGGTGGGTGGGACAGGTTTGCTGCACGCTCTTTCCGCTGCCTGTGCATGATTTCTGCATGCTCTTGGCGATGAGACTTGAGATGCTCAGCGCCCTCCCGGATGCACTTCCTCCACTTAGGGCAGTCTTTGAGCAGGGACACCCAGGAGTCGGTAAATATTAGACCTGAAATATAAAAGCAATGGTTTGTACAGTACTGGCAAAACCTGTGCTGTAATGCAGAATTGCTTCAAGTGGCTCTGCAAAACCAAGAGGATATTACAAGTAATCACTCGTCTGTAAAGGCCATGTTCCAGCTCGATCTTTTGCGCCCCCCCCCAACACCCTTTCCTTGGGTTTCCATAAGCAGGCTGGATCTGTTATTAACCAAGACTCTGTCTATAATCTCCACCATATGCAGCTTAGCTGAGCCAACATTTGACATTTAATTCGGAACCGCAGTATCCTAATTGCTGGAGAATATCTGTCACTTCAGAAGGTGAACAATACCTAATTGCTGGACTATTGCATGCAGGCTAAAGACTATTTATCCAGGTTATTTACAGACCAAAGAGCAGAAATCTAAGCTAACTGCAATCTGGTGCAGCAATCAAACTTGTATATGTACAAGCTGGGGTTGATCACTTTAAAACAAGTCCATACAGCCTAGAAATCAATGTTGGTGGGTTATTCAGGATTAACTGCAGGTCACAAACTCTTTTGGAGTAATAAAACTTGCTGCTTTACACATGAGGGTTCCACACTTTACACCCTATTTTTGGATAGAGGATAAAGTGCTGTGGGGCACAAACTAATTCCTATAAATGGCCTAAACTGACAACACATGACTGCTCAAGTCACGAGTTATGATCAGCAGCACGAGTGGGCGACAAATGATTTGTTATCAACTGGAATGTCATTTCCATGATGTAGATAAAAAGTATTTCAGGAATGTCTCATTCTCAAAAGATTTTGAGAAGATTTACGAGAATGACTCCAGGAATGAGGGAATTCTGTTATGTGGAAAGACTGGAGAAGCTGGGGTTGTTCTCCTCAGAGCAGAGAAGATTGAGAGGAGATTTGATCGAGAGTTCAAAATCTTGAGGGCTCTGGACAGAGTAGATAGAGAGAAACTGTTCCCATTGGCAGAAGGGTCAAGAACCAGAAGACACAGATTTAAGGTGATTAGCAAAAGAACCAAAGGCGACATAAGAAAACACTTTTTTTACACAGTGAGTGGTTCGGGTCTGGAATGCATTGCCTGAAAGGCAGACTCAATCACTGCTTTCAAAAGGGAGTTGGATAAACACGTGAATGAAAAAAAATTGCAGGGCTGTGGGGAAAGGGCGGAGGAGTGGGACTAGCCGAAGTGCTCTTGCAGAGAGCCGACATGGGCTCGATGGGCCGAATGGCCGCCTTCCGTGCTATAACCATTCTATGCTTCTCATTAGTGCTAGAAATGTGATTGTCCTCTCTGAGGTTACTCACTGCAGCTTGTGATGATTAGCAGTATGGATTGATTGTAGGATCACTTTCTCCAGACCTTTTCCTTGCTGGGTAAGATTGGTGAACAATGGGTGCAAACCCTGTTGGTCCATCAGAGGGCACATCACTTGGCCATCCCAGGGTTCCAGATGAATCTGCACTTGGTTATTTTGCATCACAGCTTGAAATCCTGACTGAACTTTAATCAAGCTTCAGCCCTAGCATGCAGAGCGTAATCTATTTAGAAAAATAATCTTACTATTACTCAAATGTACATTTGAATACAGTTTGTAAATGCGCTGTGAACTCGTCAAGATGATTACACTTCCATCCCCCAGCAGGATGGCCTGAGAGCGCTCCGCTTCTTTCTCGAGCAGAGGCCCAACCAGTCCCCATCCACAAACACTCTCCTCCGCCTGGCTGAACTTGGTCTCGCATTGAACAACTTCTCCTTTAACTCCACTCACCTTCTCCAAATTAAAGGCGTTGCTATGGGAACCCACATGGGTCCCAGCTATGCCTGCCTTTTTGTGGGATATGTGAAACATTCTTTGTTCCAATCCTACTCAGGTCCCCTCCCTCACCTCTTTTTCTGGTACATTGATGACTGCATCGGTGCCGTTTTCTGCTCTCGCCCTGAACTAGAAAATTTCATTCACTTGGCATCCAATTTCCACCCTCCCCTCAGCTTCACATGGTCCATTTCGACTCTTACCTTCCCTTCCTTGACATCTCTGGGGATAGGCTTTCGACAAGTATCCACTGTAAACCCACTGACTCCCACAGCTACCTTCTTCCCACCCCGCATCCTGTAAGGACTCCATTCCATTCTCCCAGTTTCTCCATCTCCGTCGCATTTGCTCTGATGACGCCACCTTTCACACTAATGCCTCTGACATGTCTTCCTTTTTCCTCAACAGAGGATTAACATGGCCCTCGACCGTGTCCGTTCTATTTTGCACACCTCTGGTCTCACCCATTCCCCTCCCTCTCAGAACCATGACAGGGTTCCCTTGTCCTCACCTTTCACCCCACCAGTCTCCACATTCAAGGGATCATCCTTCGCCATATCCACCACCTCCAGCGTGATCCCATCACCAATCGCATCTTCCCCTCCCCTCTCAGCATTCCGAAGGGACCATTCCCTCCGTGACACCCTGGTCTATTCCGCAGTCACCCCCAGCACCCCCTCCCCTTCCATGGCACCTTTCCATGCAAGCGCAGGAGATGCAACACCTGCCCTTTTACTCCCTTCTTCTGACTACCCAGGGCCCCAAATACTCCTTCGAGGTGAAGCAGCGATTTACTTGTACTACTTTTAAGTTAGTATACTGTATTCGCTGCTCACGATGTGGTCTCCTCTACATTGGGGAGACCAAGCGTAGATTGGGTGACCACCTTGCGGAGTACCTCCGATCAGTCCGCAAGTGTGACCCCGAGCTTCCGGTCGCCTGTCACATTAATTCTCCACTCCACACCCACTCTGACCCCTCTGTCCTCGGCTCCTACACTGTTCCAACAAAGCTCAACGCAAGATCAAGGTACGGCACCTCATCTTTTGTTTAGGCATTTTCAGCCTTCTGGACTCAACATTGAATTCAACATTCAGAGCGTAGCCGCTGCCAATCTTTGGCTCCCCCCGGCCCCCCTCAGAGCCTGTTTCTTTCTTTCTTTTCTCCTTTTCTCTAATGGCAGCTGGTCATTATCCTGCCATTCACACCCTATCTTGACTAATGTTTTTCTAATTCCTGGTATTACCATTTGAATTTGGGCCATCATCCTTTTTTGTGTCTCCAATCTCTCCAGTCTTCCAACCTATCACAGACCTTCCCTTTTTGTTCTTTCTTCCCCTCCCCCTTTCAGTGCTTGTTAAAAATCCATTCTTTCCGAACACTCGTCTGATGAAGGGTCATCGACCCGAAACGTTAACTCTGCTTTCTCTCCACAGATGCTGCCTGACCCGCTGAGATTTCCAGCATTTTCTGTTTTTATTCCAGATTCCAGCATCTGCAGTATTTTGCTTTTATATTAAGGATTAATATTAAGCTGGCTTAGGAGCATTAAGGTACATAGAAATATAGAAACATAGAAACATAGAAAATAGGTGCAGGAGCAGGCCATTCAGCCCTTCTAGCCTGCACCACCATTCAATGAGTTCATGGCTGAACATGAAACTTCAGTACCCCATTCCTGCTTTCTCGCCATAACCCTTGATCCCCCGAGTAGTAAGGACTTCATCTAACTCTCTTTTGAATATATTTAGTGAATTGGCCTCAACTACTTTCTGTGGTAGAGAATTCCACAGGTTCACCACTCTCTGGGTGAAGAAGTTTCTCCTCATCTCGGTCCTAAATGGCTTACCCCTTATCCTCAGACTGTGACCCCTGGTTCTGGACTTCCCCAACATTGGGAACATTCTTCCTGCATCTAACCTGTCTAAACCAGTCAGAATTTTAAACGTATCTATGAGGTCCCCTCTCATTCTTCTGAACTCCAGTGAACACAAGCCCAGTTGATCCAGTCTTTCTTGATAGGTCAGTCCCGCCATCCCGGGAATCAGTCTGGTGAATCTTCACTGCACTCCCTCAATAGCAAGAATGTCCTTCCTCAAGTTAGGAGACCAAAACTGTACACAATACTCCAGGTGTGGCCTCACCAAGGCCCTGTACAACTGTAGCAACACCTCCCTGCCCCTGTATTCAAATCCCCTCGCTATGAAGGCCAACATGCCATTTGCTTTCTTAACCGCCTGCTGTACCTGCATGCTAACCTTCAATGACTGATGTACCATGACACCCAGGTCTCGTTACAAGAGCAATATGACTTTCATTAACAGAGTGGTTGGAATTAATTCGTACTTCGTATAAACTAGTGGTTTTTGTCAAGAGAACATTAACGTCCATGCAAGTGCAGCACCCTAATTAATTAATATAGCGATGTTAGTTTGTGTTTTTTGAACCTGTAATATATGTAGAAAACATAGTGGGGACAGTGAGACAATCCATGTGTCAACCGACACTCAGTGGGTAGTACTCTCACCACTGAATCAGAAGGTTGTGTGTTCGAGTCCCGCTCCAGGAACTTGAGCACATAAATCTAGGCCGACACTCCAGTGGAGTGCTGCACTGTCGGAGATGCCGTCTTTCGGATAAGACGTTAAACCGTGGCCCCGTCTGCTCTCTTAGGTGGACGTAAAAGATTCCATGGTACTATTTTGAAGAAGAGCAGGGGGGGTTATCCCCAGTGTCCTGGCCAATATTTATCCCTCAATCACAACCACTGAAAACAGATTTTCTGGTTTATGGGAGCTTGCTGTGTGCAAATAGGCTGCCACGTTTCCTACATTACAACAGTGATTATACTTCAAAAATACTTCACTGGCTGTAAAGCGCTTTGGGACGTCGAGTGAATGTGACCGGCACTATAGAAATGTAAGTCTTTCTTTTCTTTCTATATATTTTACCCATGGGGTCAGTGAGACATTCCGTTTATTTCACTCATGAGCTGAGAGTACCTTGTAACCCTTGTGTTTCTTTGTTGCCCTCGAGTTACAAGGCCTTCCAAGCTCCTGCAATGTAGTTGTCATTCCCACTGCTTCTCTCTGTGTGTCCTCTGAGTAAACTTCCAGTATAAACGCTCCAGGGGGGTAAACGGATACTGTAACTTTCAATGAATACCATGACTATTTCTGTTAATTGAATATAAGAAGGATAAACTGAAAAAGGTGGAGAATATTCTGTCGGGGTGGGGGAGGGGCATTTTCATCATTCGTGAAGTATAGTGCATCAATTTATAAATCCCTTTTAAGTGAACCCAGCACTTTATTCAAAAAGCCTGATTATATGACATGCTTTACTAATTTGCAGGCTGAATTACAATGTCACGCATCACATCACATCTTGGTTTGACAGTGGAAGTATTCCTTTTGAACTTGTTCAATCGCGTGCAGGTAAAGTTTAAGTTTGTTGCGGTTTAAAATCGAGCACAAATTCATAAAAGACTTGAAAGACTTGCATTTATATAGCATCTTTCACGACAACCAGACCTCTCAAAGTGCTTTACAGCCTATGAAGTACTTTTGGAATGTAGTCATTGTTGTAATGTAGGAAATGCAGCAGCCAAATTGCGCACAAGCAAGCTCCCACAAACAGCAATGTGATAATGACCAGATAATGTTTTTTTTTTTAATGTTGATTGAGGGATAAATATTGGCTAGGACACCATGGATAACTCCCCTGCTCATCTTCAAACTAGTGCCATGGGATCTTTTACGTCCACTTGAGAGGACAGACGGGGGCTCGGTTTAACGTCTCATCCGAAACATGGCACCTCTGACAGTGCAGTGCTCCCTCAGCACTTCACTGGAGTGTCAACCAAGATTTTTTTTGTGATCAAGTAAACCTTCTGACTCAGAGGCGAGAGTGCTACCCACTGAGCCACGGCTGACACTAACCGGTCTTATGAAATGTATTTCGAACACTGCACCATAAAACCCTGACTTAAGTAGGTTTTGGCAATTTTTGCTGCTGTTAGTGAATTTTGCGTTCATTAAGATGGCTGTCAATGGGAAATAAAGCACTTTTCCAATTGTTAGTGCCTGCATTAAGCATCCTTAGGCTCGGTTTGGCATGGATCATGTGTGGAGTGAAACCCCCTCTGTTTCACCCAAACGTTGCATGTTAGATATGACCTCAGTAGAGCATCCCATAATACTTCAGGATATATATTTCTGCTTTTCACACCAGTGGCCCTTAGGACTTCTGAGATTCCCAATAGTTTGATGAGTAATGTTCTGCTGCAAATTTGCGTTCATCAGAAGTGGTGATCCCAACCAGCCACATTTCACGATGAAGCCTTGCAGCAGTCGGAGAGAGTCGACTTTCATCCCATCAGGCAGAGCTTGTTTCAAACTCAGACCCGAGAGGCGGCAACTCAGGATGTCCCTCAGGCCTCTGGAATGGGCGATGTAATATATTCGTTAGCCTGGTACTGACTTTAATATTGACCTTGCATTATAGCCATGAACCCAATCCAGTTAAATGAAGAAATCGGCGTGATGCCGTAATCCTGGCACAGAAATAGGTGACAGTGCTCCAAAATGATGTCTGGAAACCGAATTGGCCATGAGCTTTGGATCATTAATTTGCTAGAGTTAATATGATGTTGATTTGGCCAAGTATCCACATGGGGAGTTATTGGAAAGAACCTCAATAGTCTTCAGGAATGTTTCTAGGATTTTTCTCAGTACACTTCATCGATTATGATATACAAGATGCAGCAAGATATGCACCAGCAAATTTTGTCTTACAAAAAATAACATGGAAGTGTTTTGCCAGATAGTGAATGTTTACAGATAATGTGCAGTACCTGGCTACATATTATGTAATTAACCACTCTGAGGTACTTTGTTAATTCAGTGGAAATCTGATCTAGTTGCAACTTGTTTGCCACAAATTGGGGAAAATAAACACTTCTCCGCATAAGGAGCCAGCTGATTATGTGACACTGACTGCCAGAGAATGCAACAGAATCGGGTTTAGTTACAGCAAACCATTACCTCAACTGCATTCTCCACACAATTTGAAGAATGATTTATGGCCTCACTCATGCAAAAAAAGGTGCTTTATTATCCATTTCACGTTGAAAGTTTAACCTTGAACAGCTACATGCTTTGCAAACTGACTGTAATACTAAAAGTGAATGTTTCCTGCTGCAGAGCTGGGATGAAGATCTCAAAGTTGAATAAAGTGACTTAGTCAGTGTATAAGAGCGATTTGAAATCTTTGTAACTGAAAGCATCGAGCTAGGAAAAGTATTCCACTGCTGTTAGAAGCAAAACACTGAAGAATTGAAGGCTGCATTTCAATCTTAACTAATTGATAAAGTTACACAAGTGTTAACACATTCAACTACATGTTGAATGAATTAGAACACCACAACAATCTCGATTTAAATGGTTTTGCAGTAATTTAGTTCATTGTAATGGTAACAAGAACAGATATTAAAAAGAGGTAAACTTCGGGCATTTAAACACTGCAAAATACTGATAATTACCTTGAGATCATATACAATGCATCTTAAGTGCCCACATTACCAATGTTATTTTGTAAGTTTACTCACATCCCAGGAATTAAGTTAATGCAATCAAAAATGTATTTTAAGCAGGGAACACAAGTAAGTAACGGACAAAATTCAGGGTGGTCTTCAGTTTAGTGGGAGTTAATGTAGTCAAGATAACTATTGTAAGGTGAATAGATAGACGTTTCTGCGGCCGCAACCGAGACTCTTGGATGGTATGTTGCCTCCCTGGTGCAAAGGTCAAGAATATCTCGGAGCGGGTGCAGGACATTTTCAAGGGGGAGGGTAAACAGCCAGTTGTCGTGGTACATATAGGTACCAACGATATAGGTAAAAAAAGGTCCTACAAGATGAATTTAGGGAGCTAGGAGCTAAATTAAAAAGTAGCACCTCAAAAGCAGTAATCTCAGGATTGCTACCAGTGCCACGTGCTAGTCAGAGTAGGAATCGCATGATAGTTCAGATGAATACGTGGCTTGAGGAATGGTGCAGAAGGGAGGGATTCAAATTCCTGGGACATTGGAACTGGTTCTGGGGGAGGTGGGACCAGTACAAACCGGACGGTCTGCACGTGGGCAGGACCGGAACCAATGTCCAAGGTGGGAGTGTTTGCTAGTGCTGTTGGGGAGGGGTTAAACTAATATGGCAGGGAGATGGGAACCTATGCAGGGAGACAGAGGGAAGTAGAATGGGGGCAGAAGCAAAAGATGGAAAGAAGAAAAGTAAAAGTGGAGGGCAGAGAATCCCAAAGCAAAAAGGGCCACATTACAGCAAAATCCTAAATGGGCAAAGGGTGTTAAAAAGACAAGCCTTAAGGCTCTATGCCTCAATGCGAGGAGTATTCGGAATAAGGTGAACGAATTAACTGTGCAGATAGCAATTAACAGAGATGATGTAATTGGCATCACGGAGACATGTCTCCGGGGTGACCAAGGCTGAGAACTCAACATCCAGGGGTATTCAATATTTAGGAAGGATAGACAGAAAGGAAAAGGAGCTGGGGTGGCGTTGCTGGTTAAAGAGGAAATTAATGCAATAGTAAGGAAGGACATTAGCTTGGATGATGTGTAATTTGTATGGGTAGAGCTATGGAATACCAAAGGGCAGAAAATGCTAGTGGGAGTTGTGTACAGGCCACCAAACAGTAGTAATGAGGGTGGGGACAGCATCAAACAAGAAATTAGGGATGCATGCAATAAAGGTACAGCAGTTATCAAGGGCGACTGTAATCTACATATTGACTGGGCTAACCAAACTGGTAGCAATGCGGTAGAGGAGGATTTCCTGGAGTGTATTAGGGATGGTTTTCTAGACTAATATGTCAAGGAACCAACTAGAAGGCTGGCCATCCTAGACTGGGTGATGTGTAATGAGAAAGGACGAATTAACAATCTTGTTGTGTAAGGCCCCTTGGGGAAGAGTGACCATAATATGGTAGAATTCTTTATTAAGATGGAGAGTGACACTGTTAATTCAAAGACTATGGTCCTGAACTTGGGGAAAGGTAACTTCGATGGTATGAGACGTGAATTGGCTAGAATAGTGATACTTAAAGGGTTGACGGTGGATAGGCAATGGCAAACATTTAAAGATCACATGGATGAACTTCAACAATTGTACATCCCTGTCTGGAGTAAAACTAAAAGGGGGAAGGTGGCTCAACCGTGGATAACAAGGTAAATTAAGGATAGTGTTAAATCCAAGGAAGAGGCATATAAATTGGCCAGAAAAAGCAGCAAACCTGAGGACTGGGAGAATTTTGTAATACAGCAAAGGAGGACAAAGGGTTTAATTAGGAAGGGGAAAATAGAGTATGAGAGGAAGCTTGCTGGGAACATAAAAACTGACTGCAAAAGCTTCGATAGATATGTGAAGAGAAAAAGATTAGTGAAAACAAATGTTGGTCTCTTGCAGTCAGATTCAGGTGAATTTATAATGGGGAATAAAGAAATGGTGGACCAATTAAACAAATACTTTGGTTCTGTTTTCACGAAGGAAGCCACAAATAACCTTCCGGAAATACTAGGGGACCGAGGGTCTAGTGAGAAGGAGGAACTGAAGGATATCCTTATAAAGCGGGAAATTGTGTTTGGGAAATTGATGGGATTGAAGGCCAATAAATCCCCAGGGCCTGATAGTCTGCATCCCAGAGTACGAAAGGAAGTGGCCATAGAAATAGTGGATGCATTGGTGATCATTTTCCAACAGTCTTTCGACTCTGTCTCAGTTCCTATGGACTGGAGGGTAGCTAATGTAACACCACTGTTTAAGAAAGGAAGGAGAAAGAAAACAGGTAATTATAGACCGGTTAGCCTGACATCAGTAGTGGGGAAAATGTTGGAAACAATTATTAAAGATAAAACAGCAGCGCATTTGGAAAAGCAGTGACAGGATCGGTCCAAGTCAGCATAAATTTATTAAAGGGAAATCATGCTTGACAAATCTTCTGGAATTTTTTGAGGATGTAACTGGTAGAGTGGACAAGGGAGAACCAGTGGATGTAGTGTATTTGGACTTTCAAAAGGCTTTTGACAAGGTCCCACTCAAGAAATTGGTGTGCAAAATCAAAGCACATGATATTGGGGGTAATGTACTGACGTGGATAGAGAACTGGTTGGCAGACAGGAAGCAGAGAGTCAGGATAAGCGGATCCTTTTCAGAATGGCAGGCAGTGACTAGTGGAGTGCTGCAGGGCTCAGTGCTGGGACCCCAGCTCTTTAAAATATACATTAATGATTTGGATGAAGGAATTGAGTGCAATATCTCCAAGTTTGCAGATGACACTAAGCTGGGTGACGGTGTGAGCTGTGAGGATGACGCTAAAAGGCTGCAGGGTGACTTGGACAGGTTAGGTGAGTGGGCAAATGCATGGCAAATGCAGTATAATGCGGATAAATGTGAGGTTATCCACTTTGGGGGCAAAAACATGAAGGCAGAATATTATCTGAATGGCGTCAGATTAGGAAAAGGGGAGGTGCAGCGAGACCTGGGTGTCATGGTTCATCAGTCATTGAAAGTTGGCATGCAGGTACAACAGGCGGTGAAGAAGGCAAATGGTATGTTGTCCTTCATAGCTAGGGGATTTGAGTATAGGAGCAGGGAGGTCTTACTGTAGTTGTACAGGGCCTTGGTGAGGCCTCACCTGGAATATTGTGTTCAGTTTTGGTCTCCTAATCTGAGGAAGGACGTTCCTGCTATTGAGGGAGTGCAGCGAAGGTTCACCAGACTGATTCCCAGGATGGCGGGACTGACATATGAGGAGAGACTGGATCAACTGGGCCTTTATACACTGGAGTTTAGAAGGATGAGAGGGGATCTCATAGAAACTTATAAGATTCTGATGGGACTGGACAGGTTAGATGCGGGATGAAGTCCAGAACCAGGGGACACAGTCTAAGGATAAGGGATAAGCCATTTAGGACTGAGATGAGGAGAAACTTCTTCACTCAGAGAGTTGTTAACCTGTGGAATTCCCTACCGCAGAGAGTTGTTGATGCCAGTTCATTGGATATATTCAAGAGGGAGTTAGATCGGGCCCTTACGGCTAAAGTGATCAAGGGATACGGAGAGAGAGCAGGAAAGGGGTACTGAGGGAATGATCAGCCATGATCTTATTGAATGGTGGTGCAGGCTCGAAGGGTCGAATGGCCTACTCCTGCACCTATTTTCTATGTTTCTAACTATAATAAAATCTGTCATGGGACATTTGTCTCTGTATTTTGAAGGTAGAGCAGTGTGGAAAGAGGTACGGTACTGGGCTGGCCCACAAATTCCTTTTTGTTCATGAGCGCCAAGCATCGTAGAAGACAACAGCGGAGAGTTGTCAGTTGAGGATACGGGGTTTAGTTGCCTTTGAGGCGTTCCCTCTCATTCAGGATGATTTCAGTCTGAGCCTCTCCTACAATACTCTTTCCAAGCCCCAAACAGGCTATACGTTGTAAAAACAACATTATCATTATACTGAAAATCTGAAATGTTTCAAATTAAATACCTGTGCTGACTCTTCCAGAGTTTAAACCAAAACCACCTGGGATATGATGGACGTTTCGGCTTAGCTGGCGCGAAGTGTATAATAACGTTGTTTATTAATAACCTTTCACAAGATTTCACACGACTGCTCAAATGTGTGCCTCCAAAGCGCACCAGTGCATTTGAACCCAAATCATAAATGATGTGGCAAGAAAATCTAAACCATGCACTTTTTAGTGATTACATCATCATCGTAGGCAGTCCCTCAGAATCAAGGAAGACTTGCTTCCACTCTTAACATGAGTTCTTAGGTGGCTGAACAGTCCAATACGAGAACCACAGTCTCTGTCACAGGTGGGACAGATCGTCATTGAGGGACTGGTTTGCCGCACGCTGTTTCCACTGCCTGCGCTTGATTTCTGCATGCTCTCGGCGACGAGACCTGAGGAGCTCAGCACCCTCCCACATGCACTTCCTCCACTTAGGGCGGTCTTTGGACAGGGACTCCCAGGTGTCAGTGGGGATGTCGCACTTTATCAGGGAGACTTTGAGGGTGTCCTTGTAACGTTTTCGCTGCCCACCTTTGACTCGTTTGCCATGAAGGAGTTCCGAGTAGAGCGCTTGCTTTGGGAGTCTCATGTCTGGCATGCAAACAATGTGGCTTGCCCAGCTGAGCTGATCAAGTGTGGTCAGTGATTACATAGAATTATAAAGAATATACAGCACAGGCCATTCAGCGCAGCAGTCCGTGCCGACATTTATGCTCCACTTGAGCCGCCTCCCATCCTTCCTCATCTAACTATCAGTATAATTCTTTCTTCCCTTAACCCTCATGTGCTTATCTAACTTCCCCTTCAATACAGCTATACGATTCACCTAACTACTCCCTGTGGTAGCAAATTCCACATTCTCACCACTTGCTGGGTGAAGAAGTTTCTTTTGAATTCACTACTTGATTTCTTTGTCACTATCTTATATCGATGGCCTCTAGTTTTGCTTGTTTAAACCTAAATAACCTGGGATATGATGGACGAGGCGTATAAAGTCTTGGGACTGGTTTCATTCTAGGATCTTGCTACATCAAATATCTTGACATAAATGCTCAAAATACAGTAAACCGCCACATATTCACATCCACAGGTATCTCATTTGGCAGGCATTTCAGATTTTTATCGTTGCTGTAAAATACTGTTTCAAGCTCTCAGTCTCTACACATCTACAGCTTTGCTCTTTTGAAGTGCTGTTTCACAATATTCTCATTTAATTTGATTTAATGAAGGATTTGCCAAACAGTATATGATTCTTCAGTGGTCTATCCAATTGGAAACTCTTTCTCCGCCTCAAGCCTAAATTTTTCTACCACACTGGTTAACTGTTTTGAGTCAAACCACCAAAATGCTTGTGATGTCACCGATTGCAGTTCCTCACTTGCTCCATCCTGTGACATTTTTTGAAACCCTCAGAGCCAATCACCCCGAGGCTTTAGTTATTAAACCGCAAGCCAAAATATCAAGATTTCTTTTAACCCTTACACAGCTCAAAGGTTTTTTTTTCCAGCCAATTTATGCAAAGTCTTGGAAGCCTGATCCTGATCCAGTCACATCCTAGATACAACCGATTGGCAAACTTTTAAAGCATTTTGTGTGTCGGACCAGGGCATTTTCAGCCAGCAGATATACCCATGAAGAATTGAGGCTGCGTTTCTATTTTAACTGAATGATAATGTTACACATATTAAAAAGAGGTCTACTTACGGGATTTAAACACTGTAAAATACTGATAATTGCCTTGAAATTATATCAGGCTCCATGGGCAAAATATTGATAATTGCCTTGAGATTATATGGCTGCCAGTGGTGTTGGAGGACATAAGCTCCGAAATTCACCACCCAAAGTTTTTTTTTGGAGCGAAATAAATTTAAGGCCATTTCGCTAGTTTCGCCAATGGTATAACGCCGTCCTTAAAAATATAAGGGCTGATTTTTTTGAGAACCGTTTTTGTGACATCACTCAGGGTCAAACCCAATGATAATGCCGTTTGTGCGAGTTTCCCCAATAAGGATATTTTTAAGGACAGGGCTAAATACCACTTTTAAAAAGCTTGCCTTACCTAGTCGCGTCTGATCGAAATCGGCGATAACGGTACCATCTTGGGAAACGGTGCTAAAAGTTAAAACTTTTGGAGGGAACAAAACCCATATTTTATATAAAAACTACTTAAAAATGTTTACAGCATTTCCTGCAAATGTATATCCAGAATTCTAGATAGTTGCTGCTCTTTATTGAGAGGAAGTAAATGGTACATCACAGAGCTAAAGAGAGACTTGCTTGTAAATTCTAGTATTTAAATGCTGTTAATGTGTTTATGAATATTGGATCTGCTTGAGACATTAAGGAGGGCTATGAGTTGACATTTGGAGATGTGATGAGTAATGAATCGGGCAGTTAATCATGACCTGTATCTGATTATTAATTGGACCGTCAGTCAACCATTATAACTGCTGGAGCAAATTAATTCAAAAGGTATAAACAATATAAATAGTAAAAAACAATTGAAAGTTTCGGAGACGGGACGTGAACAGTTCGGTGGTGGCTGAAATGTCTGCCATCCATAATGGGGTCAGTGGGAATCCTTCCAACTGGGGGTTTTGTGAACAAATCCCTCCTGTTTAATTCAGGCTGCTATGGCTGTTAGTTTAAGGAGCTGGGCGAAATGCAAACAGAAAATGCAATTTAAGGATATGTTAAGATTGCCAAGAGCCCCGTCTTTTTGTGAACAAACTCGCCGAGTTGCAATTGTGCCTCGTGTTTCATTGACCAATGTTACCCTGGAAACCTAAATGCTTCAAGTGTTGGGCATGCGCAGAATGGCCGTTATTTTTAAGGGGAAAAAATTTAGCTCCGTCCTTAAAAACGGAGGTATTTTAAGGCTATGCCCAAATTTTAAAAACTTTTGGCGAAACTTGGGCCTTAATTTTTTGGCATTATTTTGGCCTAAAATAAAGGACATTATTCACAAATAGCATTAAAAAACGATGCTATTCTTAAATGTGAAATTTCTAGCCTGTAATGAGGGAAAGCTCGTGGAATCTTTTTTTTTTACTTTTCTCTCGAGCCAGAGAATAACTATAATGAAATATATTCACCTTCTACCAATGCCACCAAAAAATAGATTAAATAGTTATTCTTTCATCAATTGCCATTTGTGTGATTTTGCTGTGAGCAAATTGGCTGCTACACTTAAACTACATAAGTCAGCGCACTTCAAAGTAATTTGTTTTAATCAAAGCCTTTTACGATATTTCTGAGATGCAATAAGATGCACATTATTCAAATCTGTCTGTCTTTCCCACTTCATTTCCCTTGAAAATTGTTCCACATAAATACTCCTTTACCCCCAACAGTGATCAAGAAAATTCCAGAATATTCACCTATTGGTCCATATCTTCTTCATTCACCTGCCTTCCATAAGCAACCACTTTAATTCGGGACCTTAAACGGTGGGCTAGGTTGTACATGGTATTTGGGGAAAGTGATCTTGAGAACCTGATAATTTTTGCTCCATGCTTTCTTTAGTGCCTTATATTGTGATGCGGGATTTGCTGAATGAAGTCATTTTAGTTTCTTTTGTTTCTCATTAGTAGTTTGTTAGAGGTTGATTTTCAGATACGTTCTGTAAAAATATTCAGTAAGATTAGCCACAATTTGCTGCTGTACTATGATGAAGTAGTTGAAAAGGGTCCTATTGCCCCTATAACTGGCTTTTAAGCAAAACCATCCTTGAACAGCTCGGAGTGGCCTGTGAAGAGAGTGATCTTTAGTTAAAAGAATTTCTATATTGTACATTTTGTATGAACTTGTAGCAAGGCCAAAGCTGTACCTTTTTATTAAAAAAAGATTTAAGCCATGGTAGCTGCGTGGGATTTATTTTCTGCTTTTTTGCCTTGTTGGATGAATACATGGATGATTGAGACATCGGGGCCGAAATTCAGGTACGCCGGGAAGTTGCCGCACCTCTGAGTTTCCTACTTCGTTTTAACGCTGGGATCCATGAGGCGGCTGTATGATCGATTTTAAGGACTTTGAAATAAGGTCCCATCGGAAGTCAGTCACAGTGGGGCCGGGAGATCAACAAAAAGGCAGGCCGGGGGGCTGAATTTCGATTGGGACCGTGACTACGCCGCTGTCGATCAGCGGAGGAGTGGTTGGTGACGTCACAGCGCGTGTGCGTCACCACGCTCTCTCCCCTCCGTTAAAAGGGAGAGAATTTGTCTTTTTTTATCCAGCCACTGGGGCACCAGGGAGGGTTTCGGCCGGGCCAGCAGCCGGGCACCCAAGAGAGGTTACAATGGCTGCCGGTTGGCAGCCCGGCCAAACCCATGGGCACGATTTTGCTGGCTGATCGGGAAGTTGGCCAGCAAATACATGGCGGCCGCAGCAGTGGACCCTCCCCTTGAAGGGCTGCTGGGCTGGAGCTTGACAGATCAGAAAAGCCTGTTTTCTGCTGAAAACCGGCTTTTGCGATGCCTTCCCGGATCCGTAGACACCCTGTACGGACCCGGGGAAACCAGAATTTCTGGGTCAGTGACGTCAATGAAGTCATTGGCCCGCTGCCAATCACTTCCTGCCTGGCAGGTGCATTTAAAATTGACCCCTTCCAGGGTGTCCTGTTTACAAGAGATTTGCCCATTAAGACAGTTTTTTGTCTCTGAGGCAAGAAAAGCTGCTTGGCAGGTGTATCTGAGCAGGAGGTCTAGTTTCCGGAGTTCATTGCAACCGTACATGAGCGTCTCCATCAGTGGCAGGATTAGGAGGGTATGCGAGAAGCCCGAGTTGTTTCTCTGCCTAATGGTTCATTGGCCTGGATTTTCCTGTAATAATAACGGTGATGCTCATTGTAATTACAGGGTGAATTTGACGACAACCTCTGCCATCCGCACATGCGCAGTTAAACGTGGAACTCCAGAAGCTGCTGTCGGATACCTTGCTCCTCCACAGGGTGCGCTGTTGCAGTCTTTGCTGACTCAGCACTGAAATCACAGTAATGGCGGGAACTTGGGGTACTTATGCACTAGTTCGACACTAAAGGTGGCTGAAAAAGTTAGAGCTGGTACATTTAGTAGTAAGTGAGCTTCTAATGCTAATTACCGCTGAACAACTCCTTTGGCCCTGAAAAAATTATTTTACATTTGTGGAATCTCCTTCCCTCAGAAGAAAATTAATGTTAATTTAAAATAAAAAAATTTTTTTGACTTTTTTCTGTTTGTCTCTTATCTCTGTCTCTTAATCCCATTTGTATTTCCAAATCACTTTCTTTACATTATTTAAATGTAATTTATATTTCCTGCTTTATACTTCCTGGTTTGGATTCTGTGTGGCTTGGTGAGAATGCTTCAATGTGATTGGTTGAAAAGCCTTGCTGTGGCTTGGCTTGATAGATGCCACAGATCCCCTCTAGAGGGCACCTCACTGGAAAAGATGCTGGATTAGTGGAACTCTCCACTGACCAGCCCCCAACAAGTCTGTGGGCAGCTGTCAGCGAGGTGAAAGGCGAAAGCCATTCCTTCGCTGCTGAGAATGAAATCTTGGCCATTGTTTTTCTTGTAGCATGCTATCCCATTCACTTCACGCGCAAGGTCAACTTTACTTTGTTGGGAAGCACAGCCTTGCTGATAGAAGCCAGCTTTTTTTGATGAGCATGAGTAACGGATATTGGGAAACAGCCTGTTTCTCAACATTCCCCCTTTGCAAACTTGTCCACCCCTTTAATAATGACATTGGATCATTTCTACGATCGAAAATGTTTTCAAAGCATTTTTGTCCCCGCCTTTCCTGAAGGATAGCAATCACTGCTGTAGACATTATCGCATAAATGCTTAACATGCTTGTATCAAATTCTTCTCTGCGCTGTTTAAGAGTAGCATTAGCCCATTTATTTTAAACAGGTTAACAGCTCCGAGAGGAATTTGATAAAGAATCATAGCTGATCGTAATTTCTACCCTCCAGGCACCAGTCATTTTTCCCTTTTGCTCGGGCAAAGTGCCAGTTGTCTGCCCAATGTGTATATGGTGCAGGGTGGAAGTTTAGCATATGGAGAATTGTAGGTGTATACTCGCCTGTGAGTGGACACTCCCGTGGGGGTTGGCAGTGGAGGGGGGGCATGGACGTGGGGTGTTGGTATCTGTAGGTGTAAGCTTGCGTGTGGAGAATTGAAGGTGTAAGCTTGCGGGGGGGGGTGGGTGGGTGGGTGGGTGGGGTCTGCAGGTGTAAGCTTGCGTGGGAGGGAGGAAGCGTGGGACTGTAGGTGGAAACTCAGATGGCATCACCCCGGAGGAATCTAGTGCACTGTGCCACCTGGCCAGTGTAGTTATTGGGCTAGAATTTCCATTGGCTTGCCGCCCGGTTTCTGGGCGGTATTGGCTATTGTGAGCGATAACCAGGCGAGTGAGAAATTCCCTACCCTGAGTTACGCCGGCGGTTTCGAGGTACCGCTGGGGAGCGGACCGCCGGCATGCACTGTCCTCAGATCACCCTGGCGCGATATTTGGCTCAGCGGTGACCCGTAGGTAAGTATGAAAAACAACGCCCACGAGGATCAACAGAGCTGGGCGGGAGGTGAGTAGCTCTTCAAGGAAAAGGTTTAGTATTATTTTAAAATTCTGTTATGGTGATTTAGGCTAAAACGGTCTTGAGAATGTTTTTATGATGTTTTTTGAAAAAATATTTTTTGTGTTTTTCTGCTCCTTGGCCCAACCCGCAGCCTCGGGGTAAATTTTTAGTGATTTTTTAATTTATCGCCCATTTTCTTTAGGAACCGCCCAATCGACCCTAAATTCCACTATTCTGCCCAGAATGGGGGTACAACGCCCATTTTTTTCGCTCGGCAGATATTGTTCTTGTTTTGGGGGATGTTTTCGCGGTCTTAGGAATTTTAGCGTTCTTTTGGGCGGCAGTCGGGCGCTGGCAGGCTGTTAGGAAATTCTAGCTCTTAATATTTAAAATGTTGTGCTGTTGCAGTGATGGGGATGTAATTCCCTGGATCTTTAAGGCAATGGTCCAGCTGTTCCTGGAACCCCACCCTGCCAGCTAAGAACTTGCCCGTACAATTTTTTTTTAAGTTAGCGCTTACCTTGTACAGATGTGGTTCTAGCTGTGGGTGGCAACTGCGTGCCTGCCAATCTGGGCATTTGTGAGGAATAATGTAATGGGTGGGGAGCCAGGTGTGATTCATTCAGGGCCAAAGATTCTGGGTAAGGAATCCTAACCGCTGAATTCATCAGTCCCCTGTTCCAGTTGTTTATATTTCGACAGGCAGTCGGTGCAAACGACAGAAAGTGATGTTGTGATGTGAAGCATTTGACTTGGGCACCAGCGAAAGTCCAATCATCCCCAGGCTTAGGTTTAAGTCGAATTAGTTATCGACACTTTGGGATTTCTGTCTTGCTGTGCCTCTCTCCAATTCTGTCCTTGACCTCTCCTGTCCTGAAGATAGTGATTTGTGCCGGGACATTGCTCTGTGGGGCGCAGTTACCCTCTGGTAACGTGCCCAACCAACCTTTCCTCACATGCAATCCTGGATAGTTCCAGACATTTGGAAACGGAGTTTCGAATTCATCCCGCATTCTGATCGACTGGGAGCCCTTTAACTGACCACTTCATCTAAACAGTGCAGCCAGATAATGGCTCCAATAACAGAGCAGCAAAGCCCAATTGGGGAGCAGCCATAGGCACAAACATGAAAAGATTCCATGAAATTGTCCAAAGCTATAAGCCAACCGTACCAGGAAACGGAGAGCAGAGGCAGATTATCTTGAGAGCTTGCCTTGGTGGTCTTGTCATTCAGTTGGCCTGCTTATTCTCTAATTCTGTGGTTCAAACCATGTGTGGGGGAGTTGTATTGTGTAGTATATTGAAAAGCGAATAATTCTAGAACGTGAAGACAGCGTTTGTTATGCTGCTCACATAGTCATATAACATGGCCTGTTCTAGAACTGGTGTCCAATGCAGAACTGGATCTAGTTGGGGTTTTTTAGGTAGGTATGTGTAAAAGAGAGAGAGAGGGGTCAAATTGCAGATATACAAAATGCTTCTGTTGCACATGTGTGGACGTGAAAGTGTTTTTTGTTAAAGCAGCAATTTAAAAACTGGATTTAAAAAAAAAAACATAGTTTTGGATTTGAAGATCACTTGGAGGGTGGATCCATCCCAAAACCAAACTGTCCAGTTTAAAACTGATAGATGTTCTCTGCAATGGTCTTTCTACAGCAAAGCCAGGAGCCCCCAATAAAACTCAAAGGGCCCAAATTGCCCCACGCGCTGCTAGGGGGCGGTAACCTGGGACATTTAACACCGCTGTCCGCGGCCTCTGATGACCATCACTGGGCCACCAGGGCAGCGTGCGACTGGGCCAGCAGCCCGGCACCCATGACGGAGTGCCAGGCTACACAATGGTGGCCCGGACCACGCTAGGGCCGTCATGGTCGAGCCGACCCAAGAGTCGGCCGCCAAAAAAAATGGCGGCCCAGAGCGCCGGCGCCCTCCCCTTTAATCACCGCCCTGAGCGCGGATGTCTGTCGCAAAGCTGGTGTTGATATCCACCTGCATCAAACCTAGATGAAGGTCCAAGATAATGAAGTGGAAGCACTGTGTTATCACCTTGCCAGTGTTATTCAGCTGGTCCATGACTTTTTAGGTAAGAGGTACCAGGCATTTTAAATTGGTTTAGATAGGCAAATGGGTTAGCGCTGCATTGAATTCCAAAATCATTTGCAATTTGAAATTAATACCTCAATTAAAGGCAAGCAAAACCGAATGCTGGAATATTTCTGGTGGATTAACAAGAGTTGGTAAGATTAGTCTCAATGTCCTCTCATATGCCAAGCCCCCTCTTGACTGATTTTTAAATGAATGTTTATTTTTCACATTAGAATATAGGCTGCACTGTAACCCACTGACCGCCTGGATCACTGTTCCCTCCCACCCCACTCGGTACAGAAGGTTCTGGAGAAGTTGGACAGATTGATTTTGATACTAATTGTCTTTTCCATTATTAACATCATTTTGCTGGTGGCACATAGGTTGCAGTCATTAGGCAAAAATTTGCGGCCTAGTTAAAACAAAGCGCGCTGCCGATTTGACACACATACTTCAAAGGATTGTCTGAAGCGGAGCAATCTTGGATACTGTGAAGGGTAGTTACCTTGTCAATTGGCTGGTCTGTGCACATTTTGTGCCTCACTGCCTCAATGACAGTAGCAACGAGCCAACATTTAAAACGTCCTTCACTTCTGCCTCTCTAACAAAAAAAAAATGTAAGATCAGGAATTTATTTTTCCATGACTGAGTGCCCATCAAATTCCATGAAGCTTGGCAGGTCTGGGCAGTCTTGAACCAGAGTGGAGTAAATATTTACTCAAATACTTCACAATGGCTGCATTGGCTGTCGTGCAATGTGGGGACTCGCTGTCTGCAACAATCTTCAACTGGATTCGACCTGCAGACTTTAGACTAAATTTAAACTCGTCTCTCCAGAGCTGAAGCATGCAACATATCTCCCTTCACCCCCCACCCACCTTGTTTGAGAAGTTAAGTATAACACAACAATCATGTTTTAACAAAATAAACCATTTTCAATTTGCGGTGTTGTAGGAGTGTTTTCTTTAATGCAGACAGACCTAGCAGTGTAATGCTGTATCAACAGATAGGAGCGAAGTGCTGAGGGTATGTTTTCAAGGAGTCGATATTTTTAGCTTTTCAATAGCAACATGGAAGCTGGGCTCCATCTTTAATGAACCTGGTTCAAGTTCATGAAGTTAAAGGTCAGTCTGTTAAAACTGCAAAATTGATTGGATTTTACTTTTTAAAAGTTTGTGTTCGAGAAAGGCTCTACCTTCTAAAACGTCCAGTTTTGTACTGTGTCTGCGTGATTGCAGAATGTGATTCAAAGCACAAATATCTGACAATCTGCAGTTTAACTGACAGAAACCCTCTGTGCAATGATTCTGATGCCTGCTTTCAACCCAGCAGTCTGGCTGTCTGAAGTTTATAATCCTCTGCGCACAGCAACTCTTAAACATCTGGGCTTTTGCCAGCTAGCATGGAGCAGAATTATTTTAAATCTACAAAAGGTAGTTATAGTGGCACATTAAGAGCTGCCCTATAGTGGCACATTAAGAGCTGCCCTTCCCCACCAATACTGAGGCAGCTCAAACATAGAGGCTCAAACATAGAGGTAAAGTAGGGATGAGCCGCAAAGCCCAGTCCAAAAATAGATAATGGGCCAAAATTCAGATACTATTAAATACTAATCGTTTGAATAATTTGTTAACTATATTCTCTGCCTCTTTTTTAAATGGAAAAAAAGTACTTGTGCAGAATGCAACAATTTAGCATTTCTGGTTACCTCAAATCAGATATAGAGATGTTTCTTTATCAATTGCATTATATTTTAGAAAGTATATTGCAAACCATTAGACAGGAAGGTGAATGAAAACCCGTGAATCAGCAATGGCACTGTGCTCTCATGGCACTTTCAGAGTAACCGCTACATGAACAAAATGTACTGTGACTGGATGTGTGTCTAGAATTACTGCTTTATATTTTGAGTGTGAGCATGAGTTTCTGTTCCTCTCCCTAGTCCGCTTCCATTGCCAGGCTAGCACACCGTTCCCCAGAACCCCGTTCAGTTCCATTTGTTTTAAACCCATCCAGAAAGGTTTTCCTTCAGTTTTGAGAACAGGAGTGCCTGCAGGGTGGGAAGGAGTTGTGATATATTCCTACTACATCACTAACAAACACACTCTACGAGATGGCTCTTCACACACAAACCTGTCGTCATGTGACTTTGCCACGCGACCCTTTCATTATTTACATCAGTCGTTGCATTACCACAGTAGTCCACTAGGTGGAGCAGCCGTCCAGTAGGGGGAGCTCTATTACAGGAGTGAGTGAGATATGTTGGTGCATTGATTCAGACTCCTTGATACATTGTATCCTAATGCTACCTCTATGCTATGTCTATAAGCAGTAATCCCACACAAAAAGGTTCCCTTAAAGCAGCATTTCCCCTCCCCCTCTTATTGTAACAAATAAAACTATCTGTGCCAATGTACCCATTACACGATTATTTCCATGAGCAGGCAGTGTTCAGGAACTGACATGTAACATATACAAGAGTATTATAATGCAATAAAACAGTGTATTATTTTTCAGTATAACACTCGCTTCCTGTCATCTGATAAGACCACACGCACTTTATGTCGCAGTAAAACCCCCTGACTTGGACTGTTCACAATCTAACAGTTTTGTTTGAAAGGTTTTGTTTTTCCAGTGGAGGTGTATCTTTCTTCCACGTCGCGATATTGTCACCAGTTTGCTGATGGTCCCGTTTTTCTGTGAAGGATGTGGGAATTTCTAAAATGAAGAAAAGTTTTTTTAAAAATGGGTTTATTTCCTTTTTTTTTTGGAGGCCCATGAGATGGAGCTATTAGTTAAAGTTGTCCAGGTTTTCAGCGAATAGCAAAGACAGCATTAGGATTGATAACCAAGGTCCCACCCACTCCCACACATGTCCAACCCACGTCTGGCTTTAGACATGGCCAGAGATCACAGCCCCAATGTGACCCCATTCACAACATGTTCAATATGAAAGTAAAGAGCTGGCAGATAATTTGCATTATTTTAAGTGGAAGATGCAGGGGTGCGATTCCACTTATTTAGTTGGGAGATTTGGACATTCAAATACAATCAGATTTGCTTACATTTGCCCTTTAAAGATGTTGTATAACACAGGAGATACATTGATAATCCTGGTCACCAGCTTGTTGTGCTTATGCCAAGCTTGAAGTGCCTCCCAGCTGTTTGTGGTCTTGCATTTCCATCTGACTTTTGTTCATTATTTGATTGCAATTATTTTAAAAGCTTCCATCTGCATCAGGTGCAGTTAATTCGGAGAGTGCTCTGAAAATATCTAATTGCAAAAAGGAAGCATTACTATTACCTCTGGGCTTTATTTTTGTTGCCAATTTGGCAACGACCTCGCAAAATATGTTAGCCAGTCTAGTAACAACCTGCATATTGCTGATTTTTGTCATATCTTCAAAGGAAGAAGCACTATTGAGTTTTAACAATCACGGGATTCTGAGCCTCTCTTCCTTAAGGCAGCACAGTGCTTGTTGCGAATGGGCAGCACATCAATCTTATCAGTTTAATATCCCCTATGGGGACATGATATTGAATTGATTTTTGGACAGGGAGCTGGATCAGGGGCATGCCCCGTCCATCCATGCACCGACCTGGTATTGCAATATTTCCAGGAACGGTGCAACTTCGCCTCTCAGCCTTTTGGCCTAAGATCAAACACATTGGCGCAAAGTGATCTTTGGCATTAGAGTTGATCTGGAAAGAAATTGGATAATAAAAAAAATAAATAAATAAATTTTAAAAAAAAGCACATCAATCCTGCATAAGTGATGTCCTGATTTTTGTTAATTAAAATGGCAGGTATACAGTAACATCAATAAGTAATGAGACAATGCAAAGGAAGGGGCTTTTCCCACAATACAGATCCATATGTACCAGCCTAGGAAACCAGCAAAGCTGACCCCCAGTTTCGGTGCAGCTTGCCTGCTTGAAAATGACGCTGGATATAGAAATACTGACGTGAAGTAAAGACTAGGGGATACACTGAAATTGCAGTGGGACACGGGCTTGAAATGACTTGTAGTGCGTAACAACAACAACTCGTATTATATAGCACCTTTAACATAGATAAATGTCCCAAGGCACCTCACAGGAGTATTAGTAGACACAAAGTTAGACACCACGCCACATAAGGTCGCTTTAAGGTAGATGACCAAAAGTTTGGTTTTAAGGCACATCTTAAAGGTGGTAAAGAGGTTTAGGGAGGCAATTCCAGAGCTTAGGGGCCCAGGCAACAGAAGACATGGCCACTGATGGTCGAGCGATTATAATCCTGGATGCTCAAGAGGGCAGAATTACAGGAACACCGATACCTCGATGGGGGGGACGGGGTGGGGTTGGTGGGAGTGGTATTAGAGGGCTGGAGGAGATCGGGAGGGGCGAGGCCAGAGAGCGATTTGAAAACAAGAATGAGAATTTTTAAATGGAGGCATTGCTTAATAGCATGAATTTCGAAATACTGAAGTTGGATGTGAGTGCTGAAGGAATGGGGTGTATTTTCTAGACCAGAGGAGCTATGTGGTATTTCCCCACTCCTCACTCCCGCTCAAATAGTATTTTAACACCCAATTTGATACATGTATTGGAATATTGGAGCTATTGAGTGTAAAGCTCTAACTTTTTAAATTGAGTAAAACTCATCTCTCCCAGCCATACTCCCCATTTTATTTCCAAAGCGTGATAATTCGATACATGTAGTGACAGGAGGATAGTTAATGCATTCACACCAGGGAGTAGCCTGCTCATCTCAAATTAAAAGTCTGCATCCAATTCTGAAGAAAATAAACTTTAAACATATGAAGAACAGCCCCAGAAAGTCTTTTTAAGGAAAATGTTAAGTTTTTAACAGCTGCATTTTAGAAACTTATTTGTTGTATTTAATTTCTTTGAAAGTAAACATTTACATCAATAAACATACCCAAAACCAGGAGTTTATTTCATTTTTATTTCCTGCCTCTTGTTGTGTGGAGCATATAATGGGAGAAAGTAATGTTCAGTCCCACCTTCCAAATGTTCTGGCGGTCTCTAATCCTTGATACTGACAATCTCTAATACAGGGGTAAGCAGTTGATTTATTTTGTGAAATGCCGACATGTGGGTTGAAACACAGAGTGCCAGCTTAAATATGACAGTTTTCATTTATGTAGACATGTAGGAAGGTAAAACAGGGGAGGCACTCAAAGAAGCGATGGTTCAGGTACAGCCTAAACACATCCACGTGAGGCAGAAAGAGAGGGCATCCAAAGGTAAAGCCGCCTGGTTGACTAAAGATAAATTGGGTGCGTTTTCGCCTCCCGTAACGGGGCACAAATGCCTTTGCGACCGGGCGTGGCGCTGACATCGACTCCCGCCATATTGGGCGGGAGTTTAGCAGTGGCACTATGGCGTTGCGCCCCGATCGCCTGTGCCCGGAGATCGTGACGTCGTCGCCGTGTGCATCACCCCGTTAGCGCCCCGGACCCAAAGTTCACTTTCACTCCCTGCAGCATCGGCAGGCAAAAACACCGGCAGCTGCAGGAGGAGTAGATCGGGCGGCCAGCCGTTACTGGGGCGATAATTAAAGGCGAGGTGGCCGAGGTAAGTTTTAAAAAAAAAACACCTTGCCTGTGTTGATGCCGGTTTCTTGGCGAGTTCCTGCTCACGATCGTTCAGCCCGGCACTCTGCTTGAATAACCGGGCTGATCGCGCGAGATCACCGCTCCCTCGGTGGTACAGGTAGGTACTTTTATATTGTACAGCCTACAATGATGGCCCTTCCCTTTAAGAGAGGGAAGGGCCCTTTGTACGCGGCAGTGCTGCACGGCCCAGTGAGGTTCCTACCCCACCCGCGTCCTTTAGCGCTCCAAGAAGGAAGTGGATTGCTTGATTTAGCACTCCACTTCCTTCCTGGAGTGCTAAAGCCAATTTTTTTGAGTGTGGGGAAACATTAACGACTGGCACTAAGTTTCCTGGCTTTGAAAAGTTACCGCCCCCAAACGGGGCGATAATGAATTTCGCCCCCATAGAGATTAAAATGAAATGGAAAAAGGAGACTTACAATAAATGTCAGTCTAACAATACAGTCGAGAACCAAGATGGATATTGAAAGTGCAGGGAAAGCAGAAAAAGGGAACAAAGGAGGCAAAGAGTGTAGGTGAACAGATTTGTGAGTATCCTAAACGGGAATCCAAAAGTCATTTATAAACATACACATCGTAAAATGGTAGTCAACAGAAGGGTGGGGACAATTAACGTAACGTGGAGGCAGAGGGCGTGGTTGAGGTATTCAATGAGTATGTTCACTAAAGATGAGGATGCTGACAATGTCCCAGTAAAGGAGGAAGTAGCAGAGAAATTGTATGGGATAAAAATAGATAAAGAGGCAATTAAAAAATTGGCAGCGGTCAAAGTAGAAAAGTCACCCAGTCCAAATGGGATGCATCCAAGGTTGCTGAGGAAAGTAAGAATGGAAATAATGGAGACTTTGTCCACAGTCTTCCAATCCTCCTTGGATATGGAAGGACTCCAGAGGGCTGGAGGGTTCCAAATGTATCTCCCTTGTTCAAAAAAAAAGCGTGAGGAATAAAGCCGGCAATTATAGGCCAGTTAGCCTAATGTCGGTACTTGAGCCAATAATCTGAGACAAAATTAATTGTCACTTGGAAAAATATGGGTTAATAAATAAAAGCCACCACAGACTTTCAAAAGGTGTTTGATAAGTGCAAAATAATAGACTTGTTCGCAAAATTAAAGCCCAAGGGATTAAAGGGGCAGTGACAATGTGGATATGAAATTATCTAAGGGACAGAAAGCAGAGAGTAATGGTGAACAGGTGTTTTTCAGGAAGGAAGTACACAGTGGTGGCCACCAGGGGGCGATATTTGGACCACTGCCCTTTTTGATATATATTAATGTCCTGGACTTGGGTATACAGCGCATAATTTCAAAGTTTGCAGATAACACAAAACTCGGAAATGTAGTAAACAATGAGAAGGATAGTAACACACTTCAGAACATAGACTGGTGAAATAGGCACACACATAGACACATAACAGATGCAATTTAATGCAGGTAGGTGCAAAGTGATGCATTTTGGTAGGAAGAATGAGGAGAGGCAATATAAACAGAGTGGCACAATTTTAGCAGAAACCGAGACCTGGGGGCTGAAATTCACCGTCCCCGGAAACATGACTACCGCATGGTTTGGGCGGCCGATCAAAAAAAATCAATCAGTCGCCGTGGTCGGGTGTTTTTCCCTCCCCGAGCCATATTCAGCTCGGGGAGGAGTTGAGCCGTGCACATGTCCACCAGAAACGGCGGGTGAAGCCGCGGTAAAGGAAGGTTTTCGAAGGTGACCTCAGCAACGTGCGGACCGCTAAAAGGCAGCCAGGCCAGCAAAATTCAGGCATAAAAAGGTAGGATTTTTCCCGGCAGCTCCCAAGCTTTTCCATTTGGTGCACAAATGCAACACCGCTGGAGTTTTGCCACGATCGGGTCCGTTTGGTAGGGAAATAGTTTCATTAATTTTAGTGTTTTTATTTTAGATTCCAGCATCCATAGCATTTAGCTTTTGATATAGTTTTATAAATTGTTTTGGCTCCATTATACCTGTTGAGTGTTGCTCAGAGGTTTCCACATACTTTTGTTCAACTTTCAGGTCTGACTCTTTATTGGAGGCCTGTGGACTGCAGAGACCTGCTTGGCAGGGTTCACCCTGAGGATGGGAGGAGTGTTGGGAGGGTGACACCTGGTACACCTGCTCAGAAGCAGGGCGACACGCAGGAGAAGGCTTAGCCGTCAGCACCATGCAGAGAGGCAGTGGGCAAGAGAGAAGCAGCCATGATTTGTTCATTCTGCACCAGAGCAGTGTGCCCACCATCTTCACCTGCCCAATTGAGGATTGCGGCTGGCTGCTTGAGGACAAGGGATATTCCCTGTCCACTTGGCTGCTCACTCCACTGCAGAACCCCAGGACAGCGCCAGAGCATGCCTACAATGACGCTCATTGTGCCACCAGGTGCATCATCGAGTAGTGCATAGACATCCTTAAGCAGAGATTCCAGTGCCTGGTCCACTCTGGTGGCAGCTTGCAGTACTCTCCTCAATGGGTCTCCATAATCGACATGGTCTGCTGCATGCTGCACAACCTGGCCATCATGAGGGGACAGCCACTGGAGGTCGAGCCAGCAGTACCACCTGAGGAGGAGGAGGAGGAAGTGGAGGAGGAGGAGGCTCAGGAGGAGGAGAATCCCTGTCACCCCAGAGCTAGGAGGCGTCGACCCATCGCCACCCTGGAAGGACCGGCTGTACACTGGCCAGCACCCTCCTGGGAGGGTGTGTCCTCACATATATGGAGGTGCCTGACACCTCCCCTGCAATCTCCCTCCATGCCTGTCTGCCAGGTCTCCCCACGTCAGGAAACATTATTCTTCTGTCCTCCACATTGTCTATCAGTGTCTCCAGCTCCATATCAGTGAACCTGTTGGCTCTCCTTGCATCTCTTACACCAGCCATCCTTCCAACCTCCTTCCCCCCTCAGGGCCTTGCTGCAAACCCTGGCCTTGAGAAAGGTTAGCCAGCTGGCTCCTTAGAAACCCTTACCTGCATGCTGAATTTCTCAGTGGTGATAATGCTCAAATTAAGACAGCGACACTGCTGAAAAATCCACTTTGGAAGGGTTCATTAGTGCTGAACCCATTTTTTCACTTTTGGAGCTGAATATGGGGTGGCCCAGCCATGAGAAAATGTTGGCACTGATGGCCACAAAAAGGTGGGGGAGCACCAGCTTTCCAGGGGTGCTGAATTTCGGGCCCCTGGTGTCAGGACATGTTGATAAAACTGTTTTTTATATTTTTATAAAAAACACATCCTTGCTTTATAAACAGATGCATTAGAGTACAAAAGTAAGATAATTAAGCTAAACCTTCATAAATCACTTGTTAGGCCCCAGCTGGAATATTGTATCTCATTCTGGGCACCACACTTTAGGAAGGATGTGAAGGCCTTGGAGAAGATGCAGAGGAGATTTACAAGTATGGTACCAGGGATGCGGGACTTCAGTTACGTGGCGAGGCTAGAGAAACTGCAATTGTTCTCCTCCGAGCTGAGACGGTTAATAGAGTTGTTCAAAATCATGATGGGTTTTGATAGAGTAAATGAGGAGAAACTGTTTCCAGTGGCAGAGGGGTTGATAACCAGAGGACACAGCTTTAAGGTAATTGGCAAAAGAACTAGAGGCACGATGACGAGAATTTTTTTTTTAATGCAGCAAGTAGTTATGATATGGAACATACTGCCTGAAAGAGTGGTGGAAGCAGATTCGATAACCACCTTCGAAAGTGAATTGGATAAAAACTTGAAGGGGGTATAATATGTAGGCCTGTGGGAAAAGGGCAGTGGGATGGGACTAATTGGAGAGTTCCTTCAAAGAGCCAGCACAGGCATGATGGGCTGAATGTTCCCCTTCTCTGCTGTACCATTCTTTGATTCTGGGCCTTCTCTGTAATGCTGTCTTGGTGAGCCTGTTACCTTCACCCATAACAGTATTGAAAAACTATTATACTGACCAGGCTGTGTGGTTTCTCTATTGACAGATGTGTAGATCATGATCATTATATTGGACGTTGTGATACATTAGGGAATGTTGTATGGGATCAAGTGTGCATTTGTAATTCGTAAAGGGGCTGTAGAAAATATGTGATTATATAGGCTATGGTATGTTATAGTGAGGGGTTATGAACAGGGTGCTTTATAATTCCTGCTTTCGAGGAAGGTTTAAATAATGTCGAAGTTTCAGAGGCCAGAGTATATCCAAGTGTAGCATAGCGAACATACAATGTGAAGTTCAGTACACTGTGAAATGTTGATTGAAAGGACTTGCCATTGGGACACATTTGATTTTCTGTTTCTGGCTGCCTGATATTTTATCTTTGGTAGAATAATGTACTTGAAGACAAAGCTTTTCATGTGATTATAATATAATCTCAAAGCGCTGGAGAAATACCACCAGTGCTGCCTCCGCAGGATCCTGCAAATCCACCAACGTTAATGTTCACGCTCAGGCCAACATCCCCAGCATTGAAGCACTGACGACGCTCGACCAGCACCATTGGGCGGACCACATCGTCCGCATGCCCGACACGAGACTCCATAAGCAAGCGCTCTACTCAGAGCTCCGACACGACGAGCGAGCCACAGGTGGGCAGAGCAAATATTTCAAGGACACCCTCAAAGCCTCCTCGAGAAAGTGCAACATCCCCACCGGCAGCTGGGAATCCCTGGCCTAAGACCGCCCAAAGTGGAGGAAGAGCATCTGGGAGGGCACTGAGCATCTCGAGTCTCGTCGCCAATCACATGCGGAAATCAAGCGCAGACAGCGGAAGGAGCATGCGGCAAACCAGGCTCCCTTTCCTTAAATCACTGTTTGCCCCACCTATGACAGAGACTGTAATTCCCACATTCCCGTACAGTCACCTGAGAACTCACTTTTAGAGTGGAAGCAAGTCTTCCTCGATTTTGTGGGACTGCCTATGATGATGATGAATACAATAAAACCACATTGAACAATGCCACATTTACAATCCTGCTTATAAATAGATTCCGAGGTCCAGGGTTCTAAATGTTCTCCAGAACCTGAAGAGTATTTTAGAAGCATGAATATGCTGCCAACTTTTTTTTAATTCCTTCTATTATATGGAGCCGAAAATATGCCCTCCAACCATTCAACCTTCCAGTGTGAGTCTTACCATTTGAAAGTTGATCTTTTGGTCACCCCATCATTATAGAAGTAAAATTTTGGCACATTCCTTTTTTGGTCGCATTGCAGAATATTTCTCTACATTACAACAGTGACTGCAATTCAAAAGTACTTAATTGGCTGAGATGTCCTGAGATTGTGAAAGGTGCTATTCACAGCAGTACAAGTCTTTCTTTCCTCTCTCGTATATTTGGGCACTGTCCCTTTCCTGGTCGATAGATGATGGACCAAAAGAGAATGTTTTAAATGACTTCCGATGTCTTGTACATGCTAGGCTTTCACTACACACATTTGTGAAGAGACTGTTCCAATAACTGAATGTGAAACTGAATCTAACTCACATGGAGTAATTTAGTGGACTGTACATTTTACCCCTTTGAATGATATTGTTTATTTTGCACAATTTTGATGAGTGTGTTATTTAACTATTAAAGTTTCAGGACATTTTAACTTTTTCAAAGTTATATGGGGCTCAATTTTGGCCAGGAGTTGCTCCGTTTTTTTTTTGGTGTAACTTGGTTTTTCTGGCGTAACTTAAAAATCCCTATTTTCCCCAATCAATTTGCACCAGTGTAACTGAGTTAGTTACGATTTTTTTAGTTTAGTTTTTTTTTCTCAAAAGGGGGCGTTACCAGCCACCTACACCAGTTCTGCCCATTTAGGCAACTCTGGCCAGCTAATAGTTACTCCAAATCTACTTAGGCCAGCGTATGAGGCCACTTCAGAAAACCCTTGCAGAGAGTTAAAGAAATCGTCGCAGGTAGCTACATCGGAGGCCATTCGGCCTGGGATAGGGGCGGGAAGCGGAGAGCACCTGCCTGCACCTAAACCACCAAGCCTTACAAACCACTAAACCTTGCAAACAAAATGTAATAAGAATTCAATAAGAAATAAAAAAATTGAAGTATGTCCTTCATCTCAAACTCGGCCTGGGAAGGCAGCGGGCCAGCCGATGCGGGCGGCCACTCGGCCAGGGCTAGGGGCGGGCGGTCAGGAGAACTGATAGTGCTCCTGCCTGCCGATGATTTCTATCAGTTCTCCTGACCGCCTGCCCGTAGCCCTGGCTGAGTGGCCTCCCGGTGCGATCGATCTCTTAGAAATCGCATCGGGAGGCCACTCAGCTTGGGCTAGGGGCGGGAGCGATTCAACTGGCTGGCATAGGGGCCCACAGAGCGGCTGCAGCAAGCAAATCACCAGAGAGGCTGCAGCAAGCAAATCACCAGAGAGGCTGCAGCAAGCAAATCACCAGAGAGGCTGCAGCAAGCAAATCACCAGAGAGGCTGCAGCAAGCAAATCACCAGAGAGGCTGCAGCAAGCAAATCACCAGAGAGGCTGCAGCAAGCAAATCACCAGAGAGGCTGCAGCAAGCAAATCACCAGAGCGGCTGCAGCAAGCAAATCACCAGAGCGGCTGCAGCAAGCAAATCACCAGAGAGGCTGCAGCAAGCAAACGGAGAGGCTGGGGGCGAGGAGCGACTGCGCATGCGCGAACATCGCCAGCGAACTCCACTGCGCATGTGCATACATCCCTGCACTGTTTCCGGTGCAGAACGCTGGCTCCACCCCCGACTCGACGAGCCGCACTGTGCGACTACAGGGAAGAGGCAGGACAGTGGCCAAAGTGGCAAGAAAATTTTTCGCCGCACTTCGGAACGGAGAAAAGTGGCGCAACTCTGGTAAGTGTGCCAGAAAACGGGCTGAGCCAAAATTGAGGCGTGATGTGGAAGGGATGTAATGCAAACTTGAAAATAGTTCCGGTTAGTATTCGTGCCAGGTTCATCATGACCTGCCATTTGAAAGTTTGCGTGAATGATGCTGCCTCCCGAGGTTTAGTGTAGTTTGGTGCTGTAGCTGTGCGTGAAAAGATTACATGGAAGTGAATCGCAGAGAAGCAAATTTCTATTGAGATGCTAGTGAGTGTCAGCTGTGGCTCATTGGGTAGCACTCCCGCCTTTTGAGTCAGAAGGCTGTGAGTTTGAGGCCCACTCCAGGGACTTGAGCGCAAAAATCTAGGTTGATACTACAGTGCAGTGCTGAGAGAGTGCTGCACTGTCGGAGGTGCTGCCTTTCGGATGAGACGTTAAACCGAGGCCCCATCTGCCCCCTCAAGTGGTCATAAAAAATCCCATGGCACTATTTCGAAGAAGAGCAGGGGAGTTATCCCCAGTGTCCTGGACAATATTTATCCTTCAATCAACATCACTAAAATAGATTATCTGGTTGTTATCACATTGCTGTTTGTGGGAGCTTGCTGTGCACAAATTGGCTGTCGCATTTCCCACATTACAATAGTGACTACACTCCCAAATTACTTCCTTCTTTCCTTCTTTTTTCTTTTCCTTTTCCTTTTCCTTTTCCTTTTCCTTTTTCTTTTTCTTTTCTTCTTTTCTTTTCTTCTTTCATTCAAACATTGTTGGGAACTTCAGCAGTAGAGCTCATCTTGGACCTGTGCCTATTGCATTCGATGGGGAATGTGGAAGGTGGGCAGGAGTGATGGAGATACAAGTCTATCCAGAGTCAAACCCAAAGCTCCCTGGTCCCATGACACACGTTCTGTTTTGAGTTGCTCACCATTCTAATGGGTAACAGGAGAGTAGCTACTATCTGTAGGTAGATCCATGTCAGTAATGTCTAGTAATAGGTTTCCTGAACTGTGAGGAGATCTGTACCCTGGTGATCCAGCGGCAGAATATGCATTCATCATTGTGTCACAGATAGGCTGATGGATTTTAATTTGAGAGAGGGGGCTTGTGCCAGATTCCCTGCAGTGTAAATACAAGTATCAATTCACGTTGTTTCAGTGATACAGTGAAACTAAGTCGAGGAAAGATTCACAACAGTGAGGTCATGGGCCCGTTTTGAGGAAGGCAGTAGTGGTGTGGCAGACCGGACTGGGTTGAATTGAAAGTTGCAACTGCTTGCATCAATTAGTGTCAGTGGCTTTCATTACTTGGAGTCTCCGAATACTAATACGATTACTACAAGATTGCAAATACCTTTAGGCAATGTATTTAAATTTACAGGATCTAACGTTTAATTTGAACTCCGATTTTTTTTTGTTGAGGGAAAGTGTACATCACCGTAACTGTCTGAAATCGGATTTTATTGCAATAAAAAATATGTAATTCTGCATGGAGGCACACACAAGATGTTTAAGATTCACTGGTAATGTTGGAGTTGGAAATTAATTTTTTTTAATTATTACCAATTCCTTTTTACCTAACTGGGGTATGGTGGAATAGTGGTTATGTTACTGGGCTAGTAATCCAGAGACCTGGACGAGTGATCCAAGAAACGTGAGTTCAAATCCCACCATGGCAGCTGAGGAAATTTTAAATTCAGTTCATCAAATAAGACTGGAATTAAGTAAAAAGCTAGTTGGGGACCACTACTAGATTGTCAGGAAAAACCCACTGATTCACTAATGTCCTTTTAGGGAAGGAAATCTGCTCTCCTTACTCGGTCTGGCCTATATGTGACTCCAGGCCCACAGCAATGTAGTTGACTCCTAGCTGCCCTCTGAAATGGCCTAGTAAGCCACTCACTTGTACCAAACCGCTGCGACAAAGTCAGCACTGTGGGAGTACCTTCACCACACGGACTGCAGCGGTTCAAGAAGACGGCTCACCACCACCTTCTCGAGGGCAATTAGGGATGGGCAATAAATGCCAACCTTGCCAGTGACGCCCACATCCCATGAATGAATACATTTTTGAGAGGGATGCAGAAGTCAGTCAGACTAAATTAGGGAGTCTCGAAGTACCAAGTATCTCTAAACAGAAGCGGTTAATTTTGTAGAGATTTGTTATGACATTAGTAGAGGAAATTACATTTTTCAAAGGTTGGCTTTGATATACTTCATTTTTTTTTTCTTTGAACAGAACCTCGTGCCTCTCCGAACAGAAAGAATTGCTGTGTAGTTATTTAAGAAATTATCCTCAATACTTTCTCCCTATCCCACAGTTGTAACTATGATTAGGTAGCTATGGCCTTGTCAAAGAAAGCATCCAAGGTCAATGATTCATGGGCAGGTACATCTTACTGTGTGCTTCATTGATTTTCTACATGCATTTGGCAATTAACCAATTAAGGTTTTGAACCTTATAAAATGTATCATTGCCTCCTTTTTGTGACAGCAATTTATGGTATCGTGGCTAAGGCCTGAAATATCTGTGGAATTGAATGGGTTTTGAAAAATGCTGCACATGTGTGATAGATTTATAAAACAAATGGCTGCTGACAAATTTCAAAGATAAGGGATATTAGCTTTCAGTTAATATGGGACCATCCAGTCAGGCACAGACTAAGGCAAATATTTTTGTGCAGGGAAGACGGCAGCATTCTGTGTCGGGTTTTCTATTGGTGCCTCAACCAGGAATGTGGCCTTCATGGAGTTTACAGCTGGGGAAATGTCAGTCAGTCAAACTGAGCGATGTCAGCCTTTGATTTGTCACCACCACTCACCTTCTCCGAGTTTGATACGAATTAAGTTTTAACCTTTTGGTTAACCTTAAGAGTCTATAATTAAAACATTTTTTTCCTGTTTTGTGCAGAAAAACTCTACAATTCTTGTGGCCGGGAACTGAGAAGAGCACTTTTTTCCCTCAAGCAGATATTCCAGGTTAGTACTGATCAACACCTCGCTGTTAACTAAATATTCCAGATTAGATACCTCCCCGTTTAAGGTGCCTTATGTTCTCAGCTCAGCGGCACTTTGCCGTCTTTCAGAAGAGACGTTAAACCGAGGTCCTGTCTGCTCTCTCAGGTGGATGTAAAAGATCTCATGGCACTATCTCGAAGAAGAGCAGGGGAGTTATCCCCGGTGCCCTGGCCACTATTTATCCTTCAATCAAGATAACAAAAAAAGATATTCTGATCATTATCACATTGCTGTTTGTGGGAGCTTGCTTGTGTACAAATTGGCTGCCGCGTTTCCTACATTACAACAGTGACTACACTCCAAAAGTACTTCATTGGCTGTAAAGCGCTTTGAGACATCTGGTGGTCATGAAGGGCGCTATATAAATCCAAGTCATTCTTTTTCTGCGATATTTAGACCTGAAGATCCGCAGGTTAAATCTTTGGTTTGTGAAGAGTTGGGCATCTCAACTTGGGCATCATTTGGGCCATTACTGTTAACTGTAGCACTCCTAGATTAGCCAGGAGAAGAAACAGCCAAGGTTCCTGCTCCTCATTGCTATCCCACGCCTGCTTCTAAAAAATGCTCGTCAGATGCCTGATGAGGGCAGGATCATGTTCAGTTGCTTTCTGCTGCTGAATAACCTGTTGGTGTTTGAAGTTTAGGTTTGCACATGATGAGTGCTGTTTGGATGAAGTATCAGAGAGTTATCGCTGCCTGTGGAGTCGTTTGCCGGAAAGAATCTTCAGGACAGGAGGGAATTCATTTGCAGGGGGGGAGTGGGGAAAGTTTGAACATCTGGCACATGAAATAATTCTACAAAGATACGAAGACCAGACTACTAAAGCAAGATAACTTGTGAGGAGGGCTAGAGAGGAGTTCAGTTGTAGTGTCTTTCCGGGATCTAGTAATGTAGGCCACATGCCAGTGGAATGAAAGTTAGTTGTTGAATGCCAAAATGAAAGTAGCTATTATGCAGGAAGTATTGGTATCATGTAATTAGTGGCTGAGTGAGGCTTGTGATTAGCAGGTAAGGAGCTGTACAGAGCCAAAGCAAATGATGGTCTTGAAAGAAAGGATGTTGCACCAAAGGTCAAGCTGTTTCAGCTGCAAATTGTGACTGTTTAAACTCAAACTTGTATCTACCATTTGAGGCTGTGACTTATTCTCTAAGCCAGGTAATGTGTGTGTTTATTGAACGTGGCCCATCGTATAGTACACTGTACAATGAAGTGTGTATCTGAGTTCACTGTGTGTGAATTTGAATCTCAGGCCAGTTAGTTCCTGATCTGAGCTGCACAGTGTGACAACACACAGCGGGGGAGATTATAATAATTACAAATGAGGAAGTCCATTTGGCCCACCTTAATTCAGAATGATCCTGTAACCTATAAGCTGCTATTCTGAGCCAGTTTTGCCTTTAAACACAAGATTGATGCAGTGTAAATGAATGAATGGAAATTCCTTCCCAGCTGCAGTCCATTCATTCTCCCATTGCAGGACGTGTAACATACCTTGAATAACCCTGCTATTTTCACTTCTACTTTACGTGCTACAAACTTGCTGACCTGTATTTGTGTCAGTAGAATATTCTTGACGTAAATGTTTAACCGTTGCTGCCTTCATTCACACCCTACCTTCATGAACTTTCCATTGTGAGAGTTTTTTTGGGCCTTCTGAAAGGTCTCTGTACAGTTGATGGTGATAAGAGATTTCCTCAATTCCCATCGGCCTGCCCCTATAATATTCTATGAGAAGGTAACTTTCCCAGCGTGAGTGTTTTTTTTTCCTCACTGAAACAGACAATTGCAAAAGAAACCAAATTGAAGGAAATGAGGAATTGGATTTTTCTTTGGTTAAAGAATTTTAATTATCATGTAGGTTTGTCGAGTACGTGACTAAATGCAGGTGTTAGGCACAATACCATGAGCTGTTGACCCAGTGGAATCAAGGAAAACATCATAATCATACAGAATTCACTGCCTGACCTGTAAATCATAGAAAATTACTGCCATTCATCTGCTGTGGGACTTTTTGTCTGGAGGGATACTTTCAGTAAAACTGCTGTAATATCTCATTTGAAGATCATTTGTTACATTAAAGCTTCTCCAAGCCTGGTTTGCAAAAATAAATCATCTTGTAGGTTGAATGTCCCCAGAATGATTCTCCTTGTCTTACCCGATCAGACATAAACAGCAGTAAAATACAAGCCTCTGTATACATGCCGTGAGCTTTACACGGCCAGTGTGTTTGGACCCACATTCTGTATTGTCCATTCCTTAAGGAGTATGGAGGCTGCCGCCTATTAATCTCCTTGGCTCCGATAGTTGGTACACACACTTCATCGCTCACTGCCTCTCCGTTTCAGTGGGCACGCACGTAGTGGGAGAGGTCCGGAATCTGGGAGAGGGCCAGAAACTGGGAGAGGGCCGGAATCTGGGAGAGGGCTGTCTAATGCGACAGAAGGAGACTGGATATAGGAGCAGTAGAGGGAAACGGGGGGAGCAGAGGGAGACAGGACACTGGGCGGGGGGGGGGGGAATGTGGGGGCACATGTGGAGTGGGGGGGGAAGGAGACCGGACCCAGGTGAATGGAGGCAGCAGAAGGAGACGGGACTCGTGGGTTGGGGAGACATAAGGCGGGCAGCAGAGGGAGACGGGACACGGAGGGGGTGGAGTGGGAGGGGCAGCAAATGGAGATGCGACCCGGGGGAATGGGGGGCAGCAGAGGGAGACGGGACCCGGGGGTAATGGGGGGCAGCAGACGGAGAACTAGATTGAAAAATAAGAACTACAATAGTGGTAATTTATGGACTGCTTTCATGGAAACATAGAAACATAGAAAATAGGTGCAGGAGTAGGCCATTCGGCCCTTCGAGCCTGCACCACCATTCAATAAGATCATGGCTGATCATTCACCTCAGTACCCCTTTCCTGCTTTCTCTCCATACCTCCTGATCCCTTTAGCCGTAAGGACCATATCTAACTCCTTCTTGAATCTATCCAATGAACTGGCATCAACAACTCTCTGCAGTAGGGAATTCCACAGGTTAACAACTCTCTGAGTGAAGACATTTCTCCTCATCTCAGTCCTAAATGGCTTACCCATTATCCTTAGACTATGTTCCCTGGTTCTGGACTTCCCCAACATCGGGAACATTCTTCCCGCATCTAACCTGTCCAGATCCGTCAGAATTTTATATGTTTATATGAGATCCCCTCTCATCCTTCTAAACCCCAGTGAATACAGGCCCAGTCGATCCAGTCTCTCCTCATATGTCAGTCCAGCCATCCCGGGAATCAGTCTGGTGAACCTTCGCTACACTCACTCAATAGCAAGAACGTCCTTCCTCAGATTAGGAGACCAAAGCTGTACACAATATTCCAGGTGAGGCCTCACTAAGGCCCTGTACAACTGCAGTAAGACCTCTCTGCTCCTATACTCAAATCCCCTAGCTATGAAGGCCAATATTTGCCGCCTTCACCGCCTGCTGTACCTGCATGCCAACTTTCAATGACCGATGTACCATGACACCCAGGTCTCGTTGCACCTCCCCTTTTCCTAATCTGCCGCCATTCAGGTAATAATCTGCCTTCGTGTTTTTGCCACCAAGGTAGATAACCTCACATTTATCTACATTATACTGCACCTGCCCTGTGTTTGCCCACTCACCTAACCTGTCCAAGACACCCTGCAGCCTCTTAGCGTCTTCCTCACAGCTCACACCGCCACCCAGCTTAGTGTCACCTGCAAACTTGGAGATATTACATCTAAATCATTAATGTATATTGTAAGGCAAGAGCAGGAAGGTAGTGCAGGAGTCCCACTGGTCAGGTTAAGGAGAGGAAAGAAAGAAAGACTTGCAGTTTTATAGCACCTTTTGTGTACACAGGGCGTCTCAAAGCGCTTTACAGACAATTAAGTACTTTTTAAGCGTGATAATGTGGACAACATGGCAACCAATTTACACATAGCAAGCTCCCACAAACAGCAATGAAATCATCACCAGATCATTTTTTTTTAGTGATGTGGGATAACCATTGGCCGGAACTCCCCTGGGAAGAGCTCCCTTGCTCTTCGAATAGTGCAGTGGAATCTTTTACGTCCACCTGAGGGGGGCTGACAGGGCCCCTCGGTTTAACATCTCATCTGAAAGGCAGCACCTCCGATAGTGCATCAGTCCCTCAGTCCTGCACTGAAGTGTCAGCCTAGATAAATCTCTGGAGTGGGACTTGAAGCCATAGGCTTCTGACTCACAGGCGAGAATACTACCCATTGAGTCATGGCTGATTAGGGAGGCTACGCATGGCTACAGGGATGGTGCAGGAGGGAAGGGTTCACATTCTTGGGGCATTAGAGCAGTTTCTGGAACAAGGGAAGGCTGCACCGATGGGATGGCCTTCACCTGAGCCGAAATGGTACCTCTTTCCTCGTGGAGAGGGTAAATAGAGCAGAGGAGAAGGATTTAAACTAATATGGAGGAGCGGTATACAAAATCTAGGTTTGAAACTTTATGGGGATAGCATATTATTGTAGAAGGGGCAAGAGATATCAAAAAATTAGCTGAAAAAGATTATACATTTGAAATAACTGGAACCAGGATATGTAAAAAAACATGGAGAGTTAGAAACAATGATAATCAAGGAGGGATATGATCCATCAGCTATAATGGAGACATGACTTGAGTTGGATAGGTTTGGGGAATTAATATTTCTGGTTTTCACATTTTCAGGAGAGATGACAAGGGAAAAAGGATGGGGTTTGGCAGGGTTAGTGAACGATTCTAGCCCAGTGATAGAACGTAAGGATGTCCTGGGGGAGGTTGTTGTAAAACAGAATCCATATCAATAGGAAGAGGAAGGGTATTGGTACATTTGAGATAGAGAGGGAGATCTGCAGACAGTTCACAGAGATATGTAAAAACAACAGGGCACAGATATTAGGGGTTTTTTACTTTCCCAGAATTGGTTGGGTAAAGGTAATGCATGTGGTCAAAGTATAGAACGGTTTCTGGAATAAATCCAGAACTGCTTCCTATGTTTCTAGTCCAACAAGGAAAGAAATAATATCAGATGAACACTTAAAGCCTTTATGTGAGAAGAACATAAGAATATAATAAATAGGTGTAGGCCATAGGGCCCCTCGAGTCTGCTCCACCGTACAATAAGGTCATGACTGATCTTAGACCTCAACTCCACTTTCCCACCCGATCCCCATTTCTCTTGATTCCTTTCGAGTCCAAAAATCAATCGATCTCAGCCTTGAATATACTTAACAACTGAGCATCCACAGCCCTTTGGGGTAGAGAATTCCAAAGATTCTCAACCCTCTGAATGAAGTAATTTCTCCTCATCTCAGTCTTAAATGGCTGACCCCTTATTCTGTGTCTATGCCTCCATTTCTGAACTCTCCAGCCAGGGGAAACAGCCTCAGCATCTACCCTGTCAAACCCTCTCAGAATCTTACATGTTTCAATGAGATCACACCTCATTTTTCTAAACTCCAGAGACGTAGGGCCCAATTTTGGCCATGATTTGCTCCAATTTTTTTGGAGTAAGTTGGTTTTTCTGGCGTAAGTTGAAAAACACCATTTTCCCCAATAAGCTTGCTCCAGAGCAACTTAGTTAGGTACGATTTTTTTACAGTTTTTTTTCCAAACGGGCACGTTCCCAGCCACTTATGCCAATTTTGGCCATTTATGCCACTTTGGACAGCTAAAACTTACTCTAAATCGACTTCGGTCAGCGTATGTGGCCTGCTCTGAAAAACATTGTGGGCAGTGAAGAAAGCAGCGCACATTAGTACATCGGCAGATATTAGGCCAGGGATAGGGGAGGGAAGGGAACTGGAAAGGACCTGAAACTAAACAACCAAGCACCAAACATTGCTAGGAAAAGCACAAACAAGTAACATGCTAATAGAAATCAAGTAAATCCTACCTTAATCTTTAAAGTTGCCCCAGGAAGGCAGTGGGCCAGCCTGTGCGTGAGGCCATTCAGCCTGGGATAGGGGAGGGAGACGCGCATCGGGAGTTCAATCGTCCAGGGCTAGGGCTGCAAATGAACGGGGGGGTGGGGGTGGACCCACGAAGCTGAGCGACTGAACGCGGCATCAGTGGTGGGGGGGGGGGGGGGGGGCGGTAGCAAAAGAGAGAGAGAGATGCTGGCCTCTATCAACGGGAGGGCAGCTGCGATGAACTTTAAAAATGGCCGATTGCCAAGTTTCGGCGCTACTGAGGATGCATGCACCTCGGACCGACACCACTGCGCATGCACGCAGCTGCCAGCACTGGTTTCTGCGCTGGACTGTTGCTCCGCCCACCCCACTGCACAGTGTACGCCACGCTGGGACACCGGAGACTCGGCAGTGTGGGCAGGATGGGGCCACTTTTTTCCGCGCCGTTTCCAGTGTGCAAAGTCGGCGCATTTAGGGTAAGTGCACCGAAAAAAAGGTTGGGGAAAATTGGGCCCAAAAGGCTCATGCTACTCAATCTCTCCTCATACGGCAACCTTCTCATCCCAGGAATCAATTGATTGAAACTTCGTTGCACCCACTCTATGGTATAGAGACCAAAATTGTGCACAGTACTCCAGGTGTGGTCTCACCAAAACCCTGTACAATTGCAGCAAGTCTTTCTTACTCTTGTACTCCAACCCCCTTGCAATAAATAATACAAAAATTAAAAGTATTTAGAGAGGGTATCTCACTCGGGGATGAAGGAGGGAGACTGTAATTGTGGAGGATGAAAGTAAAATAGATATTTTGTATTCTTTTTTAAAATTACGGTGGATATGAGACTTTAGATGTATTGGATGAAGATGGGGAATGATTTTTTAGAGATAACTGGAGAAAAGGAATTGGTTCTAAAAAATCTGAGCTGTTGAAAGAAGTCAGAAAGGAGATCGCAGAGACTCTGGTCACAATTTTTCAATCCTCTTTAAATATGAAAATCGTGCTGTGAGATGGGAGATTAGTCGATGCAATATATTTATTCAAATGGATGAGGAGGATCATTTAGGGATTTTATATTTCTGTCAGATCGATAGTGGTCTGTTGGTCATGTGTCCTTTACAGTTTTACCTCCTAGGCGCTTTCACATGATTTCATTTTCTTTTGCTGTGTGATATCTTCACAGAGCACAGCACACACAGCTTCCTAACATGCAGGCTGCTCTCTCGGAACTCTCCGGAAACTGCCTGTTCTGTTTAATGATTAACTATGCAATTGCAGTACACAATACGTCCACATCCACTGTGTGGAGCTAAAATCATTACAAGTTTACAGACATTACTTCTCCATACTTACTCCACACTTCTCCCTCCTTAATGAAAAAGCCGTCATAACAACCATCATATATAACCTTCATGTTTATACATAACACAGGATAAAAACTTATTCTTTTTTCCATATTTACAAATTAAATTTTACCACTTGTTTTCTGTTTTGAAGAGGATACCTTCGCTCTTGAACAGAACCTTCCAAACATGGTCTCGAATCTAAACTCATTCGAGGCTCATCCTGAGGAACATTTTCCTCCACGGAATTTCCTTGATTTTCATTTGAACTCACTGTAACTTCAGGCTCTTTATTTTCCTGACTCGGACTCAGACTTTCATTCTGACTCTCTCCTAGATTTTTTTCCAGTACATTGGATTTAGGATTTGCTACTGGTATATCAAAACTATCTGAAAATTCAGAAATAATTGAATCATTCCCACCTTCAACTCCTTCCATATCAGTAGGTAAAATATGATCAATATGGACAAACCTAACCTGTCCATTATCAAACATCTTTACCAAATATGTGCGAGGACCATATATCTTCACCACTCTTCCGGGCAACCACTTTAACCATTTATGGTGGTGGTTCTTCACTCTCACCTTCTGGTTTAATTTCACTCTTCTCCCTTTATCGTGATTCTCTTTTTGTCTTAATTGTGTCTCTTCTACAGACTGTGCCAAATTTGGCTTTAACAACGAGAATCTGGTTCATGACTGTTGTTTGAGAAACAACTCTGCTGGTGTTCTACCAGTAGTTGTATGAGGAGTATTTTGATATGTAATCAAAAAATTAGCCCAATTTGTGATCCAATGACAACTGTCGTTTTCTTGGATTTGGATCTAACATTTGTTTTATGAGGGCAGTTTAACAGTTTGTACAGTGCGCTCTGCTGCACCATTTGAAGCAGGGTGGTATGGTGGAACCTTGGTATGTTTCACACCATTTTTGCTCGTGAATTGTACAAATTCTTCTGAATGAAATTGTGGTCCATTATCCGAAACAATTTCTTCAGGGAGGCCAAATGCAGAAAATAATTTTCGTAAAATGTCTAATGTTTTACTTGTTATTTTCCACATTGGAAACACCTCAACCCACTTTGAATGGCTATCAATTACAATGAACAATTGTTGTCCATCTAACTCAGCAAAATCAATATGTAGCCTTTGCCACACCCTGGGAGGCCATTTCCATGGCTGTAATGGTACTGGTGGTGGTTGCTTGTTTACCGATTGACATGTCGTACACTGACTCACGATGTACTCTATATCTTTATCAAGACCTGGCCATCATAATAACTGCGTGCAAAACTCTTGGTCAAGCACATTCCCAGGTGCTGGTCATGGAGGTCTCTTAATAATTTGGACCTGAATTTATTTGGTATAACCACTTTTGCACCCCACATGATACAATCTTTATCGACTGATAATTCATTCCTACGAATGAAGAATGGATGTGTATCTTTGTCTGTTACCTGGTTTGGCCATCCATTTGCAATATACTCATACACCTTTGACATCACTGGGTCACGTTTGGTTGCTCTACCAATCTCTTCAGCTGTGTCTGGCAGTTCATCAAATTATGAAAAATAAAATACTTCTTCCCTATCGGGTGTAACCTGTGATGGGGAAGGCAATCTAGACATTGCATCAGCATTACTGTGATCAGCTGATCGTCTGAATTCAATATCTTATGTATATGCTGATAAAATCAAAGCACATCTCTGCATTCGGGCTGCAGCTAATGTTGGAACTGGGGACTTTGGATGGAGGATTGCTGTTAGGGGCTTATGGTCTGTAACGATGGTAAATTTATGACCATACAAGTATTTGTGAAACTTCTTGACTCCAAAGATTAATTCCAAACCTTCCCTTTCAATTTGTGCATAATTACTCTCACTGGCACTGAGAGTGCATGAAGCAAAAGCAATTGGTCTCTCCTCCCCACTACGTGATACATGAGAGATCACTGCCCCAACTCCATATGGAGAGGCATCACATGCTAGCTTAATCTCCTTAGATATGTCGTAGCGAACTAACATGGTGCTCTCTACCAATTTGTTTCGCATTCTTTTGACCACTTCCACTGGAGCTGTTTTTTCAAATGTTCATTCAGTGGATGTAATACTGTAGCCAAATTTGGTAGGAACTTCCCATATAGTTCAAAAGACCCAAGAATGAACGAAGTTCAGTGACATTCCTGGGAGTGGGTGCATTTCTAATTGTATCCAATTTTTCCATGGTTGGATGTAACCCATCTTTGTCTACTCTGTACCCTAAGTACTCCATTGAGTTTTAAAATAACTCACGCTTACGAGCAGACACTCGTACTCTGTGCTTCTCTAGCCGTTTGAGGACTTCATTCAATATGTTATTATGAATTTGCCTATTTGGTGCTGAAATTAGTATGTCATCCAAATAACATACTACCCCTTCAATACCTTGCAAAATCTGGTTCATCACCCCTTGGAATATGGCAGGGGCGGAAGACACTCCAAACGGTAGCCTATTAAACTGATATAGGCCTAGATGAGTATTTATAGTCAAACATTACTTGGACTCCTTATCTAGTTCAAGCTGTAAGTAGGCATTCGTAAGATCCAGTTTTGAGAAGATCTGATCACCTGTCAGTGTTGTGAACAAATCTTCTATATTCGGCAATGTATTGGGGACATTACCCTCTAGAACCTGATTTACGGCTACTGTATAATCACCACACAATCTTACCTTACCATCAGACTTGGGTACAACAACAATGGGTGTAGCCCAATTACATCGATCTATCTTACAAATAATGTTCTCAGTCTCTAGTCTTTTGAGTTCTTGCTCAACTTTCTCCTCGAGTGCATATGGTACAGAAAGTAGCTTGTAGTAAACCAATCTAGCGTCCTTCTGTACCCTGACACTCGCCTTGAAGCCTTGGATCGGACTGCCCGTTTCGCAGAACACCTTCGGATACTGCTTGATAACCTCTTCCATTGATGAAAATCTCGCTTCCACACAGAAAATCTTACTCCAATCCAGCTCTAGTGAGCTCAACCAATTTCTTCCTAGTAAGGCAGTCTTGTCTCCTTTCACTACTATTAGAGGCAAGTTCTGAAATTGATCTTTATATTTCACCGATACGGTGATATGGCCTACTACAGGAATTTTCTCTCCCGAGTAGCCTCGCAGCTTTAACTTGGATTTCTCCAGTTGGAAATCACGCAATTTGTCACAGTACAGTGACTCCGGTGCTACACTCACGGAGGCACCCGTGTCAATTTCCATTGGTATCTTGAATCCCGCAACATCTATGTGGATTTTGATGCTTTCTGAATCGCTGTCCGTTAACCTTGTGCTCCTGATGACGTGTAACTCTAACATCTCCTCGTCCTGTTGTCGTTCTTCAAAACTATGTCATCTCTTTGGATTACCACTCATAGCTTTGAACGCTGGACTCATAGCTTTAAAAACTGGTTTACCCTTCAGTCAGCATGCCTTCGCCAGATGCCCAGTCTTTCTGCAGAAGAAGCACTCTGCCTTCACGTTTGGACAACTCTTAGCAATGTGTTGTCCCAGGCACCAATTGCACGACTTCAACGCTCTGGTAGAATCTCCAGTTTCTGAGACTTTCGGCCATGGTCATCTTTTACTTTGAACCTGCAGGTGATTTACCTCAGTTGACTGACGACCGTAATCATTATTTAATTCTCAGGAATATTGTTCGGCCATGCCCATCGACCTCGCTGTCTGACAAGCAATCTCAAAAGTTAAGTCATCTGTCGTCAATAACTTCCTTCTGATCGCATCATTTTTCACCCCACAAACAAAACGATCCCGTAATGCTCGGTTTTGAAAGTTTCCAAAATTACAGTGCATTGATAGCTTTTTTAATGCTATGATGTAATCAGCAATACTTTCATCCGCCTTTTGATTTCGAATCCTGAAACGATAGCTTTCAGCAATTTCTAATGGTTTGGGGATATAGTGCTGCTCCAGCTTCATTAAAATCTCTTTAAGCATTGTGTCCTTTGGCTCGTCAGGCACAAGCAGATTTACAAGGGTTTCGTATAATGCCGGACCTGCCACTGATAAGATGATCGCTTTCTTACGTTCCAACACAGCCCGGTTCTGGACGGCATTGTCTGGAACTTCAATTATGTTATTTGCAGTGAAATACAATTATAGCCGATCCACATACGCTTTAAAACATTCCCGGTCATGTCTATATTCACACCTGCCATTTTTAATCTCTAGCTGTTCACACCGTGTGCTGTATTTTTACCTCGGATTTTGTAGCTTTTTTTTTCAAAGACAGAAACTTCCAAAGTCTTCTGTTGGCTGGCTGAATCCTTCACCAAACATCCGTAAAATATCCCATCTCGCCGCCAATTGTGGTATCTTTACAGAGCACAGCACATACAGCTTCCTAACATGCAGACTGCTCTCTTGGAATTCTCCGGAAACTGCCTGTTCTGTTCAATGATTAACTATGCAATTGCAGTACACAATACGTCCACATCCACAGTGTGGAACTACAATCATTACAAGCTTACAGACATTACATGCTGCTAGTTCAAGCATGAGCGGAGAAGTGCTTCAGGACTTGCACAATGCAATTGTTGATCTGCCTGTTCAAGTCAGTCCCTAAATCTAATTTAAATAGAAGCATGATTTATATCGTTTCAGATGATGCAAATTAATTGAAGGGGATTCCTACATTAGTGGTGATTATCCTAGTTAAATGCAGATAAAGAAGGTTAAAGTAGGGTATTTTTCCAGCAGTATTTGACTGGAGTTAACACAACCATATGGAGCATGTTAACTTGGCGAAGTCTGCAAAGTAGAATTATTCACATTTGTTTCCATTTTGATAAGTGACCTAAAAAGCTAAACATTGCTATTCAGTGTTTTTGTGAATTTGGTGCTGAGGACAACAACAGCAACTTACATTTTTTTAGTGCCTTTAACATAGTAAAAACGTCTGAAGGCACTTTGCAGGGGCGTTATCGGATGAAATTTGACACTGAGCCACATAGGATAGGTGACTAAAAGCTTGGTCAAAGAGGTAGGTTTTAAGGAGGAGAGAGAAGTGGAGAGCGGGGAAGAGGTTCAGGGAGAGAATTCCAGAGCTTCGGGCTTCAACAGCTGAAGTCACGGCCACCAATGGTGGAGCGATGAAAATTGGGGATGCCCAAGAGGCCAGTTTTGGAGGAGCTCAGATTTTGGAGGTTTGCAGGGCTGGAAGTGGTTACGGAGATCGGGAGGAGCTCAGATTTTGGAGGTTTGCAGGGCTGGAAGTGGTTACGGAGATCGGGAGGAGCGAAGCCAGGAAGGGATTTGAAAAAAAGGTCGAACATTTTTCAATTGGAGCGTTGCTGGAGGACGATTGGCGCTGGGCAGTGTAAATCCTATTTTGGACAGGCCGTGGCATATTCAGTAAGACTCTGGCCTGCTTGCAGCAGGAGCGGGTCAGAAATTCATGGGTCTGCTGTCTGATTTTTCATCCGCTGAAACCTACAAACTGAAAAGAGTGAGCAGAAAGCCTACGGATTTCCAAACTGTGCCCACTGTAGAGGAGGCAGTGTCTGTGACGATCACTCCCAGGGATCACATTTCCAGGCACAACGTAAAGCTGCTTTTGCTGCGGCCTACGATTTCCTTTCAAACCCTGCTGGTTTAATCTGTTTGCCTGAAGGATAATAATAGATTTTTATGTGCTTCGATCTATTTACCGTTCAGGAAAAAAAAACAGAATGTACATTCTATCCCATTTAAAAAAAAAAAAAAATATATATATATTCTTAGCATCAGCTCAATAAAGTGGAGGCTAAAATCAACGGGTGTGTGTGTGCGTTTCCCTCTGCAATGCAGTGCTCTAAAAATGAAGCAACATGCCCTTTCCAAACGTCATTGAAAAATGTGCTGGCTGGCACCCAAGATCTATAACTTCAGTTTCTCTGCATCTCTATCCATCTTTGCAGAGCTGTGTGTATTAAAAAAAAATTCTGCAGAGGTTTCACAACTTGCATCCAAGATGCACTGCAAGGTCTGGCCAGCACCATGTGACCTCGATGCAGATGGTCCATGTCGTGCAGAATGCAGATCGTTTTAAAGCTGTTCGTGGTGCCAGCTCAGCCCTGGCATTTCCGTTCCCTGTGCTCGACCGGCACTTACCAAACAGGTGGACTTGCATCCCACACATGTGTGGTTACGGTTTACAGCCGACGTGGACCACACACAAGGCAAAACCAGCATCATTTCACAGTGCACAGTCGGGAGATTTGAGGAGTTATTTAACGCTGCAAACAAATCATATTATAAAGGGCTGGCTGATGTAGTCTTTATACCTGTGCTTTGACTAAGTGTCAGCTGTGGCTCGGTGGGTAGCACTCTCGCCCCTGAGTCGGAAGGTTGTGGATTCATGTCCCACTCCAGGAACTTGAGCACATGAATCTAGGCTGACGCTACAGTGCAGTGCTGAGGGAGTGGTGCACTGTCGGAGGTGCTGTCTTTCAGATGAAACGTTAAACCGAAGCCCCATCTGCCCCCTCAGATGGACGTAAAAGATCGCATGGCACTATTTTGAAGAAGAGCAGGGGAGTTATCCCCTGTGTCCAGGCCAATATTTTTCCCTCAATCAAAATAACAAAAACGGATTATCTGGTCATTATCACATTGCTGTTTGTGGGAGCTTGCTGTGCGCAAATTGGCTGCCGCGTTTCCTGCATTACAACAATAACTACACTCCAAAAGTACTTCTTTCTTCCATCCATCCATCCAGGGAGTGCTGCACTGTCGGAGGAGCCATTAAACCGAGGCCCGGTCTTCCCTCTCAGGTGGAAGAAATGGATGGCATCCAGAGCAAGAATCCTGATTGATTTTCCTCTCCCTGACCCAGAGATAAGGAGACCGCCTGCACTGCCCTAATTGTGGTCACTTAACTCAGCACTGGGGATGCCAACCCTCCTGGATTGTCCTTGGGTCTCGAATTAAAAACGAATCTCCTAGACACTCCTGCGAGCAAACTGGGAGAAAAATCATAGGGAAATTTTCTCCGTTTCCCTCCGGGCGAACACTCAAATCGCAAGAATTCACCACGCCCAGGGTGCATTCGGCTCTGTAGTATGCACGCTCTAACCAGGAAAACTATGCGATGGATAAAGCAGTTTCTGGACCGCAGAGGATATGGGTTTGAATACACCCTGTGGTGATGGAATGACAGTCTCCTGGGTCTGCTGGTTGTGGTTGGCCTCAGTGAGATGAATTTCCTCGTTCTTGCCCCAGTTCCTACTGGATGAGAGTCCACACCATCGGGCTGCACATAACTTGGGTACAAATTTATATGGCAGCCTGCCGACACTCACTATCAAGGCTCAAACACCGATATCGTCCTCTAAGACCAGGTGCCAGAGGGACCTGTGGATCTGCACCCAAACAGGGAGTTGGTCCTTTCAGGTGTGGAGCAGAGCGGTTTACGGATAAACTGTGTAGGAAGCCACAGTGGGTAGCACACTCGCCTCTGAGTCAGAAGGTTGTGGGTTCAAGTCGCACTCCAGGAACTTGAGCACATAAATCTAGGCTGACACTACAGTGCAGTGCTGAGGGAGTGCTGCACTGTCGAAGGTGCTGTCTTTCAGATGAGACGTTAAGCCGAGGCCCCACCTGCTCTCTCAAGTAGATGTAAAAGATCCCATGGCACTATTTCAAAGAAGAGCAGGGGAGTCATCCCCGGTGTCCTGTCCAATATTTATCCCTCAATCAACATAACAAAAACAGATTATCTGGTCATTGTCACATTGATGTTTGTGGGAGCTTGCTGTGCGCAAGTTGGCTGCCGCATTTCCCACATTACAACAGTGACTGCACTCCAAAAGTATTTCATTGGCTGTAAAGCGCTTCAAGATGTCCGTTGGTCATGAAAAGCACTATATAAATACAAGTTTTTCTGTACAGAGAATATTTTTCTTCCCTCTTGTTTTTGCCAGTTGTGCTCCTTTCTTTCTCTCCATGGGTGCTAGCTGGACTGTGGAACCAATTCTTTGTGTACGCTCAGCAATGGATGTCAGTCAATTCCAGTGAAGGGTACTGGATTGGATTTGGGTGACACAGTGACCCTAGGTAATTTCCCCCCCCCATGTCAGTGGTGCTAAGTCTGGATGTAGCCTTTATCATTCTCCTAGCAGAAATGTGGCTCTTAGAAAATATTTTTTAGCTCTGACACCAGTATTAAGATTTATTCTGCCGTGATTATTGAAGTGTTTATTACTTGGGAAGCTCACATTGCTTAGTAACCAGTTACGACTCAGAAGTCAAGTCGGAGACGTTTATTGGGTCTGATGGGAGGTCCTTCAAGTTTCATGTCCAACCTTGCGGTTTGCTGTCTGACAACAGAAACCTGGTTCCAACCGTCACGATTCCCTGTGACAGACAGGCTGAAGTGAAAGGCTATATCGCCATCTGGAATTCTGGAAAGCAACTGCAGGAGGGAGATGTCTGGCTGTTGCACTCAGTCACCTGCTGCAACCCTCCAAAATTACAGAGCCAAGCATCTGTGAAAATAGGTGCGGGGAAGGACGTGACAGTGTCCCAGTGAGGATCTCCTGCAGGTGACCTGCCAGACAGAGGTCGGAGATCACATATCCAGGGCCACATATCCAGGGCCAAATATCCAAGAGGAGATGGACTAAACTGAAATTGTCAGTTGCCCAGGCATTCTTGCATTCTGAATTTAACTTTGACAGTCTTGCTTGTGAAGTGTAGGTACAGTACAGTGAAATGTAATTATCTCTGACATTTCATGTGACTTTCTGCAATCCAAACTATCTAAAATAGCGTTTTTAAATTACTTTCGTAGATGTGCGTCCTTTATCCAGCAGAGTAAATAGTTGTTGTTTGGATTTTTGGTATCTCGTAGAATTTACTATCTCTGCAGCTGACAGTCCATAAGACCAGCAGGAGGTGGGCCTGAGAGTCCAGGAGGCCAGCAGGAGGTGGGACTGAGAGTCCAGGACACCAGCAGGAGGTGGGACTGAGAGTCCAGGAGGCAGGCAGGAGGTGGGACTGAGAGTCCAGGAGGTCAGCAGAAGGTGGGACTGAGAGTCCAGGAGGCCAGCAGGAGGTGACCCTGAGAGTCCAGGAGGCCAGCAGGAGGTGGGCCTGAGAGTCCAGGAGGCCAGCAGAAGGTGGGACTGAGAGTCCAGGAGGCCAGCAGGAGGTGGGTCTGAGCATCCAGACCAGCAGGAGGTGGGGCTTTCAGTCCAGGAGACCCGCAGCAGGTGGGCCTGAGAGTCCAGGAGGCCAGCAGGAGGTGGGCCTGAGAGTCCAGGAGGCCAGCAGAAGGTGGGACTGAGCATCCAGACCAGCAGGAGGTGGGCCTGAGAGTCCAGGAGGCCAGCAGGAGGTGGGGCTTTCAGTCCAGGAGGCCAGCAGGAGGTGGGACTGAGAGTCCAGGCCAGCAGGAGGTGGGCCTGAGAGTCCAGGAGGGCAGCAGGAGTTGGGCCTGAGAGTCCATACCTGCAGAAGGTGGGCCCTGAGAGTCCAGGAGGCCAGCAGGAGGTGGCCCTGAGAGTCCAGGAGGCCAGCAGGAGGTGGCCCTGAGAGTCCAGGAGGCCAGCAGGAGGTGGCCCTGAGAGTCCAGGAGGCCAGCAGGAGGTGGCCCTGAGAGTCCAGGAGGCCAGCAGGAGGTGGCCCTGAGAGTCCAGGAGGCCAGCAGGAGGTGGCCCTGAGAGTCCAGGAGGCCAGCAGGAGGTGGCCCTGAGAGTCCAGGAGGCCAGCAGGAGGTGGCCCTGAGAGTCCAGGAGGCCAGCAGGAGGTGGCCCTGAGAGTCCAGGAGGCCAGCAGGAGGTGGCCCTGAGAGTCCAGGAGGCCAGCAGGAGGTGGCCCTGAGAGTCCAGGAGGCCAGCAGGAGGTGGCCCTGAGAGTCCAGGAGGCCAGCAGGAGGTGGCCCTGAGAGTCCAGACCAGCAGAAGTTGGGACTGAGAGTCCAGGACACTAGCAGGAGGTGGGCTTGAGAGTCCAGGAGGCCAGCAGGAGGTGGGCCTGAGAGTCCAGGAGGCCAGCAGGAGGTGGGAGTGAGGGTCAAGACCAGCATGAGTTGGGCCTGCGAATCCAGGAGGCCAGCAGGAGGTGGGCCTGAGAGTCCAGGATACCAGCAGGAGGTGAGCCTGAGAGTCCAGACCAGCAGGAGGTGGGACTGAAAGTCCAGGAGGCCAGCAGGAGGTGGGCCTGAGAGTCCAGGAGGCCAGCAGGAGTTGGGACCGAGCGTCCAGGAGACCAGCAGGAGGTGGGAGTGAGGGTCCAGACCAGCATGAGTTGGGCCTGCGAATCCAGGAGGCCAGCAGGAGGTGGGCCTGAGAGTCCAGGATACCAGCAGGAGGTGAGCCTGAGAGTCCAGACCAGCAGAAGTTGGGACTGAGAGTCCAGGAGACCAGCAGGAGGTGGGCTTGAGAGTCCAGGAGGCCAGCAGGAGGTGGGCCTGAGAGTCCAGGAGGCCAGCAGGAGGTGGGAGTGAGGGTCCAGACCAGCATGAGTTGGGCCTGCGAATCCAGGAGGCCAGCAGGAGGTGGGCCTGAGAGTCCAGGATACCAGCAGGAGGTGAGCCTGAGAGTCCAGACCAGCAGGAGGTGGGACTGAAAGTCCAGGAGGCCAGCAGGAGGTGGGCCTGAGAGTCCAGGAGGCCAGCAGGAGTTGGGACTGAGCGTCCAGGAGACCAGCAGGAGTTGGGACTGAGCGTCCAGGAGACCAGCAGGAGGTGGGACTGAAAGTCCAGGAGGCCAGCAGGAGGTGGGACTGAGAGTCCAGGAGGCCAGCAGGAGGTGGGACTGAGAGTCCAGGAGACCAGCAGGAGGTAGGACTGAGAGTCCAGGCGACCAGCAGGAGGTGGGACTGAGAGTTCAGGAGACCAGCAGGAGATGGGGCTTTGAGGCAGGATCCAGATGGCAGCCTTTCTTTCCAGAATAAATCTTAGAACTGACTGTTGACAATGTTAGCAGCCAAAGGCCTCCTTTGCTATAAATACAGCGTTAGACCATTTATGTTCCATGTCAAGCATTCATCCAGAATCTCTAGGCGCATCTGAAACAAGTCTTAGGAGAGTTTGATTAATCTAAATAGACCAGTCAGATGCTTAAAAGTTCAATGAATCAGTTGAAAGGGCCAATTTTAACTCTCAGTGGGAATTCTACGGGTGGAGGCTGAGGTAGACTGCAAACTGTCCGGCCCTCCGCGAGCCGGAGAGGGCAGTGGGATTGGAGGGGTCGATCGCAGCCCGCTGCTGAATTTCCAGGGCAGGTTTAAAATCGTCCCTGAAATGAAAGTTAACAACTCTGCCAGTTTCCATTTCCCATTGCGTAATCCCCCTCATTGATCGAGGTTTCAATCTACCACCTCAGGGACACTTGTTAAGCATCAAACAGTTCCCAGGTGATGGACTTTTCAATCCAAATAACTGCGTCCACAAATATGTGATCATTTCTAGTTTCTCCTAAATTTCAGAGGAATCATGTAGTCTCCTTTTTAGAGCAATAATACAGAAACAAAAATCGTTAATAGAGGGAAGTAATTGGTGAGGGTGAACTTTCTCACATTACAACAGTGACGTCACTCCAAAACTACTTCATTGGGTTTGAGACGTCCATTGGTCGTGAAAGGTGCTATATAAATGTAAGTCTTTCTAACTAAAGAACATCCTTAAGTACCTTTTTATTTCCTCCATAAAATGGAAATTCCGATTTTTTTTTTTTGGAGCCACAAAGTAATCCCATGGTGTCCCAGTATGACATTTGAGGTGAAATTATCTTTAAATGCCTGCCTTTATGTTAAGTGGGGATTGGCTAGCACCTTTGTCTTAGAATTTGATTTTGTCTGACATTGGATGGAGCTCCAACTGATACTGAAGTCTTTAATTACATTGGAGGGATTTTTATGATTAGCATCCACGCCTGAGAAAGATGCCTGTTCAACATGACGGGAGCTGGCGAAGATGGTCCTATGAACATCCAGCTGTCATCCAAGTGGGCAATTTCCATTAGAGATTCCCAAAAGGCCAGGTCTGCAGCAGACTGTTCCGTAGCTCCAGAAACTTTAAATGCCTCCTCTCCGGTGGAAGAAGTGCCGAATTGAATTTTAAACATCCTTTTGTTTCTCTTGATTTTGTAAATAAAGATGCACCGCAATGGTTGCAACAACATCAACTTGCATTTATATAGCACCTTTAATGTAATAGAGTAAAACATCCCAAGGCGCGTTGCAGGGGCGCTATCAATAAATATTTGACACCGAGCCACTGAGATATTAGGACAGATGTCCAGAAGCCTGGGTAAAGAGGTAGGTTTTAAGTGCATCTTAAAGCAGGAGAGAGAGGTAAAGAGAGGTTTAGGGAGGGAATTCCAGAGCTTAGCGCCTAGGCAACTGAAAGAATGGTCTCCAATGGTGGAGCGATTAAAATCGGGGATGTACAAGAGGCCAGAATTGAGGGAGTGCAGAGATCGCGAAGGCTTTTAGAGCTGGTAGAGGTTACAATCATAGGGCGTGGAGAGGCCACAGAGGGATTTGAAAACAAGAATGAGATTTTTAAAATTGAAGCGTTGTCAGACTGGGACCCAATGTAGGTCAGTGAGCACAGGGATGATGGCTGAACGGGGCTTGGTGCGAGTTAGGATATGGGCAGCAGAGTTTTTGATTGATCTCAAGTTTATGAAGGGTGCATTGTGAAAGGCTGGCCAGGAGAGCGTTGGAATAGTCAAGTCTAGAGGTAACAAAGGCACGGATGAGAGTTTCAGCAGCATATGAGTTGAGGCACGGGTGGTGTCGGGCGATGTTATGGAGGTGGAAGTGGGTAGTCTTGGTGATAGAGTGGAAATGTTCCCGGAAGCTCATCTCGGGGTCAAATAGGCCACCAAGTTTGCGAACGGTCTGGTTCAGCCTCAGACGGTTGTCAGGGAGAGGGCTATTGTCTGACTTGGGAATGGAGTTTGTGGAGGGGACCGAAGACTATGGCTTTGGTCTTCCCAGTGTTTAGCTGGAGGAAATTTCTGCTCATCCAGTCCTGGAAGTCGGACAAATTAGAGACAGTGGAGGGTTTGAGAGAGGTGGTGATGACGTCAAGCAGTTGAAGAAGGCCCAACACCTCCATCTCACGGGCAACTGGCCAATGACGGCCACATCCTGAGAATTTAATAATTTTTTAAAAATCTGCACAACTTTAGCTCGAGTGTAATTGTAGTGAAGTATTTAAAATAAACACTCGGCACCAGGGTTCGAAGATTCAAGTCGTCTTTATTTTGCACCAATGGGGAGCCTGCCTGCTGGTTTGTCTATAGCCAGGCTTCTCCAATGATACAAAGTTCCAAGTAACTTAATGATGCATGTCAGCCTCATGCACGGCCCCCTTATGCTGTTTAGTCCGCGTGCACAATTGCTGACTGTGTGACGCGAAAGAGAATTAGTCAATCATTGGCCTATGTCTCACACCAGATGAGTTTCTCCAGTGTGTCATTTTTGACCCCTTGCCCTGTTTAACTGCCTTTCTGAGCCTCCTGTGGTTCAACAGTTTGGCTATTTGTAATTGTCCTTAGGTTACACAGCTTGTAACAATTAATCATTCTGACATGTTACTTTTAGCGCTATCTATTCTGCCCTTTAAACACCTTGAGAAATTTTACCACTACAAAAGCCCCTTTTTAGTTCCGAGACCCATTCTTAACCCTTTAATAACAGCAGAGCTGAAAAGCCCCACTTCAGTAATGCAGTTTCCACTCTTTACCAACTGTAAACGCAGTGTAAATCCAAAGTAAGACTGGATTCCAGAGACATGGTGAGTTAGCCTTGGAGAGTTTGTGTTCGACACTGCATCAGCAAAACCTCAGCGCAGTCTTCCCTTGGACTCCCTGGACACTTTGAAGCTACCTGCAATTAATTTAAATGTTTGGACAAGGCCGATGCTGCCTAAACATTTGAAATTTTATCCGCTGGGAGCAATTAAAGTGTGAGTAAGAATGCACAGAGCTCTCCAGAGCAGGAAGATTGAAGTTTCAGTGTATTGGGGTTCTGTCTGGGGAGCAAAGTGTGCAGCAGCTACCAGACTTCATCTAAATGCGTCCAAACATTGATGAAAGTGCCTCAGCTGGTGAAATCGGCATGTGTCCCTTTGTCAGATGATTTTTGATGCAAGCGCCTGAGAGGATCGTTGATCATAACCCTTGCAAAAAAAAATGTTCTCCTTGATTGAAAGTTAGCTCAAAAGCAAATCAAAGAAAACTGCATGTGTTAGATGTGCCTATCCTTGAACGTCCTAACTGATTCTTTCCCGTGCTGCTTCATCTTCCATTTACTAATCAAATATTTGCCTGGATCTGTTTGTGTACTTACCTGATAAACTGAAAATGGTGATTAATATGAGGTGAGACGGGATTGTGAACAACAGTTCGTTGTCTGAATTAAGTGAACTATAATATTTAAGGTCAAGGACCGTAATTCTGTTCAACTTGACACCAAAGAATTAAATATTTAACACCGAGTTGTGTAAATATTGTCAGTAAAACTGCACTTGGCTAGACCTTGAAGCTCTGCCCATTAGTGTCACTTGCAGTGGTACAATGTTGTAATGTTGTCCCTCTGCCCAGCACCTTCTAATGATGTGGTCAGATTTGGCCATGTGATTTCTCCACATCACAGAGTTCCCAATCTCTGAAGCATTGCTGTGACCAAAGGCCAATGTACGCAGTCCGGATTAGAAGGCAAATCGACGGGAGAGTTATTTAGTCCTTGGGTCTCGTGCGCCCCTCATAGTGGCTGGAGTAATATGGACAGGTGGTGGGGGTAATCAATGATGGACCTCACTGAAGGAGAAGAGAACGAATGATTTTGCCATATCAAAGGGGTCACTTGAAGAAGTTCCAAAAAAAACCTCTGGTTTTCTCGAGTGATAATTGTGGAACATGAGTTAACTTAAAACGTTATTTGAACATGTGTCCTTTCTGACTCTGGCGTTGAAATCGCCAAGGAGGATCAACTTGTCGTCAGTTGGGACTCGGAACAGGGATTGTTCGAGGCTGGAGTAGAATTCCTCTTTGGTCTCGTCTGTAGCTTCCAGTTTTGGGGCTTACACACTGAAGACCGTAGCACACTGATTCCGGGCTAGAGTGAGCCTAAGAGTCATGTGACATTCGCTTATCCCGCAAGGGAAGTCTCTGAGACGTCCCACCAGTTCATTCTTGATGGCGAAGCCAACTCCATGGAGGCGGCGTTCTTCTGGTTTGCCTTTCTAGAAGAAGGTAACCACCACTTTGTTCTTTGAGCTGGCCTTCCCCTGCCCACTGGGACTCATTTAGGCCGGCGATGTCAACGTCGAAGCGACTGAGTTCCCGGGCAACTATAGCAGTGTGACATTCCGGTCTGTCTCTGTTGGGATTGTCCATGAGGGTCCTGACGTTCCACGACCTGAACTTCATTTTGAAGGGTGGAAGATGCCTGTGCGTGAGTTCTTTTAACGTGGGGTGGCCATTGCACACCAGCTACCACATGAGCTTAACAGAGCGAGGTCTTGGCCCAGTGGCAAGGGTATCCAAGACGGCTGGAGACCAAGCTCTACTGTAAACCTCTGGGGTGGTGTGATCGGCAGAGAGTGGGTAGGGAAAACCGACTCCAGCAGTACCATAGTCCTGATGAAATGCCTAGAACATGACATTGTCATTACCAACATCTTGTTCCGTCACAGAGACAAGTACAAGGCATCATGGCAGCACCCTCGCTCCAAGCACTGGCATCTGCTTGATTACGAGGGACCGCAAGGACGTGCGCATCACCCGCACCATGATGGGAGCCGACGACTGCTGGATGGACCACCGCCTAATCCGTTCTGTCATTAACATCAATATAGCCCCAAAACAGCGACGGCAACAGAAACAATGCCGCAGGAAAATCAACGCAGAGGCACTCTAAGACCCTGATATGAAAGCCATGCTCAGCCAGCGCCTCACTGCCAACCTGGCTACCATCGATAACCCAGAGTTCCCACAGCAACTGATCTGCCCTCAAGGCCTCCATAATCAGCATCTGCGAAGAGATGTTCGGTCACTCGACCAGGAAACACCAAGACTGGTTTGACGAAGACGACCAGGAGATCCAGGAGCTTATTAGTCACAAGCGCAAGGCATTTATAAATTTAAAACAGCAACCCAACACGAGAGCAAGAAAGCAGCTCTACAGACGGCTGAAGGCCGAGGTCCAACAAAAACCCATGACCTAAAAAGCAGATGGTGGTGAAGAAAGCACAGGAGATCCAGCAGTTAGCTGACAACCATGACCTGCATGGATTCTTCAGCGCAGTCAAGACCACCTTCAGCCCAAGCACCTAAGGCCCTATCCCACTACTGGCCAAGAACGGTGAGGAACTCATCAAGGACAGAGAGGCAGCCTGTGCCCGTTGGAAGGAGCATTTAGAAGATCTCCTTAATGGAGACTCTGTCTTCGACGCGAGTGTCCTCAACTCCATCCCGCAGCATGCATCATTACCACCATCTCAGCACAAGGCCAGCCTTGCACAAGGTCGAAAAGGCCATCCGTCAGCTGAAGAATAACAAGGCGTCAGGAGCAGATGGAAAACCCGCCGAAGAACTAAAGCATGGTGGAGAAGCACTAATGGCATAAAAATACATGACCTCATTTCTCTTATTTGGAAGGAGGAGAGCATGCCAGGAGATCTCCGGGACGCCATAATCATGACCATCTTCACAAAAGGGGACAAGTCCGACTGCGATAACTACAGAGGAATATCCCTGCTGTCGGCCACAGGGAAAGTCATCGCAAGAATCCTCCTCAATCGGCTTCTCCCTGTGGCTGAAGAGCTCCTCCCAGAATCACAATGTGGATTCTGTCCACTAAGAGGCACAACAGACATGATCTTCACTGCGCGACAACTACAAGAGAAATGCAGGGAACAGCACCAATCCTTGTACATGGCCTTCTTTGACCTCACAAAGGCCTTTGACACTGTCAACCGTGGGGGAATTATGGAGCGTCCTCCTCCGTATCGGCTGCCCTCAAAAGTTTGTCACCATCCACCGTCTGTTCCACGATGACATGCAAGCCGTGATCTTGACCAATGGATCCATCACAGTCCCAATCCACATCCGGACCGGGGTCAAGCAAGGCTGCGTCATCGCATCAACACTCTTTTCATACATTCTGGTGCTGGTGTACATGTAAAAGAAGGTCACGCACCATTTCGGGGCATAAGGCCAACTTTCTCCACGAAAGAAAGTTTTCAAACCGGCGCACAGACCCTAGAAACACCGTAGGAAAAAGCCTTACCTGCAGTTAGAGATATCCGCGCTGGCCTGCTCCTATCCCCGGCCGAAGGGACTCCCTGTCTCTTATAAATAAACTTTTTAGGGAATTTGAAAAGCAAACATGAACTATATGCAAGAATAAAAATAAATGTAAACGTATCAATAAATCTGCTCCTGCCGCAGGTCCTCCAGCCACAGGCCCCACTGCTATCCCAGGCTGAAGGTCTACACACAGATTTATTTTGTTAATTTTTTTTGGAGCGCATGCGCAGTGCGTTTCAGGCGCACGCTGGAAGCCCCGCCCTGCGCAATCGACTCGGGTAGCGCTGGTGCCAGAAGGTGCGTATGCTGGAAGAAAACTTTGGATTTTTATTTTCAGCGCCGAGGGGCCAAAAAAATACGGCCGTCCAGGCAAGTGAGCGCCATTATTTTTAATTCGGGTAACTTGAGCCCATAATGACCAAGGTCCACTCAACAGTTTTGAGGTTCAATTGCCGATTATTAGTAACCCACATACAGTTCCTAAAATGGATCAAGGTATTGCGAGGAAATCCATTAAAATTTATTCTATTCATTTTAAAACTTCAAGATCAAAACTTATGCTTGAACATATATGGCAGTGGAGTTATTTATTATTGATTGCAGATTATTCACGATTAATATAAAGTTAGTATTGGCACTGACGCTATCGTGCAAAAATGGACCAAAATCGAATTAAAGCCGATTTGAAATGAGAGCAGTACTGCACACAAAAATAACTTGTGCACTGATTAAAAAGCACCAGTGGAATCTGGGGTTGGGATGATGGGCCTTGGATATTATATTCCGTACGATCAGGAAAGCTGCCTTGTTTTCATTCTGGTATCTGTGGTCTTTTGTTGGGCTTGTTGTTTGAAGCTATTCCCAAGTGCTCATTATTCTGAAACCCTCTCTGTCATGAAGTCAGTACTGGCAAACTACATTCTCTCATTTTATTTTTGGAGAAGTTAAGATTGTCCAATGAAACATAGAAACATAGAAAATAGGTGCAGGAGTAGGCCATTCGGTCCTTCGAGCCTGCACCACCATTCAATATGATCATGGCTGATCATGCAACTTCAGTACCCCATTCCTGCTTTCTCTCCATACCCCTTGAGCCCTTTAGCTGTAAGGGCCACATCTAACTCCCTTTTGAATATATCTAACAAACTGGCCTCAACAACTTTCTGTGGTAGAGAATTCCACAGGTTCACAATTCTCTGAGTGAAGAAGTTTCTTCTCATCTCGGCCCTAAAAGGCCTTATCCTTAGACTGTGACCCCTGGTTCTGGACTTCTCCAGCATCGGTAACATTCTTCCTGCACCTAACCTGTCCAATCCCGTCAGAATTTTATATGTTTCTATGAGATCCCCTCTCATTCTTCTAAATTCCAGAGAATATAAGCCATTATCGATCCAGTCTTTCTTCATATGTCAGTCCTGCCATCCCGGGAATCAGTCTGGTGAACCTTCGCTGGACTCCCTCAATAGCAAGGAATGACTGTGTTGGCCTTTCCTTCAAGAACAGAAATGTGTTTTGAGTTTTATGTAGACAGTGGAGAGATTATAGTCATTCAGCATGGTACGTTTTAATCAGGGCTCAACATTGGAGGGTGCCCCAGTCCCTGGGTGGTGTATGGAAATAAATATGTGACGCTGTAAATTAATGCTGTTCTAACCCTATATTAAAAAGAGTGGCTTCTCTGAGACTCCAATTGGGTGAGAAGCAAAAAGTGTGGCACATGGAACATCAGAGTAAAGGTGGGAATGAAAGACAGAAATACAGGGAGAGAAAGACGAGAGAGACAATGCAGAATAATGAGTTGATGCTCTTTTCCAGTATTGACAGGCTGCTGTTACTGGGCCAGGAAGCAGTACCTATGGTTGCCGAAAGTAGCACTGTGATGGAAAACCATGCTGGAACAGGCATTGATTGGGAAAGATTACAAACAGACAGTAGTAACTGAATCAGTCTACCTGGAATTTGGACACATCAGACTCGCTTGCCCAAAGCAGTTATGTTTTCTTTTAAAAATCTAACTTTGAGCCTCAGTTTTAGTACACAAATGTATTTGTATTTTGTCAAAGATACTCACATTTGAGGATTGAATGGTGCAGTGAATTAGCACACTTAATTTTGAACCCTCGGACCAGGATTTGAATCCAACCTGGTATATTGGGGTAAAAAGACTTCTCTTTTTGCCGGCTGTGAGGATCCTTTGTGAAATGAGATTGATCACTCACAACCCAATTTGTAGAAGGGGCGAGGCCATCGTACAATGCTGTCCATAATTTGACATTAACTAGTGAAGTTACCCCAAGAATACATATAATGGAAGGTAAAACTTTTAACGCTAGGCTGCTCTTCTGAGGGCGAGACTGAACCAAATTGTTGTCAATATAGCGCATTCTCTTTTTCAGATGTGTCATGAGTTTTGATGCTGTTACTGCTAATGGTTTCATAATCCTGCATGCGAAGTAGCAAATACAACTATTTATGTTCATGTGTGTACAACACAATAATAAGTATATTCCTACCACGTTAACCTCAGCCTGTGCTTTAATCCCATTAGGATGACAAGGATTTGGTTCATGAGTTTGTCGTTGCTGAGGGTCTGACATGTTTGATAAAAGTAGGAGCAGAAGCAGACCAGAACTACCAGAATTACATCCTGAGAGGTAAGCAGTGCATTCCCTGCTGTCTCTGTGCTTTCTAACGGAAACGCATGGTTTATTTCTTTTCACTCACTGTGTGCCAGAGTTTGTGCAGACCTCATTGTCTGGTGGCTTCAGCTGACACAGTCTGGCCTAGTTTTGGCATGAGGCCTTTGTGGTTGGAGTTGATGTTCGGTTAAATAGGGTAATCTCCCTGTAGCCGGTCTGACATATGGAGGCTTTGCTAATTTTGCTCTGTCTACCTCCGTAGAGGCCTTGTAAGAAGAACATTTAAACATCTTCTGACATCACACTGCAATGACCTTACCACAGAACAATTTCCCCCACCTCCGCCCCCAATCCTGTTCTGGCAGGGAGTCTATCTTGATGCTGCAATAGCGTGAAAATATTCCATAAAATGATTTCAATGTTGATCTTTGGAGCTGGCATGAATATTCAGAGCTGTGTCCTGCTGCGGATTAAACTATATATGGCACAGTAATGAAATGAGCGGCTATGCCCCACATTGAGCTGTCCTACATCTGTCGCGTTGAATCTGCTGTGGCTACATGCAGTTCTGTATGAAGTTGTGGTGACACAAAGGAGATCTGTATAATGCAGCAATGGACATTTAAAACTTTGTGCTGTGAGTTGTTCTAAAGCAGGAGCTCGATAATCGTGGACATTACAGATGCTCTCTGCTGATGTTCTCACACACAGCTCTTGCTCACTCTCTCCCTCTCTCTTGCTCTTTCCCACGCTCTCACCCTCTCTCACTTTCTTCTTCCCTCTTTCTGCTTCACTCTTCCTCTCTCTCACACACATACAGACACAAACAGTAACAGAACATTGAAGTAATGAGCTCTTACAGGCCTTGTTAAAATGAACGATGAGTTTAAAAAATATGGTTTGTGTTTTCTTTTCTACTGAAGCCAATGGGCCATATTTTTTTTTAAAGACTACAAAAGGATCTATATTGTGCTGCCAATTGCACGATTTATCCTTGCTCCAGAACTCTTCATTTGTATTTGGTCTGTGATGCCTCAAGTTATTGTTTGCTTTATCAGCCCAGTGGTTGGAAAAGCATCGTGTTTGTCCGCAGTTTTTCTCTCCTCCTGGAGCCTTGCATTGTAATATATTATCACATGGTTTCTCAATGTTCCGTAGACATCTGGCCTGATCTCCGTTGGAAAAATTGCTTTCTTCCGTTCTCAAATTACTTTATTTTGAACTTAAAAATTCTCATCTGAATCTTCGGTCTCAATAATGTTATTGGCCCTTAAAAAACACATCGTCATCCGTTCAACGTAAGAACGGAATGGTTCGCGAGCTTGGTCATACATGACAAGGCTTCTGATGAATCCCTTAGGTGCAGCCATAATTGTCCCGATCCCGTTGAACAGTGACTCAGCTCGCTACCTGTGTACCTGTGCGAATTAACGCCGCTGTTGCTGTGTGTATATACATGTGAAAGCGAAGCACAGACAATTCTGCATCAGCATTAATGGTAAAACATTGCAAAAATTCAGTTTAGGTGTCCCAGATTCACCTTAAACTTGTCTGCTCCAAGGTTGAACACTGTGTCCTTCCATGATCCTTAAAAGTAGCTTTGGGATCCCATCTTCGTCGCCAAAATGTAATATACATGGGTGGAACAAATGAAGGACAGAGAAACGATGAGTTGCTAGTCCATGTGCTTGCTTTAGCAGGCCAGAGAGAACTGAGCATGCTCAAACTAAACCATGTGACAAACTATTACACCAATCAATCTAGATTGGTCTGTCAGAGAGTTACGAGGGAAAACTAGGATATCCTGAATTACGGGAGCAAAGCTTGGGTCATTTCTGAGCATCAGCAGAACTACAAGATCGAACGGCTGTTTTAAACTAGCTGCTCGAGATTTTAAAATTAATTTATGAAGTCTGTTCTTTGGGAACATTGCTGCGATTGGAAGTGCTTTTAAAGTGTTTCCCTCTCTTTCGGTATGTGTGATCGAAATTGTTGAATAGCTGTGCTGCCTATTAAGACAATGCTACACAGTTCCAACAGACATAAAAAAACAGATTATCTGATCATTATTACTGTTTGTGGGAGCTTGCTTGTGCACAAATTGGCTGGTTCCCACATTACAACAGTGACTATACACCAAAAGTACTTCATTGGTTGTAAAGCGCATTGAGACGTCCAGTGGTGGTGAAAGGCGCTATGTAAATGAAAGTCCTTTCTTTCTTTCCTTCTTTCCATTCGGTTTCAAAGCCAGAAGCAGGTGACTGACTGGCAGACCCTCCCCTCCTCTCCCATCCTCTCACCTCTCCCCCCACCCCTCATACAATAAGCTTCTTGCAATTGATTTTAAGAAGCATTTGCACATTGTAATAAGAAACTACATAAATGTATTTTTTTTTCAGCAGTATTAAAGGAAGAAAACCAGTTGGCATTTCATAGCACTAATTGTATCCTCTTGCAGTGTATCGGTTCCATTGGCCCATGAGACCAGTACCATTTGTTGACAAGTTATTTATAGTCCTTAGAAATCTTTCTGTATCACACATCTTCACTGTCCACTCACAGATGTGTGTCTTCCAATGTTCTCTCCTGAAGGTGGCAAGCTGAAGGCCATCACTTGATTCTCTTCCCTAACCGAATACTTGTGATCTGGAGACTCAGTGTGTGGAAATATTGGCCACGTGCCAAGTCCTACCGCTCAAGGGCCTCATGGCATATCTTTTTAACAGCGTTATTTTTGGAGCCTATTCTTTGAACCAAAGAACACAAAAACTTAAGAATTAGGAGCAAGAGTAGGCCATTCGGCCCCTCGAGCCTGCTCCGCCATTCAATAAGATCATGGCTGATCTTCTACCTCAACTCTACTTTTCTGCACTATCCCCATATCCCTTGATTCCCTGAATATCCAAAAATCTATCGATCTCTTCTTGAATATACTCAACGACTGAGCCTCCACAGCCCTCTGGGGTAGAGAATTCCAAAATTCACCACCCTCTGAGTGAAGAAATTTCTCTTCATCTCAGTCCTATATGGCTGACCTTTTATTCTGGGACCGTGACCCCTGGTTCTGGACTCCCCAGCCAGGGAAAACATCCTCCCTGCATCTACCCTGTCAGGCCTTGTAAGATCAAAGGCATAATCCATCTAATAGAATTAAAGGAGTGCTGTACCAGTTTTTGATATTTTGGATGAAAGAATCTTTAATATTGCAAGTTTACTAATAACAATGATCAATAAAAAAAGAAGTTTTAAAAAAACAACATTTCAGTCACACCTTATCGGAGCTGCCATTTTGTGCCCGAGTAGTTTGCATCTACATCATCGCACTTACCAATAAGCTGCCCCTGTCACTTATGTACATGCTGTCTGTAGCCACCAGATGGTGTCATTGTTGGAGGCCACTGAGCAGATTACACATGGTGCTGCTCTGTTATAAAAGGCCAGGCATTTTGAGACTCATGGACTTTGGGCCGTAATAAAGCAGGAACAATGTTGTACCTTGTTCAGTTAAACAGTACTCAATTTGTACCTTTATTGCATACATAACAGCCCCGTTACCCAGAAAACGTAAGAGCATAAGAAAGAGGAGCAGGAGTAGGCTATTTGGCCCCTCGAGCCTGCTCCGCCATTTACTAAGATCATGACTAATCTGATCATGGACTCAGCTCCACTTCCCTGCCCGCTCCCCATAACCCTTCACTCCCCTACCGTGCAAAAATCTGTCTATCTCCACCTTAAATATATTCACTGGCCCAGCCTCCACAGCTCTCTGGGGCAGAGAATTCAACAGATTTACAACCCTCTAAGGGAAGAAATTCCTCCTCATCTCAGTTTTAAATGGGTGACCCCTTATTCTGAAACTATGCCCCCTAGTTCTAGATTTCCCCACGAGATGAAACATCCCTCTGCATTTTGCTGGAAACAGTCACAAGTGACAATCATAGCATGGACAGCAGGTGCATCATGGCCAGACTAGTTACACAGTGGACTAATTCTGCAAAATAGGGGGGAAGGAAATCCTCTGATTTACATTGAAAAGTACTCTTAGATTTTAAATAAGAACATTTACACTGTTAATTTCATTAAATATATGGCTTTATGGCAACAAAAACAAGTCTAGCATGCGTGAAATCAAAATACTGCACAGGAATGTTCTCGTTGCGAGTGCCAGTGTATTACTTCGGATCAGTACAGCTTTATTGAAGATCTGATATAAGATGGCATGTTGAACACTAAAAGCACTCTGATCCCTTGGATCAGTGTGCCAGCCTGTTGTTGTGTACATTCCAGATCACAGTTACTGTAACACTGATTGCAATAGTTGTTTGGGCTGGCATCAGGCATGTTGAAAAAATTCGGAGCTTCTTAACTCTACAAGTGCCAAAAGATTTTTATTTACCTTTTTCGCAAAATAAGTGAAATAGTAGGTGAAATATCAGGTGTGTTGGTCTGTCTCCATGGCAACTGGAATGATGGGTGTGACTGTGAGCCCATTGTATGCTGTGTTTCCTGTAAATGGGACGGTTGCAAGTGTGTGGGGAGGTACAGCTACATTAGAAACAAAACTGTCCATGCTTTTTAGTACTTTCAGTTAAAGATTCTCCTGTAAAGTTTCTAATGAGTATTGGAAAATGCATTTAGAGGAATAGCCAGAGCTAAAAGGAGTCTCTGATTTATAGTTCCTCAAATCAGCAGAGGGGAGAAAGGGTGACTTATGTCAGAGCAAAGTCTTGATCTTCATTGGGGATCAGACAAGAAGATGGTGATCCAATGGTTTACCAAAAGGAGATTGAATAAATCTATGGATACCTTTCCTGGATAAATCCGTGGATGCCTTTCCAGGGTAAATCCGTAGATGCCTTTCCTGGGTAAATCCGTGGATACCTATCCTGGATAAATCTGTGGATGCCTTTCCTGGATAAATCTGTGGATGCCTTTCCTAGATGTGCTCCTGTGCATTCAAGCATCTGATTTCACAGCAGTATTGGCACAGCCCGGCAAATGGGTTACTTAATAACATTTTTGTTCAGAGATTGTGTGTGACTTGGGTATGTCTAATTGTATAAGCATACACTAGTGTGGATATATAGCCATTAGCTGATATGTTCATGCCACCTTATCATAGAAACATAGAAACATAGAAAATAGGTGCAGGGGTAGGCCATTCGGCCCTTCGAGCCTGCACCGCCATTCAATGAGTTCATGGCTGAACATGCAACTTCAGTACCCCATTCCTGCTTTCTCGCCATACCCCTTGATCCCCCTAGTAGTAAGGACTACATCTAACTCCTTTTTGAATATATTTAGTGAATTGGCCTCAACAACTTTCAATGGTAGAGAATTCCACAGGTTCACCACTCTCTGGGTGAAGAAGTTTCTCCTCATCTTGGTCCTAAATGGCTTACCCCTTATCCTTAGACTGTGACCCCTGGTTCTGGACTTCCCCAACATTGCGAACATTCTTCCTGAATCTAACCTGTCTAAACCCGTCAGAATTTTAAACGTTTCTATGAGATCCCCTCTCATTCTTCTGAACTCCAGTGAATACAAGCCCAGTTGATCCAGTCTTTCTTGATAGGTCAGTCCCGCCATCCCGGGAATCAGTCTGGTGAACCTTCGCTGCACTCCCTCAATAGCAAGAATGTCCTTCCTCAAGGTAGGAGACCAAAACTGTGCACAATACTCCAGTTGTGGCCTCACCAAGGCCCTGTACAACTGTAGTAATACCTCCCTGCCTCTGTACTCAAATCCCCTTGCTATGAAGGCCAACATGCCATTTGCTTTCTTAACTGCCTGCTGTACCTGCATGCCAATCTTCAATGACTGATGTACCATGACACCCAGATCTCATTGCACCTCCCCTTTTCCTAATCTGTCACCATTCAGATAATAGTCTGTCTCTCTGTTTTTACCACCAAAGTGGATAACCTCACATTTATCCACATTATACTTCATCTGCCAAGCATTTGCCCACTCACCTAACCTATCCAAATCACTCTGCAGCCTCATAGCATCCTCCTCGCAGCTCACACTGCCACCCAGCTTAGTGTCATCCGCAAATTTGGAGAGACTACATTTAATCCCCTCGTCTAAATCATTAATGTACAATGTAAACAGCTGGGGCCCCAGCACAGAACTTTGTGGTACCCCACTAGTCACTGCCTGCCATTCTGAATAGTACCCATTTACTCCTACTCTTTGCTTCCTGTCTGTCAACCAGTTCTCGATCCACGTCAGCACACTATCCCCAATCCCATGTGCTTTAACTTTGCACATTAATCTCTTGTGTGGGACCTTGTCGAAAGCCTTCTGAAAGTCCAAATACACCACATCAACTGGTTCCCCCTTGTCCACGTTAATGGAAACATCCTCCAAAAATTCCAGAAGATTTGTCAAGCATGATTTCCCTTTCACAAATCCATGCTGACTTGGACCTATCATGTCACCTCCTCTTTCCAAATGCACTGCTATGACATCCTTAATAATTGATTCCATCATTTTACCCGCTACCGATGTCAGGCTGACCGGTCTATAATTCCCTGTTTTCTCTCTCCCTCCTTTTTTAAAAAGTGGGGTTACATTGGCTACCCTCCACTCCATAGGAACTGATCCAGAATCTATGGAATGTTGGAAAATGACTGTCAATGCATCCGCTATTTCCAAGGCCACCTCCTTAACTACTCTGGGATGCAGTCCATCAGGCCCTGGGGATTTATCGGCCTTCAATCCCATCAATTTCCCCAACACAATTTCCTGACTAATGAGGATTTCCCTCAGTTCCTCCTTCTTACTCGACTCTCTGACCCCTTTTATATCCGGAATGTTGTTTGTGTCCTCCTTAGTGAATACCGAACTAAAGTACTTGTTCAATTGGTCTGCCATTTCTTTGTTCCCCATTATGACTGCCCCTGATTCTGACTGCAGGGGACCTACATTTGTCTTTACTAACCTTTTTCTCTTTACATATCTATAGAAGCTTTTGCAGTCCGTGTTAATGTTCCCTACAAGCTTCCTCTCGTACTGTATTTTCCCTGCCCTAATCAAACCCTTTGTCCTCCTCTGCTGAGTTCTAAATTTCTCCCAGTCCCCGGGTTCGCTGCTATTTCTGGCCAATTTGTATGCCACTTCCTTGGCTTTAATACTATCCCTGATTTCCCTTGATAGCCACGGTTGAACCACCTTCCCTTTTCTATTTTTACGCCAGATAGAGATGTACAATTGTTGTAGTTCGTCTCTAAATGTCTGCCATTGCCCATCCACTGTCAACCCCTTAAGTATCATTCGCCAATCTATCCTAGCCAATTCATGCCTCATACCTTCAAAGTTACCCTTCTTTAAGTTCTAGACCATGGTCTCTGAATTAACTGTTTCATTCTCCATCCTAATGTAGAATTCCACCATATTTTGGTCACTCTTCCCCAAGTGGCCTCGCACAACGAGATTGCTAATTAGTCCTCTTTCATTACACAACACAACACCACCCAGTCTAAGATGGCCTCCCCCCGAATTGGTTCCTCGACATATTGGTCTCGAAAACCAGCCCTTATGCACTCCAGGAAATCATCCTCCACCGTATTGCTTCCAGTTTTGTTAGCCCAATCTATATGCATATTAAAGTCGGCCATGATAACTGCTGCACCTTTATTGCATGCACCCCTACTTTCCTGTTTGATGCCCTCCCCAACATCACTACTACTGTTTGGAGGTCTGTACACAACTCCCACTAAAGTTTTTTGCCCTTTGGTGTTCTGCAGCTCTACCCAGATAGATTCCACATCATCCAAGCTAATGTCCTTCCTAACTGTTGCATTAATCTCCTCAATGCTACCCCACCTCCTTTTCCTTTTATTCTATCCTTCCTGAATGTTGAATACCCTTGGATGTTGAGTTCCCAGCCCTGATCATCCTGGAGCCACGTCTCTGTAATCCCAATCACATCATATCTGTTAACATCTATTTGCACAGTTAATTCATCCACCTTATTACGGATACTCCTTGCATTAAGACACAAAGCCTTCAGGCTTGTTTTTTTAACACCCTTTGTCCTTTTAGAATTATGATGTAGTGTGGCCATTTTTGTTTCTTGCCTTTATTTACTCGGCCTTCCACTATTGCTTTCCATGCCATATGGAAATAAAACGGCAATTAATTAAACCTATACAGTACTCAGTAAGGTACCTTGGCAGTGGTTGTCACACTGGCATTAAATCCATAGCTTGTGGGAATCTGTGTGATGATGTGATCGTTGTACCAAATGCTATGGTATTGAATTGAGAATTTGGATTCTGATGTAGAGTACTGACCATTTCAAAGCAGCCATCTATCTGTTATGGCAAACACCACAATCCTGAAACAGTCACGGTGTGTTGAAGGATATTGATTTCTGTCACGGAGTCACTCGTGTATGTACTCAGGCCAACCGTTTCTTACTGAAATATGCCGATGTAGAAAGATGAGTCCAAGATGAGTTGGAAGTTGAGGACTCCTGAGTTAGGCAAGGATTGAGTGGGAGTTGGTTAGGATGAATAACGTAGGTATTTGTGATCACTATTACTTTCCAATCACTCATTGTATTGTGACAGTTACGTCCCGAAGAATTATATAATTGAAGTCATCTCCAATCTTTATCCATATTAAGCATTTGCTATATTCTTTTATCCACATAGATTATAATGTCAAATATACTGTTATGGTGACTACAATTTTGTGCGTGAGACTATAATATTTACAGTGAGAGTTATATATTTTTGAATTCAGTTTTATGTAGTCTTGCACTGTAGTAATTTCTATTTCAGTTATTAGGTAATTGGGAAGGAGCCAGACTTGGACTTGCTGATTGAGATACTGCAAAGTGGCCATGTGAATTTTGGCCAGTTCGGCCGATCCAATGGGTGACTGCATTAGACATGCTCCACTCGAGAAATGCTGTTGAAATTCTCAGTGTTAATTTGAATTATTGCACTGGATTTGCCCCCGTAGACTGTATTAAACAGGCCCGTAACCATTCTCTCCAACGGCTACTTCAGCAATGGAGTTTTTATTTATTGTAGAATACTTAATCTGCCAATAAAAACAGAAAAACAGCAGGTCAGGCAGTATCTGTGGAAAGAGAAAGAGAGTTGACATTTCAGGTCGATGACCTTCTATCAGAACTCATCGGATCTCTGGCTGCCTTCAGACAGTAACCAGGTCATCAACCTGAAACGTTAACTCTGTTTCTCTCTCTACAGATGCTGCCTGACCCACTGAGTATTTCCAGCATTTTCTGTTTTTATTTCAGATTTCCAGCATCCGTATTATTTTGCTTTTGTCTTAGCCTGCCAAGTTCTGGTTCAAAAGCAGCCTTGTCGCAATCCACTCGATGCCTTTCTGCTGATCCAGGAAGGTTAGTGAGCTGGTGCCTTATTAAAATTCAAACCAGGGTGCAACTGCATGAGCAGAACTCGTGCCTTCACCTCCCTTGTTCCCATCATTCTCACTAATAAGCCAGTTAGTCAAACGCTAAGGATCCAAAATTTGGATCAAATTAATGAGCTTGTAGCACTGCCCGGTGTTATCGAGGACAGCCAACACTGATTTGTTAAAGGTGAGTCACGTTTAACATTTTTAATCAAGTTTTTTGGAAAAAAAAACTAATTAGATAGATAAAGGAAATGCATTAGATGTAGTCTATATGGAGTTTCAGAAGGTGTTCAATAAAGTGTCTCACGGGAGGTCTGTTACAAAATTTCAGACGTGTAGTTTAAATGGAGTAACGTGGGCAAAGTGAATACCATCTCAGAATTTGCTGGTGAGACAAAAGTCGTTAGTTTATCAAACAGCAAGATGGACCATAAAAGGCTTCAGGAAGACCGACTGGTTTGCGGGACCAGCAGCTAGGTAGCAGCTGCAATAAATGGGGAGACATACGAGAGAGTGTGGGTGTCAGCCATGGCTCAGTGGGTAGCACTTTCGCCTCCGCGTCAGAAGATTGTGGGTTCAAGCCCTTCTCCAGAGACTTCAGCACAAAATCTAGGCTGACACTCCAGTGCAGTACTGAGGGGTGTACTGTACTGTCGGAGGATGAGACGTAAAACCGAGGCCCATCTGCCCTCTGGCGATGATGTAAAAGATCCCATGGTACTATTCAAAGAAAAGCAGGGGAGTTTTCCCCGGTGTCCTGGCCAAATGTTCATCCCTCAACCAACATTACTGAAACTGATTATCTGGCCATTATCACATTGCTGTTTGTGGTAGCTTGCTGTGCATAAATTGTCTTCTGCGTTTTCTACATTACAACAGTGATTACACTTCAAAATTACTTAATTGACTGTAAAATGCTTTGGGATGTCCTGAGTTTGTGAAAGGTGCTATATATGATTGAAAGACTTTATTTAAGATAATACCTTTTTGAAAGAAAAACAAAGAACAAAGAATACACTTAATGACCAGATGCTGATGGGTGTGACTGAACAGAGATACCTAGGGGTTCAAGTCCATTCTTTTCTGAAAGTGCGAGTGCAGGTAGATGAAGCCATGAAAAGACCAGTAGAATTTTGAGTTTTATAAATGGGGGATAGAATAAGGAAGTAATGATGAATTTGCTTAAGGCCACAGTTGGAGTAGTGTGTGCAGATCGGGGCACCCTGTTATGGAAAGGAGGTGAAACCCCTGAAGCTTAGATTCAACAAGATGAAAGACTTGAGAATTTGGACCAGATTTTGCTCTTAAAAATAATGGCAAGATTAATGGCGCTCACCGTTATTTATGCGTAAATGGTACAACAACTCCAGTGAGCAGCAGATGCGTGGTTAAATGCTGTTCGAGTTGCGCCACTCCGCCGTTGGCTTCACAAAGACGGCATCTCACTGCCTGCCTCACCATCGATATCCATTCACCGGCGTGAAGCTGCTGTATTTGCGCGGTTGACACAAACTAAACTCGCCACAGAACGTTAAATCTTATTATTACAAGCATAAGTACCCTTTTAACGAGGTGATAATCAATTACTGCCAATCAACCCATGTGGCACTGAAAATTAACTATTACAAGGTGGAGTCTCATTGGATATTAAGGGAATCAAGGGATATGGGGACAGTGCAGGAAAGTGGAGTTGAGGTAGAAGATCGGCCATGATCTCATTGAATGGTGGAGCAGGCTCGAGGGGCCAAATGGCCTACTCCTGCTCCTATTTCTTATGTTCCTTCGGAGATTTTAAAATCATCAAATTTAAAATGTGTTAAATTTCTTTTTACTTTTTCTTTCTGTCTAATTTTTTCTCTCTCTCTCTCTTAATCTTTCCCTCCCTATCTTTATTTCTCTTTCATACCTGTTTTGACATTGACTTCACTCAGTCTAATTTACACTACCTTCTCAGTCCTTTCACTGTTTGTTTCTCAATCCTTCAATCTGATCGGTTAAGGAGACACCTTATTGCTTTCCCTGTTCACTCAGGTCCCAGATGCTGGGTTTCTCTCAGTGTCATGTTATAAGAACATAAGAAATAGGAGCAGGAGAAGGCCATTTGGCCCCTCGAGCCTGCTCCGCCATTTAATAAGATCATGGCTGATCTGATCATGGACTCAGCTCCACTTCCCCGCCCGCTCCCCATAACCCTTTATCCCCTTATCGTTTAAGAAACTGTCTATTTCTGTCTTAAATGTATTCAATGTCCCAGCTTCCACAGCTCTCTGAGACAGCAAATTCCACAAATTAACAAGCCTCTGAGAGAAGAAATTCCTCCTCATCTCTGTTTTAAATGGACGGCCCCTTATTCTAAGATCATGCCCTCTAGTTCTAGTCTCCCCCATCAGTGGAAACATCCTCTCTGCATCCACCTTGTCAAGCCCCTTCATAATCTTATACGTTTCGATAAGATCACCTCTCATTCTTCTGAATTCCAATGAGTAGAGGCCCAACCTACTCAATCTTTCCTCATAAGTCAACCCCCTCATCCCCGGAATCAACCTTGTGAACCTTCTCTGAACTGCCTCCAAAGCATGTATATCCTTTCGTAAATATGGAAACCAAAACTGCATGCAGTATTCCAGGTGTGGCCTCACCAATACCCTGTATAGCTGTAGCAAGACTTCCCTACTTTTATACTCCATCCCCTTTGCAATAAAGACCAATATACCATTGGCCTTCCTGATCACTTGCTGTACCTACATACTATCCTTTTGTGTTTCATGCACACCTTCAGTAACTTTCCAAACAAATAAACTTAAAATCTGGACATGCAAGGGCAAGTCTAACTAATGGCAGATGCTGTGCTACAGCAAAATCTGGGCCAATGGGACTATTTCAACTGCAGCAGGGAAGGTAAAGAGGGGACTTAGTAAAGATTTATAAAATGATAAACATTTTGATTGAATATGGAAAGACTTCCTTTAAGTTGGGAGTCCGGGTCGAATGGTCTTTGATTTAAAGGAGCATGGAATGTTTTGCAATTGGGCAGAGGCTACTGCACCTTTTATGGAAAAACTGGATTCAAAGGAAGAGACAGGGCTAAGGAAGTGAGAGGGTCTGTGGGTTGGTTTTGAATTGATACAGGGCAATGGGAGAGGGCAAGCTGTGGAGAGAGAGCAGGGCAGGGGGATTAGTTCAGGATTGTATTCACTGGAGTTCAGAAGAATGAGAGGGGACCTCATAGAAACGTTTAAAATTCTGACGGGTTTAGACAGGTTAGATGCAGGAAGAATGTTCCCAATGTTGGGGAAGTCCAGAACCAAGGGTCACAATCTAAGGGTAAGGGGTAAGCCATTTAGGACCAAGATGAGGAGAAACTTCTTCATCCAGAGAGTGGTGAACCTGTGGAATTATCTACCACAGAAAGTTGTTGAGGCCAATTCACTAAATATATTCAAAAAGGAGTTAGATGAAGTCCTTACTACTAGGGGAATGAAGGGGTATGGCGAGAAAGCAGGAATGGGGTACTGAAGTTGCATGTTCAGCCATGGAATGATGGAATCAATTATTAAGGATGTCATAGCAGTGCATTTGGAAAGAGGTGACATGATAGGTCCAAGTCAGCATGGATTTGTGAAAGCGAAATCATGCTTGACAAATCTTCTGGAATTTTTTGAGGATGTTTCCAGTAGAGTGGACAAGGGAGAACCAGTTGATGTGGTATATTTGGACTTTCAGAAGGCGTTTGACAAGGTCCCACACAAGAGATTGATGTGCAAAGTTAGAGCACATGGGATTGGGGGTAGTGTGCTGACATGGATTGAGAACTGGTTGTCAGACAGGAAGCAAAGAGTAAGAGTAAATGGGTACTTTTCAGAATGGCAGGCAGTGACTAGTGGGGTACCGCAAGGTTCTGTGCTGGGGCCCCAGCTGTTTACACTGTACATTAATGATTTAGATGAGGGAATTAAATGTAGTATCTCCAAATTTGCGGATGACACTAAGTTGGGTGGCAGTGTGAGCTGCGAGGAGGATGCTGTGAGGCTGCAGAGCGACTTGGATAGGTTAGGTGAGTGGGCAAATGCATGGCAGATGAAGTATAATGTGAATAAATGTGAGGTTATCCACTTTGGTGGTAAAAACAGAGAGACAGACTATTATCTGAATGGTGACAGATTAGGAAAAGGGGAGGTGCAAAGAGACCTGGGTGTCGTGGTACATCAGTCATTGAAGGTTGGCATGCAGGTGCAGCAGGCGGTTAAGAAAGCAAATGGCATGTTGGCCTTCATAGCAAGGGGATTTGAGTACAGGGGTAGGGAGGTGTTGCTACAGTTGTACAGGGCATTGGTGAGGCCACACCTGGAGTATTGTGTACAGTTTTGGTCTCCTAACCTGAGGAAGGACATTCTTGCTATTGAGGGAGTGCAGCGAAGGTTCACCAGACTGATTCCCGGGATGGCGGGACTGACCTATCAAGAAAGACTGGATCAACTGGGCTTGTATTCACTGGAGTTCAGAAGAATGAGAGGGGACCTCATAGAAACATTTAAAATTCTGACGGGGTTAGACAGGTTAGATGCAGGAAGAATGTTCCCAATGTTGGGGAAGTCCAGAACCAGAGTTCACAGTCTAAGGATAAGGGGTAAGCCATTTAGGACCGAGATGCGGAGGAACTTCTTCACCCAGAGAGTGGTGAACCTGTGGAATTCTCTACCACAGAAAGTTGTTGAGGCCAATTCACTAAATATATTCAAAAAGGAGTTAGATGAGGTCCTTACTACTAGGGGGATCAAGGGGTATGGCGAGAAAGCAGGAATGGGGTACTGAAGTTGAATGTTCAGCCATGAACTCATTGAATGGCGGTGCAGGCTAGAAGGGCCGAATGGCCTACTCCTGCACCTATTTTCTATGTTTCTATGAACTCATTGAATGGCGGTGCAGGCTAGAAGGGCTGAATGGCCTACTCCTGCACCTATTTTCTATGTTTCTATGATACAGGGCTATGGGGAGAGAGCGGGGCAGTGGGATTAGTTTGGGATAGATATAGGGCTGTGGAGAGAGAGCAGGGCAGTGAGATTAGTTTGGGATTAATACAGGGCCATGAGGAGAGAGCAGGGTGGTGGGATTAGTTTGGCATAGATACAGGGCTATGGGGAGAGAGCTAGGCAGTAGAATTAGTTTTAAATTGCTCTAGCAAAGTGTCAGCAAAGTCCAAATGTCCTCCTTTAAATCTAGCCTGACAATCCAGTGCAGGACTGAGGGAGTGCTGCACTGTCGGAGAATGCTGTCTTTCGGATGAGATGTTAAACCAAGGCCCCGTCTGCACTCTCAGGTGGATGTAAAAGATCGATGGTACTATTTCGAAGAAGAGCAGGGGCGTTATCCTTGGTGTCCTGGCCAATATTTATCCCTCAATCAACATAACAAAAACAGATTATCTGTCATTACCGCATTGCTGTTTGTGGGAGCTTGCTGTGCGCAAGTTGGCTACCGCATTTCCTACATTACAACAGTGGCTACACTCCAAAAGTACTTCATTGGCTGTAAAGCGCTTTGAGACTGTGAAAGGCGCTATATAAATGTAAGTCTTTTTCCTTTTGTGCTTTAAATTTCTGTGGCTCTCTGGTTAACCTAGGCAATTCACTGAAGCTTTAAAGCATGTGACTTGCTACAGTGGCAGATCATTTGTTACTGTCCCACTTGGCCAATTAAAATGGTAAATGATTGGATGAAACTCATCTGTGATCTTTAATGACTTTGTTTTATTTTTGTACCGGGTGCAATACCCTATAGCATTCTGCCATTAGGAACGAGAAAGGCAGGGTACACCATGGTTCCGTAAAGGTTTACTCCAGTTCAAACACTTCTCCTTCAAGTTCCCAGTTTTCTGCCAGAAACTGACATCTTGCCACCCAGTGTATCCACTAACATTCCTTGTTTAGAACACAACCTCGGAAAGACATTTGAGCCACACATCCAAGGAAAATTTCTGCAGCGTTAAAGAAAGATCTTTCATTTATCTTGCGCCTTTCATGACGTCCGGACGTCCCAACCTCCTGCCGTAATTTTGGCAGAAACGGTGTATACGACTGTTGACACCTATCTCCGCCTTCTCCACCAAGGTTACATTGGACGAAATTTAAACCCACGCAAAAATTCCAGGCATTGTTTTTCAAGCTGATTCCGTTACACCCAGGACATGAGATAAAAGGCAATGCTTATATTGTCGGGAACAACTTCAATAGAAAGAGTAAGTGAGTGAAATCTGGAGTTTTCGAACAGGCTTTTGATTGATGTAAAATCAGCAAGTAAAACCCATTAGTCAGGTGGTTTCCTTGCCCCCGGCACAAGCTTATAGTGAGGCTGCGTCAAGTGCTGCAGAATCTTACACGAACACAGTTATGTCACGCTCATCATCAGCTAACAGGTGCCCTTTCTCACTAGACGTGATACAGAATGCAAGAGCCTCCACGACCCGTCCCTCCACCTCAGATAAAGATTCCTGATACACCACAGCCTCTCGTTATATGGGGGTCCAACCTTCCTGTCTTTGTGAGTCCCTTCGTTAAAAACTGTAAACAATGACAATAGACAGACCACCACTTCTCAGTTTAAAATCTATTTTTCTGTAATGAAGTCCAACTAAAAGCATTCTCCTCCCAGGTGAAGTTAAAGAAAGAAAGACTTTGATTTCTATAGCGCCTTTCACGACCACCGGATGTCTCAAAGCGCTTTACAGCCAATGAAGTACTTTTTGGAGTGTAGTCACTGTTGTAATGTAGGAAACGCAGCAGCCAATTTGTGCACAAGCAAGCTCCCACAAACAGCAATGTGATAATGACCAGATAATCTGTTTTTTTTGTTATGTTGATTGAGGGATAAATATTAGCCAGGACATCCGGGATAACTCCCCTGCTCTTCTTTGAAATAGTGACATGGGATCTTTTACTGCCACTTGAGAGAGAGCAGACGGGGCCTCGGTTTAACATCTCATCCGAAGGATGGCACCTCGAGCAGTGCCGTGTGTCAGCCAGATTTGTTTGTGCTCAAGTCCCTGGAGTGGGACTTGAACCCAGAACCTACAGGCTCAGAGGCGAGTGTGCTACCCACTGAGTCATAGTTATGGATCAGTGCCGCTGGGCAGGCCACATTGTTCGTGTTATGTATGTAACTATGTAATACTTGCCACCAGAGGGCGCGACTGTTGGAGTCCTAATGGTCACCTGCACACACATGCAGGGCCAGTATAAAAAGTTGGCTGCCATGTTGTTTAGGCACTCTGGAGTTGTAATAAAGAAGACTAAGGTCACACTAAGTTTAGTTCACAGTACTCAGCCTCATGAAGTTCTTGTATACACAACAGTTCGCATGCCTGACACAAGACTCCCAAAGCAAGCGCTCTACTCGGAACTCCTTCACGGCAAACGAGCCAAAGGTGGGCAGAGGAAACATTTCAAGGACACCCTCAAAGCCACCTTAATAAAATGCAACATCCCCACTGACACCTGGGAGTTTCTGGCCAAAGACCGCCCTAAGTGGAGGAAGTGCATCTGGGAGGGCGCTAGGCACCTTGAGTCTCATCGCCGAGAGCATGCAGAAAACAAGCGCAGACAGCGGAAGGAGCATGTGGCAAACCAGACTCCCCACCCACCATTTCCTTCAACCACTGTCTGTCCCACCTGTGACAGAGACTGTAATTCTCGTATTGAACTGTTCAGTCAACTTAAGAACTCATTTTTAGAGTGGAAGCAAGCCTTCCTCGATTTCGAGGGACTGTGTATGATGATGAGTTATGGATGGATTTAGAATGTTTTCCCCATTGAAGCAGCAGCACTGAGAGATAGACATTTTAAAAACTGGTAGGTCAGTGAAACTCAAAACGGGCAAACCCAGCACAGCAAGCAATAGAAGCACATGCCCAGTCAGACGGAGCTCGCGAGCGGCTTCTGGTGACGGATTATAATTCGATCAGCCAGATTAATATAACACCAGTTGTTTATAGCACCCTCACTAATAAAGTAGGCATTTAATTATTGATTGGCACAACGCCTCAGTTTTAAAAAGCATACAGCGGCCTTTCCTTTTTGGCCAGAACTTGACCACGAACAGCCCAGTGTGACTCTGTGCCATCTCCACTCTGTGTCCCAGCGATAGCAAGGCTGAGATCCAGGGGCAACATGCAGGGGATAGTGGGTACGCTTTTTATTGTCATGTTACGATGGAGCTGCAGTGCTGTATCGATTGTTTTGTTCCGCGATGGCGTGCTATTCTCACCGTGAGGCACTTTGCCTCGAGCCAGCTGACAACAACTGATGAGAGACGCCTCTCATGGCCTGGCAGATCTGAATGACGGGCAGCCCTGACACTCAAACGCCAGCCCCCCCTCCCAACCGCCCCCCCCACTTCCCCGAATCCCCTCGGCTTCCCAGGCATCCGGCTGTGCTGCAGTCTGTAGTGTGGCTATTTTTAAAATGATGTAATTGGCAGGTTGGTAATGAAGCACAAAACAGCTGACAATGACCTGCGGAGCACTGGCAGCTGCTTTCAGTCCCGATCGCTATAAAAAATTCCAGCCGTGATGGTACAGAGCAGATAAGCCATTTATCCACAGTAAAGCTCATAAGAAAAAGTATGTTCTATCTTGTATTCAGAAACCACAAAGCAGCTCGAATGTAGCAATATTTGGCAGATTTACACAGAAAGGAGAGAGGTGAAAGGAATTGGATAATCAGGTTATTCTCCTCTACTTCAAAAGATGTGCTGCTATTTCACCCCCAAATTTCTATATTCTAATTGTCCAATTACAGTACTATGCATCTGCAATGATTCCAAGGAATCATAGACTGATACAACACACAAGGAGGTCATTCAGCCCATCATGCCTGTTCCGGCTCTTTGAAAGATCTATCCAATTAGTCCCACTCCCTTGCTCTTTCCTCGTAGCCCAGCAAATTGTTCCTTCTTCAAGTATATATCATGTAACGTTTCCTACATTGCAACAGATACTACACTTCAAAAAGTACTTAATTGGCTGTAAAGTGCTTTGGGACGATCGGTGGTCGTGAAAGGCACTATAGAAACGCAACTCATACTTTCTTTTTCAAGTATATATCTAATTCCATTTTGAAAGTTATTATTGAATCTGCTTCCATCATCCTTTCAGGTAGCGCATACCAGATCATAACTCTCTGCATACTTCATATAACCAGTCTGAAATCATCATCATAGGCAGTCCCTCGAAATCGAGGAAGACTTGCTTCCTCTCCAAAAGTGAGTTCTGAGGTGACTGAACAGTCCAATTCTGGAATTACAGTCTCTGTCACAGGTGGGACAGACAGTGGTTGGACGAAAGGGTGGGTGGGGAGTCTGGTTTGCCATACGCTCTTTCCGCTGCCTGCGCTTGTTCTCTGCATGCTCTCGGCGACGAAACTCGAGGTGCTCAGCGCCCTCCCGGATGCTCTTACTCCACTTAGGACAGTCTTTGGCCAGGGATTCCCAGGTGTCGGTGGGGATGTTGCACTTTATCAAGGAGGCTTTGAGGGTTTCAAATGGCAAGCGGTCACAACACTCGTATGAGTAACTGCTGCAGAATTCAGAGTTTAAAAGGCAATATTATCCATATAGTCAGTAGGCCTTTAGTGGAGTTCAAAATCATAGGTATCTGGTAATAAGCAAAATAATACAGCTTTTTGGTCTTTTCCTTAGAAATAGCTTAAATGGCTTCTGGCTTTCTTAATCTAACCACATTGAAGGAAAAATGTTACGGCCTCATTTTCTTTTCTTGCATTCCTTTTTCCTGCCCCTTGACCTCTCTTTTCTTTCCCCTTTTCTTGCCCTTTGACCTCCTTTGCCTTGCCACTTGCCTCTTTCTTATAGCACTGTCTTCCTGTTTCTTTCAGAGCAGCTGCCCAGCCCTACATTTAGCAGTTAAAGCTCTGCTCTGCTTTGGAATGTCCATTCTTGTCTAGAAGTGAACCAGAATAAATGAGGCCTGTTGCAAGATTAGTTTCTGCTGGTTTAGTGACTGTTGAACACTAGTTTTCGCCACTAATACTCTGTCGCTCTCCTGAAGATGCCGCCTTACATTGGGTTCTGGTTTCACATGCACTGGCTGCTCTCCAGATCCTCGCCCCAGTATGTGTTCTTCATATGTGAGCCTCAATAGTGAGTGCTGGTCGTGGAATAGAGAGTGTGGGTGATGGGGGAACAGTACAGCAAAGCCTAATCCGGTCCTCTCCTGATATCAAAACGCTAAGAGCAGGAACCCTGTCTCAGGCCAATTGTAGTGTACCTATTGCCACCCTGCTTAATTCAGTACCAACTGGGGATCTAACCTAGGGGCCTTACAGGTCTGTATGATTTAGTTCTACTTTGGACAAGTGTAATGGTCAACTGAGCCTTTTATTGTCTGCGGTTCAATGGCCCAGAAACAGTTAAAATCAAATTCAGCAAACAATATCCTTTTCCAGAAAACTTTCACTTTATGAACATAATCCTGATTGCACCAGGCCCCAGACTGTGCGAATGTAGCTCCTGTGAGTTGAGTTCCAGTCAGGGCACTATAATTGTCACTGCCCCTGGGCTAGGAAAGGGGAATATCAGCCAGGCTTCCTGCTCCTAATAACAAGCCAGTGACTCCTACTGAAAGGAGCCTGCGTGTGGATATTGGCTGAGGTCAGGATCAGGTAGGATAGGATGTCGCAGTGGTTAAATCCTGTTGGCATTCACTTTCATTACCCATTCTTGGGACAGTGCCCAACAGGATTCACAGTGCCCTGCGGGTGGGGGGAAGCGAATTAGGTGGAAATAAATATTTTATGCCAATTCCTTTTTTTGGCTTCAAAAAGCGAGGAAGGGAATACCGTACTGATACCCTTTAAACAGAGGCATTCTACTTTAAAAGACTTTTTAATAGATTCAGGTCTATATAGGATTCAGTGAAAGGAAGGATTCCTGAAACTCTCTAGAATAATTCAAAGAACTGGAAGAGACGCAAGCTTTTACAGCTGAAAGGTCTTGCACTGGGAAGAGCTTGCTCAGAGCTGCAGACATTTCCCCCGAGTTCCAGGCTGTGGTAGACTTTATTTTACTGCTTGCCTTAATTGAAGACGATCTACATTTAATAAGTTTGTAGAACTATCACTTTAGATCTTGAAATAGCAGAAAAGGTTATGCTTGGAACATGTCTCACGAGGACCCAGAAGTATTTGCCTTGCAGTATTTCTTTATAATAGAATTGAAATCTAGGAAATTAAAACAACCTCTTGCAGCACTGGTTTATTTGCCTTTGGATTCCGAGTGTCGCTCATCTCCAGTGGAGAGCGTCTGCTTGCTGCGGATATTTTCTCAAAGGAGGGAAATTGAACCGTGCCAGACTAGCCATAACAAATAGACTGCTGCCTTTCTGAGCACCGCGCCTCCCGGGTGTAAGGGTGACAATTAGTTAACATTTCGGTTAATAAGCTTTGGTTTCTAAAATCTGTTATTGCTAATGTCTTTTACACAAACACAGTAACCAGTGAGGTTGCAGGAAAGTGACCGAGTACTAACGTTCCCCTCGGGCACTAGTTTATCAGGTTTTGATAGCCCTACAATTCCAGTCAGCGTTTATTTTGCTGCAGTACTGGGTTAATTTATACCTAGAAAACTTAAGACTGCTGAGGGAGCATTTAATAGGATGCAAAACCTGTTCTCAGTACGCTTTTAATTATCCTTTAACTAGCTTTTCGGGGGAGAAGGGGTTTAGTCAGCGGCACCATGCACCAGGAGAGTCAGTGCCATTGGGCTCAGTTTTCCCCAAAGCTTTTCTTTGGCCTACTTGAAGAGTTACGCCCGTTTTTTTTTGGGGTTTAAGTATGGCAAAAAAAATGTTCTAAGTTTCCCCGTTGGATTTCTTCATTTTGGCGCAGCCTAACTCGCCCTTGAGTTTTGGGGATGGAGCCTGTCAATAATGCAACCATCATGCAACGGTAATCTTCATGTAACTGTAACCTTCATGCAACTCCTGTACACTGTACTTATACCCTAGAAATGCACACCCTGACCACAGGGGGTGAACTTGTGGGAGACACTCCTCACCTGGGTTTCTAGGTTTCAAAGGGGAGGTCCCACCCAGGGTCAGCACTCCTTGGTCCTGGGAATAAAGGTTAAGGTCACGTAGTGACTGTGTCTGCAGTACATGCCTCGTGTGAGTTTGTAGTACGGTGCAGGGACACCACAGAGCCTTGATCTGCCAAAAAGATCGGGTTGCCACGGTAAATAGGGACACTGCGGGCTGAGGCTGTAAAGTGAAACATACAGCCAGCTTGCAACACATTAAAACACATTAGAATATATTGCAGCAACTTACCTCCAATTATTAAAGTGCCCCCCTCCCGTTGTCGGTGCTGATCCCCGCCCCTATCCCAGTCTGCTACCCGGTCTGCTTCCCCTGCCCGCCCCAAGCCTCGAGTGCCTTGCCGGTGCCAGTCCCGCTCCCCCACCCCCACCCCTGAGCCCCGTGCCAGTCCAGCTACAGCTCCCCACCCCCCCCCCCCCCACCAGCCCTGAGTGCCTTGCTGGTCCGGCCCCTATCCCAGGCCAAGTGGCCTCCTCCCTCCCGGCCCCCGCACCTAACTACACCCAAAAGGCTTCCCCCCACCCCTCTCTCTCTCTCCCCCCCTCTCTCTCTTCCCCCACCCCCCCGTCTCTATTCCCCCCCCGTCTCTATTCCCCCCCCGTCTCTATTCCCCCCCCGTCTCTATTCCCCCCCCCGTCTCTATTCCCCCCCCGTCTCTATTCCCCCCCCGTCTCTATTCCCCCCCCGTCTCTATTCCCCCCCGTCTCTATTCCCCCCCGTCTCTATTCCCCCCCCGTCTCTATTCCCCCCCCGTCTCTATTCCCCCCCCGTCTCTATTCCCCCCCGTCTCTATTCCCCCCCCGTCTCTATTCCCCCCCCGTCTCTATTCCCCCCCCGTCTCTATTCCCCCCCCGTCTCTATTTCGCCCCCGTCTCTATTCCCCCCCCGTCTCTATTCCCCCCCCGTCTCTATTCCCCCCCCGTCTCTATTCCCCCCCCGTCTCTATTCCCCCCCCGTCTCTATTCCCCCCCCGTCTCTATTCCCCCCCCGTCTCTATTCCCCCCCCGTCTCTATTCCCCCCCCGTCTCTATTCCCCCCCCGTCTCTATTCCCCCCCCGTCTCTATTCCCCCCCCGTCTCTATTCCCCCCCCGTCTCTTTCCCCCCCGTCTCTTCCCCCCCCCACTCTCTCTCTTCTCCCCCTCCCCCCCCACCCCCACCTATCTTTCCGCACCCCCCCTCTCTCTTACCTTTCCTGCTGCTGCTGTCAGGGCATCTGCTGCACTTACCTGTGCCGATTTCCTTACCTGCGCCAATTTCTTTAACTCTCCAGAAGGTTTTTCTGCAGAGGCCACATATGCTGGCTTAAGCAGAACTGGAGTAACTCTTCTCTGGCCAAACTTGCCTAAATGGCCAGAATTGGCGCGGGTGGCAGCCCCCTTTGGCTGAAAAGAAAACGTACCTAAAAAAATCGTAACTAACTTGAGTTATGCTGGTGCAAATTGATCGGGGTAACTGTGGTTTTTTTTAACTTAGGCCCAAAAAAACAGCCTGCTCCAAAAAATTGGCACAAATCACTCGGGAAAATTGAACCCTTAGAAATTAGGGTAGCCCTGTACCATTTCCTGCAATTCGCTAGCTGTGTTTTATCCTACAATACTAGTGACCGTTTTATGCCTTAACTTTGCTGTGGTGACAGCTGTGGCTCAGTGGGTAGCACACTCACCTCTGAGTCAGAAGGTTGAGAGTTCAAATCCTACTTTAGCACGTAAATTTAGGCTGACTCCAGTGCAGTGTTGAGGGAGTGCTACACTGTCAGAGGCGCCGTCTTTAGGATGAGACATTAAACCAAGGCCCCCTCTCGGCTGGAAGTAAAAGATCCCATGGCACTATTTTGAAGAAGAACGGGGGAGTTATCCCCGGTGTCCTGGCCAATATTTATCCCTCAATCAACATACTATAACAAAAAACAGTTTATCTGGTCATTATCACGTTGCTGTTTGTGGGAGTTTGCTGTGCGCAAGTTGGCTGCCCCGTTTCTCACATTACAACAGTGGCTGCACTCCAAAAGTACTTCATTGGCTGTAAAACGCTTTGCAACGTCCGGTGGTTGTGAAAGGTGCTATATAAATGCAAGTCTGTCTGTGTCTGTCTTTCTCTCGTTCTCTCGTTCTCTCTCTCTCTCTCTCTCTTTCTCTTTCTCTTTCTCTTTCTTTCTCTCTTTCTCTTTCTCTTTCTCTTTCTTTCTCTCTTTCTCTCTCTCTTTCTCTCTTTCTCTTGCTCAGAAATATTTTAGTGATCGACTAGCACAACAGACTCTGGTTTGTCTGTTCTTTTCATTTTGTCCATTTGAAATACAAGGAAGGGAAACTCCCATGAGCAGTAGAAGGGCCACAGGCTTTGTTTAGGGATTGCAATGTATACAGGACTTTTTCAGTACACCTGGTTTTTAAATGGACATTTTCCCATAATTCTAAGTGCCTCGAAAACTCTACTTCCTTGTTGAGGCATGCTGGGATGATCAGCAACCATGAGCCCCTAATGTTGAGGACCGAGGAAAATCCCGTCGGTTTACTTCATGTCACCTGCAGCACCATGGCTTCCCGCAGCTTGTTCCAGGACTCGATGGCCACCTTCAATATTGTGGCTGTGCTGCCAGGAGTCAGTCACCATTGCCCTCAACTTTTGTCTTTGTAGCTCATTCCCAACTGTAACGTATGCACCTGTCAGTATGCTCACAGGTTTGTCTTACTTTCTACTTGAGGATGAAATGATCCTCATGATTCTGGTTGTAAGCAGTTCTTACAGTAGCATCTCATGGCTTTACTAAAATAGTTGTAGAGCTGTTGAGTTGGGAACAGTTTAGCCAGTCATGTGATGTTCACAAGACTCAATAAAACCCCAGCCAGTTGGGTTCAGGGGTTCCACAATGAGACAGGTGGTTGTGAGCCTGGTGGATGAACCAGTAATGTGTAGTGTGATTGTTAAACCTTTTGCTAATAAACCAACTAGTTCTTAATAGCAATGTGTTGCTATGAATTCTTAAGCAAAGAACGCATGAAGCAAATACATTACAGCCACAAACACCAATGTGCTGCCCCACACTGGTATCGGACCGATTACAAATGAGTCGGTAGCAATATGAGTTTGAAAGATGGTCACAAAACAGAGAGTAGGAGTTAAGGGAAGTTTCTCAGACTAGCAGAAAGGGGGAAGTGGTGTCCTGCAGGGATCCGTGCTGGGACCATTGTCGATCTTCGTATACAGAAATGATTTGGACTCCTGGAGATGTGGCATCGAGATTTGCAGATGATACCAAATTGGGGGGTTGAGCTAATAATGTGGAAGACGCAACAAAATACAGGAAGATATAAACAGGCTTGCAGAGGGGCGGGGGGGTGGACGGATAAATGGCAAATTAAATTGAATGTAGCAAAGTGTGAGGTGGTTCATTTTGATGGGGGAAATTAAAGAGGCCACTTCATCCTTGGAAGATAAGAAACTAAATGGGTTAGAGGAGCAAAGTGATCTGGGAATACAGATACAGGTTGAACCTCCCTTATCCAGAACCCTTGGGACCTGGCCTGTTCTGGATAAGGGATTTTTCCGGACGAGGGGTGGTCACGTTAAATTGGATGGTACAGGTACTAAGCAAGGGGATATCGGGGCTGGTTGGCTTGGGGCTGGGAGTGCGGCAGAGAGATTATGGCGGGAGGGTGGGGGCGCGGTGGATCGCGGGTTCAGGCCAGGAATTGAGGGAGTCGGCAACGAGGAAGCTGATAGCATTGATGTTTTTAAGGGGAGGCCTGAGGCATACAAGAGGTAGAAATGAATATAGGATACGAGGATGGGTGGAAAGAGAGAGGCCCTGAAATTCCGGTCGGACGCTTCTTTCGGATGAATGCCTCTGACCGGAGAATTTTTCCTAAAGTACCTGGTGTTCCAGGAGGAGCGTGGGATTCCGTTGGGAAGGCCTTCTCTTCCCGCGCTGTGAAGCACGCTCAGGTCCTCCTGGTTCCCATGCAGAAGGTGCAGTCACGTGTGACTGCTCAACCAATCAGGTACTGTATTCTCAATTAATAGCAATGGGAACGCTATATCATTGCTATTCATTGAGAAAAAAAACCCCAAACACAATAACACAAAATAAAAAATAAAAAGCACACCTCACATAATTAAAATTAATTGAAATTAAAGTTAATAAATATCTTGGAGAAAGAATTTTTTTCCGCGTTTTTAAAACGATTTTTTAAATTATGGTTTAAAATAAATTTAACATAGTGGGCAGCGTTTTTAAAAATAAAAAGTGTATTTTTAATTTTATTTTTTATGTTTTAAGTGTGTTTTAAGACTCTTGCGCCTGTAAAAGTAAGCTATGCGCCTGCTTTTATCAGGCGCAAGAGTTTTGAGGACATTTGCTGGGCAAGATATGGGTAAATCCCGCAATCTTGCCCGTGCAAATGTCCTCGCTCCCGAGATGCGGATGATCTGTCAAGCTGCAACTTGACAGATCGGAAAAGCCGGTTTTCAGCACATACTGAAATTTCTGGACCATAATTAGGCTTGTGTGGAGAATAAATACCGGCATACACTAGTTCATCCAAATGGCCTATTCCTGTATAAGTACATTCTACTTAATTTTATGCAGCAAGGACAGCACTTCTCTCTCAACTGCTTTCCACTAAAGGTGAATCGGCAGTGATCAACGCTGTTTACTCTGGGTGGTTTGTCTTCCCCTCCCCCCAGCCTAGGGACACTGAGGCCAATTGTTGGTCCCTTTCCCCCACTGTCTCCCCAGCACAGATCACCCAGCATACATTAGGGATAAAACCTGGGGCCTTCCTGGTCTGCATGGCTTAGCATGGCATCATGTGGTGCAATCCACGACTTTTTGAAATAAATGTTTCACAGAGCTCATCAGGGCTGATGTTGGCAGAGCATCCCCCCTCGACCGTACCAAAGGAAATGGATCCTTAGCACGGTTTGTTGCCGAGGCCCTGCAAATGAGACCAACGACTGAGCAGAGACTACGGTGCTGCCCATTTAGGGAGGCAGTGCAAACCAAGAGGGAGAATGAATAGCTTTGCAAGGACCTGGAAGCAGCCCTGCTATCCAGGATAAGGTGAGTAGCATTGTGGAACACCTGGAAGAAGAGGGACCAAGAAAATAATGTAAAAGAAATGAAGGGAATGGTAATGTGGAATCCTTTGGAAAGATACAGGTTGAACCGCCCTTATCTGGAACCCTCAGGACCTGGCCTGTTTTGGATAAGAGATTTTTCCAGGCAAGTGGTGGTCACGCTAAATTGGATGGTACAGGTACTGAGCAAGGGGATATCAGGGCTGGTTGGCTTGGGGCTGGGAGTGCGGCAGAGAGATCATGGGACTCGGGGGGGTGGTGGGGGGGCGGTGGATCGCGGGGTCAGGCCAGCGATTGCAGGAGTCTGCAGCGAGGAAGGACTTCAATTTGTTCATGTCGGAGTTCTGCGCATGCGCCACCCGGTGGCCGGGAATGGTTCTGAACGAGGGGTGGTTCCGGATAAGGAGTTCTGCATAAGGGAGGTTCAACCTGTAAATGACTAAAGCCAGGTGGAGAAAATGGCTCGGGTATAATTCACTGGAAATAGTTCTTCAGCCAGTAACCTTGAATAAGTGGAGCAGCCACATTTCACCTTGTTCAGGTGCACTTTTTATAGAACTGATGTCAGCATCAATCTAAGGGATGTGCAGTTAAAGTATTGCTGCAGTGTGTTCTGTCTGATGTGATATATCCCTGGTTACCACAAGTGACATGACATCAGACAGAATGAATGCTCCCTATTTCATTTCCTGCAGCTTCACTGCTTTTGAAGACGTTCAAAAGCTTGGTTGAGATTATAATAAATGAAGGTTTTTTTTTTAAGGCTGCTGTCTTTATGCCTGTGGCGAGAAATCTGTTCATCATTTTTGATCTGATAATTTTACATACAGCACAGAAGGAGTCTTTGCAGCCCAATGTGCTCTTTGAAGGAACTATCCAATTAGTCCCACTCTCCTGCTCTTTCTCCATAGCCCAGCAAAACTTTCCTTTTCAATTATTTATCCAATTCCCCTTTGAAAGTTAATATTGAATCTGCATCCACCACCCTTTCAGGCAGTGCATTCCAGATCATCATAACTCATCGCTTTTAAAGAATCCTCATCTTTCCTCTGGTTCTTTTGCCAATTATCTTAAATCTGTGTCCTCTGGCTACTGACCCTCCCTGCCAGTGTTAAACAATTTCTCCTTATTTATTCTTGCCAAAATCCCTCATAATTGTGAACACCTCGATTAAATCTCCCTTTAACCTTCTCTGCTCTAAGGAGAACAATCCCAGCTTCTCTAATCTCTCCATGTCACTCAAGTCCCTCATTCTCCTTTGCATCCTCTCCAAGGCCTCGACAAAAGTGTGGTGCCCAGAATTGGGCAAAATACTGCAGCTGAGGCCTAATCAGTGATTTATAAAGGTTTAACATATGCATTTGTACTCTATGCCAATTATTATAAAGCCGAGGACCGCATATGCTTTTTTAACAGCCTTATCAAAGATGTGTGTCTGTGAACCCTCAGGTCTCTCTGTTCCTGCACTTCCTTTAAAATTGTATCATTTAGTTTATGTTGCCTCTCAATTCTTCCTCCCAAAATACATCACTTCACACTTCTCTGCATTAAATTTCATCTGCCATACATCTGGTTATGTCCTCTCGAAGTCTGTTATTATCCTCCTCACTGTTTACTACATTTGTATCATCTGCAAACTTTGAAATTATGCCCTGTATATCCAGGTCATTAATATGTATCAAAAAGAGCATTGCTCCTCATACTGACCCCTAGGAGACACCACTGTATGCTTCCTCCAGTCTGATTAAACAACCGTTCACCATGACTTTCTGCTTTCTGTCTCAGCCAATTTTGTATCACTATACACAACATCCACTGCACTACCTTCATCAACTCTCTCTGTTACTTCCTCAAAGAACTGAATCAAGTTTATCAGACACGATTTGCCTTTAACCAACCTGTCTTGGCTGTCATTTATTAACTCAATGTAATGACAATTTCACAAAGTGATGGATTTCAACAAAACTTCCACAATCAGATTGCACTGTTTGGCAAATACTTTTTCACTTCAGTGTTTGCTGATTTTGTTCAGATTGAGTTGCTCAAAGGGCTGAAATTTGACAGTTTCTATCTACAGATTTCCCCTCCCCCCCCCCCCCCAATAAGCTAGTTACTCATTAAGAGGATCATTTACAGTTTCTGATTTTTTGTTGTGTGCTCTAAACTTTTGTTTTAAAAACGATTAATCATTGAATGACATTCTTCTTGTCCACCAAAGTTCTCACTAAAAGAGAGAATCAGATAATACTTCAGGGGAAACTGACAATGTAAGCTAAATGACCGTGTTTTAGCATCCCAACAGATGCCTTGTGTGATGTGATGACTGCTGCTGTTGCTCAGTTCTGCTTTAATTATGTGATGGCACAGGAGTTCAGGATACTGAGTCGAGCACTCCCTGACCTGTCTGCTGATCCCAGCACTAGCTCCCAAATAACATTTTATTTCACCAGCACACTACCTTCCCAGTGGTCACTTAGACTTTTCAGCTCATTAAAAGTCTAGACAGAGAGTTAGATTTAGATAGTGGCTGAGTGTTCCGAATGGAGGCTTAGTGCTTGAAAGGGAACCCGAGAGGAAGAGAGATCTCGACAGACAGATGGATTGATGAAGGAAGTATGCTAGGTAGTGACATGGAGAATTAGTGATTGCTTTCCAAACTGTTATGGCCCAAGCCTGAACACAATGAGAGCTGTTCATATTATTTATATGTTTATCCATTGCCGTGACTCTGTGGTGTATGACACATCATTGATGTGTCCCTCACTAATGCTGCACTGATTTGGAGCACAGTCTTTGTAAGCAAGTCACACTCTTGCCCCCTTCAAAGCCTCCTTGACAAAATGCAACATCCCTACGGATACCTGGGAATCCCTGGCCAAAGACCGCTCTAAGTGGAGGAAGAGCATCCGGGAGGGCGCCGAGCGCCTCAAGTCACGTCGCCGAGAGCATGCAGAAAGCAAGCGCAGGCAGCGGAAGGAGCATGCGGCAAACCAGGCTCCCCACCCACTCCTTCCCTCAACCACTGCCTGTCCCACCTCTGACAGAGACTGTAATTCCGATATTGGACTGTTTAGTCACCTGAGAACTCACTTTTGGAGTGGAAGCAAGTCTTCCTTGATTTCGAGGGACTGCCTATGATGATGATACCACCATTTGGTTTTGAAGGAGCGAGGAGGCACAGTTGCTCCATCCAATATAAATGGGGGCATTTGACAGTAATAAGAATGTTCGCAATATGTAAAGAGATTTTGCTAAATGACAATTCAGCTTTGCTATCTGATCATGCAAACCCATTGAAACGCTGCCAGCTTTTTGTTTTGCCACCCTGCGCACCTTTGGTTAGTTACGGTCCCTCAATATGTATGTGTCCAGAATCCCCATTCTGGGTTTTCACACGCTCTCCACTATTCAGCAGCTTATTTGAGATTGTTACAACAACAATAACACAAACAACTTGTATTTATATAGCGCATTTAATGTAGTAAAGCATCCCAAGGTGCTTCACAGGAGTGATGTAAAACAAAATTTGACACCGAGCCACATAAGGAGAAATTAGGGCAGATGACCAAAAGCTTGGTCCAAGAGGTAAGTTTTAAGGAGTGTCTTAAAGGAGGAAAGAGAGGCGGAGAGGTTGAGGCAAGGAATTCCAGAGCTTTGGGCCTTGCCAGCTGAAGGCAGTGTCACCAATGGTTGAGCGATGAAAATCAGCAATGCTCAAGAGGGCAGAATTAGAGGAGTGCAGACATCTCGTTGGGGGAGGGGTTGTGGGGCTGAAGGAGATGAGAGAGGTAGGGAGGTGAGAGGTCATGGAGGGATTTGAAAACCAGCATAAGAAAGAAGGGACAATGTAGTGGACTCAAAGTCATTTCACTATCAATGAGAGTTTCAGTATCCCTGACTTCACGGGAAGCCGATTTTATATCGCTGTCCGAGTCTGCAATCCGATTGCTGCTGTAATTCAGCACTTGCGTTTTATCACCTTGTGAAGAATGCAGACACGAGGCCTGTTTGGTCACTGCTGTTTTGATTCTGGGCCCAGCAAAGAATGCCAACATGTTGCACGCTGGGCTGTAATGGGGTTCCCGAGAAACTGGAGCAGCTGCTGTAGCGTCGCATGTAACCCGGGCCCCCCAGTGTACAAAGTGACCCCCAGTGTACAAACTGATCCCCAGTGTACAACGCGACCCTCCCAGTGTACAAAGTGACCCCCAGTGTACAAACTGATCCCCAGTGTACAAAGCGACCCTCCCAGTGTACAACGCGACCCTCCCAGTGTACAAACTGATCCCCAGTGTACAACGCGACCCTCCCAGTGTACAACGCGACCCTCCCAGTGTACAACCCGACCCTCCCAGTGTACAACCCGACCCTCCCAGTGTACAAAGCGACCCTCCCAGTGTACAAAGTGACCCCCAGTGTACAAACTGATCCCCAGTGTACAACGCGACCCTCCCTGTGTACAAAGTGACCCCCAGTGTACAAACTGATCCCTGTGTACAACGCGACCCTCCCTGTGTACAAAGCGACCCTCCCAGTGTACAAAGCGACCCTCCCAGTGTACAAAGTGACCCCCAGTGTACAAACTGATCCCCAGTGTACAACGCGACCCTCCCTGTGTACAACGCGACCCTCCCTGTGTACAAAGCGACCCTCCCAGTGTACAAAGCGACCCTCCCTGTGTACAACGCGACCCTCCCTGTGTACAAAGCGACCCTCCCAGTGTACAAAGCGACCCTCCCAGTGTACAACGCGACCCTCCCAGTGTACAACCCGACCCTCCCAGTGTACAACCCGACCCTCCCAGTGTACAACGCGACCCTCCCAGTGTACAAAGCGACCCTCCCAGTGTACAAAGCGACCCTCCCAGTGTACAAAGCGACCCTCCCAGTGTACAAAGCGACCCTCCCAGTGTACGACCCGACCCTCTCCCGGTGTACGACCCGACCCTCCCAGTGTATGACCCGAGCCCTCCCAGTGTATAAACTGAGCCCCCAGTATACAACATGTTTAGCAGTAGTGTGTTTAGAAATCGCTGAAGGAGAGGTATGAGTGTTGAAGGAGGAGATTTACTATCCCAGGGAGCCGAAGGGCCTGCTCCTGCTATTTCCAGCGAATTGGCAATGACTGTAATGCTGCATTTCGAACCGAAAAAATAATTTCTCCTTCAGGGATTGCAAATCATTTTAATATGGAGGAATTTTAGGAACTTCATTATAACTGTTCAGGATCAGTTCATTTCATTGGGAATATAACTCGAGATACGTCCATGTTAATTTATGAACTGCTCTCTTTCACAACATGCACCTACAATAACCCCAACAAGCTGCACATTCTACATGGACTGGACAAAACACGACTCAGTATTGTAACTGTCGACAGTAGGCTCCCCAGACTAAGACCATGCTGATCTAAGGATCCCAAGTAAATATTTCTTGTTTTAAAGTAGCTTCGGGAGGGATAAGGATGAGTCGGTGAAATAGAACCAAAGAACCAAACATCTACCTGTTGTCTTGTTCCTCGTATGAATGCTGATCATCCTGCTGTGCATTTCAGACCGTTTTTAAAACCTTAACACATGGAGCTGGAAATTACTGTCGGGGATTAACATCAGATGAACGCTAAATGTGCTTTTATGGCATTCCTGTGTCTGCTATATTTACAGGCCTGAACTCCAACCTCACTCCCTATTTTTTTTATCCTAATTCCCCGGCCCTGGAAATTCCACAATCGCATTGATAGGAATTGTCAAATAAAGCTACTTGTTACATTCACACCAGGGAACATCTGCCTTGTCTCAACCAAGTGATTGAAGCTGATCTTGGAGAAAGTAAACCTGATACAGTGCCTGGGAATACCCCATTAGGTTCCTTTTAAAGAAAACGTAAAGTTAATGAAGCTGTATTTTATTGTTTATAACCTCTCCCAAGAGCAAATGCTAAATCGGCTTTCCTGTAATTGTGACCGTCAGAATCCATCAGCATGGACTTGCCTCAAGTTTGTGTACAACCAACAGTGGGCGAATGTCACATCTGATTCTACTGTTTCCAGCCCCACTCTCTCAGCGCCCTGATTGGGTGAGACTCCAGTCCTGTCCCCCCGACCGATCGACCTGGTTGACATGCTGGGGACGAAATTCAGGCACTCCAGAAAGCTGGAGAGCCAAAGATTTCCCACCTGGTTTTTCTGCCGGGAGTGATGAGGCGGACTCTGGATCAATTTTAGGCACTTGGTAGTTATTTTAACGTCGGACCAGAAGTGCGCCGGTAAGTCCTGCTGAGGGGCGGAAGTTGGAGCGGGCTCGAGTCAGTGCCACTGTCACTCAGCGGTGGTGACGTCACTGTCCGTGTGTGTCACCACGCTCTTCTCCCACCGTTCAAGGGGAGAGAATCGGGCGTTTTTTAGCTTCGGCCACCAGGGAGGGTTTCGGCCAGGCCAGCAGCCTGGCACCCAAGAGGGGGTGCCAGCCTGCATGTTGGGGGCCCGGCTGAACCCATGGGCACTATTTTTCCAGCCAATCGGGAAGTTTTGAAAAGCTGCAGAACTAAAATTCTTCTGTCAGCATTTCATTTGTAACGTAATTAATTTGGGGGATTTTTTTTTGCTTTTCTGTGCCAAACCTAGCATCAAACATTCTAGAAAGTAAGACTCGGGACAGCACGCACTTAACTCCTTGAAGCTTATTTCATGCAATGTTTGATTCCTTTATTCGCTGTGTCATCAGAAGCGCTGCTCGGTTATGCATTGATGTGTACATTTCTGTTAGGACAAATAAATCGGCATTGGCCATCACTCTGCCCCTCGGTGCTGTCTGTCACTGCTGCCCATCGCTGTGCCCATCATTGCCACACCGTCACTGTGAGAACAGTGTCGGGAGATGAAAATGCGTTTGTTGCAGCACAATGCAGGCAATTTATTTGGGGGAAATCACAGAACCGATAACCTGCGAGAGATCAAAGAAACGGGCAGCGCAAACTAAGCAAGGGCAGCAAGATGTGGCCTCAGCTTGCCCAGCACTGATGATGAAGAGGTTGTTTGATGTGAGTTGGTAGACAGTTAAGTGGCTTGTGATCAGATGCACTCATGCATGTCTCAGTCAATAATTCTAATCCTTTTGCACAGCTCAGGCAGATTGCTGGCACTTTTTGATAAAATGGTCATTAAAACCATTTGAGTTATAATCCCTGGCCTGCACAGAAAGGCCTTTCAAAACCACTGAAAGGATTTATACTGCTTTTCATTGACTTACTTGTTTGAGGACTGTTGAGGCGGATATCCGTGCTGCGCTCCCTGTACAAAACCGGTGTCTGATTGTGTGACTGAGAGATGAGAACGATGCCTTGGTGGATTGGGATACCAGATTGCTATTCTACAGGATGGTTGGGAGCACATTGAGGGCCAAGATTCCCTGCATGATATCTGCCTATCATTATCATTGGAAAAGAAACCAGTGGGAATGAGAGTCTTCTCTTTTTAAGGAACAAAACAAAGTTGAAGGGTGTGATTTTCCTTGCTCCTGTTTCATGACTACTTATAGCTGATAGAAGATCACTTGCTGGTAACTCCTGGATGAGTGCAACTCCAACAATAATCAAGAAGCTCAACACCATCCAGGACAAAGCAGCCCGCTTGATTGGCATCCCATCCACCACCTTAAACATTCACTCCCTCCATCACCGGTGCACCGTGACTGCAGTGTGTACCATCTGCAAGATGCACTGCAGCAACTCGCCAAGGCTTCTTCGGCAGCACCTCCCAAAACCCCGACTGCTACCACCTAGAAGGACAAGGGCAGCAGGCGCATGGGAACGCCATCACCTGCAAGTTCCCCTCCAAGTTACGCACTATCCTGACTTGGAAATATATCACCGTTCCTTCATCGTCACTGGGTCAAAATCGTGGAACACCCTCCCTAACAGCACTGGGGGGAGTCCCTTCACCACAAATACTGCAGTGGCTCACCACCACCTTCTCGAGGGCAATTAGGGATGGGTAATAAATGTTGGCCTTGCCAGCGATACCCACATCCCATGAACGAATAAAAAAATAACTCTTAGATGGGGAAGGTTGTGTGATGTGGGCTCAGGGATAAAGGTACCCAAAATAGGGGAGGAGATACTGGGATTTGGATAGCATCTTGATCACTAGAATTCATTTACCACAAAATCCAATAAATAAATTGAATTTTTTGTAAGGGTTTGTCTACCTCAAAAACTGCAGGATGCAGCCTCAGTCTCTGCAGCCAATGTAAAAATTGCAGGTTTGACTGTTATGAAAATGTGATGTTTAGACCACTTTTTTGGTGTAAATGGGAATAGCAGATTCAGCAGCTGCAGTCTGAAAAAGTGCAGTTATGATCTGAAATTGTTGAACTCAATGTTGAGTCCCGAAGGCTACCCCAATTTTTCAGGTGTCAGCTGTTGCTGATTCTGCTATTCCCATTTACAGCTCCTCGAGACCCATCTCTTGTTTCTCTACTTGTCCCATTCCCATCACCTTTTGCCTTGTACAGTCATACCTTTTGTCGTTTACTCTCTCCTGCCTTTCACCCCATTACAGACCTTCCATTTTGTTCTGTCCGCCCCTCCCCCTTTCCCTGCCTCTGCACTTGCTAAAAACCTGTTATATCTCTAACTTTACCACTTCTGCTGAAAGTTCACCCACCTGAAACCTTAACTCTGTGCCTCTCTCCACAGATGCTGCCTGACCTGCTGAGTGTTTCCAGCACTTTCTGTTTTTATTTCAGATTTCCAGCATCTGCAGTATTTTGCTTTACATCCATGTTAGATTGGTTGATTTTAACTTTTCATTGTTAGTTAGCAGCGAGTAAGTCATGATGAATTTTCGGGCTGGATTTGACTAAATTGTCATTTTTCATGAAAAAAAATTGAATAATGTATGTTTTTAGTCTGAAAGCATTTTAGAGGGAATGCAACCAAAATGACTGCTGGTTGTTAGTGTAAAGTAGTCACATTTTTGAGGTTGCAGTATTCACTTCAGACGTCCAATAAATGTAGGTTGAGAGTCTGCAGCATGCCACAGCTGTAGCATGCAGAACATTGGAATATCATAAACCACAAGAGTGAATTTGGACCTATTTATCAAAGTCATCTCATCAACCTGTGATAGGTTTGCTTCCTCAGAGCACTCTCCAGAACATGTTCTTCTTTATTGCTTTGATCGTTTTATTTTTCCTTTGTTCATTATTTCCTGCTTTTTGTTAGGTGTCTGTGAGTGCGATGTCATGGCAAACAGCCCTGGTGTCAAATCACAAGTCTTATACGAAAGTGGTGTTGCACGTTGTGATGAGAACAGATATGACACTGAGATTATTTTCACCACATGTTATGAGCGGGGGAGTATCAGAGTTGTATATGTCAGCCGGTTCAGAGAAAGTCCTGTTTTGCTGGGCCTGCTTTTAATTTAAATCTCTACAAATTTGGAAAGCATGCAATATGTGTTTGCACTAGGTTCATGCAGCAGAGCTGGTCTCCAGTCATCTTGGTTAATCCTTACCCCTGGACCAAGTCCTAGCTCTGTCAAGCCCGTGTGGTGGCTGGTGTGCAACGGCCACCACACGCTAAAAAAATCCACGCACAGGCATCTTCCACCCTTCAAGATTTAGTTTGGGATCTGGAATATTAGGTCCTTCATTGAAACACCTGTGAACTCATCCCTTTTCGGCGTGGAAACAAGTCATCCTCATTTCGAGCGACAGCCTATGATGAACCGCTCTTCCTTCATAGCACTTTGGGGATGGATACACACAACTTAGAAAAAAACCCAGATTTTATTGTCTGATAATAAACACTTTGAACGAAACTTTTCTGAGCCAATCAAAAGTTGAGATTCTAAAGATTGATATGGTTACATCAGAGATATGACCAATTCAAACTCTAAAATCACGTCCAAACTGGGAAGTGCTGCTGTGGGCAAGTGAATTTCGTCGTAGCTTTCATAGTCCAACTTCATCCGGCTGAGTGAATTGAAAATGGGAAAAGAAAGACGCTATTGTAATATCCTGTATGTTCATCACCGGCATGTCTGAAGGCTTCCAAATCATTTGTAAAATGTACCTCTCGCATGTTTACACCGCAGCAAAACTCACCATATCTGGTTCTCTGAAGACTTAGTTCAGGACAAGTGGGGGGAGCTGAAAGATGTTTCATTTCATTCTTGGCCTGCTGACAACTCGAGTGTAGTGATTAGCCAATTTGTTGATCTTAACTTATCTCTGGTCTTCGAATAATCAGGATCGATGGCAATCAATATGGTGTGTATATTGTGTTTAATTGGAGTTTAAGGTGGAATATAATACTAGTCATACAACAGCTCTCCACTCCACCCTTTGGGCAGGAGGCTTTTCAGATCTTTTATACTCTTTTTTTTTAGGGGTAGTCCTGGAGTAGAATATGATGATCGGTTTTCCCCTTATCGCATCCGACCCTCCCAAGTTTGGACTCTGACATACCATTCTCGGCTTTCAGTTTGCCCATAGCAGCTTCTTATCAGTTATTTATGTTCAAAACTGTTCATGCAGTTTAGCCTTGCAAACTAACAATTTCATTCCATTATCAGACTGGTTAATTTACATATTTTAGCAAGCGGTTTTGTTCAACAGAGTCAAAATCCTAACTTAGCATTATAATATGGTTATTAGCGGCAATAGAAGAAACATAGGCGTTAGGCCTTGGTTGGCCAAATTAAATATACAGTCAGCAGCCTTCCTAGCACACAAACAGCAGACAGCTAGCCTGGGAAGCAAGGCCATAGGTGACTGCCACTGTGTGGCATGTTATAACATCCCCAGGGAATTAAAAACTTAGGCAAATTGTAAGCATCTATCCAGCTATTCTAATACTAGTCTGAAGACACTTTTGTCTCGAGTTCTAATACAATCATCCAAACACAGTATTATTCACATCACAATTTTGTTTGCATAACCTTATATTTTTGGGTATCCCTAATTTCTAACACTAGGGATTTCAGTGCCTACTGGCCAAGGCATTTGTTTGAGGTTTCAGATGACATCATGATGGTGAAAAATCCTCGAATGTTACTGTAATGAATTTACTCTGATTTCAGGATAAGCTTTAGTACCAGAATAATCTGTAGCACTAAATGTAACACAAGATTTAGGAACATCTGCTGTCACTGAATGGCAGCTTGGCTCGGCGAGTAGTATTTTTGGCGGGTTCTGTTAGAATCATTGGCTTCCTTCTGTGCTGTATGATCCTATCAGCCCGTTGTGTCTGTGCTGGTTCTTTGAAAGAGCACTCTCCTGCTCATTGCCGATAGCCCTGAACATTTCTCATTTTCAAGTATATATCCAATTCCCTTTTGAAAGTTAGGATTGAATCAGCTTTCACCCACATTTTATGCAGTGCATTCCATACTTTTAGTGAGCGTGTTCTGGGTTGAAGTCCAGTTATAAAGATTTGACCATATAATTCTATGTTGACACTCCCAAGGAGGTGCTGGATTGTGAAAGTTCATACCCTCTAACATTAAGCTGACATTCTGCCCTTTTATGTGGGTACTAAAAGTTCCATGGCACTGTTTGAAGAGTAGGGAGTTGTCCTGGCCAACATCATTCCCTCAACCAAGACCAAAAACAGCTTCTAAAAGTCAGCTCTCTGCCACTCAAGAGTACGAACATTAAAATTTGATCTGGGTGCAGCACTGAAGGAAAAACAAAAGTCAAACGTTGATGTGCTTCTCATGCAGATTTTCTCGTGTAGACTTTCACCCAGTGAGCAATGCCATTTGTGGCTACTGCTGAAGTGAATTATCGCATGCACTACTGCTCAGGAGCTAAATATATCCTTTATCTCTGCAATATTTCCTCTGATTTCTTCCTTTCCTCCTCCTCCTCCTGAATGCAGTGATTTACATCAAGCTTTCATCCTGTCGATGTCTGTAGTTCTGTAGTTTTGGAGATATCGCACTGAGCTTGGTGCTACCCGTGTCTGGTGCCTGCACATATACTTTCTGCGAGGCTTGGGTGACAGTGATCAGGAGTTGGGAAGCCCGGCTGATGATTAACCCTCCTTAGCTGAGCTTTTCTGGGGACAAGCTGTACTGATTCTACTGCTGCAGCCTGACTAAGATCTGCTAACTCAGCAAACACCAGAACTTGAACCTGGCAATTTACTGATCTGTATGACTTAATTATACCAGAAATCGCAGCTACTTGGTGAGCCATCAAGGGAGCTTAATGTATATCTTTTGTACAACAAGTCTTTGAGGAGCACGGATGACTATGTGGGTGAGGAAAGCAAGTTTAAATTGCAACAATCACCCACAAAAAAAACAAACTCGGTCACCAATTAAAAGCATAAAATACTTTTTAGCCTCTTTTGACGAGAAAGCCAAAGTGACCAAAACTCTCTTAACAATTTGTTAACAACCAGTCGACGTGCTTCTCATGCAGATTTTCTTGTGTAGACTGGGAGCTGGAAGTCTGAAATAAAAGCAGAAAATGCTGGAAATACTCAGCAGGTCAGGCAGCATCTGTGGAGAGGGAAACAGAGTGAACGTTTCAGGCCGATGGCCTTCTCTCTCCACAGACACATTAACTCTGTCATTAAAGCAGTAGTTTAAAATCTACTTGCTATATAAGGAGAACATCCAGCTGACAAACACATGCTCCGTTAGTATCATATCATAACATAGGCAGTCCCTCGAAACGAGGATGATTTGCTTCCACGCCAAAAAGGAATGAGTTCACAGGTGTTTCAATGAAGGACCTCATATTACAGATCCTGAACTACATGTTGAAGGGTGGAAGATGTCTGTGAGTGGATTTTTTTTAACGTGGTGTGGCCATTGCACACCAGCCACCACACGGGCTTGACAGAGCTAGGTCTTGGTCCAGTGGCAAGGATTAACCAAGACGACTGGAGACCAGCTCTGCTGCATGGACCTAGTGCACACACATATCCGTTAGTAGCTGCATAAGTGGAGAATGATTTCCATATGCGTGGAAAAGATCAACATGGAAATTGGCAGAAAGAAGAGAAATAGAGAAAAAGAAAAACTGGTAGTTAATCGGGGAGATAGAGAGACAGATAGGCCAACATAATTAGGTAGATAGATAAATGGATTTGTAGATGGAAAAAATGAGTTATGTCAGAGCAGGGAGAAAAGACAGAGATACAGATATGGAGATAGAAATAGGCAGGTTGTGTAGAGAGGACAGATAGGCTAGGTCCATTTCTGGAGATAAAGGGGTAAAGCCAGGTAAGGATGTAGGGATGTACAGATGAGAGGCGAAAGTGAGGAATAGCCTGAGGCAGGAAACAAAATAGAGATGGGTAGGTAGAGGGAGAGAAAGCTGGAGAGAACATGACAGATGGGTCGACAAAATGGAAACCGATATATATGATTAATTTGAATCCACTGGAAGATTGGCAGCACCATGAATCATGCACTCTGACCTCCGATCCATATTCCTGTTGAATGAGGCTTGATGCTGGAAGCTTCATGTAAAATTTACCCTTAGTCTGTAGAGGCAGAACGACAATGCAGTGTAGCAGCCGCAGACAGAACGGATTCAGCACGTGCTGTGCACGAGCTAACAGTTCTCGATGGGGCTGTAAAATTGTTGGGTTAGAGGCACACACTGTTTATTTTGCAGTGTAAAGCCACAAAAGTGATGCAACTAGGATTCTGAAATGAGCAGCTGGGGAATTCCATTGTATCCGTTTCCAGTAATTAAAAATGTATGTCTCCTTTGCCCAGCTGAAGGCCATGGAAATAATCACCTCTGGCTCTTCAATAAGTTAAAGAAAGACTCACATTTATATAGCGCCTTTTACGACCAACAGACGTCTCAAAGCGCTTTACAGCCAAGGAAATACTTTTGGAGTGCAGTCACTGTTGTAATGTGGGAAATGCGTCAGCCAATTTGTGCACAGCAAGCTCCCACAAACAGCAACATGATAATGACCAGATAATCTGTGTTTTTGTAATGTTGATTGAGGGATAAATATTGCCCGGGGCACTGGGGTTAACTCCCCTGCTCTTCTTCAAAATAGTGCCACGGGATCTTTTACATCCGCCTAAGCGAGCAGACAAGGCCTCGGTTTAACATCTCATCCAAAAGATGGCACCTCAGACAGTGCAGCACTCCCTGAGCACTGCACTGGAGTGTCAGCTTAGAGTTATGTGCTCACGTCCCTGGAGTGGGATTTGAACCAAGAGGCGAATGTGCTACCCACTGAACCACAAAGTTACAGTTGAGTTTTTTCCAATGTTGGTCATTGCTCACATCTTCTCCACAATTTTTCCCTTTTTGCCTTTCTCTCATCTATGGAAGTGGATTAATGACTGCCACAGATTTGTGCTTGGCTAGCATTGCCTGGCCGTATATTAATCATGGGGTCTTTCTGCAGGAGTGGGAACCTGTTACGGTTTTGCTCATTTTGAGTCAAAGCATTAATCCACTGCCTTTTAACCTATCTCAGTATGAAAAGTAAACACCACACCATTTGTTTAAATGGGTTTACAATGATCCTACTCTTCCTTATCATAAATCACACTCCTGATATTTGTCCAGTGTTGACAATTCTGCTCTGAGGAAAATATGAATTTTCTCTGACATGTTTCCTTTGTGAGATGTCTTATTGCTACTACAAGACTGCTGAAAGCTGACCACACTCGTTGCACGTACCGATTCCAGCCTTGCCTAACATACTGGGCTCAATTTTTCCCAGTTATCCAAGTTTTTTTTGGCCTAAGTTTAAAATATCCAAGTTTCTAAAGATTGTGCATCAGCGTAACGCAGTTAGTTACAATTTTTTTAGGTTAGTTTTTTGTTGCGTCATAGGGGGCTTAACCTGATATCTGCGCCAGTTTTTCACATTTATGCAAGTTTGGCCCACTTACGTTTTTCCGAGGGTGGCGTATGTAACCACTCCCAAAAAACCTTCTGGGCAATTGAGGAAAACCAGCGCACATTAAAAAATTGGTGCAGAAAGACGCCATTGTTTTTAGGCGAAGTTTTGGAGGGAGTAAAGAACACATTAAATATGCATCATGAAGCTTAATTTTTTCAAACTTAAAATGCAAAAAATGGAAGTCAAATACAATTCTTTAATTTTGGATTTTTTTCAAACTGCCACACCACCACTGAACGCCTCCAAACCGTTCTCAAGGGTTGGAGCGTTGGCCGGCAGAATCGCTCTCTCACCCAGACAAAGGGGCTCGGGGCTCGGCTTCAAAAGAAGCCTGCGGGTTGCGAGGGCAGTGGGTTGTGGAAGCTGAACTGAAGGGATGAGAACCCTTACACTATGCGGTGGCATCAAAAGAAGCGGGGGGGGGGTGGGGGTTGGGGGTGGGGGGGTGTTGTAGAGCCCCTGTATCCGGCGAGGGAGTGATTCTGCCGGCCGACCTTGAGTCTGGTGAGGAGACGTTCGGTTGGTGGTTGGGGTGGTACTTTGGAAAAAAAAAACTCTAAAATTAAAGAATTGCATTAGACTTCGTTGCCCCAAATGTCCTCATTTGAATGCCTAGCTTCCCGTTCTAAGCAAGCCTATTGTGCATGCGCAGACCCAGGTGTGGTCCATACTTGGGCGTCAACCTTGGGGAGAGAGAGAACAAAGAAGCTTTAGCTCCTTGTCCTGCTTTTTTTGAGCTTCTTGCAAAGGCACAATTTAATCATGTGGGCAATATTGACAATGCCATACCTTGTGCAAGCCTTCTGCATGATGGTGCTGAGGAGGAGACGACTGACTCGATGTCATTGCATGAGGAACCTCAGAGCACGTAGGATGATGGGCAGGAGGCCTTACCCACGTTGGGTATATTGAGACAGGCGTTCACACCTGCACCTGAGTGATGCAGACTGTGTGAGAAGGCTGCGCTTCCGCAAAGAAGTTGTAACCAAGATCTGTGAGTTAGTAAAAGCAGACCTGTAACCTAGAAGCACACACAACTGGCTTTTAAAAAAAATGGCCGAATGCAGACTGGGAGCTGTACTGGGCATGCGTGCCCATCGCAGTCACATCAAAAACGTCCTTTATTTTTTTCACGCATGCGCAGAAGAAGGAGCATCGTTTTTTTCGGCGCAGACATTAGGCTCCACCTCCCCGAAGCTGAAGGACAGGCTGCGCAGCGCCAATTTCAACAAATAGAACTGGGAAACTTGCCAGTTTTTCTTTTTGGTGTCATCAGGGCCAAAAATATGGGCGTAACCCTTGTAATACACAAAAAAAAACAACATTGGAGAAAATTGAGCCCTGAGTCTCCGACTCTCTTTTTGAGATACTGTCTATTCCTGAGTTGTTTGTTGCCTGGTCACATACATGTTTGCCATTCAATCCTTTTACAACCTCTCTCTGGCTTCCACAGCGTTTTAATTCAAAATTAATCCCTCGTTAGCAGCCAGCACAGCAAGTTGAAGCACCAGTGCAGTCTGCTGCCAGTGTGGCTAGACACCGATTCAGCTTGGCACCAGTGCTTACTGATTGCACCCTTGTTGCACTGGGCACATGCCAATCAAAAGGAGGGAACTGTTATGTTTAAGCTTGCACCCAATACTATTCCTTGTTTATCATGCAAAAGGCAACTTCTATAGGTGAGATCATGCTCCCTATGATAAGAAATATAACATTATGCAATTAATATATTGCACTGTTAGAAATTCATTGCTGCTGTATAACATTGTCGGCTTCAGTGACGTTTGTCACTCCCAGAAGCAATCCAAGCATCTTTTTTAAGGGAATTGAATACACTGACCTATATCTATTTTTATGACAGCAGGGTAACAATGAACTTCTCTCGGACCCCTTCCCCCGCGCCTCTTGGGACATATGATGGATATGTGCGCTTTTTTGTTATATTTCTTCAGTTTCTCTGAAGGCATGTCGGAATCAACAGTGGATGAGGCAAGGTCTCATTTTAATCATTAAGCTGCTTCATTCCACAGTAAGGTGAATATACAAGACTGTAGTTATGATCAGATTCACTTGATTCAGTCAATACAACGCCATATGATACCATGAAGATGATGAATGCACCGAGTTTATCCCACTTATGGGTCATCTCACTTGATTGATCAACCTTACTTCAGCAGTAGCACTCTTCCCTTGGAGTCAGAAGGTTGTGGGTTCAAGTCCTACTCCAGCGGAGTACCAAGGGAGTGCTGCACACTTGGAGGTGCCGTCGTCAGATGAGATGTTAAACCGAGGTCCCGTGTGCCCTCTCTGGTGGATGTAAAAGCTCACACGCCACAATTTGAAGAGGAGGGGGGCAGTTGTCCCAGTGTTCTGGCCAATATTTATCCCTAAATCAATAGCACCAAAAAAAAATCATCTGGTCATTTAGCTCATTGCTGTTTGTGGGATCTTGCTGTGCTCAATTGGTTGCTACATTTCCTACATTACTCCAGGTTTACAATTCAAAATTCATTTGTTGGCTGTGAAATTCTTTGGGATATCCTGAGGATGAGGCACTGTCTAAATGCAAGTCCTTTCTCTTTAACTTTGTCTTAAATATGGTCAGTGATTGATCAACAATCTTTCAACACAGTGGGTGGGAGAAATACATCAATGAGAGACATTCCACCAAATTCATATACTACGGATGCTGGAAATAAAAACTGAAAATGCTGGAAAATACTTGGGTCCGGCAGAATCTCTGCAGAGAGAAACAGAGTTCACGGTTCAGGTCGTTGACCTTTCCTCAGACTGAATCAGAATAAGAATTGCATAAATTTTATGGAGCCTACTATATCTCCATGCACCACGAGAAAAATAAACCAAACTGCTAACCCGCAATGTATGCTTGTTGTAGTACTCATTACCCCTTTGAAGAATGGGCACTCGCTTCAAAAGTTGGTTTAACAATTCTACAAGCTTGAAACACAAGGGCACAGGGTGTTTGATGCGGATTTATATACGTGACCAGTGTTTGGCAATTTGGACATAATTTCAAACCACAATAAGCACTTGACAAGTTCCACTCGCATCTGGTTCAAAGCACCTTTTAATTTAAATGAGTTATTCCTGATCAAAAACAAGTCTCCTCTTGCTGCCAATTCTAATGAATACGTTTGTATATAAGCAATTGTGTCACCATTGTGTTGTGGCAGTCACACACATGCCTTAGCTATGCCCTGCCTCTATTTTAATCCTGGCATTTTAAAACAGCTTTCCGATCAAGTGAAAGAAAGAAAATCAGTGGAAAATAAATTCAATTTTTATCACAGGAAGACAAAGAGGGTCTTAGTGGAGCTGGCTGATGAGACTCCAAGTAAGTGGCTGTGTGCAGGCCTGGGCGGGCACAGGGCGGTGGGTACGTTGTCCTAATGTCCTCCGGTCTGGAGATGGTCGGTGGACCAAGGACACCTGGATGACTCTGATTGTGAATAGAAGGATTTCCAATTCTTGTGTTTACTGTAAATTGAAGAGATGATTCTTGCTAATAATATTGAAAAGTTAAACATCCTGAGTAATGTAGAAAGTAATGAATGCCTGGGAATGATTCCAAGGCAGCTATCTGATCAAGGAATTTGGATGACCTGAAGGTTTGGGAGTGCAGCTTCAGTGGTTTGAGGCCAGCTGATTTCAATAGAACGTTACAGATCTTGTTTCAATCACACGTGCGGTATTTAATTCCTTTTGGGTCTTGCTATTAGTTGGTGCATTGGATTATCAGTGTCCGTTGTTGAACTGTGATGACATTGAAGTGTTGTTGATTTTGATTCAGGAAATCTTCAAAGTGTTCCTTCCAGCGGGTCCTGACTGCTTCGGTGTCCTTGATGAGTGTCTCCCCGTTCTTGGCCAATAGTGGGGTGGGGTCTTGGGTGCTTGGGCCATAGGTGGACTTGACTGAAGTGAAGAATCCTCACCCTGAATCGTCTGCGCTTGTGATTTATTAGCTCTTGAATTTCCTGGTCATTATCATCAAACCAGTCCTGATGTTTGTTGGTCGAGTGTCTCTTCGCAGGCACTGGTTATGGTGGCCTGGAGGACAGACCAAGCGCTGTGGGCACTCTGCGTCTCGGGGTCATTAACGGTCGCCAGGCTAGCAGTGAGGCTAACGTAATAATGTGGGTTTATTGTGTGATGTTTAACATTTAATTATTGTGGAATGATACAGTCACTATATGTTACAGACCCTGTTGCCACATTTTACTCTGCCTTCAATAGACTGTTCAGATTCACCAGCTCATCTGAGAGCCATGTATAACTATGGATGGGGACTAAATAGGATTGATTTTGGTGCAGAGCGTAGATCAGGCTGGGGGTGTCGATGGGTGGGGAGCGGTGTCAGTGGTGGGTGGTGACTCCTCAACCCACCCGAGGACATTGGCAGGGGTCCAATTGATTTTCATGGTCAAATTTCATTGCAGCTTACCTTTATATAGCGCCTTTAATATACAGTAGTAAAACCTCCAAGGCTTCACAGGAGCGATATTGGATGAAATTTGACACTGAGCCACATAATGAGATATTAGGTCAGGTGGGGATCAAAGAAGTAGGTTCTAAGGAGTTTCTTAAAGGAGGAGAAAGAGGTAGAAAGGCACGATATTGAGGAAAGGGATTCCAAAGCCTAGCCACCAGTGGAGAGACGATGGAAATCTGGGATGCACAAGAGGCCAGAATTGGAGGAACGTGGAGTTCTCGGAGGGTTGTAGGGCTGGAGAAGGTTAGAGAGATAGGGAGGGGTGAAGCAATGGAGGGATTTGAACACAAGGTCTCACCTCTGAGTCAGAAGGTTGTGGGTTCAAATTCCATTCCGGGGACTTGAGCACACAAAATCTAGGCTAACACACCAGTGCAGTGCTGCCTTTCGGATGAAACGTTAAACCGAGTCCCCGTCTGCTCTCTCAAGTGGATGTAAAAGATCCCATAGCACTATTTTAAAGAAGAACAGTGGAATTATCCCCGGTGTTCTGGTCAATATTTATCCTTCAATCAACATAACAAAAACAGATTATCTGGTTGCTTGTGCGCAAATTGGCTGCCGCGTTTCCTACATTACAATGTGACTACGCCCCAAAAGTACTTCATTGGCTGTAAAGTGCTTTGAGACGTCCAATGGTCGTGAAAGGCGCTATATAAACCCAAGTCTTTCTTTCAAGGTGAGAATGTTAAATTAGAGGCATTGCTGGACCAGGAGCAAATGTAGTTCAGTGTGCATCGATGAACGAGATTTGGTGCGAGTCAGAGCTTTGGATGAGCTGAAGTTTGCTGAGTGTGGCCAACCGAAAGAGCATTGAATAGTTGAGTCTGGAGGTAACAAAGGCACAGAGGAGGGTTTCAGCAGCAGGTGGAGTGGTTAGTGCCAATTGTGCTGCTTGTAGGCAGCTCGGCGTTTGAGGGCACAGAAACTTTGGTGGGACGGACGCTGATCACGGGTCTGCAGAAACATCTCAAAGGGGAGAGCAGGTAACATTGAGGGTTAAACAGAGCAGCAGGTCTGAGTGTCAGGGAAATCTAAGGAGCACAGTAGCAAGGTGATGAAGCCTTTAAGGCTGAAAATGCTCGAGACTGAAGAACAAATCAGTTTCAGACCAGCTTCCAGCTTTGCCTGAATACAGCCAAGGATCACTAGCAAGGCTGCACACCCCCTGCCCCCCCCTCCACTCGACCTGTACCACCCATGGGTTGCGGGCGGGTTGAGGGGTTGGGGATGGCAGAGCTGGTTGACACAAAATTGACTACGTCCATTAACCTTTGTTTGATTACTTTAATAAGTCCCCCACTTGTCGCCTCAATCGAGGACTGCCCGGAAATCGGAATGGGCGGGCCTCTAGCGCTAAGGCACCAATATTTGTTCCTTCTGATTTTTGTCTCCGAATTCCCCATTTACAGGCAGAAGTCGTGTTTTAAAGCTTTTGAAGGAGGCACAGGAACAGTCATAGTATCAGAGGTGACTGGTGCGTTTGCCTCTAAAGAGCAACAACAGCATTGGAGGACTGTTTAAATCCATTGATGTCCCTGATCCTGCTCTTCCTCATCCTCTCACTCCTCATACATTCACTGTAACTCACTCCGTGTTAACTCACCAAGGTCATTTTCTGAATCTTCCAAGAGTGTGTCTGGCAATGCTGATCCCTGCAAATACTGGTGAGAGTGAAATAGGTTGCACTGAACTGCTGGCTTGCTCAGGGCACTGGCAATGCTGCTAAGCTGCTCTTCAGGCCTGCTATAACAGAGGAAGATATGTTACTGTGCTGGCTCTGAGGGATACATTCAAACAGCTTGCACTGCATTATATTGTGCATGTGGATTTGTGTTAGTGAGTGAGTAGAAGAACAAGATATGAAAAGAGCAGGTTGCACCAGCCCTGAGCTTGGTCTCTGGCCTCCATCTCTCCATTCCCTTCCCGCACTCCTTCCCCTTCTCATGCACCCTCCTCCTGCTCCCCCTCCACCCCTTCTTCCCCCCACCGCTCCTTCCTTCCTCCCCCCCCTGCTCCTTCCTTCCTCCCCCCCGCTCCTTCCTTCCTTCCTCCCCCCCCGCTCCTTCCTTCCTTCCTCCCCCCCCCCGCTCCTTCCTTCCTTCCTCCCCCCCCGCTCCTTCCTTCCTTCTCACCCCCCGCTCCTTCCTTCCTCCCCCCCCCCCCCGCTCCTTCCTTCCTCCCCCCCCCCCGCTCCTTCCTTCCTCCCCCCCCCCCCCGCTCCTCCCTTCCTCCCCCACCCCGCTCCTTCCTTCCTCCCCCCCCGCTCCTTCCTTCCTCCCCCCCCCCGCTCCTTCTTTCCTCCCCCCCCCTGCTTTTCCTTCCCCCCACCCCCTCCTTGCCCCCTTCTCCTTCAAAACCCATATCATCAAGCACACTCATGGTGGCCTCCTCAGAGGGAGTTAGAGCTTTAAATTTTTGGCCTTTTCCAGTTCATCTGTTCCCTCTGATAACGGTTCATCTTGTCCTGCAAGTGGAGAAATAGTCTTGAGATGTAAGTTTCAGGAGAAAATAAAGTGAGAGACTTGGGCCCAGTCTGCAGCCCATCCCATTAGTCACTAACTAAACCTGCACCGTGGAGCTGAGGTTTGTTGGAAGGATGAAGGTCTCAGCGTGAAAATGGTTTGAGATATAAATTGCAAATTGTATGCGTGCCATACTACGGCTTTGCCATGCATGCTAAAGATTCAAAAGGCTGTAAGGTTGCATGAAAGTTTCCGATGGGCCGGCAGTAAGAGTAGGAGATTCCTCAGGTCACCATATTGGAGCCAGGTCCTCTGGCTGTTGCAGAGAGCAATCATCCTGCTGTCCACATCCCACCAGGTGTCATGATATTTTTCTGGGGTGGGTGCCCTATAGTGCCAACCTGGGCAATGTTCTGTTGCCTCACTGCATGTCTCAGCACTCCAAGGGAACGTCTGTACATATTGCCATGCGATATCTGGAAGGCTGCATATGACAGCAATAGTGACCAGCTTCAACCCCCTTCCCACCTGCTCACTTCAGGTGGATGCCTTTTAAATGGTTTCTGTAATGCTTTAAAGTTGTAGTTCTATGTGCACGAGCTTCCACAGGCGGAGAGCATTGTGGGAGGGAGCTTACCCAGCATAAAGATAGTAGTCAAGCTACACATTTCTGGTGGGACAGCCACACATTAAAAGTCAACAATATTGCTTGCCAGGTTCCTGCACAATTTTTCCCCTCAAGTTCCTTCTAAAGCTGCACGCTGTAATCAGATGACTTCAGCGACTTGCTCAGTTATAATTAACACTGATGTTTCAAGTTTATATTATCAGCAAAAATACACAGCAGCTGTAATGTTTGTTTTGCGATTTGATTGATACCTTTGCGTTCCAGTAGCAGTTCGAGAGCAGCGTGTATACAGTTTTATTGAGAACAACCGTAGGATTTGGTTGCTAGTATTTTGAACTCATTTAACCCCTTTTAACACACAATATACTGCGGGGACAAAAAAAACTGAACTGCTCCAATTTTTGAGACCAGTGAGATATAAATATTAGTACTCCCTTAGTACTTGAGCCCCGATTTTAACCTGAAGTGCCCAGTGAAAACGGGCCGGGTTTGGGTTGAACGCCCAATTTACACCCCATCCGAATATTGGCTCCATCGAAATCCATGGAGTATAAAATCAGGCAAGGTGCAAATCGTGCATCTGACCCAAGCCCGCTACGTTCTCGCTCAGGACTTTGTTGATAATTTTCCTTGTAGGTTATGGAATTAACTAGTTGTTCCCTCGATGGTTTTGATTCCTGCTCTGTGCTGAGATTATTGATCTTGGCTAGTGTGGCCATGGACATGTCACGTTTAGTCCATGCTCCTGATCCAAGGAAGGGAAGAATTCATCAAGGTTTCCTTACCTACAGTACCTTTGCTGAGAAGTGTGCCTCTGTGGAGACTGAATGCAGGCCGCATCAAGCTTAGCCAGGATGTCTCCCATAGTCACTTCCTTCAGGTGAGGTGATGAGGAAATTCATTAGCTGGAAAGTCTTTGTAATTAGAGGATATAACCTAACGTAGACTCTGAGAAATGGATGTGACAAAGTCCAGGAGTGCATTGAAGTGTTGGGGCCACTTGTTAGATAAATATTGGGCAACCAATAATCTCCCCAATGTGCTTCTTTTTACATAGAAACAGAGAAATTAGGTGCAGGAGCAGGCCATTCGGCCCTTCGAGCCTGCACCGCCATTCAATAAAACCATGGCTAATCATTCAACCTCAGTACCCTTTCCTGCTTTCTCTCCATACCCCTTGATCCCTTTAGCCGTAAGGGCCATATCTAACTCCCTTTTGAATATATCTAACGACCTGGCCTCAACAACTTTCTGCGGTAGGGAATTCCACAGGTTAATCACTCTCTAAGTGAAGAAGTTTCTCCTCATCTCGCTCCTAAATGGCTTACCCCTTATTCTTAGACTGTAACCCCTGGTTCTGGAACTCCCCAGCAACTGGAACCTTCTTCCTGCCTTTAACCTGTCCAATCCCGTCAGAATTTTATATGTTTCTATGAGATCCCCTCTCATTCTTCTACACTCCAATGGATACAAGCCCAGTTGATCCAGTCTCCTCATAGGTCAGTCCTGCCATCCGGTGAATCAATCTGGTGAACCTTCGCTGTACTCCCTCAATAGCAAGAACGTCCTTCCTCAGATTACGAGACCAAAACTGAACACAATATTCCAGATGTGGCCTCACCAAGGCTCTGTACAACTGCAGTAAGACCTCCCTGCTCCTATACTCAAATCCTCTAGCTATGAAGGCCAACATGCCATTTGCCTTCTTCACCTCCTGCTGTACCTGCATGCCAAACTTCAATGACTGATGTACCATGACACCCAGGTCTCGTTGCACCTCCCCTTTTCCTAATCTGTCACCATTCAGATAATATTCTGTCTTCCTGTTTTTGCCACCAAAGTGGATAACCTCACATTTATTCACATTATACTGCATCTGCCATGCATTTGCCCACTCACCTAACGTGTCCAAGTCACCCTGCAGTCTCTTAGCATCCTCCTCATAGCTCAGACTGTCACCCAGCTTAGTGTCATCTGCAAACTTGGAGAAATTACATTCAATTCCTTCATCTAAATCATTGATGTATATTGTAAATAGCTGGGGTCCGAGCACTGAACCCTGCGATACCCCACTGGTCACTGCCTGCTATTCTGAAAAGGACCCGTTTATTCCGACTCTCTGCTTCCTGTCTGCCAACCAGTTCTCTATCCACGTCAATACATTACCCCCAATACCATGTGCTTTGATTTTGCACACTAATCTCTTGTGTGGGACCTTGTCAAAAGCCTTTTGAAAGTCCAAATACACCACATCCACTGGTTCTCCTTTGTCCACTCTACTAGTTACATCCTCAAAATATTCTAGAAGATTTGTCAAGCATGATTTCCCCTTTCATAAATCCATGCTGACTTGGACCGATCCTGTCACTACTTTCCAAATGCGCTGCTATTTCATCTTTATTAACTGATTCCAACATTTTCCCCACCACCGATGTCGGGCTAACCGGTCTATAATTCTCCGTTTTCTCTCCCCCTCCTTTTTTAAAAAGAGGTGTTACATTAGCTACCCTCCAGTCCATAGGAACTGATCCAGAGTCAATAGAATAGAATTTGTACCATTGCCAACTACAAACATTATTGTGGTTAGAGTATTGAATGTGCTATCACAGGGAGTAGTTGAGGTCAATAGCATGGGTGCATGCAAGTGGAAGCTAGATTAGCACATGAGGGAGGAATAGAAGGATATGTTGATGGGGTGAGATAAAGACGGGTGGGAGGAGGCTTGCGTGGAGTGTAAACACCAGCATGGACCTGTTGGGCCAAATGGCCTGTTTCTGTGCTGTAAATACATACATCAACAAGTATGTGGTAGCAACAAGTAACGTTCTACATATTGAAGTTGTAAAAGACTTGATACTGATTGAAGCCTACACAATAAAAGGATGGTTTCTTCCTTCTGGCATGCCAAGGAAGAGTTTTCTGAATTATACCCAGCGTAGGTTTTGATCCTGCAGCAGTGCTCAATGGAGAGCTTTGCCCCAGTGGTGCACTGCAGGGAGAAGTTAATTTAATCTATGGGTGCCTGAAGTGTGGAATTTGGCCTACCAATGTGCCAAGGAAATAATTGTCCCTGCGATTTAACTCCATGCATATGGTCACCTTGCAGGGTATTAGTGGTCTGAGAGTTGGATGGAACTGGGAATGTTTTTGACCATGGGTGGAGATGAGTGGAAGATGGGTCCCCCAGTTGAGAAGGAAAATCCAAAGAAATCATTGTTTGTGTGCCAAATTCTTGGTTTCTTTCAATTGTTGTAATTTCAGTGTCTGAAAGGGAGAGGCAATGTTGGAATACCACCATAGCCACAAATCCTGATGCAGGCAGTTGTGTGAAAGATGTGGTTTTGAACAGTGCTCTATTCAATTTATTCATTTTGGAGAAACAGCACAAATTGTAGGTAACTGGATACCCTCTCAGTTAAAAGCAGTTTCTTGATGGGCGGGGTGAAGCTGTGCTCAAGCCTGTAACTCAAATACTTGACTTCTGGCCAGAGATTTGGGGATTGCTTGTCACTTCAACTCTCTTGCATTACTTTGGTGGGTTTCATCATTTTAGAGAAGATAAGATACTGCCCCGAAGGGTTGTCGCATGTTAGAGTGGGTAGCAGAGAATGGGGAGTTGTATCTTCAATGTTATCATACATGAATCGTAAAGAAAAGAAAGGCGCATTTATGTAGCGCCTTTCGTGACCTCAGGACGTCCCAAAGTGCTTTATAGCCAACGAAGTACTTTTGAAATAAAAACAGGAAGTGCTCAGCAGGTCAGGCAGCATCTGTCGAGAGAGAAACGGAGTTAACGTTTCAGGTCGATGACCTTTCGTCAGAACTGGAAAAAGTTAGAGATGTAACGATTTTAAGCAAGTACAGGGGCAGGGAAAAGAGGGGAGGGGTGGAAAGAGCAAAAGGGAAGGGTCTGTGATCGGGTGGAAGGCAGGAGAGATTCAATGACAAAAGGGATGATGGTGCATGGCAAAAGGAGGTGGTAATGGGAAAAGTAAAGAAACAAAAGATAAATCCAGAAGTGATGTTAGTGGGAATGGCAAAACCATCAACAGCTGCCATGTGAACAAATAGGGGCAGAGGTTATGGTCTGAAATTGTTGAACTCGATGTTGAGTCCAGAAGGCTGTAAATTGAAAGATGAGGTGCTGTTCCACTTTGTAGAAGTCATTTTGAAGTGTAGTCACTGTTGGAATGTGGGAAACACGGCAGCCAATTTGCGCACAGCAAGCTCCCACAAACAACATTGTGATAATGACCAGGATAATGTATTTTAGCGATGCTGATGTTGAATCATGCCCCATGACCAATACCACCATTGGCCGTGGTTGCAGAGCGAAGTTGGATAAAACAACAGAGGACATTGTTCTTTGGATCCCTCAACCAGTCAGTGGAAGCTGCACTTCAAGAAAAGCTGAATTATTTTTAGTTTGAGAAAAGGACACTTCCCTCAACTTTATTTCTCTGTCTCTCTCTCTCTCTCTCTCTCTCTTTTTCAACTATCATTCTTTGTATCGATCCTGTTACAGCTGCGTGCACTTCCTGTCATATGACTGCCACACTTGTGGCAACATACGATGTCAGTGGGCTCCAAACAGCAACACATTAGAGTTGGGATGGTACGGAGACTCCCTACATCAGGAGCTGCCCCCGCCCTTGCCCTCAGTGCGACCTGGCATTTTGTCAGCGGAATATGTTCCCCTCACAACAGGTGTATTATGCCAACCAGGGATGGAAGTGGGAATCACCTGGAGGAGGGGGAGGCAGGGGGGGTCCAGGCTGGACTGGAGCCCTGAAGAGGATCACAATTTAAAACAACTTATAATGAATGCAGTCTCTTTACAAAGAGGTGCTGCTGGTGGTAGTCTTGTGTTTCTATGGGAACCCCCAGCCCAATCCAGCCACCTCCACTGGAACCATCTAGCATGTTTTCCATGGTAAGTGCCGTGGTGCACCCCAATTGGTGCAGGCACCCGCCATTGGCTGGCAAATGAGGGAACCTCCCCCTGGCCAGGGTCAATGGGCAAGTCCCCAGCAGGCGTGATCCCTGCACTTGGACTAAAATGCCCCAACCACAGACAACCACAGATAGGCCCAAGAGCATGGATCTTGTCTAACATCTTGCTATGAATCCTGGGCTTTAAAGAAAAGTATAAAACCCAGCCTCTCATCTGTGTCACAAACAGTAACTTCAGAATGATCAATAGAATTCTGTACCAAGGGGATAAAAATACTGTATTGCAATTATTTTTTTTTCCTGCAATATATTTCAATTCAGAAAGCCAGTGGCAGAAGGCTGCAGCTGGGGAATGTTGAGAACGGTCCCTGGCAGTTGGGAACGATTGGGAAATGGTGGGGGTGTTGGGAGTACGGCAATCGGGAGGAAGCCAAAAATAGAGATTTGGTGGAGAGGGTTGGCCGATTATGGCAGCGAGCAGAGGCTGTGATTGGTAGCAGGTTTGCTTGAGGGGCTGAGGGGAGCACTCCTGCTGCTTGTGGCCCACAAGTAGTGCTATAAAAAGCACTTACCTCCATGATCCGGCTGCTCCCCTCTCCATTTTACTGCCGGGTCCCCCGAGCCCTGAGAAACCCGGCCAGCCAGCGTTAAATTTAAATCAAGCTCCAAATTGCACTGTGGTAGCCTGATTGAAATATAATGAAGTGTCCTTTTCTTGAGAGCAGGGCACAAACATGCCACGCAACCTGCTGCCATCAAAATGGCAATGGGCGCATGCACGGCGGGTTGTGTCACCTTTTGTGATTTTAACATTTTTACTTCCCCCACCCTGGACTGCATCTGTGTCTGTGTGTGTATGTCTGTGTGTGCGTGTCTGTCATTCTGTGTGTGTGTCTCTCAGTCTGTGTATGTGTGTATGTGTGTGTGTGTGTGTGTCTGTGTCTCTGTGTTTAACTCTGTCTGTGTGCGTGTTCTATGTGTGTGTTCTGTGTATGTGCGTGCATGTCTCTCTGTGCGTGCGTGTCTCTGATCGTGCGTGTCTCTCTCTCTGTGTCCCTGTGTGTGTGTCTCTGTGTGTGTCCCTGTGGGTGTGTGTCCCTGTCGATGTGTCTCTCTGTCTGTCCCTGTGTGTGTATGTGTCTCTGTCTGTATGTCTCTGTCTGTGTGTGTGTCTCTGAGTGTGTGTGTGTCTCTGAGTGTGTCTGGTGAGTGTGGTCTGTTTGGTGTGAGTTTGGTTTTGGTGTGTGTGTGTGTGTGTGTGGGTGTTTTGTGCATGATGGGTATGTGTTTTGTGTTTTTTGTGCAGTACATGATGAGAATTGTAGCTTTCATGCAGTCCCTGTAGTACTATGATACCCAGAGTGCAGCACAACAAATCATGTCACATGATAACCGGGTAGAAAATGACAGAGTATTTTGCTCCAATGGAAGAATTCTAAGAGACAGAGATGCATCACTTGAGTTGTTTTTACCTTGCTCTTGTGGGACTACAACACACAGATATACTCTGATAACCGCACAGAAAATCCTCAAACAACCACTGGGAGGCATGAACAGTCGGGAGGGTAGGTGGGTGGAAATCAAAGACAAAAGATTGATTACTATGGGTGCAAAGAGCTGATTCACAGATGGCAGTCTCTATTCAGACTCCAAATTAAAATGGCTCCTGTGCAAATGTATCTGTAGCAAGCAGATAAAATAGGTACATAGGAACAGGAGTGGACCATTCAGCCCCGCGAGCCTGTTCTGCCTGATCTATGTTTTAACGCCATCCATGTGCCTTCGATCTATATCCCTTAATTCCCTTGGTGAGCAAAAATCTATCGATCTCAGATTTAAGGTTATTAATTGAGCTGGCATCTACTGCTTTTAGTGGGAGAGTGTTACACACTTCTACCACCCTTTGTATGAAGAAGTGCATCTCAATATCTCTCGTGAATGGCCTGGCTCTGTTATGTCCCTTTGTCCTAGCCTCCCTCATCAGCAGAAAAAGTTTCTCTATCTACCCTATTAATTTCTTTCAAACTCCTATAAAATCCCATTCAAATCACCCCTTAACCTTTTATATTCCCGGGAATACATGCCTAGTTTACATAAGAATATAAGAAATAGGAACAGGAGTAGGCCATATGGCCCCTCGAGCCTGCTCCGCCATTTAATAAGATCATGGCTGATCTGATGATGGAATCAGCTCCGCTTCCCTGCCTGCTCCTCATAACCTCTTATCCCCTTATCGTTGAAGAAACTGTCCATTTCTGTCTTAAATTTATTCAATGTCCCAGCTTCCACAGCTCTCTCAGGCAGTGAATTCCACAGATCAACAACCCTCAGAGAAGAAATTTCTCCTCATCTCTGTTTTAAAGGACGTTCCCTTATTCTAAGATCATGCCCTCTAGTTCGAGTCTCCCCCTTCAGTGGAAATATCCTCTCTGCATTCACCTTGTCAAGCCCCCTCATAATATTGTACGTTTCGATAAGATCACTTCTCATTCTTCTGAATTCCAATGAGTAGAGGCCCAACCTACTCAACCTTTCCTCATAAGTCAACCCCCTCATCTCCGGAATCAACCTAGTGAACCTTCTCTGAACTGCCTCCAAAGCGAGTAAATCCTTTCGTAAATATGGAAACCAAAACTGCATGCTGTATTCCAGCTGTGGCCTCACCAATACCATGTATAGCTGTAGCAAGACTTCCCTGCTTTTATATAACGAAAGATCCGAGAGACACTGTGAAATCGGAGGAGGGTGCCCATGCCTGAGGGATTCCATCATTTGCTTTTTATTTCAGCAATCTTTTCTATCCGAACTATTTACAATGCCCTCTTGAGCATCCCTGATAATCACTCAACCATTGGTGCCTTCAGCTGCCTGGCCCTAAGCTCTGGAACACCCTGCCTAAATCTCTCCGCCTCTCTACCTCTCCTCCTTTAAGATGCTCCTTAAAACCTACCTCTTTGACTAAGCTTTTGGTCACCTGTTGTGATTTGTTCTTATGCGGCTCGGTGTCAAATGTTTTGTCTTATAACACTCTTGTAAAGCACCTTGTGACTTTTTAACTACGTTAAAGGTGCTATATAAATACAAGTTGCAGTTGTTGTTGTTGTGGACCCAGTTAGTTTAATCAAATGATTATTCTTTGTTTTGACCATTTGAATGCTGTTCATTGCTTAGAGTTCCTAATATTCAAACCAGAGATCGATAGATTTTTGGATATTAAGGGAATCAAGGGCTATGGGGAGAGTGCAGGAAAGTGGAGTTGAGGTAGAAGATCAGCCATGATCTTATTGAATGGCGGAGCAGGCTCAGGGGGCCAAATGGCCTACTCCTGCTCCTAATTCTTATGTTCTTATGTGAGAGGGAAGTTAAAAATAAAACACTTAATACGAAGTGACGACCTGCACTCAAACCTGAAGCTCATTGCAAGACTGCGATCTGTTAATGATTGCTTCCTTGGTTTTCCTCAATGCTGAAGTACATGTTTAAATGACTGTGTGCTACAGGCAGCCATTTATTGTCTTCTGCTCCTAGTTATCAAGTTACTGATCTGAGCAGAGCTCAGGCCTGAAGGACAGCTTTTGTTCTCCAACCCCCAAAAGTAATAATGACAACACATTTATTATTTAGATTAAGTGTATATGGCAAGCTCAAACTGAAAGGTTTTGTTTAAACAAAGAAATGAAGGCTTATTATTGCTGACTTTCTAGACAGATGCTATATATATTCGTCACTGTTTTATGAGCTGCCGAGGTTTCTGAGTGGGGCCTGGTAGATCTCATACAAAATGCTAACTCTTGGATCTCGATAATGATACGACTGAGAGTAGGGCCAGAAATATACGCCGTTTGATCAGACAAATCCATATAAGGATGGTTATGAATGTCCTGCTCTGTTGGAGAAATGGAAAGGACCTTGATAGTCTCACTAACGGACGAGAAAAGATATAGAATAGACAGAAGCATTAAGGTGACTCTTGCTGTGTGTTTATCGAGAGAATGAGCAGAAGCAGAGAAGAGCTATTGTCAGTATGGTACACGAGAGGGGAAGGAAAGGACCAAAACCCGGGAACAGGTGGGGAGGGTAGCTGAAAAGGGGGTAAGCCAGGAAAGAGTGCGGGTGTGTATATAACACATAGGGGTAGAAGTTCCGGTCCGCCCAGAAGTTTTGGAGTGTTTTTTCTGCCGCGGTGGATGAGGTGGCCTCTTTCGCGAAATTCAGCTCTTTGTCATTTTTTTTCGGGCGGACCGGAAGTCGGTCGTAATGGGAGCGGAAGTGGGGCGGTGAGCAGAATATCAACCACAAGAGGGGTGGAAGTAGAGGCAGGACGGAGTAACCACGTCTCTCCCCTTCACTTAAAGGGGAGAACCGCTGCGAGCTCCGTGAAGATTTTAGTCGGGTCGACTGAGCCACCAGAGAGGGTTTCGGCCGGGCCAGTAGCCTGGCACCCAAGAGGGATTGTCAGGCTGCCTGCTGGCGGCCCAGCCAAACCCGGGGGCATAATTGTCCGGCCGATCTGGAAGTCGGCGATTTTTTTTTTTTAAATGGCGGCCGCGGCAGTGCGCCCTCCTCTTGATTGGCCTCCGCGTAGCCACGTCCCACACACTGAAAACAAGGTGCACCGTCAGGAAAAGCTGTCGGGGGCACCGCTCGGCGGCCCGCAGATTTTTTGCGCTGAATATCGATTGAGGTGCGGGAGATCAGCAGTGCGCCCTTTGATGACGCACTTAGGAGAGGTCGGCAGCAGCGGGCAGAAGTGGGGACTGCTGGAAAAATCACCGAGTTGATTTTCTTGAGTGGCGGCCATTGGATTCCAAGTCGGCGGCCACACGACTCCGCCACTATCCGGCGGTAAGCGGACTTTCTGGGAGGCTGAATTTCGGCCCCATAGAATGACTGCACTACATGCTGTCTGCTCAGACTCCGATGCTGCAAATCCCAGTTGTGTCCTTCTGATTAGTTTGTATACAGCAATTATATTTACACTGCCATGTTGCATGAATTGTATCATCATTAGACATAAAGACTATTTGCAAGTATATCCAGACTGTCCTCAGACCCTGGTGTTTACAGCAGCATTCTCCAAACCACCCATTAATCATTCCTTAACTTAACTTGAGATCTATGTTAAACAGTGTGGTCAAAATTTTCCATCTTTGATTAAAAGTGGCGGGAACTGGTGGTGATGGTGGGGGTTGGGGGGTGGGGCGATTACTTATACATGCCACCCATCAGTATTTCGTGGCTTGTTGACAGACCAGGCCCTCTCCTCTCTTAGTGACGCATAGCTATTAATGGAAGGGATCGGCCATGATCTAATTGAATAACGGTTCTGGCTCGAGGGGCTGAATGGCCTCCTTCCGTTCCTATGTTATGGCACACTGAGGGTGGGAATTCTCACATACCGTAAGTCGGAGCTGGAATTGCTTGGTCGGGGCGCAGGTAGGAGAGAGGCAGTGAAGGAGAGAAAGGAAAGGGAGACGTGAATGACCAGGAAAGTGGGGAATGGATAGCAATTAAGGTGAAAGGGAATGGGGAAATGGATGCCATGCAAGTGGCAAATGGAAAGCCAGAAAGGGGGAAATGAATGGCATTAAAGGATAAAATGAAGAAGAAAGGAAGGGGGAACTGATAGCCATGAACGAGAGAAGGAAGCGTGAATGGATAGCCATGAAAGAGAGAGGCAGAAGCTAGGAGTGGTCCCTTTCGGGGAGGGGAGGAGGTAGGAGAATAGAAGTGTCTGTTTAAGGTGTGGAAGGAAGGGAAGTGCCGGTATTAACTGAAAGTTTGGGAAGAAGAGAACCAGCTGAAGTGGGGGAGATGTGGGAGAGTGTACATGGCAGCATGAACTGAGAAAGAAGGTGGGGGGAAGGGGGGGCGGAGAAAGAGTAACACCTTAAGTGGGGTGGGGTGGTGGGGGGGGGGGAAAGAGAGAAACAGTGGCATCATGAATTGAATGGTAGTTTGAACTGAGGGGGGTTGGAGCGAGAGTGAGAGTGCCAGCGTGTATTGAGGCAAGAAGAGCAGCAACTCGTAGTGGATTGGAGGGAGGAGAGGAGAGGAAGAAAAGCGTCACTATGAGCTGGGTGGGTTGAGAGGCGAAGTGATGATCTTGTTGGTCTGTAGACAACTCAGATGTCAACCTGTTTGCTCTGTTTTTTAGATTTAGAAGCTGTAAATCGTGAAGTATGAAAGTTGTTGTAATTAACTAGAATGCATCGTTGTTAGTGTTAACTTTTTCCAGGGGAGCATGTCCACTGATCTTCCTCGAACTGCGCCACTAATTTTGTCCATTCAATATTTCTCCTTCAGGATTTCATGTACTTCTGCCTTTGTTGGATGGAAACAAAGCATGTGTCACACGTTTACAATCAGGGCCATTCCTGACTCTCACCATTCCAGGGGCTTGTCAGCTTTTGCTAGTTTTCTAGGTTGACGTGTATAGTTCTTCCTGATACATTTTGCAGGTTGGAAGGAAAGCTTCTTTGCAGCTCCTTATTTTTCCAATTTTGTTTCAGAATTTCCCAGAATATTTCCTCGCTCCCAATTCAGGGAGGTCTACTCAATGTAGATTTGTCGGTTTAAATGTTATTTTCCGACAGATCACAAATCAAACTAGACTTGGAGATTAAAACCTTCCTTCCTGCTGATTATTAAATGCCACCCATTGAGTGTAACTTTGCAGGCCGGGTATTAAGAGGCTTTCCGAGATCACCATGGAATATTGTCTGCAAACGTCTGTTCAGGATCATAGATGGAGGAAATTATTGGGTTCCTCCCAACTTCTGAAAGCTTTGTTACAGGGTAAATATAATATCCATCTTAGTTCCAGACATTAAATCAGAGAAATAGAGGTCTAGACAGTTGGACAAATCTTTGGAATCTCAGCTTGTTGCCAGTATGCATCTCAAACTAACGCTGCACAGAAAGGGTTAAAACAAAAAGTTACCCGTTAAAGATTGGCACCAGCTGCCAACGAATTTGACAGAAACTAGTTAAAAGTCCAAAACTGGGTTTAACCAAGAGGACGTGATTGCATTTTAAGTACTCCAGTGTGAATAGATAATTACAAATGATTTTGTGAACAGAAGTCTGTTTATATCCATCTCTCCCTGGGCCTAAAACCCTGTTCTTCATAATATCTGTTGTATTTTTGAAGATTATGCCTGCCCTTGGATTTTTTTCCGTGACTTTAGATTCAAACTCAGTATTTTCCCAGACATATGTAGCATGTATCAACTTCAAATTAAAGGTCTTTATTTCTGCACCTGTGTGGTCAACTGTTGGATTTCTGAGAGTCACTGGATGTACCTAAACTGACAAGTATGCTTTCCTCTACAGCAACTGGTTTGCTTGCTCTATTTCTGTTTCCTCTCCTGTTCTCCTAAGCTTTCAATATGCCATCTTATGCAATGTTCCTCCTCTCGGTATAGAAATCAAGAATTGTCACATCATAACCAAGCAAAGTTCATCCTTTCCCTTGAAACTCCTGTGAACTCCTTAGCTGGCTGATTCTACCCTTCCTTTTATAATTTGCAGGCTTTTAAAAGCAATGCTTGCATTACTTTCATTGATTTTTTTAAATGTATCTTGTCTCCATTCGTACCCCTTTCACTTTTGACAGTGTCTTGTACTATAAGACGCAACTCCTCGCTAAGTGCAATGCTGAGGGAGCGCTGCATCATTAGAGTTGCTGTCTTTTGGATGAGATGTGAAACCGAGGGCCCTGTCTGCTCTCTCAAGTGGACATTAAAGATCCTATGGCACTATTTCGAAGAAGAGCAGGGGAGTTGTCCCTGGTGTCCTGGCCAATATTTATCCCTCAATCAACATAACAAAAAAACAGGTTGTCTGGTCATTATCACATTGCTGTTTGTGGGAGTTTGCTGTGTGCAAATTGGCTGCCACGTTTCCTGCATTACAACAGTGACTACACTCCAAATGTACTTTGCTGTAAAGCACTTTGAGATGTCCAGTTGTTGTGATAGGCACTATATAAATCCAAGTCCTTCTTCCTCTCTTCCTTCCTCTCTTCTCTCTCCTTCCCCTCCAAAGGTATACCTTCAGTTTCAAGGCCTTCCAATGACCTCTCCGTCCCCATTGTTAATCATGTTCTGTGATTGTCTATTGCTGAGAAAGAATCAGACAAGTGTTCTGGGATTTATTCCTGCTATAAGGTGATGTGCTTAATCTGAATCCCAAGACTAGAAGTTATTCATTCGGACTGTTTATTCTATATGTCAGTCCAGGCTGGGTCTTCGATCCACAGTCCCTCCAGCTGACACAATGTGTTAGCATTAGCTTTAGGGTTAGGGTAAACCTAGCACTGCTGCTCTGTAACTAACCAAATATTCTGCCCTTGTCTCTGACCCAACTGAAAATGGTTCATTCAGCCAAGGCCATGGATCATACCCAAGACCTTTATGGTCTATATAACTCGCTCTGCAACAGTGCATCTAACCACTGAGCTATCAGAGCAGCACCAAAGGACTTCCTGTAACTTAAACTAAAATGTTTGAGAGAGTTGTAATCCTGAAATCTGAGTATTCTTAATTGGCAAATCGTTAATGGTTTATTATTGCCTGATATTTCACAAGAATGGATAAACCTTAAGGAATCATCGTCTGTCTGAGAATAAATTAAATTTTGCTTGTTTTAATATTTGACAATTGAGGTTACATTTCTGAGACACCAGCTGTTCATGCTCCACCACGGTTGTCCCGCATCTTTAATAAGTGCAACCCTTTTTGTTTCTGCAGCTCTTGGCCAGATTATGCTGTATGTCGATGGAATGAATGGTGTGATAGGCCACAATGAAACTATCCAATGGCTCTACACGCTCATAGGGTCAAAGGTAAGAAGAAATAAGAATAGTGGAAAATATGAGCACCACAAGTCTAACGACCTCACTGCGTATTTGCAACATAACAATTGCTCTCTAAGAGCGACAATTTGTGGTGCGCTGTGTTAGTCTATCCTATTGTGATGGGGTACCATGATTTTCTGCAACTAGCATTAGTGATCTCAACAGTTCATGTGATGGGAAAGCACCAAGTGAAACCAGGGTACCTACTGAGAGGACAAGAGAGAGAAAAGGAGAGATTGGCTTGCACACCTAGCAGCAGCATCAGCAATGGTCTGCAACCATCATCTTGACCTTCTCCGTCTTATCAGAGAATAATTGAAGAGGAGATACTTAGAGGGCAAATATAGCAAATGCCTATTGAACTTCAGTTGATATAGCATGCCCCTAATAGGCAAATTTAGCAAATGTCCTTTGAGCCCTATTGTGCCTCTACCCTTTGCCTAAATATCTGATGTAATGGAACACTGCACAACCAAAGGCGCTTATGTGTTATGATGTGGGGTCATATCCAACAAGACCTTGACTTTTTAGTGAATAAGATTTATTGCAGATTACAGAGATTTGGCCAGACCTCCATCTCTGAATCAGCAAATCGGGGACATAAACACCCCAGAAAACTCGTGGGCAAAATGATCGGAAATGGGGATTTTTTGCAGTGTGCAACAGCTCCAGCCTACTCCGGCTGCAGTTTGAAATATTTTAGAACAGCTTAGTAACTCATCTCTTAAACCCAGAGCTCCTGCAATAGGGCTGACTCTTCGACAGTAAGTAAGCTGCTTTTGTCCTCCATTTTTGGCATCAAAGGAACATTTTCTTGGATGTGAATACTAAAATTGCAGTATAAAACGGGGAAGATATCTGAGCACATCTGAAAGTGGTTGCCCCACACATTGATAAAGATGGGGAAGGCTGTGGTGTAAAAATAGAATGACACTTCTGTACCCATTATTGGAGTTCTGGAAATGCGATGTAAACATGTTCTGATCTCCGGCGACATGATGCTTTCTCAGAACAGTGAACAGTGGATTCTTTCACTGCTGCAATTGAGGTGATTGCGGAGTGCGTCTAAAGCCATGCTGGTGTTTACTTGGATCAGATTCCAGGAGACCTCTGTGTACAAGTTGGCTCCCGCTGCTAACACTGGTAAATCCAGCTCCCTTCTCCAGCAGCAGACTCGTATCAAAAAACCGACTCTACAAGTCTGCCATCAGGATCAGAGAAATGGATTTAGCGGAATAAATGCCGGTCTGCCGGAATCTGTTCTAGACAAGCAGCAGTATAAACGTCAGAGTCTGGATTAGATGAGCACCAGTAGAAAAGCAGCTTTAATCGACGAGCTTGGATCTCTTATTCAATAGTAGCAGTGCGGTTGCTTAGAATGTTTGTACAGTCGATGATTGCCTCCAGTGAGTGGGTAAATAGAAGCAGCTGTTCGAGTGTAAATGTTAAGCGTGTTCATAGAGCAGAATTAGTTTGGCGAAATCTTGGTCAGACCCCCATTTTTAGAGTACTGCGTTCTGCTCCCGGCAACACATTCTAGGAAGGATCTGCCTTGGAGCACAGATTTAATGGAATGATACCAGGGCTTAAAGAATTAAATTATGAGGACGGGTTGCATAAACTTGGCTTGTATTCTCTTGAGTAAGGGGTGATCTAATAGAGGTATTTAAAATGATAAAAGCATGCAATAGGGTAGATACAGCGAAAGTATTTCCTCTGGTGGGGGAATCCAGAACAAGGGGGCATAATCTTGAAATTAGAGCAACGCCGTTCAGCAGTAAGATCAGGTATCACTTTTTTCACAAAAAGGGTGGTGAAAATCTGGAATTCCATCCTGTGGATCCTGGAGCAATTGGAGCTTTCAAGAGCGAGATCTGTTATGTATGTAAACATTGTAACTGTGTAAGACTTGCCACCAGAGGGCGCAACTATTGGAGGCCCAAGGGTCACCTGCACACTTCGTGTAAGGGAGTATAAAATGTTGTCTACCATGCTGCTTAGGCACTCTGGAGTTGTATTAAAGAGACTAAGGTCACATCTGTTTTAGCTCACAGTACCCAGTCTTGTGGAGTTCTTCCATACTTAACAAGATCGATAGATTTTTATTAAGTAAGGGTATCCAGGGAAATGGAGCAAAGGCGGGTAGATGTGGTTGAGGTACGCATCATCCATGATCTAATTGAATAGCTCGAGGGTCTGAATGGTCTCCTGCTGTTCCAATCTGCTATTTCATGCACTGTACAGTGCAGCCGATTATGCAAAGAATTTACGCCCAAATATTTACTCAATATCAAACCTGTGAAACATCTAATAAAGCCTTGAAGTTAAAAGCCTGCCTTGGCCTGAAATACTGACATTTTGCAGCAGGGATAAATTTGCAAATTTTCAAAGAGAGATCATTTGGGTGAAATAATGACAATCGTTCAGACAAGAGACAATCTTCAGTATAGATGCCTACAAGGTCATCAGCCCACACCAGTAGATTATTTTCAGTCACCCATACAAAAAAAAACTTTTTAAGGTACTGAAGCAACCAATTTTAATCATGAAGGGAGCAATTAGATGAAAAACATTTAGATTGTACTATTTTAGGGAGTTGGGGAAACAGATTAATTACGTATATAAATGTATGTTGTGGCAATGACAACAAACATGCTATTTTATGATTCTTCAACTTTGGTAAAAGGAAACAAAATACTCTGCTCACTGAAGCCAGTGCCTAAGGTGAGTGTCTTTTCCTGTGATCTGAATTGTTTTGGTTGTCGAAGTAATGAAAAAGAGATGTTGGGCCTTGAAGGCTTGTGTTCTTGACTGCTGAAAAATGCAGTATCATAAAAGGACAAGTAACAAATTGGAACCTCTCACAGACCCGACTTATGTCTGTCTCAGTTCGTACAGCCTTTAATCCTGCACCACCAGCAACATAAAAATTTGGAACATAAAAGTGCTATTTGGTCCATCAAACTCATTCCTTCCAACACACACACAGCTTGCAATCCTGAGCCCACACCAACTCAATTAATTTAGCTCTAAAGTGAATGCTCACCGGTGAAGCTTCTAAAATAAAAGCTTCAAGCTGATTTGTGACCCCTGAAGAGATGATAGAACGAATGTTATTGGATACCAATCTTAACATTGCAGCCGACCAAATCAGCTCTGACCAGTTGCATTCCACACACATGGGCTAGGGACGAAAAATAATGGCTATGTTTTTCCACCAAAACAAAGCCGAGTTTAATGGCACTCGCCGTTATTAATGTGTAAATCGTCCAGCAACTTGTGGTGAGGAGGAGATAAGAAACGAGTTACGAATCGCCGCAAGTTGCTGGGCGATTTGCCCAGCTCCAGTATTAGCCTCGCAAAAATGGCAGCTCACCCAAAACGATCCCATGAGTTTCAAGAAATTGCTACATTTGCACATTAATTGCCAATTAAATTCACCACAGAAAGTTAGGTGTAATGACTCAAGAGTCTGGTTACTGTAAACTCACTCAGGTGCAACCTGATCCATCTTTATTCCAGCCCAAGGGTGCCAACGTGACAAAGACACCCAGCTTATATACAGGTGACCAAACACACATGCCACATGCATACAGCCCAATGATCACCGAAAACGGCGCCCTCTGGTGTCTGGTGACCTCCAAGCATTAATATATAACAACATCCCCTTTTAAAATCTTAACAACAGTCTTTTTACAAATTAAGATGGTCTGGGGCTTTCCTCTCACGAGTTGATTGTGTCAGTTCAACTTTGGCTCTGGGCGAGTGTTCTGAGTCCGTTAAGACTGAGGGCTGAGTAGCCGATCTGATGGGAGTGGTCATGACCACGTCAGAGACTGAAGGTTCAGAGTCAGTAATGTCAGCAGAGTCCTCTGATGAGTGAACAATGGTTGGTTGGTCACTGACTGCATCTTCCTCACTCGGTTCCAGTTCATCCATGTGCCGCAGTTTAACCTGGTCAAGGTGTTTCCTGCATGTTTGCCCATTCTTGAGCACGACAGTAAACACTCTGTTACCCTCCTTGCTGTAACAGTGCTGGCGATCCACTTTGTACCTTGACCATAGTTCAGTACTTAAACCGGATCGTTGACCGAGATGTCACGTGACACGGCAACACGATCATGACACCATTACTGACTTTGACATCTGTTTTCAACACGATCATTCAAATCAGGATGAACAAGAGAAAGCCTGGTCTTGAGATTTCTCCTCTTCAGTAGTTTTAGTCGGAGGAACCCAAGTAAGCATATGAGGTTTTGACCTGTAACTGAGCAATATACATGACAACCGTCTCTGCAGTGAACCCTGAGTTACATGTTTCATACTCTGCTTCATCGTTTGAATGGCATGCTCTGCTTGACCTAGAAGCAGGCTTGAATGGAGCTGATCTCGCATGTCTGATGCCATTGAGTTTCATGAACTCCTGGAACTCAAGACTTGTGAAGCAAGATCCGTTGTCGCTCACAAAATGTCAGGCAAACCATGAGTAGCAAACATGATACGAAGGCTCTCAATGGTAACTGTAGGCGTGCTGGATGATAAAATAACACATACTATCCACTTAGAATATGCATCCACTATGACAAAAAACATATTTTCTAGGAACGGGCGCGCAAAATCAATGTGGATCCTCGACCATGGTTTGGATGGCCACGACCAAAGCATCAGTGGAGATTCCGCTGGTACTTTACTTAGCCGCATGCAAGTATTTCAGATCAGAGTCAATTCCAGGCCACTATACATGAGACCTAGCAATGAACTTCATCATGACAATACCAGAATGAGTGCTATGAAGTTCAATTACAAATTTTTCTCAGGCATGATTACACGATTACCCCATAGTAAACAGTCTGACTGAATGGACAGCTCATCCTTGCGATGGTTGTAAAGTTTTGTCTCCTCACACATCTCCATAGGTATGGCAGACTGAGTACACACCATTTCACAACGAATAAAATAGGGTCATGGCTGGTCCAGATCCTAACTTGTTGAGCAGTGATAGGGGTTCCTTCACTCTCAGAAGCATCCATTACTAACAGTAGGTCTGCAGGTTGAGGCATCTCCATCTCAGTTGTAGGTAAACATAGAAACATAGAAAATAGGTGCAGGAGTAGGCCATTCGGCCTGAGCCACCATTCAATATGATCATGGCTGATCATGCAACTTCAGTACCCCATTCCTTCTTTCTCTCCTTACCCCTTGATCCCTTCAGCTGTAAAGGTCCCATCTAACTCCCTTTTGATTATATATATCTAACAAACTGGCCTCAACAACTTTCGGTGGTAAATAATTCCACAGGTTCACAATTCTCTGAGTGAAGAAGTTTCTCCTCATCTCAGTCCTAAATGGCTTACCCCTTATCCTTAAACTGTGACCCCTGGTTCTGGACTTCCCCAACATCGGGAACATTCTTCCTGCATCTAACCTGTCTAATCCCGTCAGAATTTTATATGTTTCCATGAGATCCCCTCTCATTCTTCTAAATTCCAGTGAATATAAGCCTAGTCAATCCAATCTTTCTTCATATGTCAGTCCTGCCATCCCGGGAATCAGTCTAGTGAACCTTCGCTGCACTCCCTCAATAGCAAGAATGTCCTTCTTCAGATTAGGAGACCAACACTATTCAATATTCAAGGTGTAGCCTCACCAAGGCCCTGTACAACTGCAGTAAGATCTCCCTGCTCCTATACTCAAATCCTCTCACTATGAAGGCCAACATGCCATTTGCCTTCTTCACCGCCTGCTATACCTGCATGCCAACTTTCAATGACTGATGTACCATGACATCCAGGTCTCATTGCATCTCCCCTTTTCCTAATCTGTCACCATTCAGATAATATCTGCCTTCCTGTTTTTGCCACCAAAGTGGATAACCTCACATTTATCTACATTATACTGCATCTGCCTTGCATTTGCCCACTCACGTAACCTGTCTAAGTCAGCCTGCAACCTCTTAGCATCCTCCTCACAACTCACACCATCACCCAGCTTAGTGTCATCTGCAAACTTGGAGAAATTACATTCAATTCTTTAGTCTAAATCATTAATGTATATTATAAATAGCTGGGATCCCAGCGCTGAACCTTGCGGTACCCCACTAGTCACTGCCTGCCATTCTGAAAAGGACCCGTTTATTTCTACTCTTTGCTTCCTGTCTGCCGACCAGTTCTCTATCCACTTCAATACATTACCCCCAATACCATGTGCTTTAATTTTGCACACTAATCTCTTGTGTGGGACCTTGTCAAAAGCCTTTTGAAAGCCCAAATACACCACATCCACTGGTTCTCCCTTGTTCACTGTACTTGTTACATCCTCAAAAAATTCTAGAAGATTTGTCAAGCAGGATTTCCTTTTCATAAATCCATGCTGATTTGGACCGATCCTGTCACTGCTTTCCAAATGTGCTGCTATTACATCTTTGATAATTGATTCCAACATTTTCCCCACTACCGATGTCAGGCTAACCGGTCTATAATTCCCTGTTTTCTCTCGCCCTCCTTTTTTAAAAAGTGGGGTTACATTAGCTACCCCGCAATCCATTGGAACTGATCCAGAATCTATAGAATGTTGGAAAATGACCACCAATGCATCCACTATTTCTAGGGCCACTTCCTTCAGTACTCTGGGTTGCAGACTATCAGGCCCTGCGGATTTATCAGCCTTCAATCCCATCAATTTCCCAAACACAATTTCCTGAGTAATAAGGATTTCCTTCAGTTCCTCCTTCTCGCTAGACCTTCGGTTATTTGTATCTTCCTTCGTGAAGACAGAACCAAAGTATTTGTTCAATTGGTCTGCCATTTTTTTGTTCCCCATTATAAATTCACCTGAATCTGACTGCAAGGGACCTACATTTGTCTTCACTAATCTTTTTCTCTTCACATATCTATAGAAGCTTTTGCACTCAGTTTTTATGTTCCCTGCAAGCTTACTCTCGTGCTCTATTTTCCCGCTCCTAATTAAACCCTTTGTCGTCCTCTGCTGAATTCTAAATTTCTCCCAGTCCTCAGTTTTGCTGCTTTTTCTGGCCAATTTATATGCCTCTTCCTTGGATTTAACACTATCCCTAATTTCCCTTGTTAGCCATGGTTGAGCCCCCTTCCCCGTTTTATTTTTACGCCAGACAGGGTTGAAGTTCATCCATGTGATCTTTAAATGTCTGCCATTGCCTATCCACCGTCAACCCATTAAGTATCATTCGCCAGTCTATCCTAGCCAAGTCACGACTCATACCATCGAAGTTACCTTTCCTTAAGTTCAGGACCCTAGTCACTGAATTAACTGTGTCACCCTCCATCTTAATGAAGAATTCTACCATATTATAGTCACTCTTCCCCAAGGGGCTTCGCACAACAAGATTGCTAATTAATCCTCTCTTATTACACAACACCCAGTCTAGGATGGCCTGCTCTTTAGTTGGTTCCTCGACATATTGGTCGAGAAAACCCATCCCTAATACACTCCAGAAAATCCTCCTCCAACGTATTGCTACCGGTTTGGTTAGCCCAATCAATATATAGATTAAAGTCACCCATGATAACTGCTGTACCCTGATTGCATGCATCCCTAATTTCCTGTTTGAGGCCATCCCCAACCTTCCTACTACTGTTTGGTGGTCTGTACACACCTGCCACTAGCATTTTCTATGGTCCTTCCTTACTATTGCATTAATCTCCTCTTTAACCAGCAATGCTACCCCATCTCCTTTTCCTTTCTGTCTATCCTTCCTGAATATTGAATACCCCTGGATGTTGGGTAAGAGCAGACGACTCAGTGCATTGGCACAATTCTCAGTACCAGGTCTATGACGGATGACTTAATCATAGGCAAACAATGTCAACGCCCACGTTTGAATATGGGACGATGCATTGGTATTAATACCTTTGTTTTCTGCAAACAATGAAATGAGTGGCTTGTGATCCGTTTCTAGTTCAAACATCCTCGTCGCCAATTGTAATAACTGAAGAGTCTGGTTATTGTAAACTCACACAGGTGCAACCTGATCCATCTTTATTCCAGCCCAAGAGTGCCAGCTTGACAAAGACACACAGCTTATATACAGGTGACCAAGCACACATGCCACATGTGTACAGCCCGATGATCTCTGACTGTGGAGCCCTCTGGTGTCTGGTGACCCCCAAGCATTAATACATAACATTAGGGCTGCTACTTGACAGCATAAGTACCTTATTAATGAGGAGATTTATGTTCCAGCAATGTCCGGTACATAGTAGTTATGTTACTGGATTAGTAACTGGTCAGAGGCCTGGACTAATGATCCGGAGACATGAGTTCAAATCCCATCACAGCAGCTGAGGAATTTAAATTCAGTTAATTAAATAAATCTGGAATTAAAAAGCTAGTATCAGTAATGGTGTTCATGAAACTACCGGATTGTCTTAAAAACCCAACTGGTTCACTAATGTTCTTTAGGGAAGGAAATCTGTCGTCCTTACCTGGTTTGGCCGACATGTGACTCCAGACCTGCACCAATGTGGTTGACTCTTCGCTGCCCTCTGAAATGGCCTAGCAAGCCACTCAGTTGTACCAAACTGCTACAACAAAGTCAGCACTGTGGGAGTACCTTCACCACATGGACTGCAGCAGTTCAAGAAGGCGGCTCACCACCACCTTCTCAAGGGCAATTAGGAATGGGCAATAAATGCCGGCTTTGCCAGTGACGCCCACATCCTATGAACGAATACATTTTTACATGAATGCCGCTCAACCTCTCTGGCCCAGAAAGGGAACAATTGAAACTGAAGTCTCATTCCTACAGGTAGTAAATTCTTACTTTCCTTTCTGTCTCTTTTTGTTTTTCTCTGCCTCATTCTAATCTTTCTTTCCCTCTTTTGATTTCTTCTTAACCAAATATTCATCCTACTCTTCTATATAGGAACCGGAGTAGCCCATTTAACCTACCGGGCCTGTTCCGCTATTCAATTAGATCCTGGCTGATCTGCATCTTATCTCCATTTACCCGCCTTGGTTCCATAACCTTCAATACAATTGCCGAACCAACATTTATCAATCTCAGTGTTGAAATTCTCAATTGACACCCAGCCTGAACAGCTTTTTGGGGGAGAATGTTTCAGATTTCCACTAACCCTTGTGTGAAGAAGTGCTTCCTGACATCACCCCTGAATGGCCTAGCTCTAAGTTTAAGGTTATGCCCCCAACAGAAGAAATACATTTATTTCTATCTACCCTATCAAATCCTTTTAGCGTCTAAAACACCTCAATTGGATCACCCCTTGGTTTTCTATGCTCAAGGGAATATAAACCCAGTCTATGTAGCCTGTTCTCATAATTGAACCCTTTTAGCCCCAGTATTATACTGGTGAAAATGTGCTGCACCCACTCCAAGGCCAATATATCCTTCCTGAGATGCGGTGCCCAGAACTGATCGCAATACGCTAAATAGAGTCTAACCAGAACTTTATATAACTGTAACTGTAGCATCATTTTCATCTCTTTCTGCTGTAAAGACTCTTTGAGGCAGAATTCTGATGGCTCTGGATGGAGAAGTTTTGGAGTTGGAAGCTCAGCTCAGGGTAAATAGGACAACCAGGTTGTGAACAGTCCGGTTCAGCCTCAGACAATGGCCAGGGAGGGGGATGTAGTTGGTGACTAGGGACCAGAGTTTATTCTATGATTAATTTATAGTTTGAAATACTATCCATACCCTCCATGGTAACATAGTCAGGACAAGTGTTGGGCAGGACAAGAACATAAAAACATAAGAATTAGGAACAGGAGTAGGCCATCTAGACCCTCGAGCCTGCTCAGCCATTCAACAAGATCATGGCTGATCTGGCCGTGGACTCAGCTCCACTTACCCGCCCGCTCCCCGTAACCCTTAATTCCCTTATTGGTTAAAAATCTATCTATCTGTGACTTGAATACATTCAATGAGCTAGCCTCAACTGCTTCCTTCGGCAGAGAATTCCACAGATTCACAACCCTCTGGGAGAAGAAATTCCTTCTCAACTCGGTTTTAAATTGGCTCCCCTGTATTTTGAGGCTGTGCCCCCGAGTTCTAGTCTCCCTGACCAGTGGAAACAACCTCTCTGCCTCTATCTTGTCTATCCCTTTCATTATTTTAAATGTTTCTATAAGATCACCCCTCATCCTTCTGAACTTCAACGAGTAAAGACCCAGTCTACTCAATCTATCATCATAAGGTAACCCCCTCATCTCCGGAATCAGCCTAGTGAATCGTCTCTGTACCCCCTCCAAAGCCAGTATATCCTTCCTTAAGTAAGGTGACCAAAACTGCATGCAGTACTCCAGGTGCGGCCTCACCAATACCTTATCCAGTTGCAGCAGGACCTCCCTGCTTTTGTACTCCATCCCTCTCGCATTGAAGGCCAACATTCCATTCGCCTTCCTGATTACCTGCTGCACCTGCAAACTAACTTTTTGGGATTCATGCACAAGAACCCCCAGGTCCCTCTGAACCTCAGCATGTTGTAATTTCTCCCCATTCAAATAATATTCCCTTTTACTGTTTTTTTTCCCAAGGTGGATGACCTCACACTTTCCAACCTTGTATTCCATCTGCCAAACCTTGGCCCATTCGCTTAACCTATCTAAATCTCTTTGCAGCCTCTCTGTGTCCTCTACACAACCCGCTTTCCCACTAATCTTTGTGTCATCTGCAAATTTTGTTACACTACACTCTGTCCCCTCTTCCAGGTCATCTATGTATATTGTAAACAGTTGTGGTCCCAGCACCGATCCCTGTGGCACACCACTAACCACCGATTTCCAACCCAAAAAGGACCCATTTATCCCGACTCTCTGCTTTCTGTTAGCCAGCCAGTTCTCTATCCATGCTAATACATTTCCTCTAACTCCGCGTACCTCTATCTTCTGCAGGATATGCCATGAATGTTACTCTTATTACTTACAGCCTCATTTCTCTGCTCGCGTACTATAATTCTGTATTACAAAATCCCCTGAGGTGGTGAAAATGTCAGCTTGTTAGCAATTTGAATGATAAATCATTCCCTCAGCGTGGTGTGCTGTTGCTCCACAGTGCTGTACTAATGTTCGTAGAATGTTCATTTGCCATCAAGATTTCCCATTGGTGGAATTGCGCTGTGCACTATATCACAAATGCATTAAAAAAAAAAGTGACCAGGAAAATTCTTCATTCTGGCAGGGAGAGCTGGAAAAATCAGTGGTTAAGTTACTCAGGATGTCTGATGCACTTTCTAATGACTGGTTACAGTGCAGTGTGAAAGCCAATTACATGTCCATCATCTCGGCTGAATCCTAGCACATAGTAATTGGAAACCTATAATAGCACTGTGCTGCAAGTGCCAGTCTCCGGCTGACTCATACCTGTTTAGTGTAATAAAGAGGTGGCAGCGTGGAGTTATACCGCATTGCGTGCAGGTAAGTGAAGCCCTTGCCCATCAGCTCCACTGACCACCGTTCAATTGGCCGATGCATTTTTAATGTTGGCAAGGATCCAACAGGATAATCCAAAAGGTTTAACAATTAATTTCTAAAGTTGCTACCTGGGTACGTTCCAAAGTTGCAATTATGCTCCTGTTTACAGAGCCAAAGCATCGTCAGACTATCTCCTCGAGTTGGTCTCCCACTGCCAGCCAACAATGATGCATAGCGGGACCAATGACTTCACTCCCCAGTTAACCTGACATTTTTATGTTCTTGTAACATGAAAACCATGTGACATGGATGCAAACATTGCAGTCCAACTGGGCCATAAGGGAGCAAGGGACTGGGAAATAATTTCAACATATACATGTAAATTAGTAATCAATGACTTTCTCTCACCTGAGGGTGGGTTATTTTCACAAACTGGGGATGTTGTGTGTCCGTGGGATAAGAGGGGAGGTCCTCTATTTATGATCAGGACGTGTGCATTTTGGCTGCCTGTTGAATGGCTGCCGTTCCTTCAACTCTCTTTTTCTCCTTCCTTGGGTCTTTCTCTCCAGTCTTCTTCCCTTCCTGTCACACACATGCCAGCTTTTATTGCCCCCCCACCCCCTCCACATCCCTACTCTAACCCATTAGTACTCTTCTGCCTTCCTATTGTCCTGCTGCTGTCCCAGCCATGAATCTCCGCCCCCCCCCCCCACCCCGCAAACCGGGTGTCCCATTTTCCTCCCTCCCTGATCTTTCCACCCATCATGCCCGCTGGGGTCTAACCTCCTTCCTGTTTCACTCACCTCACCCACCACTGCCTCCTTGGATTCTGCTAGCAGATCAACAATCACCATCCATCTCCACCTGTCCATTCATTTGCAAACAAGGCCCCGGCCATCCAAACCTGTATTGTAGTTGATTGTGTTGGCACCCTGGCTATTACTGAAACTTAGCTCACAGATGGTGACACCTTGTCCCTTAACGAATCTCCTTGCCTGACCCTACTTCCCACCACCTCGCCTTCAACCCCTCTTGCTTCTGTTTTAAAATCCTCATTGTTTACCGTGCCACCCACCAAGTCCCACATTGAATTTCTCAAGAAGGTACGAGATCATAAGAACATAAGAAATAGGAGCAGGAGTCGGCCATTTGGCCCCCTGAGCCTGCTCCGCCATTTAATAAGATTGTGGCTGATCTGATCTTCGCCTCAACTCCACTTCCTTGCTCGCTCCCCATAACCCTTGACTCCCTTATCGTTCAAAGATTTGTCTATCTCCACCTTAAATATATTCAATGACCCAGCCTCCACAGCTCTCTGGGGTAGAAAATTCTAAAGATTCACGACCCCCTGAGAGAAGAAATTCCTCCTTGGCTCCATTTTAAATGGGTGACCCCTAATGTTGAAACTATGCCCCCTAGTTCTGGATTCCCCCACAAGGAGAAACATCCTCTCTGCATCTATCTTGTCAAGCCCCCTCATAATCGTATACATTTCAATAAGATCACCTCTCATTCTTCTAAACTCCAATGAGTATAGGCTCAACCTTTCTTTATAAGACAACCCCTTCATCTCAGAAATCAACCTAGTGAACCTTCTCTGAACTGCCTCCAAAGCAAATATATCCCTCCTTAAATAAGGAGACCAAAACTGTACACAGTACTCCAGGTGTGGTCTCACCAATACCGTGTACAGTTGTAGTAGGACTTCCCTCCTTTCCTCCCTTGGCCTCTCTGAGCAACACTTCACTCAGTGATTTTAATCTCCATCTCAGCTTCTCTTGCCCTCTCTCCTATGAATTCACTGCTCTCCTGTCCTTCCTAAATCTCTCGCTCCAAACTCTCCAACCATTATTTATGGCCACCCTCTTGACCTTGCTACCTCACGGGCCTCTTTGTTCTCATGGTCTCAATCACAGACAAGGCCATCTTCAACTGCTTCCTCATATCCCTCCCTATCCATGTCTCCCTCCTCCCTTCCAACTTAACTTCCTTCTGTGTTTGTCCCCACAAAAAACTCTTGCCCCAAGTCACTTACAACTCCCTTTCTCTAACCTCCTCCAGAGTTACACCCACCCAAAATCTCTGTTCTTCTGACTCTGACATTTTGTGCATTTCCCCTCCACCCCCCCCCCCCTCACTCTCCACTGGCAGCCGTGTCTTCAACATCCTGAGCCCCGCATTCTAGAATTCCCTTCCTAAATCCCTCCACCTCTCCCTCCACCTCCAAAACTCTCCTTAAAACCCCGCTCTTTGACTAAGCTTTTGGTCACTTCTCCTAATATCGCCTCCTGTGGTCCTGCATTGTATCTGATTTCACCTTGTGACGTTTTTCTACCTTAAAATGCGAGTTGTTTTTATCCCGTCGACACATTTATAAACTCTGAAGTGTCCTCTGCATAACTTTTGCAAGCTCTTTGTTGGTCTTTCACCAAACTTAGAAAGTGTGATTCCATCGAGCTAATCTTTGGGCTCTCCGTCAGCCATTGCTTTAGGCTCTCCTCGGGCCCATTGCTTTGGGCTGCGTGCCTGTAATCAGCCAATCACCATGCAGCAAGTTACCTGAGAAAGATGAAACAATTTCAGCAAAGCTTCAGCAACCAGGGTCTTGGGGGCTTGATCTGCTCACCTCCACACACACTCTGTAAACTGCCGAGTCTTGTGCATGGGAGAATCGTTCTCGGGGCTAGTCTGCACAGCTTCAGTGGCAGATTTCTGTCGGTGTACCTTTTACATCGCTCTTCGGTTGCTGCTGTTTGTTTTCTGATGGGACTAGTAACTGAGATTGAAATACACAGAGGCAACACGAGCGTGGCCAAAAACTATAAAGAAGAAAGACCGAGCTCCCAGCATTTCCATGTCTATAATCTTTTGCTAACTGTAAATTTCTCTCCTCTGAGACCTTAACCTGCTTTGGGTTCCCAAAAGGCACCACTTTTCGTGAAAACGAATCCATTTTCAAAGTGCTGTTGACGAATCTCCAAAGACCGAGAGGAATGTCAGGACGAGGTTGATACAACAAGGTTGATTAAAGATTTATATCGCACATATTGTTTTAATTTCTGTTTCTTAGCCCCTGTCTGGGTCTAGCACTGCAGGGATAAGTGTGGAGCCTACCCTCCTGACCTCCTGTACTTACAGGCCTGAGGTTCACATCTTGCTGGAAGCTGTTGCACAGTATCATTGAAGTAAAGCTGGAGATCAAGTTAAATAGTGAAATCTGGTAAAGGTATTGGATCCATGTAGGTGCATCCCATAATTAAACAGGAGAGTCTTTACTAATCTGTTTGATCCGCATGGTTCAGTCTCCTCTGAAAGGAGGGGGAGGAACGAATGTCAGGAACATGTTTTGTGCAAAGTACAGCTCCCCCCCCCCCCCCTACATTGAATATATTTAAAAATGTGTATTATATATTTGCATACAATAAAATCTAGCCTTTCGTTTCCCTTTTAAAATGGTCAAGCAATTTTGAGTCCGGACCAAGGCTTGCTATTTTGGGCCTCCTCCTGCCCCAAGCCACATGGCCGAGGTCAATGACTGGGAAGAGCCATCTGCATTCATAGAGCCACGCCATCCATTTCGTGCAGTTTCCGACCGGCCTGGGGTTTGATCGGAATGGTCTGTCCCTGGGAAAAAATCACCACTGCTTTGGTACTGTGCAGTTCGCTGGTGCATAATATGCAGCATGGCATGACTGTACGTTACATCAACAACAAGGAACAGGCCTAAATTGACAGACCGATTTGCAAGTTCACGGTTATGGTAAAAGTCAAAATGTGTCTTGTATTCGATATGACTTTGTCCTCTAACATTAGTGAAATGCAGAAAAACAAAGCCCGAGATGCCACTGACTCCAGCAGCAGATGTTTGCTGAAAATGATTTACAAAAAAATAAAATAAGTGCAAGTGATATGCAAATTACACTATTACAGGAATTCAATAGCTAATCCTTCAAGAGATAGTCGAGGATTGAGAGCTACTCTTCACAGTAAATCTCTGCCTATTCACAAAACGTATTAATGGGAATTTTGCAGAAACTGGTGGTTAAATAACAGATTATGGCCCCAAGTTTCGACATGATTTGCTTCTGATTTTTAGGAGCAACTGGTGTAGAACGGAGTATCTTAGAAATCGGAATTCTCATCATTTAGTTTGCTCCAGTTCTAGTCAGTTAGAACAGTTTCACTTTGGAACAGAATTTTTTTTTCAAAAGGGGGCGTGTCCGGCCACTTACACCTGTTTTCAAAGTTTCGGCAGTGAAAACTTACTCCAAACTAACTTAGAATGGAGTAAGTGAAGATTTTTGTACGCTCAAAAACCTTGTCTACACTTTAGAAAATCAGGCGTAGGTTACAAATCAGGCGTAGGGAATGGTGGGGGGGGGGGGGTTTAAAGGGAAGTTTACAAACATTAAACACTTCAGTTTTACAAATAAAGAGCCATCATCAATAATAAATGATAAATACATCAATAAATCAACCAATAAATCAATCAAAAAAAATTAATAAGTAATAATTAAAAAAAAAAATCAATAAATAAAACATTTTCTACTTACCGACTGCAGCACCGGGAGCTCTCTAACAGCGTGCTGGGATGCCACCCCCCCCCCCCCCAGTGTGTTTCTCTCAGTGTTTCTATCTCTCTGTCTGTCTGTGTGTGTCTCTCATTCTCTGTCTGTCAGTGTCTGTGTTTCTGACAGTGAGGGGAGGGGGAGGAGGGGGTAGAGGGAGAGAGGGGGGGAGCAGAGGAAGGGATGGGGAAAGGGGGGGGGGAAAGGAGATGGGAGGGATGGAGATGGGGGGGAAAGGAGGAAAGGAAATGGGGGTGGGGGAAAGGAGATGGGGTGGGGGAAAGGAGATTGGGGGGGGAAAGGAGATTGGGGGGAGGGAGTCTGAACTAGCCGGGCCCGAGACTTCGGGCAGGGCCCGTCCCCAGCACCAGATTTACAGGTAGGTGGCATTGGGTCGGGTCGGGGGGAGTGCAGGTCGGGGGGGTGGTGGGAGGGAGGTCGGTTCGGTTCGGGTTGGGGGGAGGTCGGGGGGAGGGAGGTCAGGTCGGGGGGAAGGGAGGTCAGGTAGGATCCAGTCCGGGGTTGGGGGGGGGGGAAGCGGGAGTCGGGTCGGTGTCGATGTCGGGTCCGGTCCGGAGGCGGGGGTGGTGGGGGGGGGCGGGAGTCGGGTTGGTGTCGGTGTCGGTGTCCGGTCCGGAGGTGGGGGTGGCGGGGGGTGAAGCGGGAGTCGGGTCGGTGTCGGGTCCGGTCCGGAGGCGGGGGACGGGGGAAGCGGGAGTCGGGTCAGGTCCAGTCCAGTCCGGGGGTTCGGGTCGGGTCCGGTCCGGGGGCGGGGGGGATGGTGGGGGGAGCGGGAGTTGGGTCGGTGTCGGGTCCAGTCCGGAGGCGGGAAGCGGGAGTCGAGTCGGGTCGGGAGGAAGCAGGAGCTGGGTGTGGGAGGAGCATTATGCACGCAGCCCCAGTGAGGCCATTCGGCCAGGGCTAGGGGCTGCGTGCTTCGGCCCCTCCCACACAGTTTTGGGCGCCTGGAGCTTACTGCACATGCGCGCCCACTGTAGCGCATGTGCAGAGGTCCCGGCACTGTTTTCAGCGCAGGGACCTGGCTCCGCCCCCTACAGCTCGTGCTGCGCTGCGCCGAGGGCCAGAGGACCTGCAGGGAGGTGGAGAATCTGGAGGTTTTTTTTAGGCGCACTTTGTAGCGTGAAAAACGGGTGTCCTGGTCGGGACTGCGCCGTTCTAGGCGCGGCTCGAAACTTGGGCCCAATGAGTCAAGAATCCCAGTGTCAGATTGATGTGGCTTATTTTTAAATACAGATTAAGGGTGAGTTATTGGCCTCCTTTGCGCCTCCCATTAGCGCCACCGGGGGGGCGATAATGGGGCGCTAATGGCTTATGACCGGACGGGGCAAAAGTACCGACACCCGCAAACTTCCTTGGCAGGTTGACACTGGCAGTAATGCTTACCGCCTCGATCTCCTGCGTCCCGGAGTTGGTGACATCATCCGGTGCACAGCGCCCCGCCCCATTATCGCCCCGGATCGGCAATTCACTCCCGCCCCCTGCAGCGTTGCCGGGAGTCAACAATGCCAGCTGCAGGAGGCGTTGTGGGCTCAGCCGGCCGCTTGGGGAGCGGTATTTAAAGGCATTGGTGGCCAGGTAGAACAAAAGTTTATTTTCACCCCACTGTGCTGCTTTTAAAATTTTTCCCCTGCCGCGATTGACCAGCCCTGCGCTCTGTTGCTTGGGGCTGATCTTTGCAGATCGCAGGTGCCGTCGCCGACCAGTCGAAACCTTGGCTTGAAACAACCTCAGCGTTGGCCCTTCCCTTTAAAGGAGGGAAGGAGCCTGTTGATCTGGCAGCACTGCATGGGACATTGTGCAGCGCTCTGCCACTACCGCCCCTCTTGCTTCGTTTAGCACTCCAAGGGAAGTGGTTGCGCTTGATTTCGAGCTCCACTTCCCTCTTGGAGCGCTAAACCAGAAGTTCGCGTCCGATTGAATTGTGTAATGCCCCCCCCCCCCAAATGTTATTGCCCCAATAGGAATCAATAGGAAATTAATTCTAGCCTTAAGTCTTTGTACTAGGGATGGGCAATAAATGCTGGCCTTGTGAGCAACGCCCACATCCCAGAATTAAAAAAAACGTGATATATGATTATTTATGTATCTGCTTCCTTTTGCTCAAAATTTCTACTCGATTCTATTATATTCTTCTGGGGTTTATAAACAAATTCTGCAGGAATCTCAAACGCATAGTGCAAATCCTCCTGGATCTTTATTTTATCTTCCTGGATTTGGTCAGAATCCTGTTGAATTTTTGATGCTGTTTCTTTGGTGCCTATATCGGATTAACTCTTTGATGGCTGGGGTGACACCTCTGCAGAAACAAACACCTTTTAAACTGAATGCATTTTAAAAAAATGTATCTCAAATATAGCTTTTTATTATTCATGCTGCGTATTCCCACCTTTTGTGAATATTTGGCTCCTGCGTCCTTTGGATTCACGTGTGCCACTGGTTAAGTTAACAAGACGTCTCTCCTGGTCCTGTTCTTTCTCTGGCCACTAGGAAATGGAAGAGTTGCTCAAGCTGCCTCAGCCAGACAAGATTGTGAAAACCAGCGTGTGGGTGTTCATGTTCACATAGCTGTGACAAAACAAATGAACGCACAGCACCATCAGGAAACAGATGAGGCTTGTGTTCATGTACAGTCTACAAATCCAAAATTGGAACAACCATCAGGGGGAATTTCCAGCAAATTATTTTTGCAGCTGTTACGTGAAAGCAAAGATTGCACGATTTGGAAAGCTGGAAAAGCCTTTGCGTTCAATGACTTGGACGAGGGGACCAAGTGTAATGTATCCGAGTTTGCTGATGATACAAAGCTGGGCGGGAAAGTAAGTTGTGAGGAGGACGCACAGAGGCTGCAAAGGTTAAGCGATTATTCAAGAACATGGCAGATGGAATATAATGTGGAGACATATGAAGTTATCCACTTTGGGAGGAAATGTAGAAAAGCAGAATATTTTTTAAATGGTGAGCGATTGGAAAATATTGGTATTCGGAGGGACCTGAGTGTCCTTGTACATGAATCACGGAAAGATATCATGCAGGTACAGCAAGCAATTATGAAAGCAAATGGCATGTTAACCTTTATTACAAAGGGATTGGAGTATAAAAGTCTTGCTGCAATTCTACTCTTGATGAGATTGCACCTGAGCAATGTTTCCCCCTAATTTTGGGGGGGGGGTGTGGTCCCTTTAAGGGACAGCGTGGCCCATTGACAGTTTCGTACATGCGTGAAATTTAACATCGGAAAAGCAGAACCCGGTCTGTGCGGGACCAGCAGATAGTTGTGCAGCTGTGCAGCTTAGAGGGAACTTTGACCTGGTGGACTGTGCACAATTTTGGTGTCTAAGGAAGATAAACTTGACACAGAGGGAGTGCAACAAAGGTACATGAGACTGATTCCTGGAATGGGGGTATTGTCCTTTGAGGAGCGATTGAGTAGACTAGGCCTATTAGGCCCAAGTTTGCCCCCTCTGCTAGAATGGCGCACCTCCATGAGGTGCGTGGACTTTGTAGTACACAAACGGTGCCGATTTCTTACCTCCGTATTTTCCCCGTTGGTTCCAGGCCTGTGGCCTGTGGCAGCGTATTGGAACGTGTGGTGGCTGGTGCTACAGCCCTGCGTCGAAAAAAGTGCCAGCAGCTGCATGTGTGCGCAGTGGAGTCTGCGCGCGTGCGCAGTGGCTCCTGGCCCTCCCAGCGACGCTATCCCTGGCTGAAGGGACGACACGATGTTCGCTGCCCCTATCCCGGGCCGAATGGTCTGCCGCACAGGCCGGCCGATGCCTTCCCACGCCGAGAGCTACAAGAGACAGGTTGGTGGGCGGAAGAGCTTTGATTGGGGCGGTGGGGGGGAGTGACTGGAAGAGTTTGAGTGGGGGAGGGGAAGAGTTTTTGTGGGGGGTTGGGGGATGGGGGGAAGAGTTTTGATCCGGCGGGGGGAGGATAAAAGAATCTTCAAAGATTTTCCAGTACTTTAATATCTAGCTATCTGTTATGTTCAGAATAACTCCAAGACTGTATGCTGTAAGCTCAAACTGATGTGACCTTAGTCTCTTTAATCAAACTCCAGAGTGAAGAATCAGCATGGCAGACAACCTTTTATACTTGCTTACATGAGGTGTGCAGGTGATCCTTGGGTCTCCAATAGGTGCGCTCCCTGGTGGCAAGTCTTACACTATTATGACGTTTACATACATAACACTATCTTTAGTAAAAATATACTCATTTTAATCAGGCTGATAGCACCTATACTCTGTCCAGTCTCGCTGCTTGAGATTTTAAAAAAAAACTAGCATTCCTATCATCACACTGTCATTTGGAGTCTACCTGCGCTGATCTCTTAACTCACCGCAGGGTTTTTCAGAACATACAAAAGTGGCCACCTACTCTGGCCTAACTTATTTTGGAGTAAATTTTAGCTGGCTAAACTTGCTTAAAACTTGCCAAAACAGGTGTAAGTGGCTGGTAACGCCCCCTTTTGAAAAAAAAACTGAACTTAAAAGAAAAACCTAACTAACTCACTTACACTGGAGCAATTGGGGAGAATTGCGATTTTTAAGTTACTCCAAAAAAATCTAGTTGCTCCAAAAAAACCAGAGCAACTCCTGGGGAAATTTGGGCCCTATATTCTCTAGAGCTTAGAAGAATGAGAGATGATCTCATTGAAGCATATAAAAAATTCTTGAGAGGCTTGACCGGGTAGATGCAGGGAGGATGTTTCCCCTGGCTGGGGGGATCTAGAACCGGGGTCACAGTCTCAGGATAAGGGGTCGGCCATTTAGCTCTGAGATGAGGAGAAATTTCTTCACTCAGAGGGTGGTGAATCTTTGGAATTCTCTACCCCAGAGAGCTATGGATGCTCAGTCGTTCAGCATAATCAAGACAGAGAACAATAGATTTTTGGATATAAAGGGAACAAGAGATATGGGGATAGTGCAGGAAAGTGGAGTTGAGGTAGAAGATCAGCCATGATATTGAATGGTGAAGCAGGCTTGAGGGGCCGACTGGCCTATTCTTGCTCCTAATTCTTATGTTCTTACCAAAGCATTTTTAAAGCAAATTCTGTTCCCTGTGCTAGACTTTTAGCGACTGAAAGCTGCCTCAAATTTGGCATTAAATTGCGAGATCTATTTGAAGCAACCATTCAGCATCAATGTTTTATTAAGTGCTGATCTGCTTCTTAGCAATGAACAGGTTTGCTATCGATGGTAGATTTTGATGAATTTGCACGGAGCTTCTCGTGTGCGGCGTGTATATCAGGGGTTTGCGTCTGGCCAATAACCAGTCCTGCACCATGTTCCGCCCACAAAATGAATGGAAGGAAGATTCTGAGGGGCCAATGACCTTGTAACCTGACCTGGCAGAAGGTCGTCGCAGAGAATGGAGATCAGAGCGAGGGGTTGTGAATTTGTAAAAACTGCCTTCTCTTTTAACTTGGACATTCCTTTTAATGCCAGATCAGTCATCTGGAGCAATCATTCTGTTTCGAACAACATCTTCCAAAGTGACTTGAAAATGTGGTACTCATTTGAGTACATTTTTGGAATTTATATACAGTAGCAGCTGCAAGCTGAGACAGTTTAAAAACCCACACTCGCACAGTGCTCAAAATCTTACTCATTGCAGCCAGTGCTGGGGATGTTGCTTAATCATTCGAAAATCTCTTTCTTTTTCATGCATAAAATTGCATCCACAGTTGAGGTGACAATCTCAAGCAACCAACATCCAACAACTAAGCTAAATTGGCTACAAAAGACAATAAACCTGCTTTTCAGCCACTGGAAAATCAATTTCTATACTTGCTTCAACCTTCAAAGTGTTACCGGACAGCTGAGAGAAGAAAAAGCACCAAAATGTATTTGCTGCACATTATCCCATTCAAATAGTTGGGTGAGATAGCCCACAGGGTGTTAAAATGGACCCGAGAGGAATTTTATGCAACATTATTGGAGGAAATTAAAACCCAAAGTTGATGTGCGAAAAAATAATTTAAAGTCAACTCTCCCCTCCTTGGCCCAGAGATGTCCTCCAGCCTAATTTTCAGCACTGTTTTCAATGTTATCGCCCCTCCCTCCGCTCGCCCATCAGTGACAGGGCCCCTGCACTCTTCATTCTCTCCACCACCGGCGCACCGTGGCTGCAGTGCGTAGCATCTACAAGATGCACTGCAGCAACTCACCAAGGCTTCTTCGGCAGCACCTCCCAAACCCGCGACCTCTACCACCTAGAAGGACATGGGCAGCAGGTGCATGGGAACACCACCACCTACACGGTCCCCTCCAAGTCACACACCATCCTGACTTGGAAGTATATCTCCGTTCCTTAATTGATGCTGGGTCAAAATCTTGAAAGTCTCTCCCTAACAGCACTGTGGGAGTACCTTCACCACAATGACTGCAGTTGCTCACCACCACCTTCTCAATTATGGATGGGCAACAAATGCTGGCCTTGCCAGCGACATCCACATCCCAGGAACTAATTTTTTTTTAAAAAGACTTCCCCAGTCCTCTTGTTTAAAGCTCGGTGTCTCTTCCCATGTTCAAACACTGCCCATCCCCCTCAATATCTACCTCTTGACCTTTTATATTTTCTATGTTTTCTTCCTCGCATCCCCTGTTTCATTTTGTTACTATTACACCTATTGGTGCTGGTGGTTGTTGCTCTATTACTCAAATTTACAGCTGAGTCATTCAGAGCGGAAAGGCCTCGTAGTGGTTCCTGGTCTGTGCCGTGTTAGTTGTGCCTGCTGCCATGGTACTGTCTCCAAGCTTGGGCCTGTAGGGCAGTGATGCTGCGTGCCTTGGTATTGTGCTCTGGGACTGTCGTCATTACACTGGAATTCCATCTGACTGAAATGAACTGCACCTGGAGGCATTATTCTGCTGCTGATTATGGATAAAGTGCCGTGCCTAGTCTTTAATCAGATATTTACAGAGCATTCCATCGTTTGAACTTGCGCCTTAAGGGATGTATGTTTTGACTAGTCTGCTCAAAACACTTATGTTGTGTTGCTTGGTCAGTTGTGTGCTAGGCGGGGGACCAGTGTATAAATTCTGGCAGGGTTTGTTCAGTTGTTCGTGTTCACAGATGGAGAAAAGAGTGCTGTATCTTAGGATCTGGGGAAGAAAACCAGAGGGTGCACAGTGCATGTCACAGTGTTTGTCTTCAGACAGCCTTGGCTGTTCAGCAGTGAAATTGTACCAAGCAGACAGATGTGTGCCTATGGAGACTGATCACAGACTGACAAAGACACACACTCTCACACAAGCACACACCCCCTATACACAGCCTCCACATAACCACCCCCCCCCCCCCCCAAATATGCATACACCGTGCATGCACACATACAGAAAGTGGCTCAATGGGTAGCACTCTCGCCTCTGAGTCAGAAGGTTGTGGATTCAAGTCCCATTCCAGGGACTTGAGCACAATATCTAAGCTGACACACCAGTGCAGTGCTGAGAGAGTGCTGCACTGTCGGAGGTGCAGTCTTTCGGATGAGACGTTAAACCGAGGCTCTGTCTGCTCTCTCAAGTGGACGTAAAAGATCCCATGGCACTATTTCGAAGACGAGCAAGGGAGCTATCCCCGGTGTCCTGGCCAATATTTATCCCTCAATCAACATAACAAAAAAAAACAGCTTATCTGGTCGTGATCACGTTGCTGTTTGTGGGAGCTGTTGTGTGTGAATTGGCTGCTGTGTTGCCTACATTATAACAGTTACTACACTTCAAAAGTACTTCATTGGCTGTAAAGCGCTTTGAGACATCCAGTGGTTGTGAAAGGCGCTATATAAATCCAAGTCTTTCTTCTTTTTTTCTTTATGTAGAAGCTGCATGTAACCAGAGGGCATAGATTTAAGACGATTGGCAATAGAACCAGAAGCAGCATCAGGACTAGCTTGTTTACGCATGTAGTAGTTAGGATTTGGAGTGCACCATCGATAGGGTAGAGGAAACCGATTCAACAGTAGCATTCAAAATGGAATCAGAGGAGAAAATTGAAGGAGAAAAAATTGCATGGATATTGGGAAAAAGCAGGGACTAACCGGATTACTTTCCGAAAGAGGCAGCACAGACTCGATGGGCCGAATGATATCCTCCCGTGCTGTACTATTCTATGATTCTATAATGTCTGTTCCTGCTGGAAGGGCAATTTCTTAAAGGAACAGTGCGATCCTGCTTCCAGTTCCCATTTCCAACAACTGTTTTTGATTAAATGTAGTACAGGTATAAGGGTGAGAATGATATAGCAGAAAATTGCCTGCTTACTGCTTTGCAGCTTCAGAATAATAATACTACAATTTTACAGGGCTTTTTTTTTTACTGTGCTTTTTCTCACTTGTTCTGTCTCCTTCTGGAGCTGTTAGCTCTTTGCTGGGGTCCAGTTCGACAGGTCGGTATCATGCTCCACTACCTCAGCCAAGTGCCCAATACTTGCGTGATCCTTGATAGTGAGTGACATGCTTTGTGATTGGGAGCAATGCATCAAGCTCCATCCTGTCATCACTCAATCACCACACACAGGAGAAACTGGACTACATTCAGGAGCAAGTTTTGTTTTCTCTTTCTTTAACCCACAGTGTTGAAGTCAATCGTCACATCACTGCTAGACTCAGCTGCTCACTGGGCAATCCCACTGAACCATTGCAGGAGCAGAGAAATGGAGATATTTTCATGAACTGACAGATTCTTTAAGCTGAGATTTAAATAACTTGTATATTTGCTACTGTTCTTGCAATTCTTAAATTGCTCTTTGCCATTTTATTCATTCACATTTAGATCATCCATTTGAAATGATCAGAGTGAGGAGCAAGGTTAGCCCTGAGTTGTTGGAGCATGTCATCATCATCATAGGCAGACCCTTGGAATCGAGGAAGACTTGCTTCAACTCTTAAAATGAGTCCTTGTTTGGCTGAACAGTCCAATACGAGAACCACAATCCCTGTCACAGGTGGAACAGACAGTCGTTGAAGGAAAGGTTGGGTGGGACTGGTTTGCCGCACGCTCTTTCCGCTGTCTGCGCTTGATTTCTGCATGCTCTCGGCGATGAGACTCGAGGTGCTCAGCGCCCTCCCGGATGCACTTCCTCCACTTAGGGCGATCTTTGGCTAGGGACTCCCAGGTGTCAGTGGGGATGTTGCACTTTATCAGGGAGGCTTTGAGGGTGTCCTTGTAACGTTTCCGCTGCCCACCTTTGGCTCGTTTGCCGTGAAGGAGTTCCGAGTAGAGCGTTTGCTTTGGGAGTCTCGTGTCTACCATGCGAACGATGTGGCCTGCCCAGCGGAGCTGATCAAGTGTGGTCAATGCTTTAATGCTGGGGATGTTGGCCTGATGTTACCCAATGCACCTTTTAAAAGAAAGAAAGTCTTACATTTATATAGTGCCTTTAACAACCACCGGATGTCTCAAAGCGCTTTACAGCTAATGAAGTACTTTTGGAGAGTAGGCACTGTTGTAATGTGGGAAAATCAGGTTAATATTGGAAGTAGAGAAAGATACAAAGCTGTGGGGAGAGAATGAGATATTGAGAATTGTTTCGTGTTACTCTTAAAATGAGCTGGCACAGGTACATTGGGATGAATGGCCTCCTTCGGTGCTGTAAACTTCAATAGACACGTGTATGCCTGCTCCCGTTCCCGTTCTCCATTTCGCCTACCCCCTGCACTATATTTGATGGACAAAAATTATGAAAGGTTAATTATTTTAACTTCTCTGACTTGATTGTGTTTGGGATGAATACGTCAATTCATAGGGGCCAACTGAAATATGGTTGTCAACCCTCCAATATTGGGCTGGGAGGAGGGGAGGGTGGTCCCAGCACAGGCTGCCCCGGGGGAGGGGAGGGGAGGGTGGTCCCAGCACAGGCTGCCCCAGGGGAGGGGAGGGAAGGGGAGGGCAGGTCCCAGCACAGGCTGCCCCGGGGGAGGGGAGGGGAGGTCCCAGCACAGGCTGCCCCGGGGGAGGGGAGGGGAGGAATGGTCCCAGCACAGGCTGTCCCGGGGGAGGGGAGGGGAGGGGTAGTCCCAGAAGAGGCTGCCCCGGGGGAGGGGAGGTCCCAGCACAGGCTGCCCCAGGGGAGGGGAGGGGAGGGGTAGTCCCAGCACAGGCTGCCCCAGGGGAGGGGAGGGGAGGGGAGATCCCAGCACAGGCTGCCCCAGGGGAGGGGAGGGGAGGGGTAGTCCCAGCACAGGCTGCCCCGGGGGAGGGGAGGGGAGGGAAGGGGAGGTCCCAGCACAGCCTGCCCCAGGGGAGGGGAGGGGAGGGCAGGTTCCAGCATAGGCTGCCCCGGGGGAGGGGAGGGGAGGGGAGGGCAGGTCCCAGCACAGGCTGCCCCGGGGGAGGGGAGGGGATATCCCAGCACAGGCTGCCCCAGGGGAGGGGAGGGGAGGGGTAGTCCCACACAGGCTGCCCCGGGGGAGGGGAGGGGAGGTCCCAGCACAGGCTGCCCCAGGGGAGGGGAGGGGAGGGCAGGTTCCAGCATAGGCTGCCCCGGGGGAGGGGAGGGAAGGGGTGGTCCCAGCACAGGCTGCCCTGGGGGAGGAGAGGGGAGGTCCCAGCACAGGCTGGCCCGGGGGAGGGGAGGAGAGGAGAGGTCCCAACACAGGCTGCCCCAGGGGAGGGGAGGGGAGGGGAGGTCCCAGCACAGGCTGGCCCGAGGGAGGGGAGGTCCCAGCACAGGCTAGCCCGGGGGAGGGGAGGAGAGGAGAGGTCCCAACACAGGCTGCCCCGGGGAGGGGAGGTCCCAACACAGGTTGCCCTGGGGAAGGGGAGGGGAGGACAGGTCCTAGCATAGGCTGCCCCGAGGGAGGGGAGGTCCCAGCACAGGCTGCCCCGGGGAGGGGAGGGGAGGTCCCAGCACAGGCTGCCCCGGGGGAGGGGAGGGGAGGACAGGTCCCAGCATAGGCTGCCCCGAGGGAGGGGAGGTCCCAGCACAGGCTGCCCCGGTGGAGGGGAGGGGAGGGGAGGTCCCAGCACAGGCTGCCCCAGGGGAGGGGAGGGGAGGACAGGTCCCAGCACAGGCTGCCCCAGGGGAGGGGGGGGAGGGGAGGGGTGGTCCCAGCATAGGCTGGCCCGGGGGAGGGGAGGAGAGGAGAGGTCCCAACACAGGCTGCCCCGGGGGAGGGGAGGGGAGGGCAGGTCCCAGCACAGGTTGCCCCGGGGGAGGGGAGGGGAGGGGTGGTCCCAGCATAGGCTGGCCCGAGGGAGGGGAGGTCCCAGCACAGGCTGGCCCGGGGGAGGGGAGGAGAGGAGAGGTCCCAACACAGGCTGCCCCGGGGGAGGGGAGGGGAGGGCAGGTCCCAGCACAGGCTGCCCCGGGGGAGGGGAGGGGAGGGGAGGGCAGGTCCCAGCACAGGCTGCCCCAGGGGAGGGGAGGGGAGGGGTGGTCCCAGCATAGGCTGCCCCGAGGGAGGGGATGTCCCAGCACAGGCTGGCCCGGGGGAGGGGATGTGAGGAGAGGTCCCAACACAGGCTGCCCCGGGGGAGGGGAGGGGAGCGGAGGGGAGGAGAGGGGTGGTCCCAGCACAGGCTGCCCCGGGTCTATTTAAACCAGTTATACCTGAGCAGTGATCTCGTGGAAAGTTTCAGACGTTCGTGGGGTCCCAGTTTGCAACTTCATTCTGGAAAAAGGCATGGGTTGGGAAGGGTTAAAGTACTTGGGCATTTGGAATCGTATTTTGAGCCACTTTTCACAAAACTTAAGTTGGCAGGAAATACAGCCTGTGGCAATTGACTCATAAACAGATCATAACTGTAGTGTGTTTATACATTGAAGAAACCTTCAAGAGTTGTTTGATTTTTTAACAACGCAAACCTGCATTTTGTTAAGTACCTTCTCACTCACAAACAAAGGAGCTAGCTGTAAATGCCCTCACCTTTTTGGGTAGGGGGCTTTTGGTCATGTGTTCAAAAGTGCTTCGAGTAGATGAGCTGAATCTGGGTAGCTAGTGATAACCAATACACACAGGGGAACATTTGTTGAAAAATTTGCTAAAACAAAACATCATCTATATTTCGATGACCTCACTTGACCCCCAGCAAGGTGACTGTTTGTTACAGATGTTTAACATCTGTAATGAGTTTGTTATTGCAGGTAATATAGTGTGCACAGATGATTTGGATTTCTGCAGTGTGTAAATATTTGTGCAGATGGTATCTTAAGTGGCTCTCGCACTGCGATCTCTCATTTACAGTCCCCCATGCATTCCATCTTGTCAGTGTTTGCAGAATTTTAATAAACTCCTTCATAAGGTTCTGCATTCTTGTCAGGTCTTTAATAGTGGGACGTTTATCAGATAAGGAGATTGTTGTGAGAAGGAGGTGATGCAGTAGGTTAGATGCTGTCCTTTCCTCTATGGGACCTGAATTTAAATCCAGCCCAAACAGAAGGAATGGAAGGAAGCTTTCTCTGCTGGCTGTAGGACCATACATGAGTGTGGGCAGTCTTCATTCAGTTCTCAGAAGATTTTGGACGCAAAGTATAAAATTGCAATTAATGCCAAACTCTGAAAGGCTGCAGGGCAGAGTTATCACTCTCTGGAAGCCCCTCCTTAAGCCACATCCCGCTCCTTTAAAGACCTTTTTTGAAACTCACCTCTCCGACAAAGATTTTGGTTGCTGCTCCTAATTTCGTCTTTGACTCGGTGTCCATTTGCCTCACGCCGCTCTGAAATACGTGTTGCGATATTAAAGATGTTATATTCGTGCAAGTTGTTGTTGTTCCATCCTGCGAGTTGCAATGCTTGAACAGAGCGACGTTGGTGCATTCTGGCAGGCGGCCTTCATTACCAAGTCGTGCCTTGTCAGTCAGGGGAGGTGAGTAATGTGAGAAATGTTGCACAAATAAAATCACCATCACTTAAAAGAGGAACAGGTTGTTGAGAGATCAGCGCGATTTACAACAAACTAGTGGAGACTGAATTAATGCTATTTTGTGAGCTATTTAATTTTTTATGTGCTCGCTTTGTCATGAATATTAATTTTAGGAATATCTCCCAGGGTCAGTGAGAGACTAAGTTGGCTGCAGAGAGCAGCTTGACTAATATTTTTCAGCTGTTTGATTGCTTTTGTGGTAATTTTTTGTTTATTGGTATCTTTTTGATCCTTTTTGCTTATTCATTGATCATACTTGAGACAGTTAGCATCATTCAGTTAAGAGATTTGTTGCGAATTCATCTATCCACAAGTCAATCAGAACGTATGCCTTTAAACCCTTTACGTGTCTGATCAACGCCTTCCCACACAGTGTCAGCCGAGGCTAAGTTGGTAGCACCCTTGCTTCTGAGTCAGAAATTTGTGGCTTCAAGTTGCATTCCAGCACAAAATTCAGGCTGACCCTCCGGTGCAGTACTGAGTGGGTGCTGTACTGTCTGAGGTGCCGTCTTTCGGATGAGTCGTTAAACCGAGGCCCTGTCTGCCCTCTTGCGTAGACATAAAAGATTCCATGGCACCAATTTTCCCTTTAAGCTGCACGGGCACACTGCATTCCCGGGACCCCTTGCAGCTGGTTTGCTGGCTTTTCAATTCTGCACAAGCTGGGTATTTTGAGTGCCCTATGCAGCCCCTTAAAGGGGCCACACATTGCCAGAAATAATTACATGGAATCAATGCATGGCACTATTTTGAAGAAGAGAAGGTGTCCCCAGTGTCCTATGAATTAGTACAGCACAGAAGGAGGCCAACATTTATCTCTCAACCAACACTACGAAAACAAATTATCTGGTCAGGACCTCCCCCTGAAACATAACAGCCTCCTTTGTAAGGAGACTGCATTCGTTTAAAAAAAAACAGTTTTGATCCTCTCTGTGGCTCCAGCCTGGACCCCCTCCCCCCGCCCCCCCCACAGGTGATTAGAAACATAGAAACATAGAAAATAGGTGCAGGAGTAGGCCATCGGCCCTTTGAGCCTGCACCACCATTCAATATGATTATGGCTGATCATGCAACTTCAGTACCCCATTCCTGCTTTCTCTCCATACCCCTTGATCCCTTTAACCATAAGGGCCACATCTAACTCCCTTTTGAATATATCTAATGAACTGGCCTCAACAACTTTCTGTGGTAGAGAATTCCACAGGTTCACAACTCTGAGTGAAGAAGTTTCTCCTCATCTCGGTCCTAAATGGCTTACCCCTTATCCTTAGACTGTGACCCCTGGTTCTGGACTTCCCCAACATCGGGAACATTCTTCCTGTATCTAACCTGTCCAGTCCCATCAGAATTTTATATTTTTCTATAAAATCCCCTCTCATTCTTCTAACTTCCAGTGAATATAAGCCTAGTCGATCTAGTCTTTCTTCCCATCCCTGGTTGGCATCGTACACTTGTTATGACCAGAACATATTCTGCTGAACAAATGCCAGGTCGCACTGAGTGCCAAGAGCGGGGGCAGCTCCTGATGTAGGGAGTCTCCGTACCGTCCCAACACTAATGTGTTGCTGTTTGGAGCCCACTGACATCGTATGTTGCCACAAGTGTGGCAGTCACATGACAGGAATTGCACGCAGATGTAACAGGATCGATACAAAGCAAGATTAATGAAAAAGAGACACTGTGAGAAATAAAGTTGTGGGCAGTGTCCTTTTCTCAAACTAAAAATAATTCAGCTTTTCTTGAAGTGCACCTTCCACTGACTGGTTGAGGGATCCAAAGAACAATGTCCTCTTGTTTTACCCAACTTCGCTCTGCAAACACGGCCAATGGTGGTATTGGTCATGAGTCATGATTCAACATCAGCATCGCTAAAATACATTATCCTGGTCATTATCACAATGTTGTTTGTGGGAGCTTGCTGTGCACAAATTGGTAGCTGCATTTCGTACATTGCAACAGTGATTAAACCTCAAAAAAATACTTCATTGGCTGTGAAGGGCTTTGGGGCATCTTGAGGTCATGAAAGGGACTATAATAAAAGAAAGTTCTTTATTTCTATGGAAACATGTTCGTTGCAAGACTAGATTATATAGATATATAACTTTCACCTGTACTGCCAAGTGAAGATAGTTGTTAATAATCCAGTTATTACAACAACAACAACTTGTATTTATATTGCATTTTTAACGTGGTTAAAAAGTCCCAAGGTGCATCACAGGTGTGTTATAAGACAAAACAAATAAATTTGACACCGAGCCACATAACAAGAAATTACGGCAGATGACCAAATGCTTGGTCAAAGAGGTAGGTTTTAAGGAGCGTTTTAAGGAGGATAGAGAGGCGGAGAGGTATAGCGAGGGAGTTCCAGAGCTTAGGACTCAGGCAGCTGAAGGCACGGCCACTCATGGTTGAGCAGTTATAATCGGGGATGCTCAAGAGGGCAGAATCTCTGGGTGGGATGGTTGTGAGACTGGAGGAGATTACAGAAATAGGGAGGGGCTAGCCCATGGAGGGATTTGTAAACCAGGATGAGAATTTTGAAATCGAGGCGTTGCTTAACCGGGAGCCAAAGTAGGTCAGCGAGCACAGGGGTGATGGGTAAGCGGGACTTGATGCGAGTTACAGTTTTTTACTATTGTCATTGTTCGTACACAAGGTTTTTGTTAACTGTTTTATTTTATTGAATTATGAAGTGTGCTAGGCTGACCAGATAACTGCAAGTTACAGAGCCACATGGTAACCTAGTTGTTACTTGTCCTTCAGCTCAATTTAATGATCTACATGACCTTATGGATCTAGAAACTCTAAAGGTAATTAAGCTGTAATTTGTAGCCTGATTATACATCACATACCTGCATTGTTTGGGCTGAAACAGTCTTAAGTCTCATGATGAATGGTTTTGACTGTTGCCTCTCTGTTCTCCTCATGTGATTACTCGAGGCAATACTCTTACAGTATTTTAAGAAGTGACATATAAGCGTATCACTTGCAATGAAAGAAAGTCTAGGTTAGTATGTTTCATTTTAATATTCTGAGATGAGTGTGCAATTACTTGTGCTTGGCATTGCTTTGTCTAGATCAATCTCATTCAGTACCCTTGTTGAAAACTGAACTGTTGGGTGGAGCAGTGGGACACAGACCTTTGACCTCTGGAACCTGCGTTGACACCTGGCCCAAAGTGATTGGATAAAAGTCGTCTTTTCTGCCGGTTGCACATGTCCATGAAATGAGTTTTGGTTAGTTCCCAGAGGATGTAGCCCACAGGAGAAGGTTGCCCCTAATTTGGCAATAAATTTATATTTTCACCAAGCAAACAGGGTTCCCAATGTGTTCATCTTAGCTTGGATTGTTGCAAGAGATTGAGCAGGTTGGGGAGACCTATGCTTTGGCAAACTGTACAAGTTTGTGGAGGGAATGGGTTCAGAAATACATAGAATTACATAAAAGACACAACACAGAAATGAACCATTCGGCCCAACTAGTCCATGCTGGTTTATGTTCCACACAAGCCTTCTCCCACTAATCCATCAGTATAAACTTCTATTTCTTTCTCCTCATGTTTTTATCTAGCTTCTCCTTAAATGCATTACGCTGTCCACCTCAACTATTCCTTGTGATAACGAGTTCCACATTCTAGCCACTCTCTGGGTAAAGATATTTCTCCTTCATTTCCGACGGGATTTCTGAGCGACTATCTTTTATGTATGGACCCTATTTTTGCTCTCCTGCACAAGTGGAAACATCTTCTCTACGTCTACCTTATTAAACACTTCAATCATCTTAAAGACTGCTGTCAGATCACCCCTTCGCCTTCTCTTTTCTAGAGAACAAAACCCCAGTTGAGAGAGTATATTTAACTCGGTTATATTTATCTATTAAAACTGTTAGAGGCAGCCTGTGATCAGAGGTTTGGAACAAATATGTAACCTGAAGTTCGATTCCAGGGAATGTTGGGCAATGTCTGTCTGGAAGCGGGAACGCCTCAGGCTTTCTCCAACCAGTAGTTCTGAGGCATAAAACACGGCGACAAAGGGAAGCTGAGCGAGACGGGAAAGAAAAGACCTTTATACATAAAAACAGGACAGTAGAACATAGTTGCCTTTTAATTAATCAAAGATCTCATTCTCCAACTGATATTGCTGTATTAAAAAAGACCCTCTCAATTGCGTTTGCTGTGAAATGTGATTAGTTTTTACAAACAATTTTTCAATAGTGGAAGCTGAGAATAGAATGGTGAATGAAAGTGGCATGCCCCTTGTGCTCTCAGTTTCTGAACCTATAATTAACAGGAACTGAGTGCTCTCAAAATGTTATTATTCAGTTCAGATAGCTTTTTTAAAAAAAAATCAAAAGTAGTCCTGTCAGGACTGTGATTTCACCCATTGCCTCCCCTCCCACCCTTACTACCCACCACCACCTAGTTATTTTGACACTGTTCTACCGATTGGGATAAAATGTAACATGCTGCTGGAGGTTTCAGCTTCCAGCTATTGAGTCATTTCGTTATTTTCCTTCTGATCAAATTGTGAATTAGATGCACCGACTGTGATATTGTCCTGGTGACAACAACATACAGAAAGCTTTAGCTGCATGAGGTTCACCATATAGTGTCAGCTGTGGCTCAATGGGTAGCGCTCTTGCATCTGAGTCAGAAGGTTGTGTGTTCAAGTCCCACTCCAAAGACTTCAGCACAAAAATCTAGGCTGACACTCCAGTGCAGTGCTGAGGGAGTGCTGCACTGTCGGAGGTGCCGTCTTTTAGATGAGACATTAAACCGAGGCCCCGTCTGCTCTCTCTCAGGTGGACGTAAAAGATCCCATGGCACTATTTTGAAAAAGAGCAGGGGAGTTATCCCTGGTGTCCTGGGCAATATTTATTCCTCAATCAACATAACAAAAACACATTATTTGGTCATGATCACATTGCTGTTTGTGAGAACTCGCTGTGTACAAATTGGCTGTCGTGTTTCCTACATTATAACAGCGATAACACCTCTAATGTACTTCATTGGTTGTAAAGCGCTTTGGGACGCCCTGAAGTCTTGAAAGGTGCAACATAAATGCAAGTCTTTTTGTTCATATCTAAAGTTAGTGCCAGTCTGGAAAATGTTATCAGCTTTTCCAAACCTAGGTGCCCTGCATCCAGTTTGGAGGGCTGTGGAACTGTTGTAAGGACACCCTCAGAGCCTCCTTGATAAAATGCAACATTTCCACCGACACCTGGGAGTCTCTGGGCAAAGACCACCATAAGTGGAAGAAGTGCATCCGGGAGGGCACTGAGCACCTGGAATCTCGTCGTCGAGGGAATGCAGAAAACAAGCGCAGGCAAGGGAAGGAGCGTGCGGCAAACCAGATTCCCCACCCACCCTTTCCTTCAACGCCTGTCTGTCCCACCTGTGACAGAGATTGTCATTCCAGTATTGGACTGTTCAGTCACCTGAGAAGTCACTTTTAGAGTGGAAGCAAGTCTTCCTCGATTTCGAGGAACGGCCTATGATGATGATGTAAGTAAAACAGCTTGTAGTTAGCAAGGTTTCTCTTTCCGAGTCATTCAATTACTTTGTTTATGTATCAGATTTACGTACCTCTGTACACGTTCTCGGAAGTTTAACGATAGGAAAATGAAGAAATACACCATAACTGTTTCTTATCCTTGATCTCTGGTTATTAGATCTAGGTATCTGGTCCTTGGCTGGTGATCCCCAATCTTTGGTGATCTGGTGACAATCTACTGAGGATGACCCACTCTCTGCTGACATAGTGCACATTGGCCACATAAGAACATAAGAACATAAGAAATAGGAACAGGAATAGGCCATACGGCCCCTCGAACCTGCTCCGCCATTCAATAAGATCATGGCTGATCTGATCATGGACTCAGCTCCACTTCCCCGCCCACTCCCCATAACCCCTTATCCACTTATGGTTTTAAGAAACTGTCTATTTCTGTCTTAAATTTATTCAATGACCCAGCTTCCACAGCTCTCTGAGGCAGCGAATTTCACAGATTTACAACCCTCTGAAAGAGGAAATTTCTCCTCATCTCAGTTTTAAATGTGCGGCCCCTTATTCTAAGATCATGCCCTCTAGTTCCAGTCTCCCCTATCAGTAGAAACATCCTTTCTGCATCCACCTTGTCAAGCCCCCTCATAATCTTATACGTTTCGATAAGATCGCCTCTCATTCTTCTGAACTCCAATGAGTAGAGGCGCAACCTACTCAACCTTTTCTCATAAGTCAACCCCCTCATAGAAACATAGAAAATAGGTGCAGGAGTAGGCCATTCGGCCCTTCAAGCCTGCACCACCATTCAATAAGATAATGGCTGATCATTCCCTCAGTACCCCTTTCCTGCTTTCTCTCCATACCCCTTGATCCCCTGAGCCGTAAGGGCCATATCTAACTCCCTCTTGAATATATCCAATGAACTGGCATCAACAATTCTCTGCGGCAGGGAATTCCACAGGTTAACAACCTCTGAGTGAAGAAGTTTCTCCTCATCTCAGTCCTAAATGGCCTACCCCTTATCCTTAGACTATGTCCCCTGGTTCTGGACTTCCCCAACATCGGGAACATTCTACCCGCATCTAACCTGTCCTGTCCCGTCAGAATCTTATATGTTTCTATGAGATCCCCTCTCATTCTTCTAAACTCCAATGTATAAAGGCCCAGTTGATCCAATCTCTCCTCATATGTCAGTCCAACCATCCCGGGAATCAGTCTGGTGAACCTTCGCTGCACTCCCTCAATACAGGAATGTCCTTCCTCAGATTAGGAGACCAAAACTGAACACAATATTCCAGGTGAGGCCTCACCAAGGCCCTATACAACTGCAGTAAGACCTCCCTGCTCCTATACTCAAATCCCCTAGTTATGAAGGCCAACATACCATTTGCCTTCTTCACCGCCTGCTGTACCTGCATGCCAACTTTCAATGACTGATGAACCATGAGACCCAGGTCTCATTGCACCTCCACTGTTCCTAATCTGCCGAATATTCAGATAATATTCTATCTTCGTGTTTTTGCCCCCAAAGTGGATAACCTCACATTTATCCACATTATACTGCATCTGCCATGCATTTGCCCACTCACCTAACCTGTCCAAGTCATCCTGCAGCCTCTTAGTGTCCCCCTCACGGCTCACACCGCCACCCAGTTTAGTGTCATCTGCAAACTTGGAGATATTGCACTCAATTCCTTCATCTAAATCATTGATGTATATTATAAATAGCTGGGGTCCCAGCACTGAACCCTGTGGGACTCCACTAGTCACTGCCTGCCATTCTGAAAAGGACCCGTTTATCCCAACTCTCTGCTTCCTGTCTGCCAACCAGTTCTCTATCCACGTCAGTATATTACCCCCAATACCATGTGCTTTGATTTTGCACACCAATCTCTTGTGTGGGACTTTGTCAAAAGCCTTTTGAAAGTCCAAATACACCACATCCACTAGTTCTCCCTTGTCCACTCTACTAGTTACATCCTCAAATAATTCTAGAAGATTTGTCAAGCATGATTTCCCCTTCATAAATCCATGCTGACTTGGACCGATCCTGTCACTGCTTTCCAAATGCGCTGCTATTTCATCCTTAATAATTGATTCCAACATTTTCCCCACTGCTGATGTCAGGCTAACCTGTCTATAATTACCCCCTTTCTCTCTCCCTCTCTTTTTAAAAAGTGGTGTCACATTAGCTACCCTCCAGTCCATAGGAACTGATCCAGAGTTGATAGACTGTTGGAAAATGATCACCAATGCATCCACTATTTCTCGGGCCACTTCCTTAAGTACTCTGGGATGCAGACTATCAGGCTCCGGGGATTTATCGGCCTTCAATCCCATCAATTTCCCGCCTAATAAGAATATCCTTCAGTTCCTCCTTCTCACTAGACTCTCGGTCCCCTAGTACTTCCAGAGGGTTATTTGTGTCTTCCTTTGTGAGGACAGAACCAAAGTATTGTTCAATTGGTCTGCCATTTCTTTGTTCCTCATTATAAATTCACCTGAATCCGACTGCAAGGGACCTACATTTCTCTTCACATATCTATAGAAGCTTTTGCAGTCAGTTTTTATGTTCCCAGCAAGCTTCTTCTCATACTCTATTTTCCCCCTCTTAATTAAGCCCTTTGTGCTCCTCTGCTGAATTCTAAATCTCCCCCAGTCCTCAGGTTTACTGCTTTTTCTGGCCAATTTATATGCTTTTTCCTTGGATTTAACACTATAATTAATTTCCCTTGTTAGCCACGGTTGAGCCACCTTCCCTGTTTTATTTTTACTCCAGACAGGGATGTACAATTGTTGAAGTTCATCCATGTGATCTTTAAGTGTTTTCCATTGCTTATCCACCATCAACTCTTTAAGTATCATTTGCCAGTCTATTCTAGCCAATTCATGCCTCAAACCATCAAAGTTTCCTTTCCTTAAGTTCAGGACCCTAGTTTCTGAGTTAACTGTGTCACTCTCCATCTTAATAAAAAATTCTACCATGTTATGGTCACTCTTCCCCAAGGGGCCTCGCACAACAAGATTGCTAATTAGCCCTTTCTCATTACACATCACCCAGTCTAGGATGGCCAGCTCCCTAGTTGGTTCCTCGATATATTGGTCTAGAAAACCATCCCTAATATACTCCAGGAAGTCCTCCTCCACCGCATTGCTACCAGTTTGGTTAGCCCAATCAATATGTAGATTAAAGTCACCCATGATAACTGCTGTACCTTTATTGCATGCATTGCTAATTTCTTGTTTGATGCTGTCCCCAACCTCACTACTACTGTTTGGTGGTCTGTACACAACTCCCACAAGCGTTTTCTGCCCTTTGGTATTCCGTAGCTCCACCCAGACCGATTCCACAACATCCAAGCTAATGTCCTTCCTTACAATTGCATTAATTTCCTCTTTAACCAGCAATGCCATTCCGCCTCCTTTTCCTTTCTGTCTATCCTTCCTAAATGTTGAATAACCCTAAATGTTGAGTTTCCAGCCTTGATCACCCTGGAGCCATGTCTCCATGATGCCAATTACATCACAACCGTTAACTGCTATCTGTGCAGTTAATTCGTTCACCTTATTCCGAATACTCCTCGCATTGAGGCACAGAGCCTTCAGGCTTGTCTTTTTAACACACTTTTCTCCTTTAGAATTTTGATATAATGTGGCCCTTTTTGCTTTTTGCCTTGGGTTTCTCTGCCCTCCATTTTTATTTTTCTTCTTTCTATCTTTTGCTTCTGCCCCCATTCTACTTCCCTCTGTCTCCCTGCATAGGTTCCCATCCCCCTGCCATATTAGCTCCACAACAGCTATAGCAAACACTCCCCCGAGGACATTGGTTCCGGTCCTGCCCAGGTGCAGACTATCTGGTTTGTACTGGTCCCACCTCTTCCAGAACCGGTTCCAATGTCCCAGGAATTTGAATCCCTCCCTTCTGCACCACTCCTCAAGCTACGTATTCACTTGAGCTATCCTGCGATTCCTACTCTGACTAGCATGTGGCACTGGTAGCAATCCTGAGATTACTACTTTTGAGGTCCTACTTTTTAATTTAGCTCCTAGCTCCCTAAATTCTCGTAGTACCTCATCCCGTTTTTTACCTATATCGTTGGTACCTATATGCACCACGTCAACTGGCTGTTTCACCTTCCCTTTTCAGAATGCCCTGCACCCGCTCCGAGACATCCTTGACCCTTGCACCAGGGAGGCAACGTACCATCCTGGAGTCTCGGTTGCGGCCGCAGAAATGTCTATCTATTCCCCTTACAATTGAATCCCCTATCACTATAGTTCTCCCACTCTTTTTCCTGCCCTCCTGTGCAGCAGAGCCACCCACGGTGCCATGAACTTGGCTGCTGCTGTCCTCCCCTGATGACTCAGCCCCCGCAACAATACCCAAAGTGGTGTATCTGTTTTACAGGGGGATGACTGCAGGGATCCCCTGCACTACCTTCCTTGCACTGCTCTTCCTGTTGGTCACCCATTCGCTATCTGGCTGTGTACCCTTTACCTGCAGTAAGACCAACTCACTAAACATGCTATTCACGTCAACCTCAGCATCGTGGATGCTCCAGAGTGAATCCACCCGCAGCTCCAGTGCTGCAATGCGATCCGTCAGGAGCTACAGGCGGATGCACTTCCCGCACACGTCGTCGGCAGGGGCACCGGAAGTGTCCCTGACTTCCCACATAGTACAGGAGGAGCATAACACGTGTGCGAGATGTCCTGCCATGACTTAACCCTTAGATAAACTTAATTTGGCAACAACAATGCGAAAAATCTTACTTACTGATAAAGAAAAAGAAAAACTACTCACCAATCACCAGCCAATCACTTACCCCCTTGGCTGTGATGTCACCTTTCGATTTCTTTCTACTTCTTTTTTGCCTTTTCTCCCCACTGCAGCTGCACCAGCTGGGCCTTTATAGGCCTCTCCTCCGACCTCCCGAGCCTCTCCTCGACACTGCCACTCCCCGACTGACTGCTGGGCCTTTATCGGCCTCTCCTCCGACCTCCCGAGCCTCCTCCTCGACACTGCCACTCCCCGACTGAATGCTGGGCCTTTATAGGCCTCTCCTCTGACCTCCCAAGCCTCTCCTTGATGCTGCCGCTCCCTGACATCCCCGGAATCAACCTAGCGAACCTTCTCTGAACTGCCTCCAAAGCAAGTATTTCCTTTCGTAAATATGGAAAACTGCACGCAGTATTCCAGGTGTAGCCTCACCAATACCTTTATATTGCTGTAGCAAGACTTCCCTGCTTTTATGCTGCATCCCCTTTGCAATAAAGGCCTTCCTGATCACTTGCTGTACCTGCATACTATCCTTTTGTGTTTCATGCACAAGTACCCCCAGGTCCCGCTGTATTGCGGCAGTTTGCAATCTTTCTCGATTTAAATAATAACTTGCTCTTTGATTTTTTTCTGCCATCTGAGCTCTGGTGTTCTGGAGTATACATGTGTCTGTCTTTTTGCTTTCTCTCTTGAGGGGTGATTGTGTAAAAGCTGCCACTATACAAATCAGTATCAATCTCCCCAAGCAGTGTAGTCATTGAAATGCATCCATGTTTCATGTCTGTGAACATAGCCATTGGGATTGGGATCAGGATCAGATCTCTGGCTCCAGCTTGATCAATCCTAATATTTTCAGTCCCCAAACTGAAACTGACTTCCGAAGGCGTCCACCTTTTTAGTGACTGACTTCAATTATAACTTTACATCATCTAGCGTTCCCACTGTGACATATATCGCACATATTCCAACCGATATCAGAAAGTCTCTCGAGTAGATGGTGATGACACATAGAATAATTGACCTATACGGCAGCCCTGTCAATTATTCGGAATGTTGGTCATAGCTATTTAAGCTGTCTTCCTTAGGATTCTCTGTGAGTCCATTAAAAGTATTGGGCAAGATAACCATACGACAACTGGCAAGGGAATAAATTAAAGGAAGATTATCTTCACAAAACAGGTGAACAAAAACAAATTAGTGCAGTTACTAGAATACTGAAACAAAACCAGAACATTCTGGAGGAACTCACACACTCTCATTCTCTCACTGTCTTTTATTCTCTTTCACTCGTTTTACTCGCACTTGCTCTCCCTCGCTTTCTCACATCCCTCGCTCTCTCACGTCCCTCGCTCTCTCATGTCCCTTGCGCCCTCACGCCCCCCTCACTTCCTCTCATGCAGTCACTTCCTCTCACACAGTCACTCTCGGGGGGAAAATGGAAGGGAGATGGTTGAAAATTAGAGCTGTAACTGGCTTATTCTTGGAGATTTTTGCTTTTTTAGTAGCTGAACTCAGCAACAAAGTACTAATGTACTAATAAGAATTATATCATAATGTGGGTTTGGAAGTATATGTCTTGCTGAACACTGTTTCATGAAAAATTACACTTTAATTTTTTTAATTATTACTATTTAATTCTTTTAGTGTTTGTATATGTGGTCTAATTTCTATGCATGTTTCCCAATGCACCATTACAGTAGGCCCTGTAAATAAGATTATTTCCTTTGGCTGCACACAAAATTGTTTTCCTTTAGTTTGTTCTTTGAGCTGCATTTAGTAAAGTAACCAATTGGTATTATGTGGCCGTATGAGAGTAATACCGGGGTGTAGACTTCAGGGCAGTCATCCAGTTATGAATGATATTCTTGGATTATAAAAAAAACTTAAACTAAGGAACTCATTCATCGGAAATTGTTTCCAGAAACCCTTTGTAGTGGTCCCTGTGGTACCCTGGGTAATGAGTAGATGTTATACAGGGTTTTTAATGAGCTTTTAAACAGTAGTCTGGTTTGGCACAAGGTCCCTAATGCTACGTTAATTTTCCAGCATGTTCTTTACTGTGAGAAGCACATGCTTGGAGTTTGATTTGTTAGACAGATTTCAAACCAATAGAGAAGTGTCTATATTGCAGTTAATTCACACAGTGGAAGTCCAGCAAGTGGCCAACTGGATTTGGGCCGAGGCTGAGAAGGAGTGCGCCATTTCCACACGTGTACTCTCTGCATCACACTTGTTTCATACTTACGAATACACATTTCCTTAGTTCGTAGTACCAGCTCAGTATATTTATTCCTGCTCCCTGGAGTGGTATGCTGCCACGTTGCTCCTTCCGCTCCTTGTCCTGCTCCGGTGGTGCTCGCAGGCCGGGGGCCATGCAGGGTGCTGGGCTAGGCCGCCACGTTGCTCCTTCCGCTCCCCGGCCTGCTCCGGTGGTGCTCACAGGCCGGGGGCCATGCAGAAGCAGGAGAGCAACGGCAGTGAAGAGGGACTTCACCAAGATCCGGGTCGGTGATTGGAGCTCGGGCAGGTACTGCAGGAGCGGCGAGGTCGGAGCGAAGAAGCGGCGAGAGATTGTAGAGGGACGTGATCGGGGCCCAGAAGAGGCCAGGGCCCAGAGGCAGCACGGGCCAGCTCACACTGCGATATATGTACGCACTAGGTCCGTGCAGCAGAGCTGGTCTCCAGTCGTCTTGGTTAATCCTTGCCACTGGACCAAGATCTAGCTCTGTCAAGCCCGTGTGATGGCTGGTGTGCAACGGTCACCACACATTAAAAAAAATCCAAGCACAGGCATCTTCCACCCTTCAAGGCTTAGTTCGGACCTGGAATTTTAGGTCGATCATTGAAACACCTGTGAACTTTTTGACGTGGAAGTAAGTCATCCTTGGTTCGAGGGATTGCCTATGATGATGATTTATTCCTGAGCTTTCTTTATTCTTTATTCTTTATTATGATTCTTTATTAGCAAGATATGCAACCAACTGCACGTTTTTTTAATAAACCTATAATGCACTTGAGATTAATTGCAGACACAATTGAGAGGGTCATTTTGGTTAAATAAATGTCACCATTGTTTCTCCCATTGGAGCTAACACACAGCACAAGGGAAGTAGAAAATTATTCTCTTAAGTGTCATCGCCTGTTTTTTGTTGACTGCTGTAATGTTGGATTTAACGAAACAAAAGCAGAAGACAGAAAGTGCAGATGAGAACTCAAAAAGGAGTTTAAAAAGACAAAAAGTGCATGAGAATAACATGAAAGGGAACACTCAAATCTTTTCTAAACATATAAATAGTAAAAAGATAGTCAAAGGATGGTAGGGCCCATTAGGGACAAAAAGGAGATCTTTTTGTGGAGGGAGAGGGCATAACTGAGTTACTAAATGAGTACTTTGCATCTGTCTACAAAAACGAGAGGAGGCTGCTCATGTCACAGTAAAGGAGGAGGTAGTAGAGAAATTGGATAGAATAAAAATAGATAAAGAGGAGGTACTTAAAAGGTTGGCAGTGCTAAAATTAGAAAAGTAACCAGGTCCAGATGGCATGCACCCTAGGTTGCTGAGGGAAGTAAGGATGGAAATAGCAGTGACCACATTCTTCCAATCCTCCTTCAATATGGGAGTGTTGCCAGAGGACTGGAGAATTGCAAATGTTACAACTCTGTTTGAAAGAAGGGGAGAGGGATAAACCCGGCAACTTCAGACCAATCTGCCAAATGTCTGTGGTGGGGATACTGTACTTTGAGACAATAATCTGAGACATAATTTATTGTCAATTGGATAAATATGGGTTAATAAATGACAACATGGATTTGTTAAACGCAAATCATGTTTGACTAACTTGATCGCATTCATTGATGAAATAAAGGAGAGGGTTGATAAAGGTAGTGCGGTTGATGGTGTATATCTGGAATTTCAAAAGATGTTTGATAAAGAACCACATAATAGAATTGTTAGCAAAATTTGAGCCCATAGGATTAAAGGGACAGTGGCAGTGTGGATCCGAAATTGGTTAAGGGACAGAAAGCAGAGAGTAGTGGTGAACGGTTGTTTTTCAGACTGGAGGGAAGTATACAGTGGTGTCCCCAAGTGTCGGTATTAGGACCACTGCTCTCTTTGATATATATTACTGACCTGGACTTGGGTATACAGGGCATAATTTCAAAGTTTGCAATGACACAAAACTCTGAAATGCAGTAAAAAATGAGAAGAATATTAGCAGGCTTCAGTAGGACATAGACAGCCTGGTGAAATGGGCAGACACATGGCAGATGACATTTAATGCAGGAAAGTGTGAAGTGATGCATTTTGGTAGGAAGAATGAAGATAGGCAATAAAAACTAGATGGTTTTTCAGTATCGCCAGTATTTAGCCTTTTGCTTTTGTATAAACTAAATGGTACAAGTTTAAAGGGGGTGCAGGAGCAGGTCTTTGAAGGTGACAAGACAATTTGGGAGGCTGTTAAAAAAGCATATGAGACCCTTGACTTTATCGATGCTTGGAGTACAAAAGCAAAGAAGTTATGCTAAACCGTTATAAATCACTGGTTAGGCTGGAGTATTGTGTCTAATTCTGGGCACCACACTTTAGGAAGGACATCAAAGCCTTGGCGAGGATGCCGAGGAGATTTGCTAGAATGGTACCAGGGATGAGGGACTTCAGTTATGCGGAGAGACTGGAGAAGCTGGGATTGTTCTCCTTAGCAGAGAAGGTTAAGGGGAGATTTAATAGAGGGTTCAACATTTTGAAGGGTTTTAATAGAGTACATAGGGAGGGTCGGTAACCAGAGGACACAGATTTAAGGTCATTGGCAAAAGAACCAAAAGGAAGATGAGGAGACATTTTTTAATGCAGTGAGTTGGTATTATTTGAAATGCACTGTCTGAAAGGGTGGTGGGAGCCGATGAAATAGTAACTTTCAAACGGGAATTGGATAAATACTTGAAAAGGAAAAATCTGCAGTGAAAAAGGGAAAGAGCAGGGCACTGGGACTAATTGGATGGCTCTTTCAAAGAGCCGGCACAGGCAGGAGGGGCTGAATGGTGTCCTGTGCCATATGATTCTATGAAAAGCTAAAAACCTGTATGTTTGGAGTGAGGAGATGTCACATCACTGCCTTGTTATTTATGAGCCTGTGTTGAATTGGGCAGTTTCTGGTGACGACATATTTGCAATGTTGACACTTCTCAATTAATTGAGATGCCTGCCTCCTGCTTAGATTGCAAACAAGAACATAACAACATAAGAAATAGGAGCAGGAGTAGGCCATTCGGCCCCTTGAGCCTGCTCCACCATCCAATAAGATTATGGCTGATCTTCTACCTCAACTCCACCTTATCCCATGTCCCTTGATTCCCTTATTGTCCAAAACACCATCGCTCTGAGTCTGGAATATACTCAATGATTGAGCATCCACAGCTCGGTACTGGAGAATTCCAAAGAATCACAACTCTTTGAGTGAAGAAATTCCTCCTCATCTCAGTACTAAGTGGCCGACCCTTTATCCTGAAACTATGAGCCCCCTAGTTCTAGACTCTCCAGCCAGGAGAAACATCCTCCCAGCATCTACCCTATCAAGCCCTCTGTGAATTTTATACGTTTCAATGAGATCACCTCTCATTCTTCTAAATTCTAGCAGCATTTGACTTACTCAATTGAGGATCTGTTGCTGTGACTCTGTTAGCTTTCCCAGCAAATGAACGTCCAAAACTGCAACGTTGAGGCAGTAATGGTCTTTTAGAAATGCAGATCGGAAATGAGAGAGCAGCAACTGGCAGTGCAATGGGTTTTATACGCTGGCCAATTGCATTGGAGCAGAGGAATGACTGGATGAAAAAAGACCAATATCCATCTAGTTAACTTTCTACCGTCCTGGTAGCCATATAATGCAGTGATAATAGAGTTGTTTGATTAATCATGGTAATCAATCTCTATCAGTTAGTCTACAACAGACCCAGACATGAGGTGAAGGAAACCCCAGTGGTGCAGAGCTTTGGTTCTAAGTCACCTCCTAAGCATGCTACATTTACCTCATGACATGTCCCAAATTGCTCTTGTACTGTATCCCAAAATGTTACTTGTGTCCCGGGCTCAAATTCAGTCCAGACTGTCTGGATGAAAGCCTTTTCTGTAAAATGAGTTTGGACAGTCTCAGTCCAGTGCCGTGGGGCTGTCTGTAATTTTGCACTATATAGGTAACATCAATACAAGTATACTGGGCAATGGGTGTCTGTCGATGTATGACAGAGTAGAGAGTGCTTTACTCTGTGCCTACTAGTACCATTCCTGACCCAAGAGGGCTTGATGCTGGGTGCCTGAAATGGGCAGTTTAAATTCGCAGTGCTGATGTTGCTCACCAGTGATACCTAGCTATAATGCTGTAATTGTAGTGTCAGCTGTAGCTCAGTTGGGGTGATCACACTCGCCTCTGAGTCACAAGGTTGTGGGTTCAAGTCCCACTCCAGAAACCTGAGCACAAAAATCTAGGCTAACACTCCAGTGCAGTGCTTTGGGAGTACTGCACTGTCGGAAGTGCCGTCTTTCGGATGAGACGTTAAACCGAGGCCCCATCTGCTCTCTCAGGTGGACATAAAAGATCCCATGGAACTATTTTGAAGAGAACAGAGGAGTTATCCCCGGTATCCTGGACAATATTTATCCCTCAATCAACATAACAAAACAAAACAGATTATCTGGTCATTATCACATTGCTGTTTGTGGCAGTTTGCTGTGTGCTAATTGGCTGTTGCATTTCCCACATTACAACAGTGACTACATTCCAAAAGTACTTCATTGGCTGTAAAGTGCTTTAAGACATCTGGTAGTCGTGAAAGGTACTATATAAATGCAAGGCACTATATAAATTGAACAACTTCTCCTTTAACTCCACTCACTTCCTTCAAATTAAAGGTGTTGTTATGGGAACCCGCATGAGTCCTAGTTATGCTTGCCTTTTCGTGGGATATGTGGATCATTCTATGTTCCAGTCCTACTCGGGAGCCCTCTTTCACCTCTTTTTCCGGCACACTGATGACTGTATCGGTGCCATTTCCTGCTCTCGCCCTGAAATTGAAAATTTCATTCACTTTCCACCTTTCCCTCACCTTCACATGGTCTATCTCCAACCCTTCCCTTCCCTTCCTCGACATCTCTGGGGATAGGCTTTTGACCAGTATCCACTATAAGCCTACTGACTCCCACAGCTACCTTCTTCCTGCATCCTGGAAGAACTCCATTCTATTCTCCCAGTTTCTCCGTCTCCATCGCATCTGCTCTGACGACACCACCTTTCACACTAGTGCCTCTGACATGTCTTCCATTTTCCTCAAGAGAGGATTCCCCTCCACTGTGGTTAATATGGCCCTCAACTGTGTCCGTTCTATTTCGCACACCTCTGCTCTCACCCCTTCCCCCTCCTCTCAGAACCATGACAGGGTTCCCCTTGTCCTCACCTTTCACCCCAGCAGCCTCTACCTTCAACAGATCATCCTCCGCCATTTCCGCCAGCGTGATCCCACCATCAGTCACATCTTCCCCTCCCCTCTCAGCATTCTGAAGGGACTGCTCCCTCCGCGACACCCTGGTCCATTCCGCAGTCACCCCCCAGCACTGCCTCCCCTTCCCATGGCACCTTTCCATGCAAGTGCAGGAGATGCAACACCTGCCCTTTTACCTCCTTCCTTCCTACTATCCAGGACCCCAAATACTCCTTCCAGGTGAAACAATGATTTACTTGTATTTCTTTCAATTTAGTATACTGTATTCGCTGCTCACGATGTGGTCTCTACATTGGGGAGACCAAGTGTAGATTGGGTGACCACTCTGCGGAGCACCTCTATTCAGTCCACAAGTGTGACCCCGAGCTTCCGGTCGTCTGTCACTTTAATTCTCCACTCCATTCCCTCTCTGACCTCTTTGTCCTCGGTCTGCTACACTGTTCCAACGAGGTTCAACGCAAGCTCAAGGAACAGCACCTCATCTTTCTTTTGGGTACTTTACAGCCTTCTGAACTCAACATCGAGTTCAACAATTTCAGAGTGTAGCCACTATCAATATTTGGCTCCCTTCCCACCCCCTCCGCCGAGCCTGTTTCTTTCCTTTTTTCTCCTTGTCTCTAATGGCAGCTAGTAATTATCCCGCCATTCACACCCTATCTTGATTAATGTTTTTCTAACGCCTGGCATTACCATTTGAACTTGGACCATCATCCCTTTTGTCTCTCTAATCTCTCCTGTCTTCCAACCTATCACAGACCTTCCCTTTTGTTCTTTTTTCCCCTCCCCCTTTCAGTGCTTGTTAAGAATCTGTTCTTTCCGAACACTTTCCAGTCTGACGAAGGGTCATCGGCCCGAAACATTAACTCTGCTTACTCTCCAAAGATGCTGCCTGACCCACTGAGATTTCCAGCATTTTCTGTTTTTATTCCAGATTCCAGCACCCGCAGTATTTTGCTTTTATATATTTTTAAAATGCAAGTCTTTCTTTCTGGAATTGCATCGGAATGGGTCAAATAATATATGGAGAGTGAGTGGAAGCTCAGAGGGTTTATAACCTTCCTATGAACCTGAGATTAATTGCTATTGTGTATTTTAGAAGAATTGGTTTCATAACACAGCTGAGCCCTTAATTATCTTTTCAATGAACACCTACTTTCGACCAGAAATCTGATTTTAAGGGTCTATTATAGAACCCATTCAAGTTTAACAAAAAATCCAAGTTACTGCTGAAAGTATGATTAAGTGGAATTGGAAAATCCTTCACAGTGCTATAATCTCCAACTTCCTCTTGGTCCCCTGCTGTGGTTAGTCTTATCATTTTCCCATAAGGGACGGGATATCACTCATGCAGGGCAGTGTTTTTAAAAAAAAATGTGGAGAAAGCTGTTACAGCTAGTGCAGAACAGACAAATCCATGTAGATTTGCAGCTTTCATCGACACTGGTGCATTGTGTCTCTGTGCTGTGTTCTACCGCTTCCTTGCCCAGGTCCCCTAGCTCCTTACCTCCAGACACCGTAACCGAGGGAACGGGTCAGTGGCTAAATGTCTCTGTTTTAACACCAGCACCTCTCTGTGATTCCGTTGGGGCTCGGATTTAATACCACTAACTACAGTCTCCAATAAATCTGTCCGTTTTACTGCTCTCCCCTGCGGTTGGGAAGAAACTGTTGCGGGTGATTCAACATTATTTGGAGAAAAATAAATAGAAAATATGTCAAGAGTGAGAATGATAAATAACTTTGTCATCGATCATTTTAAACCGACGCATTTTTATTTTTTATTCCATGAGCGTGTTTTATTTATCCATCTTTGTTGGGTCCCCATCTCCTCCTGTGTATATCAAAAATGTGTGTGTCCATCTTTTGAGCTGATCAACTTGAGGAGTGTCCTTGCACCCAGTGTTAGCCTCAAGAGTTCTCATGTTCACAATAATGAGGAATATGTACCAATCATTGGTGCTTTAAGCCAACAGCCAGTGCTCCAACACATGCACTGAAAATCGTGGAGAAACAAAGGGACCTTGGAATGCAGGTCCACAGATCCCTGAAGGTAGCAGGCTAGGTAGATAAGGTGGTTAAGGCGGCATATGGAATATTTGCCTTTAATAGTCAGGGCATAGAATAGAAGAGCAGGGAGGTTATGTTTGAACTGTATAAAACACTAGTTAGGCCGCAGTTGATTTACCACGTGCAGTTCTGGTCACATTACAGGAAAGATGTGATTGCACTGGAAAGGGTGCAGAGGAGATTTACAAGAATGTTGCCAGGACTGGAAAATTTTGGCTATGAGGAAAGGTTGGAGATGCTGGGTCTGTTTTCTTTGGAACAGAGGAGGCTGAGGGGAGACCTGATTGAGGTGGATAAAATTATGAGGGGCCTAGATAGAGTGGATAGGAAGGACCTGTTTCCCATGGCAGAGTGGTCAACAACCAGGGGGTTTAGATTTGAAGTAATTGGGGGGAGGTTTAAAGGAGATATGAGGGGAAATTTCTTTACCCAGAGGGTGGTGGAGATCTGGAACTCTCTGCCTGAAAGGGTGGTAGAGGCACATTTTAAAAATATTTGGATGTGCGCTTAAAGTGCCGTATCCTATAGGCTATGGACCAAGAGCTGGAAAGTGGGATTAGGCTGAATAGCTCTTGGTTGGCTGATGCGGACATGATGGGCTGAAATGGCCTCTTTCCGTGCTGTAAATTTCTGAGATTCTATCAGAGTGTCACGAAAGAAAGAAAGACTTGCATTTATATAGTATCTTTCACGACCACCGGACGTCTCAAAGTCAGCAAGTACTTTTGGACTGTAGTCACTGTTGTAATGTGGGAAATGCGACAGCCAATTTGCGCACAGCAAACTCCCACAAACAAATGTGTTAATCACCAGATAATCTGTTTTTGTTATGTCATCTGCCGTAATTTCTTCTTATGTGGTTGTGTCAAATTTATTTGTTTTGTCTTATAACACAAGCGTCTTGGGATGTTTTATTATCTTAAAGGCGCTATATAAATACAAGTTGTTGTTGTTTTTGATTGAGGGATAAATATTGGCCAGGACACCGTAGATAACTCCCTTGCTCTTCGAAATAGTGCCATGGGATCTTAAGGTCGCATTCTTCAATGGGATTGGAGATTGTTACCATCAACCAATCAGATCTGTTTTTAAGGGTTGGATTGTAGCTTGTTGGAACTTTGTGGGGGGCCTAAAGGCTGCTAAAATTGCAGACTTTACTTTCTCCCAACAGGTGTAAAACAGGCACAGCGATGACCAATTTAGCAGAGGAAGAAGCAATTCTGCGCTGAGCTCGGGCAGCTGCTAAATTTGGCAGGGCCTCTTATTCGGCAGCCCAAGCACACACACACAAAACGAGGATTTTATTTTCTCAGCTAACATACAGTTTCAGGCAGGAAGCAGTATAAATAACACAGAAGCAATACTATACTGCTGAACTAACTTGAAGATAAAGAACCACTTGACAACTCGACCCTTATCTCAGTGAGCACAATTAGCCAGTTTGCTTCGAGCGCACAATTTGTGGAATCTCTGTTTGATTTCAGAAGAGTTTTGACGACAAATCAGTCTCTACTTCAAGCGACTTCCAAGCTCTGCCTACATTTCCAGGCCTCAACGCCTTTTATAACTGAATTACACAAAAATTGGATCTTGGGAGAAAGTGACCATGGAATAAAAACATGCTTTTGGTAATTAATTGTCCCTGAAATAAAAATCCCTGACTGAAGCATTTTCAATTCTTTTACCCCATTTTATATTCACAAAGAAGCTGGCCGTATTAATCTGAAATTAATAAAATCTCTGGTTTCGCGTTCCACTGTATCACCTGTATTAAATGTATTTTCCATTCTGAATACCAACCAGAAAGAAAGAAGAAAGACTTGCATTTATATAGCGCCTTTCGTGACCACCGGACGTCTCAAAGCACTTTGCAGCCAATGAAGTACTTTTGGAGTGTAGTCACTGATGTAATGTGGGAAACGCAGCAGCCAATGTGCGCACAACAAGCTCCCACAAACAGCAATGTGAAAATGACCAGATAATCTGTTTTTTTTAATGATGATGATTGAGGGATAAATATTAGCCAGGACACCGGGGATAACTCCCCTGCTCTTCTTTGAAATAGTACCATGGGATCTTTTACATCCAGCTGAGAGAGCAGACGGGGTCTCGATTTAATGTCTCATCCGAAAGACAGTGCTGCACTCCCTCAGCACTGCACTGGAGTGTCAGCCTGGATTTATGTGCTCAAGAGCCCACATTTGTTGGTGCAACTGCCCCAAATGTTTGCAATTCTATAGCCAATTGTCAACCAGCCTCACATTCTGTCCCCAAATTGACCCTTTCAAAGCACTGACCTCCGTTAAACACAAGATTGAAGCCAGGTCTCTTTGGTTTGCTGGCCAGGCCAGTATTGGCCGCCATTTTTGATTTAAATGGACTGGACAGGACATATTTTTCACATTAGTTACACTGCCCAAGGCTGGATAGACAGAGCATCTGAAGTGCTATACTGCAGGCTGCTTGTTTTCCTTCTGTATTTTAAGAGAACACTGTGATAATTGAAGGAAGCAAATCCATTATTACCCCTTGCTGCAATGCTCTAAATCACTCATCGGGGAGATTTATTGTGATGGTTGTATTTCTGGATGACCTGCATGTGGGATACATCGATGATAGTATTCCCGTGTAATACACTTTCATTTCACACAGTAGTTGCCGAAGGCCATCTCTGTGTTGACCCAGGTGTTTCCAAACAGTGAGGGGGAACGGGGGTGGAAGTTCACATACAGTGCATCAGAGTATTAGGAACTCGAGCGTGTCCTGTGCATATATCATTACAGGCTACATGATGCTGTACTCGAGCGCTATGACCCCTTGACCTGGATGTACATTACACAAAACATATGTGTAACGGTTATCCTAGACTTGAAACATTTTGCTCATTGACTCTACAAACCTGACACGCACAATTCATACTTCAACTTTTTTTCCCCCTCTCACTGCTAGCCTGTGGTTAACCAATCACAAAATGTTCATATTTACTCGGTGTATGTCAGTGTCTGGGTGCAGTGAGGTAACAATGATATCCCCATGTTGGAGCAATTTATAGTTTCCTCCTGCGCCTCGAGTGCTCGCAGCTTGACTTCCTCGACTGGAAATGGCAGCACAGTGCAGTGCTAATGGTGGCGTGCAGTTTGTCAACTCGTCCAGAGGTTTTGTGTCACAGACTCCGTCCAAGCAGCTGTTGTTCACGTGTGAATATGGAGGTGGTGCCATCAGCCACACTCAGTCCGATCCTCAAAAATCTAGGCTGACACTCCAGTGCGGTACTGAGGGGGTGCTGCACTGTCAGAGGCGCCGTCTTTCGGATGAGACGTTAAACCGAGACCTATCTGCTCTCTCAGGTGGACGTAAATGATCCCATGACACTATTTTGAAGAAGAGCAGGGGAGTTATCCCCGGTGTGCAAATATCTCTCAATCAACAACAGAAACAGATTATGTGGTCATTGTCACATTGCTGTTTGTGAGAGCTTATTTGTGCGCAATATTGGCTGCCGCGCTTCCTGCATTACAACAGTATTACAACTTAATTGGCTGTAAAGCGTTTTGAGATGTCTGATGGCCATGAAAGGCGCTATATAAATGCAAGTATTTCTTTCTTTCTTTCTTACCCAATGTGCCACACATTCCATTTTCAAACCTGGGTCATGCATAAGTGACCAGCAACAGGAACACTAGGGAAGTTACCTACAGTTCCACAATAGCTGACGTCAATTTTCTTCTCCCACATTCCATCTGAATAATACGGCACAGACCAGGGACTGAACCAAGAACATTCCAGGTAGGGCTATTCCTCAACATGAAAGGGCAATCACTCACAAAGTGATTGTGAAGATTACTTTCCTTTTAAAGAGTTCCAATCTTCCTTTTGTAATCCATCTCACTCTCCAACCAAGGTTGTTGTGTTTGCTGTGTTTTAGGATTATATTTACCTTTTTTATTTTCCCCAACACGTAAATTGCCCAACAACAAAATGCCAGGTATTCCCGGTCTCAATGGGTGATTTTGCTCATTTCACTATCAATGGCAAGGTGACCAGAAATCTCTCAGCATTTGTAACTCTCCTTTACCAGTTTATTTGAATAGTCACTTACCCAGCACAATCGAGGAGAAATTCAGTCATTCAACTGTGCCGTGTACAATTGATGTGTGTAATGACTCGATGGCAATTGTGGAAAATTGCCATTTACAGGCCCAGCATGTAATATGAATTCCAGCAGAAGCCCAACAAAGACAGCTGGGTATTTAATTTATGGATTGTTAAACTCAATCCAATATGAACTAGATTACTGAGAAAGGTATTATACATTTTTGCACATAATGAGATATTATTTATCCTTCCTTATTCTATTACAGTGAATGTTATTTTAATAGATATTTTAATATGTATAGCCTTTAGAGAATGAAACTTAAATCAGCATAACAATTTTTCAAAAATTGACGGGTGAGAGCTGAAATCTTTCCATCTGTGTGAATCACCCAGGCTCAACCATTGCAGTTATCACACGGACTCCAGCCCACAGACAGCTTACACAACAAGAACCATCACTGCTGGCTTTCTCCGCTCCTCCACCATCACATTCTTCTTTTCAGAAACGCACTATTTTATCGTCTGTTTATTACAAAAGTAAATCACCCGAAGCCCCCACACTTGTTTTAGGCGGGCACCAAGGATGCCTGAGTATGGCCTGACAAAATATGACCTGGGACATATTTCTGGGGCACTTGAGGCAGTTCCTTCTTTGCCTGAAAAACGTGCACAGCAAGATCCAATGTCTGTCCTAATCTGTATCTCATATATTCAGTCTCATGTGCAATGATTTGTCTTTTTTATAAAATGAGACACTTTATTAATTAACTCACACTTGATTGTATCAAACATTGGACTTCTGTATATGAGGGTGATGATTTTATTAACCAGCCTCACCAGCCTCCCCCCACCCCTGACATGTCTGCGCTCCTCTAATTCTGTCCTCTTGAGCATCCCTGATTATAACTGCTCAGCCATTGGTGGCCGTGCCTTCAGCTGCTTGGGCCCTAAGCTCTGGAAGTCCCTCCATAAACCTCTCCGCCTCTCTACCTCTCTTTCCACTTTTAAGATGTTCCTTAAAGTCTACCTCTTTGACCAAGCTTTTGGTCACCTGCCGTAATTTCTTCTTCTGTGGCTCGGAGTCAAATTTATTTGTTTTGTCTTAAAACACTCGAGATGCCTTGGGATGTTTTACTATGTCAAAGGCGCTATATAAATACAAGTTGTGGTTGTGTGTATTTGCAGTTTGTGTCTGAGCATATTGTACATGAATCACCGCCTGGCTTCCTGCATTGTTCCATTTTCATGCACAAGTTCAGTGCTACATCATCTAGGCCCCTACTGTTATACTCCATGCAGTAGATCCTTGGGGCCTGAGCCATATTCTCCCGATAAGTTAAAGGTAACTCCTAACAGTTAATTTGGTAGTTACTGTGTAATATTCATGGCAAGCACAGTTCTGGCATGTGTTTGACAAGCTTACATTTGAAAAAAAAAGTCACTCCATTCCTTCTTGAAGGAATAATAACTCTTGACGTATAGCACTAGGCTTCTTTTATCATTGGTCTATACAGTTAAAAATAACAACTGCCTCAAATGCTCATCAGAAAAGGGGATGACAAGGCAAGACTAAACTATTGAACTCTCTTTGATGTATTTAATCTGTAACTCTATGGGCTCAATTTTCCCAGGTCATTTGTGCCATTTTTTTTGGCGTGAGCTGTTTTTTCTGGTGTATTTATTTTTTCAAATTTTCCCCCTGAGTTAGTTACGAATTTTCTAGGTGTGTTTTTTTTTTGACGTACAAGGGGACGGGGCATTCCCACAAGTCTGTTTTTCGCAGTTTGGCCAAAACCTTTCCTCCTAGGTCGGCGTATTTGGCCCTGAAAAACCTTCTGGTGAGTTAGCAGACAGCAGCGCACATTGACAAATCGGCGCTGAAAGACGCCATTGTTTTTAATCAAAGATTTTGGAAGGAGTAACGAACATTCTAAAAATCAATAATAAAGTTCAACTTCTTTTACCTGTCAACGTAGTAAATGGAAGTTTATTGGATTTCAAAAAAGGTTAATTTTTTCTCTTAGTCGCACGTCACCATTGAACGTCTTCAAGCAGGGCTGGAGGGTCATAACTTTGGCAGGCAGAATCGGCCCCGCGCCCGGACACACAATTGGGGCTCGGCTGGAAAACAAGCCTAGGGGGAGGGGGGAGGGGAGAGAGGGAGGTGCCAACTGATCGGAAGGCTTATGTATCGAGACCGGGGAGCGAGGTGCCACTCGGAAGGTTTCTGAAGACTGCAATGAGTTTGGGGAAGGAGGGGGAATGGGGGAGAGAGAAGGGGAGGTCACAAGACTGTAATTAGTTGGGTGGGGGGGGGGGAAAGAGAGAGAGAGAGGAGAAGTTTTAATAATCGAACAAATAATGAAAATGATTCAGTTTTAATGTAAAATATATTTTATTCAAAATTTAACAGTTTGTACTTAAGTTAACTTTAATAAAATTATTCTTGTATCAAACTTAAAAGTTTTCAGTTACGATCACTTACAAACTTTAAGATCATTTACAAATTTTAAGATCACTTACTAATAAACGTGTACATTTCCTAACTTACAAAAAACTTTTAATTTGAGAACAACAGCAGTTACAACAGCAGCAAAGAAAGGCTGAACCCATCTCTCCTCCACCTTACTCTAAGACCGCCTGCCGCGCTTGTTCTTGGTGACTCCACCCCCCCCTGCCCGCAGGCGGTGACGCAGTGTTTCTGGGGTTAGTACCAAGCTTATTATTTCTAACATCTCTGGTAGTGCGCACCTGTTGAGGGGAGGGGGGGGCGGGGGGGAGGGGAGGGGGCGGCAGGTGGCAATGTGGAGGGCTCGGCTTGGGGCTATTCAGAGGCTGGTGTGGGGATTGGAGTGGGAGTGGCAGTTGATTCTGTCATTGGGCGCGGGGTCTGGGCGTGTTCCCTTATTGCAGCAGCTAACTCCAACATACCGTCCGTCATATGCCCTGACAGTGTCTCAACGACCTGTAACATTCCCTCCCTCATGGTCAGTGATAGTGTTTGCACCATCTCTGACATTCCCTCCCTGATGTTCACTGACAGTGCATCACCTACCTGTGACATTCCTTCCCTCATGGTCACTGACATAATTTCCATTTCTCATGAGATTGCTGTTACTTCTCCCAGCAGTCCCTCTACCTCGTCACCCACCCCACTGATGGTATCCAGGAGTGATCGCGTAAGGTCAATGCTCTTCCCACTCATTACCATCATCTGAAGCACATCTGTTAGATCCTGCACCTCAGGAGAGCGTGGTCCAACACTCTGTCCCCTCCTCCCCACGTGTGTGGCTCGCACCCCAACACTGGGACCCGCAGCCTCAGAAGGTGGGACCCTGGGTGTGCCTCGCTGCACCACACCACTGGGACCCGGAGCCTCGGACATTCGGAAACCATGCAATGTCCCACCAGCACTCAAACCACTAGTGACGGAAGGGGCTGTCACCACAATGAGCGGTACCTGCTCCAAAGTCAGTAAAACAGTGGGGGCTTCATTCAGCTCCATCCCCTCCCCCTCACCCCGATGTTCTTGGTCTGGAGGGTTAGATTTGAAGATGTTATACTGTTCAAGCTGGTCCTTGTCTGAATTTTCTTCTGCATCGTCAGGGTCAGCCTCAAGTTCTGCAAAATATTACAGAACACAGACAAATGGTTAGCAGCAGAGGAGGGTGTGTGGCATGAGTAGGCTCTCACAGTGCAGGCCAGACAGCAGACTGATTTGAAGGACCACGATGAATGATAGCACATTGCATCAATCGAAGCGTAGCTGACGGAGACATCTCCAGGAACTGAAGCATAGCTAGCCCACGCAGTACTTAACATTTCGCAAAGCCGGACTGTGGAATTTGCAGGACTTGCCCTCTCCCTTGAGAGTGGGCCCAGCTTGTGCAGTGGTGGTTGTTTTTCTCCAGGCAGGACCCATCAAAGCAGCGACCCTGTCTTCCAAGTGTGTCAGTGGGTGCAGATTTGCCGGGCCTCCTCCTGTTCGATTTCTTTCCCTTTTATTGTGTGCCACTTTCCTCTGCAAAGATGAAAATATAACTTTTTAGAGAAGGTGTCTTTCTGCTGGGTGGGACATATACAGATGGTCACATTTACAATTGCAATTGCATTGAATAAATGAAAATATTACTTACACTAACTACTTGACCAAGTTCCTGCCACTTCTTTTTACACTGGCCTCCAGACCTCGGGGTGGTCACCATTGCACAGAAATCTTCTACAACTTGGTTCCAGCATTTCTTCATTTATTTGGGTGGAACTTTTATGTGACCTCTGCTGGTGTCCAGCTCCGGCCATCTGTTCTCAATCGCAGTAACTAGTGCCTCCACTTCATCCTGTCAGAAATTCTTGGTCCTTGCACCGTGTTGCATCTTGTACTGCTGCAGCTCTGATTTTTCCAATGCTCTCACACAGCACTCCTTCTCTCACACACACAACTGGCTCTTTAAAAATGGCCGATTGCCAACTCAGAGCTGTACTGCACATGCGCATGTCCATTGCAACCACGTCAAAAACGTAACTTTTCTTTGTCACGCATGCACAGGAGGTGCGGCATCGTTTTTTCGGCACAGACAGCAGGCTCCACCCCCCGAGGCGACTGGACACGCTGCGCGGCGCCAAATTTGAATTATAGATCGGGGAAACTTTGGCAAAGTATTTCTGGACGAAAAAAATGGGCGTAGCTCTTGCACTATGCCAGAAAACGGGCTTGGGCAAAATTGAGCCCCATGGTTCATTTCAGTTATGACCAAACAAGGTTGTTTCTTCACAATAAGCAGAATCTGCATGAACGCATTAATGCTCCCTTTGAAAGCTGTATTGCACTTTATAAACTGACACAGCCCATTCATATAGACTGAGACTCTCCCCCATTCACACTTTATAAACTGACACAGCCCATTCATATAGACTGAGACTCTCCCCCCCTTCATACTTTATAAACTGAGACTCTCCCCCATTCACACTTTATAAACTGACACAGCCCATTCATATAGACTGAGACTCTCCCCCCCCCTTCATACTTTATAAACTGACACAGCCCATTCATATAGACTGAGACTCTTCCCCCCCCCTTCATACTTTATAAACTTTCTGGGCTATGTGTGAGCTTAAATTAGGGAGTGTCAATGGGCTGCTCTTCTTGACGGAGCATCACAGCTGATCAGGGTTCATCTTTTCAGCAAAGCTCATTGAACAGTGATTGGAAGCAGCGACCCTGGTTGATTTTTTTTTCCTCCCTGTTTTCTTTCCAGGCTCAAGGACGCTGAGACTAATAATTGCACCTTTCCACTTTTCACCCTGTTGCCTCCAAGTTCGAGCACATTCATTGCTGCACTACCTGTGATCAGCTGACTCAGGACAGAACCATGGATTTAACCTGGCATACTCCACGATGGTGTATTTCAGTCCAGCGCAACAGTCAGTAAAGCATTTCTGTTCAAGGCAGCAATTTGGTCGAACTCCAATGTGAATGGAGTCACCTAGTGGCTCTTGGTCCCTGGGTGGGGGGGAGCAGTGACTGTTGACCCCTGGGGGGAGCTATTGGGGCAGCACAGTAGCTATTGAACAATGGAGAAATCCCAATTGCTATTGAGCTATGGAAAGGTTGGGGAGCCCAGTAGCTATTGATCCATGGGAGGCGGAGCCCAGTAGCTGTTGAACCGGAGGAGCGGGAGGTGGGAAACCCAATAGCATTTGAGCCTTGGGGGGCGGGGGCATTGGAGCCCAGTAGCTGTTGGGCCATGGAGGGAGCTCAGTAGCTATTGGTCCATGAGGGGTGGGGAGGGGAGGGAGCTCAGTGGCTGTTGGGCCATGGAGGGAGCTCAGTAGCTGTTGGTCCATAAGGGGTGGGGAGGGGAGGGAGCTCAGTGGCTGTTGGGCCATGGAGGGAGCTCAGTAGCTGGTGATTCATGAGAGGTGGGGAGGGGAGGGAGCTCAGTGGCTGTTGGGCCATGGAGGGAGCTCAGTAGCTGTTGGTCCATGAGGGGTGGGGTGGAGAGGGAGCTCAGTGGCTGTTGGGCCATGGAGGGAGCTCAGTAGCTGTTGGTCCATGAGGGGAGGGAGCTCAGTGGCTGTTGGGCCATGGAGGGAGCTCAGTAGCTGTTGGTCCATGAGGGGTGGGGAGGGGAGGGAGCTCAGTGGCTGTTGGGCCATGGAGGGAGCTCAGTAGCTGTTGATTCATGAGAGGTGGGGAGGGGAGGTAGCTCAGTGGCTGTTGGGCCATGGAGGGAGCTCAGTAGCTGTTGGTCCATGAGGGGAGGGGAGGGGTGGGAGCTCAGTGGATGTTGGGCCATGGAGGGAGCTCAGTAGCTGTTGGTCCATGAGGGAGGGGAGGGGAGGGGAGGGAGCTCAGTGGCTGTTGGGCCATGGAGGGAGCTCAGTAGCTGTTGGTCCATGAGGGGTGGGGAGGGGAGGGAGCTCAGTGGCTGTTGGGCCATGGCGGGAGCGGGGGGAGGGGGGGGGTCTTCACAGTCTCTGTAAAAACATGGCAGTGTTCTACAAATCCACAGTGCCCACAAAATTTTGAAGATCTTGCTCTGAATCAGTCTTTTGTAGTTTCTTTGTTCGCAGTTGTTCATCTTTAGTTGATGATTGTGACTCTGCACCACCTTCAATGCAATATTCTCACTGGGATTTGCCCACTTCTTTGCTCAAGCTTCCACCACCTACACTTACAGATTTGCATTGAAATAAATATTTATAGTACTACAATTTCAATGTGTTCATGAAATTGAAAACCTTTCAAAGCATGTCACAGTTTACCCCTAGCTTTTCCTGTTTCGATCATTTAAGTTTCAATTTTTACAATCGTGATTTATTTTGAGGGTGGGGAGGACAGTTATTGTATCCCTACTCTCAGTGATCCGCGTGTTATTCCTTAATGTAGTGTTCACTGCGGCTCAGTGGGCAGCACTCTCACCTCTGAGTCAGAAGTTTGTGGGTTCATAATCTAACTCCAGGGACTTGAGCACATAAATCTAGGCTGACACTCCAGCGCAGTGCTGAGAGAGTGCTGCACTGTTGGAGGTGCCGCTTTTCGGATGAGATGTTAAACCGAAGACTGTTCTCTCAGGTAGACGTAAAAGATCCCATGGCACTATTTTGAAGAAGAGCGATATCCTGGCCAATATTTGTCCCTCAACCAACATCACTAAAAACAGATGATCTGGTCATCAGCACATTGCTGTTTGTGGGAGTTTCCTACATTAAAACAGTGACTACACTTCCTCCAAAAATATTTCAGTGCCTATAAAGTGCTTTGGGACGTTCGTTGGTCATGGAAGGCGCTATATAAATGCAGGTCTTTCTTTTCTTAATGAAGTATCTTACTCTGTTCCCCCACTGACAGGCCTATGGTACAGTTGTGCTTAAACATGTAGCAGTAACAAAAATATAGGTTGACGGGGATAGGGATAGGAGGAGAAAGGGGGAACGAATAGGAAGTACCTGGGAATTGTACTGTTCAAGCAGGAATCAGCTAGTGGACTGAATATTGCTCGTATACAATCCTGTATGTGACTGCCATCTGCTGTTGCAACTCACTGGTCACAGGCACTATGCTCAGATTTGTCTGATGTGAAAAATAATCCCATTTACTGATTTCTGGATCTATATTTTCAATCAAGTAAATGAGACACCTTGCACTTATATCATGTTCACCCACATTAAAGTGCATCTTAAAGTCTTTCACGAGGCTTCATTATTCGCTTTCTGTGGGTACATTACTATGGTAGAGGTTTGGAATACAAATAAACTGTGAGCAGATCTGCTAGACCTACGTGCACGCACCCATTTTAAATGCTAAAGTGGGCGATATCCCCAGGAAAGCCTGAACAGAATATCTGTAACACCAGTTGTTTTAATAGCTTTAATTACTTGGTGGGGGGATACATTCCATTTACAGTTCTCACCTTCTATGCTGAGGTTCCTCTTTAATAAGATCAGCGAGATAAAGGATTGTTTGTTTTTCTTGCGAGTGGCATTCTTCTTTGAAAGCTCTTGTCTGCAAATGATTCCCGATCAAAGCAAAACACATTTTCCAAGCCCGCTAATATGCATTTATTGGACAATGTATGCAATTTGGATTCTTTCGTCAGGCATTATTTATACTTTGCATAAATATAGAGCAATGGTGTTTTGGTGACCTTTATCGTCCTGTATAATAAACAGTTGTAGATATGACCAGCCTGATGACGATGGAGCAGCGGTCAATGTGATTTTTAAGTGAATTTTTTTTTAAGATGCACTGCCATAGTTTGCAGTTAGCGCTTGACTAAAAGTCTGATTTAGTTGGTGCACAGGTTACACTTCCTGTGACAGAAGCTGATCAAAAATCCAAACTGACCGCAAAACTCAGTATCCTTTCAGCTGACCTGTTTGGAATTAAGAAAGATTGTGACTTTTTAAAAGTTTTCTTGTGGGTCTCAAGTGATTGACAATTCAAAAGTTGCAATGGGGAATTCTCTGGTCGTCACTCAGCCCTGATGTAACTGCCCGCAGGGGAATGCTTGTTAAAGTGGCATTCGGCTCTTGAAAACACAGAGTAGCACCATGCGATATGGTTTTGCTTCTAGCCTCCAAAGGCAAAGTGCGAGCACTGTAAAATATAAATGTCAAGCTGACACCATCAGCTCTGCTGTGCAGCTGGGTAATGTGCACCCATTTCTCAGTTGACATCAGTGCCCAGAATTCCACTTTGGTGTGAATGGGGAGCACCAGCACATTATGCTGTAGAACCGCTTCAAATAGAAGCACAAACAGGATTTCGGATTCACCTGGTGTGCAGTCCTCGTTCTGACCTACAGGTGGAGCACTTCAGTGGCACAACCCTTCCTCTGGCCATCAGTTCCCCCCCCCCACCCCCCCCCCCCCCCCCCCTGCCCCAATCCACCTCACTCTGGTTAAGCACTGATGTTGTCCCATCTGCTAACTTCGAAAAGAAAGACTCTCAATAACTTTAGCCTCTAGGGAGGAAGCACTGTGCAACACAAGGGGAAAATAAGCTTACAGCCATTTAATTTATACACATGCAAAGCCATCTCAAATTTTAAATAAAATCTGTCTGTCTCTGTGCCTGGTCCCTGCCACCTGTCCAATGCCGGTTGCAGCCTGTCGAATGCCGGTTACAGCCTGTACAATGTTGGTTATCTGACAGGGATGACAGTTGATCAGTCAGTATTAGCGGGTACTTTCCACAAATGCAGATTGATTTCTGGAGCCGTTGCTCATGTAAAACACTGCAGTTCTTTCTCCCCTGGTGAAGTTGGAGTGATATTTCTCGCGGTAAACTTGCTCTCCGTTTGTCGTGCAGTTTCGCCTGGTGGTGAAGACAGCCCTGAAGCTGCTGCTGGTGTTTGTGGAGTACACGGAGTCGAATGCACCGCTCCTCATCCAGGCCGTCACCACAGTGGACCACAAGAGGGGTGAGTGTCATTACTTTATTTATACTCAAGACACGTGTCACTGCTCAATCATTTGGCTTCATATTTATAGGAGTGTTCCATTCTTTGTCAAAAACTGTCAGCAGAGTGTCCATTGGCACCACTGTGTCTGCTGATGAGTCAAATAAAGTCTATTTACTCAGCAGACTGCAAAGCAACCAGTCTTTATTTACTCAGCAAACAGAGTCTACTTAAACAACACACAACAACATCCACAGAGTCTACTTAAACAACACACAACAACATCCACAGAGTCTACTTAAACAACACACAACAACATCCACAGAGTCTACCTAAACAACACACTACAACAGTTCACAGAGTCCACTTAATGAGTTTCTACAAAATACAGAACACCTTACCGAGATACAGTCACTCACAGCAGCATGGTCTCCAAGCGTGATTGGCAGAAGATTTACCCAGTCATCGCCATTCTGGCCAGGAATAGTGGTGTCGCTCTATGCAGCCTTCTTTGTCAAATACAGTCAGAGGCCTTATTTCCAACAATGCCACCGTGGACAGGATTGCAGCAGCATATAAACAAAAGGGCTGCACAGAGAATAGCAGCAATAGTGGACAAATTTATTCACTGGCCTTTTTCATAGTTTTGTCTTTTTAATCAAGTTACAAAGTCCCACGTTTTGAATGGCAAAGGGGAATGTTCACCTGTCCCAGTGATCAGATCCTAAATCTTACAGTAGTTTCAGATGTCCAGATTTGACCAGCTGGGATCTGTGTGCGTTCAACATCATCTGCTCCATGGAACGAACTGCCACAGCACAGGCTGTGTGAGACTGCACTGTTCAAACATCATTCTCTTCCCTTAAAAGCCTCATTGAGATTGGTTATACAGCAGCGAGTGCAATGGAAGGGGCAGATTAAATATTAGGCACCGAAATTCAAACAGTGATTTCTCTACATTAGTGTCACTCTTGCTCTGAGCTGCATGCACTGCAATCCTGTAAATGAAGCCGTGCCAGACTGTTCATTCAGCTCTACAGCTAGAGAGACAATGGAGGAACTTAGTTCATCTCTTCCCCATAAGTACTGATTATCGCTACTTTGCTTTAAGACACCAAGATCTATCGTATCCCAGGATATTTCTGATGGGTGTCACTGTTTTAAAACCAAATAACAACCTCTGTGTGGTGTTTCTTCTGGTTGCTAAAAACTACTGCAATTATGAACAAGTTTTGCCGAAAGGTCATCGACCTGAAACGTTAACTCTGTTTCTCGCTCCACAGACGCTGCCTGACTTGCTGAGTATTTCAGTTTTTACTGGAATTATGAAATCAGTTTCTCCTGTTTTATACGCGCATTGACAATTTCTTTGTTTGCCTTTCGTGACCCAGTGTTGCTCTGGCTGGAGGATGTTCACACTGCGGCCTGTAGACCTCTGGCTATTGACCCGTGAAAACCCAGAACTTATGAGTTTACTCACTGCTTTATCCTGGTTGAGCTTCAGGGCCTGGGGATTTGAGAATGTTTAATCTTTTTTGTATTACACCCAGATTTGTTCATACCAGCAGCTTTGGTTATTTGGAACATGGATCCAAACCTGACAAGCTATAATTTACTCTTGGCATCACTCCCAATGCCAGCAGCATTGCTGGGTGACTGAAGGCCTTTAATGCACACGCCCTGCTTGTCTCTCGCATGCTGCCAAACTGCTATGCAGGGAAAGTGAGTTCTGTGCGTAACTGTGTTATTCCGGGATAACTGATACTGAAACCAGCAAGCGTTTGCTGTTGCAGGAGCAACGCTTCACGCGTGTAATGTGTCGTGAGCTCTCGTGAGTCGGGGAAGAGCAGAGGAGTGGGACTAATTGGTTTTCAAAGAGCTGGCACAGGCACAATGGGCCGAATGGCCAACTGCTGTGCTGTATCATGCGATGATTCAGCCAGTGCTACTGCAGCTTCTGTGTTTGACTGATGCCACAGGAGCTGCCCCGTGTTTCTGTCAGACTGCAGTGCAGAGAATCGTTCATCCATGATTACACAGGACCAGCTACTGGATAAGTCCATACTCCTCCCCAGACCTTGTGATGCACTTTGTCCAACTCACGTGACTCGTGTAGCTGCTTTTCCAAGATAGGAAACTGCTTGTAACTTGAGGAATGAATCTCTCAAAGCTTCAGCAGAGGCTGTGGCCACAATTTGTTTTTCCGGTCCTAAGAGAGCGAAAGGGAGGAACGTTCTGTGTCTGATGACCAGCACTTTCACTGCATGTGGCTCTGTGTGAAGCTCCTGCAGTTGAGTGTGTGCCTGTTACACAGTAGGACAGTGCGGCATGGCATAAATCATGTGCTAATGTCTGCCGTGGCTCAGTGGGTAGCACTCTTGCCTCTGAGTCAGAAGGTTGTGGGTTCAAGTCTCACTCCAGAAACTTGAGCAGAAAAATCAAGGCTGACACTCCAGTGCAGTGCTGAGGGAGCGCTGCAATGAATTGGAGGTGCCATCTTTTGGATGAGACGTTAAACTGAGGCCCCGTCTGCTCTCTCAGGTGGATGTGAAAGATCTCGTGGCACTCTTTTGAAGAAGAGCAGGGGAGTTATCCCCGGTGTCCTGGCCAATATTTATCCCTCAATCAACATAACAAAAACAGATTATCTGGTCATTATCACATTGCTATATGTGGGAGCTTGCTATGTGCTAATTGGCTGCTGCGTTTCCTACATTACAACAGTGACTACACTTCAAAAGTACTTAATTGGCTGTAAAGCGCTTTGGGATGTTCTGAGGTCGTGAAAGGCGCTATATAAATGCAAGTATTTCTTTTTTTACTGTAGTTGAGTGTGTGCCTATTACACAGTAGGGCAGCTTGACATGACATGAATAACGTGGTAATCATCCTAAGTTGTGGGGAAGCCTCTGACGTTCTAATGCCAGATGATTTTAAGGATGGCCTCTTTTATAGGTGTCTGGGCTTAAACTACTTTAAAACACCTTAGCTCTGTGCCTGTGTATCTCGATTATCTTATTGAATGCACTGTGTGCTGAAACGGTACGGTGCCATGCAGGTGAACAGTTGCACATCATCAAGGGCCTACTATAGGTTATAAATTGAGGATGCGTGAAGCTCCTTTATGATTCTTGCTGCGATTAAAGGTTGCTGTACACACTTCCTAATTGTAATTATCTCTTGCATAAGGTTAATAGCATTTTAGCTTTTATAAATAGGGGCATAAATGCAAGAGCAAAGAGGTAATGATGAATTTGTACACAGTAATGGTTAGGCCACAGTTAGAGTACAGTGTGCAGTTTTGCGTGTCCCATGATAGAAAGAACATTAAAGCCTTAGAGAGTGTACAGAGGAGATTCACCAGAGAAAACCAACTACCATTATGACAAAAGACTTGCTTTACTGTGCCCACTTCCACTGGGGTTAAGAAGGCTAGGAGGAGATTTAATTAAGTTTCTAAGATCAAGGATGGTTTTGATGGAGTGAATTAGGGAAAGACACTTTCCTCTGGCTGAGGAGTCGGTGATGAAGGGTCATCGATTTAAAATTGTCACTAACAGAGTGAGCTGAGAGGTTAGGAGTCATTCCTTCACATGGTGTGGTTAGACCATGGAATGCTTTGCCACAGTAGGTAGTTGAGGCAGAGACCATTGCAACTTAAGGGAAAATTGGATTACTATTTGAAGCAGAGAAAGATCCATGGCTATGGAGAGAGGGCAGGGCAGTGGGATTAGTTATGGATTGCTATATGAAAGGTCTGTCATGGAGATGGGATGAATGGTCTCCTTCTGTGCTGTAACCCTCTGCATGGGAATATGGGAGTGATGACCACTCCTCCAACACTGCCTGGTTCAGCAGCAAAGGGAGGAAATAGGAGAGAGCATGAATGGAGGATCCAGGAGGCGGCAAAATAGTTGTCAGACCTGAAGAAAGGTGCTAAAGTAAGCCAATGTTGTGTGAAACAACCACACATGCAAAAAAAAAAGTCATCTCTGTTCACGGGAGGTGGGCAATTCCTGCGAGGTCACATTTCTTGTCCATCCCTGAGAAGATGTTAATGGGACTTCTTCTTGAGCCATTGCATTGTGGTGATGATGCTCCCATGATGGTGTTAGGTTAAAAATTCCAAGGATTAGACCAGAATGCTGGAGCAAGGACAATACGTGTTCAAGAATAGTGTAAAACTTGGGGTTAAACTTACCGGTGATTGTTTTCCAATACTTTAGTGCTCCTATCTTTCTCGGTGGCTGAGGTCACAGGGCTCTGAGATGCACCTGCCTTTGGTCTTTCAAGGAATATGTACTTTCATCCCAGAGTCTCAGTTCCTTCAAACCTGTCAGTGCCTTGCCATTCCTTGTTTCTGCTCCCAAAATTCATTACCTCACACGGTATGTCCATCTACTCTCATTCCCTCCGGTAGGATGTCCTGCTCAGAAACCCTGGCCAGCCCAGCACTACTTCAGCTGCTTAAATGTTTCCTGATTACAGTTCACAATGAATTGTCAGAATTATTGCTCCTTCTCCTACAAAGAATGGCCCATCAGTGGGATGTTGAAACCCAAGTTTTAGCACACCTACTGAAATCAGCAGCTTTATTTGTAAACTTCAATAAACTCAATGCACCACTCTGTTAATCTCTAAATAGTAGACCAGTGGCAATTTACAGGCTTCTATGTGACTGTGGGACTCTGTGATATACACTAAGTGGCCGATGGCCTAAATAGTTCGATCATTCCTGATCAACAAGGAATGTTATTCCTAATCTTTCCCCTGCTATTAGTAAACATTTACAATCTATCCCTATCACCTTCTTTGGCTTGGGCTCCATTTTTTTGATTAAGACTCTGTAAAGTGCTGTGGAGCGTTGTTCTATGTCAAAGGTGCTATATAAATGCAAATTGTTGTTGAGTATTTTATCTCTTCTGAATGAGAAGAAAAAAAATTGATCGTTCAATGACTTGGATAGGTTAGGTTCTCGTCCGTCTAATAGAGCATTATCATTGCAGTGGGGAGACAGTAGTGAGAATAACTTGCTCCAAACCTTCTGTTATGGATCAGAGGCATAGACAATGTCCAGAAGATACCTCAAGTCACTGGAGATATATCACCAACGATGTCTTCGCAAGATCCTGCAAATCCCCTGGGAGGACAGGCGCACCAACATTAGTATCCTCGTCCAGGCTAACATCCCCAGCATTGAAGCACTGACCACACTCGATCAGCTTCGCTGGGCAGGCCACATAGTTCGCATGCCAGACACAAGACTCCCTAAACAAATGCTCTATGCAGAGCTCCTTCACAGCAAACGAACCAAAGGTGGACAGCGGAAACGTTACAAGGACACCCTTAAAGCCGCCCTGGTAAAGTGCAACATCACCACTGACACCTGGGAGTCCCTGGCTGAAGACCGTCCTAGGTGGAGAAAATGCATCCGGGAGGGCGTTGAGTTCTTCGAATCTCAACGCAAAGAGCGTGAAGAGGCCAAGCGCAGGCAACGGAAGGAGCGCGCGGCAAACCAGTCCGACCCACCCCTTCCCTCGACAAATGTCTGTCCCACCTGTGACAGAGTCTGTGGCTCTCGTATTGGACTGTTCGGCCACCAAAGAACTCACTCCAGGAGTGGAAGCAAGTCTTCCTCGATTCCGAGGGACTGCCTAAGCTGCTGACGATGTGGTGTGCACGTGCGCCCATCCGACTGTCCATCCACAGATCCACTAGCCTATGCAGGGGGAGGACAGATGTTGCTTCCAGTCTACATTGATTTGGAAAAAATAAAATAAAATAAGGTAGCAGCAGCATGTGCTGACAACATTACATCATCGATCAACTTGGGTTTCTGGGTCAAGGATGCTTTATTGAGATGACGCAGGGCTTCGAAAAGCTTCAAAGCATATTTACTTCTCATCTCTGTCTACTGCTTAGCTTCGCGTCAGGCAGCCTTTTGCCCACAACCTAATGTTCTTTTTTTCCTGTCCAACTTCAAGAAGAAAACTTGTAGTGAGGCAATATTTCCAGCTGATCATATATCTCCTGTTCTGAACTGGAAGAATCTGTTCCACATGTCTGTTCAATCCACCCCCTGCTTGTGATCTATAATTGAGTGCTTGAATATCTTTTTAATGTGGAGACCCAAGGAATTTGGAAGGTCCCCCAACACCTCTTGTAATTACTTTCAATGCTGAGAATCATTCATTTAAAAAAGAATGTGGGGCAAGAATCCTGGACTGCAAACTTTTGAAGTCTGTGGTACTGGACTGTAAGTTACTCTGTTTAAATGTCACTCTCTTGACTGTTTCACCTCAAGCTGTAAAATGGATTAGTGGTTGCTACAAATTGGCAGGAAGATCACTGATGACCTAACTATATTTTTTCTGTGGAGCATTTATATGAAACTGCAATCCATAGATGTGGCTCTCAGCTACAATAATTAACATCTGCCTTCTGGCCCTTTCAGTAATGCTTTTCTTTTTTCTTCTTCCACTTTTCGACATGCATCTCCCTTTTCTTTTGCGCACAACATCTGCCAAACCAATGCCCTGCACGCTTCCGAAGATGATGAAGTAGGTTTCGATAAATGTACAGGGGCCTACCGAGCATTTCTGCAATTGCTGCTATTCTTGGACTGAACTTAAGATGATGATGTCATTTTGCACAATTGTTGATAATGGTGCAGCGATCCTGCAGACCTCAAAGGCCCAAGAGTCTGCGTTTTGCACGAAGCAGGACTTGATTTTGCCGTACATCTGCAATCATTTGGTAATAACGTTGCTTCATTCCAGTCAGTCGGGCGTTCCATGCGGCTGCACACTGCTTCTGCAAATTGTTCTTTAATAAGGTGCTATCATCCTGTTGTGGCGAGCACAGGGCTCAGTGATCACAGTAATGGCTTAAACCAACCTATGCCATCGCCAATAGCCATGCAACGATCTGGGATGGAGTTTGACTTGGGTCTTCTCAGCAGTGTTAGCTTAGAACAGATTTAGAATCCCCAGCTCTTTTTAAAAACATTGGCCCAGGATTTCCTCCATGATGCTCCTGCTCAGCTGGCAATGTAACTTCACCTCTCGCCAATAGAATTATAGAATGATACAGCACAGAAGGAGACCATTTGGCCCATTGTGCCCAAGCCAGCTCTTTAAAAGAGCTGTCCAATTAGTCCCAATGCTCTTTTCTTTTGGTCCTGCAAATGTTTCCTTTCCAAGTATTTATTCAATTCCCTTTTGAAAGTTACTATTGATTCTGCATCCACCACCCTTTCAGGCAGTGCATTCCAAATCCTAACTCACTACATAAACAAAATGTATCCTCATCTTCCCTCTGGTTCTTTTGTCAATCTGTGTGCTCTGGTTAGTGACCCTACTGCCTGTGGAAACCATTTCTCCCTATGTACGCTATCAAAACCCATCAAAATTTTGAATACCTCTATTAAATCACCCCTTAACCTTCTCTGTTTTGAAAAGAACAACCCCAGCTTCACAGAACAGAAGTGCCTCATCCCTTTATAACAGCTTATCAACTTGTCCGGCCACCTTTAAAGATTTGTGTACATAAACCCCCAAATCTCTCTGTTCCTGCGCCCCCTTTAAAATTGTACCATTTAGTTTTATTGCCTATCCTCATTCTTTCTTCCAAAATGCATCACTTCACACTTCTCTGCATTAAACTGCATCTGCCACGTGTCTGCCCATTTCACCAGGCTGTCCTCCTGAACTCTATTGCTATTCTCCTCACTGTTTACTACATTTCAGAATTTTGTGTCATCTGCAAACTTTGAAGTTCTGCTCGGTATACTCAAGTCCAGGTCATGTATCTCAAAAAGTGAAGTGGTCCTAATGCCAATCCCCGGGGGACACCACTGTATATTTCCTTCCAGTCTGAAAAACAACCAGTCATCACTACTCTCTGCTTTCTGTCCCTGAGCCAATTTTGTATTCACAGAGCCACTGTTCCTTTAATCCCATCAGCTTCAATGTTGCTAACCAGTCTATTATGTGCTACTTTATCAAACGCCTTTTGAAAGTCCAAATACACATCAACCACAAAACGATCATCAACTCTCTCCGTTACTTCATCAAATAACTTAATCAAGTTTGTCAGACATGGTTTGCCTTTAACAAATCCGTGCTGGCTCATGTTTTTCCAATTAGTTTTTCCCTGGATTATTGGCCTCAATTTTGGCCCAGCCTGTTTTTCGGCGCACTTACCCGAGTTACGCCGCTTTTCTCCGTTCCAAAGTGCGCCGAAAAATTTTCTTGCTGCCGTCCGGCCTCTTCCCTGTAGTCGCACAGTGTGGCTAGTCGAGTCGGGGGTGGAGCCAGCGTTCTGCGCCGAAAACAGTGCAGGGATGTATGCACATGCGCAGTGGAATCCGCTGGCAATGTCTGTGCATGCGCAGTAGCTCCTCGCTCCCAGCCTCTCCGTTTGCTTGCTGCAGCCTCTCGGTGATTTGTTTGCTGCAGCCGTTCTGTGGGCCCCGATGCCGGCCAGTTGAATCGCTCCCACCCCTCGCCCAGGCCAAGTGGCCTCCCGGTACGTTATCGCCCCGCCCCTAGTCCTGGCCGAGTGGTAACCCGCACAGGCTGGTCCGCTGCCTTCCCGGGCCAAGTTTGAAGATGAAGATAGGACTTGCTTCAATTTTTTCTTTCCTATTGAATTCTTATTACTTTTTGTTTGCAAGGTTTGCTGGTTTGTAAGGTTTGGTAGTTTAGGTGCAGGCAGGTCCTCTCTGCTGCCCGTCCCTATCCCAGGCCGATTGGCCTCCGATGTACCGACCTGCGCTGATTTCTTTAACTCTCCGCGAGGGTTTACTGAAGTGGACAGATACGATGGCCTAAGTAGATTTGGAGTAACTATTAGCTGGCCAAAGTTGCCTAAATGGGCAGAACTGGTGTAGATAGCTGGTAACGCCCCCTTTTGAGAAAACAAAACTCAACTTAAAAAAAAATCGTAACTAACTCAGTTACACTTGTGAAAATTGATTGGGGAATACAGGGATTTTTTAATTATGCCAGAAAAAACCAAGTTAATCCAAAAAAAAAACGGAGCAGCTCCTGGCCAAAATTGTCTCTCAAAGTTCCTTCACCACCAATGTTGGGCTGACAGTTACTGGGTTTATCCCACTCCCCTTTTTTGAATAGGAGTGTAACATTTGCAACCCTCCAGTCCTCTGGCACTATTCCCATATCTGAGGAGGATTGGAAGATTGTGGCCAGAGACTTCACTATTTCCACCCATCCCACTGCATCCTAGGATGCATCCCATCCGGACCAGCTAACTTTTCTATTGTGATCGCTGCCAATGTTTTAAGTACCTCCTCTTTATTTATTTTTATTCTATCCAATATCTCTAATACCTCCTCCTTTACTATGATATTGGTCGCATCTTTTTCTTCAATGAAGGCAAATAAAAATACTCATTTAATACTTCAGCCATGCCCTCTGCCTCCACATGAAGTCCTCCTTTTGGCCCCTAATTGGTCCCACCCTTCGATTGACTATCCTTTTACTATTTATATGTTTGATTTAAAAAAAACGTTACTGTTCCCTTTCATGTTACCTGCTAATTTTTTCTCCTGCACTCTCTCTGCCCCTCTTGTTTCCTTTTTTTAATTCCTCTCTGCACTAATGGTGTCAAGCAGCCAATATTACTGCCCAGATAGGAATTTTTACCTTCCAAGCCCAGAATCCCCAACAACAGGGAACTTAATGGGCAGAGTGATCTCCTGGACTCGTTTTGATCGCCTAGAGGGTCGCAGAGGAATTTCCCAATTTTTTTAGCCCAAATTGGCCTGGGTTTTTTTTACCTTTTTTTTTTGCCTCTCCCAGAAGATCACATGGTTTTGGGTGGGATGGAGTCTATTGTGTGGGACAGGCTTGATGGAGCAGATGGTATTTACATGTTCGTATGTTCGTTCGTATGTAATAATGGCCCTGTAGCTTTTTCATACTGCAGTATTTTGTGATATTCTGTACAAAAGTGTTCCTATTGGATAAATTGATCCAAATTTGATAAATTGATCCAATGATTACTGTGCAGGTTGCAGAAAAGTCCAGAATGGGTGCAATGTATAGGCCCCCAAACAGCACGTATTCCCAAGACAGCCCATTCGCCAATCTTGGTCATTCCATCATAGGAAGTCATCAGACAGAGGCTAGCTGTTTTCCATTGCCAGGAAAGGAAAATCAGAAAACCCAGCTCGCTGGTCCATTCTTGTGCATTTCTGAACAGTTAAAGAGAGATAGACTTGCATTTATATAGCACCTAGCACCACCCAACGTCCGAAAGCACTTTACAGCCAATGAAGTACTTTTTTGAAGTATAGTCACTGTTGCAATGTAGGAAAGCTGTTAGTTACTGAGCACCACCGTCTGTGGCCTCTGAATCGACTGCTTGTTCGGTCTCGTAGCTGACCATGTACATGGCGGAGGGAATCTTAAAGAAAGTAAAGTCATTGAATGCCAGTGCTTCCTGAGCTGGGCTTTGACCTGCTTTCTGAGCCACATTCGGGTCACGAGATAACAGGCATTTCACTGAAACTCACAAACTCAGAAGGATTATCATACTCTGAGGGAAATGATTAATAAGACACAAATGAATGAAAAATACAGGAATTTAAGAATTCCCAGGACAGTTTACTGTTGTAAAGATCTAGGAAAAGGAAAAGCTGAAAAGAACCATAAGCTAAAGTTGTTCCAATGAAGGACATAGGAAAATAATACCCATTCAGGATAATTTCCAACTGCAAAAGATGCCTTGTACCATTATACCTAGGCCACTAGGAATTAGCACTAGGCCATTGGGGCTGAAGTTCTGCTGAGTTCTGCCAGTTCCCAGGGAGGAGACTGACAGAATCCCCTGGAAAATGAGATTTCCAGGAGACTCTGCAGGGTGTGATCAGATATGGGACCTAAATCTCCCCCTTAATTGGGCACATATGTCAATGGCAGCAAGGCCAAGGATAGGGACTCCCAACATTGGTACTTCCTGATCCCACAGCCTACAGGAGACCCCGTGTAAAATCAGCGGCTGCCACACCAGGGAGAAGAGGCCTCCAATTCTGGTGCAAGTGAGCGTACTGGGAGGGGTCATCCAGGCTGGGATTTGGGGCCCGGACCCCAAAGATGAGCATTACTTTTTTTTTTTAAGTAGGAAGGGGACAGCAGATGGCTTACAGAATTTATTTTAGGAGCTGGGCAAGACTTAACTGTGCTGGCCACTGAGGCTGAATGAATTGCCTTCCGCAGGCATACGCTGTCAAGGATCTGTGCCATCGGCATGAGCCCCACGAGGATGCATCGACCACAGAATTTCACGTCCGTTGTCTCAGAAATGAGAACTATTCCCTTATTGGCGATGAGGTTTTCTCACTCCTACTGGTCATGTCTGAGAGGCACCAGGGCATTGAGGGATTCTGCTACCCTGTCTTATCCAACAACAACAACAACAACTTGTACTTGTATAGCGCCTTTAACATAGTGAAACATCCCAAGGCTCTTCACAGGAGTATTATGAGACAAAAGGTTTGACACCAAACCATATAAGAAGAAATTCGGGCAGGTGACCAAAAACTTGGTCAAAGAGGGAGGTTTTAAGAAACATCCTAAAGAAGGAAAGAGAGGCGGAGAGGTTTAGGCAGGGAATTCCAGAGCTTAGGGCCTAGGCAACTGAAGGCACGGCCACCAATGGTTGAGTGATTATAATCAGGAATGCTCAAGAGGGAAGAATTAGAGAAGCGCAGATATCTCGGGGGCGGGGGGGTTGTGGGGCTGGAGGAGATTACAGAGATAGGGAGGGGCGAGGCCATGGAGGGATTTGAAAACATGGATGAGAATTTTGAAATCAAGGCGTTGCTTAACTGGGAGCCAATGTAGGTCAGTGAGCACAGGGGTGATGGGTGAGCGGGACTTGATGCAAGTTAGAACATGGGCAGCCGAGTTTTGGATAACCTCAAGTTTACGTTGGGTAGAATGTGGGAGGCCAGCCAGGAGTGCGTTGGAATAGTCAAGTCTAGAGGTGATACAGGCATGGATGAGGGCTTCAGCAGCGGATGAGCTGAGGCAGGGGTGGAGACCATCAGTTGTTGTAGCAGAAGTAGATATTCCTTAATTTATTATGCCAAGTGGATAAACTACTGACGCACACGAGAGATTCAATATTCCTGTTTGTAGCTTGCTGTTTCCTTACATTAGCAGGGACTCCAACTTGTGTGGAATTCTGGGGCCAGACAGATTGTTAACATTGTGCTTGTTATATTTTTCTTCAGGTGTGAGACCATGGTCAAACGTTACGGAAATACTGGATGAAAAAGATGGGATTGACACCGAGCTTCTGGTTTACACAATGACTTTAATAAATAAGGTTTGTGCAATATCCAGTTGACTGTGGTGTGCCTGCTGGTCCATGTGCCCGTTGCCCTGGTAACATAGCAACCAAGTGACCACCGGGCACATGACGGAGTAACTTTTAAACAAATGCATTCCATCTCTGTCCGTATAATGATGGTTGCATTCGGCTGGCTGCTTCACTGTGATGCTACGGGAGGTGAATTACAAAGCAGCTGTCATCCTGTTTTGAGTTTGACAAAAGTCAGAAATACTTATTTTTGGTTTTTATCATCATGGCAGATGTCTATCACTTCTGAAGCCCTCAGATCAATGATTTACTTGTGTGCTCCTCAGCAGGAGTGAATATCTGCAAACTTTTGCAGTGAAAATGAGTACAATTAGTGATTTGATCCTTAATGCTGTTTTGAAGCAAATTGCAGTACATTTTCCTCCATTTGACGAGCAAAGTTGGGGAGATTATAAAATTGGGAAACCCGCTTTACACTCTTTCCATTTCCTGCTAACACGTAATGAATATTAATGAAGTTATCATTATAACCCTAAAAACCCCCAAATCAAATTCAAAAGGAGCTCACTATTAAACGGGGTCAAATGTGACTGACATTTGCGCCACCCAGTGGTGAGATGGAAATGTGCACTCAAGACTCTTCGTTGACTATTTTCTAACCTTGGGTTCAGGGAGGAAGGTACTGAGTGAGAGGTAGAGTCAGTGTCAGCGGGTACGGCTATTTGCTGTCAGCATCACCTCGAGCTGGCCAAGGAACTTTGGCGGAGGCTCGGGAGTAGCTTATCTGCCTGAGGGCAGCTGGGACGTGACATGCAGGTGAGTGAGGGCGATCTAAAACAGTAAAAACAGCCTCAAATAGTGACAGAAACACAGGAGTAAGTAAGAATTGAGAGCCTTTTGATTGTAACTTTTTCTCCTCACTCTTCAATGAATGATGAAACTGTAATAACCCACTGAGCATGGATGAAGAAGTCACGGGTGAGGTTATTAAATTGAAGCGACAGGCACTTTATGTCTTGAATCTGGGCTCATTGGATAGGGCAGTTTGCTTACATCAAACCCTCTTCTTCACATATAGCTGCGCACTTTCATTATCCATGGGGTGACGCAACTGATATTCATATCGTTTAACAGCATGCTTCCAAAGGGCATTGCTGATATCCTTCCAGTAGGCACACCTCTGCCAGCAGTACCTGGGCACCTAGCCGTACCCCCAGCATTACACTGCACCATTGTGTGATCACATTACTTGCACTATACCAATACTGAGCTCATCACCCCACTCCATTATATAGACAATGCTCACCTCTCTCCCTGTCTGCCATCTGTCTGCTGTCCCTCTGTTCCTGCCTAGTTAACGGAACCATTCTGGCATCAATCTGCCTTTCCTTAACTCTCACTAACTAGTGTAATCATTCGGTTAATCTGGTAAACAATGTGTAGCAGGTTTAGGTTTATAAAGATTGCAGCTCCTTTTTCTACATAATTAAAAGTCAAGTCCTGGTTGTAGAAGTTTATTGGTGCTGAGGTTACGTAGTGGGGAATATATATATCTGAGCAACGGCAAGGGAGCTCGGCAGTGCGAAGGTTAAAGATGAAGTGATCTCCCTTATGTCAGCACCTTCATCATTTTAACCCATTCAATATTGTTTCTCATTCATACATCACTCTTTAAATAATAAACAGTAGATAGACAACAGATAGACGGTAGACAGATGGGGAAATGGCAGGTGGACGGCAGACGGAAGGAGAGATGGCACGTAGACGGTCGAAGGATGAGGAAATGGCAGGTAGACGGTAGCCAGATGGAGAGACAGCAGGTAGATGGTAGGCAGATGGAGGGATGGTAGAGAGACGGCAGACAGAGGGAGAGACGGCAGACAGAGGGAGAGACAGCAGGTAGACGGCAGACAGACGGCGAGACGGCAGGTAGACGGGAGACGGCAGGTAGACGGCAGACAGACAGACAGACCGATAGACGGCAGACAGACAGACGGCAAGATGGCAGGTAGGCGGGAGACAGCAGGTAGACAGCAGGTAGACAGCAGACAGAGAGACAGCAAGTAGACAGCAGACAGAGAGACAGCACGTAGATGGCAGACAGACGTAGAGACGGCAGGTAGACGAGAGACGGAGAGATGGCAGGTAGACGGCAGACAGATGGAGAGACGGCAGGCAGACGGACAGACGGCAGGTAGACGAGAGACGGAGAGACGGCAGACAGATGGACAGACGGCAGGTAGATGAGAGACGGCAGACAGACGGAGAGAAGGTAGGTAGATGACAATCAAGTGGAAGCCCAGCTCAATTTTTGCAAAAATAGATTGTTGTAATTTTTTAAAAGTCTTGAAATTAATTTATTTGAATATTAATGTAGAAACACAGACTTACGAAACTCTTCTCTCAGCTATTTTAACGGATGCACTAACTCATTTAGAGTGAAGGGGTTAATGGTCCCTGTTAAAATAACAGACAAAGGAATTCCATATAAATACAAGGTGCGTGTACACTAAAATGCAGAGCTAAACTTCCAAACACTTGTTTCAAAGTTTTCGTAAGTAGTTTCAAACCAACGTCTTGCTCTCGCACTGCAATAGCACAAACGTGACGAGATCTCAGTGCCTACATTTGGTCTAAACGGTGAACTGTGGCAGTGTAGAAATGCTGACAGCGAACCTCCATTAAAGCCGTTTTATAAATGCGTTTTTCGTGTGCTTTCTTAACAATTTCTCTCTCTTAATGGAATGAATGTATTCATGTGCTCTGTTGGAATTCCCAGACCTTGGCAGGTTTGCCTGATCAAGATTCCTTCTATGATGTAGTGGACTGTCTGGAAGAACAAGGGATGGAAGCTATTTCGCAGAGGCACTTGAACAAAAAAGGCACTGACTTAGACTTGGTCGAACAATTCAACATTTATGAGGTAATGTTTCACACTTCTGTATCAATGTGAACACAATGACATTGTTTTGAAAAGGCTGCTGGGGAGGAAGAGCATTGTGCCTGTGTGTCATTATGAAGGCCAGCCTGAGGCATGGCCCATGTGGGCATATATTCAGCTTTATGCCAGCAGAAATCCCAGGAATTAAGCTGCGGTTGTGGAAATACAGCACTTGCCTTGCAGATGAAAATTGTTGGGTGATAAAATTATGAAACTGCAGTCTCCAATAAGCAATGTAACAGATTAACCTTTTCTTGAAAAGACGGAGCAGTTTACAGGCATTCTGTTAAGCATCGATGTAAGTTGATCATATGTGCTTTTGATATCACAGGAGAAAAAGCCACACTGATGGATTAGGACAAATGGCAACAAGCTTAGTCCCAGTCATGTCAGAGGCCTAAAAATATACAAACCGATACTTTTTCCACATCTCCCACTGCTGGGATATGGAATAATCTGCAAGGCAGTAGCTCACCCAAGTGACCATTCTTCAAGTGTGAGCTTATGAGTGTCAGGAAACTATTGAGCCTTGGTTGAGGGCAGCACAGTTAAGCTCGCTATTGGCTTCAGCTACACATTTTTCAGAAGAGTCACTAGATAGCACTCAGCAGCAGGAATCTTGGCTGATTTCCACTCTTTCCCATAAACTGCCCCCCCCCCTGCCCCCCCAAATCTTTCATCCTTGCTATGTGGGGACCAATTGTAACTCTCAAAGTTATAACAACAGATGTGTGCAGTGGTGCCAGTGCACTTGAGATGTGACTGATGGATAGGAGGAGAGGTGTCACTGAGCCATACCTCTCTCAGTTGTCCTGGAGGTTGACTGCAGAAATTGGCAACTAAATGCATGGAGAAATTATGGATCAAACACACCTCATTGTTCCAAAGTCAACTCGGATGGAAAAATAAAGGTAACATGGATTGAATTAGCAGTGCCTAGGAAAAATAAAACAGCAGATGCTGGGAATACACAGTTGGTCAGTCTGCACCTTTGCAGAGGAAAGACTGGTTCGTGCTCTGAAGGGTACACACTCAAAATGTTTACCTGTCTTTTCTCTTTACAGATGTTGACTGACCCGTTGTGTATTTCCTGTTTTTATTTTGAATGTGGCAATTATTTAATTGTTTTTTATTGACATTGTTTCTGGCACTTAAAAAAAATATATATAATTTTAATTAGAAAGTTAAATGTTTGTTCCAGATAAATCATTTTTTTTTCAATAATCGGTATTGACAGTTCTAAATCTTGCACCAGTTTTTAATCAATAAACAGAACCTGCATAAATCAATCTCCAGTAATATAGGTGGACAGTGCCTGTGGCGTTTACTACAGTGTGCAGTAGTTCTATCTGATCTGTCCATCCCCCTCCCTTCAATGTGTGCAATATATCTACCTGATCTGTCCATTCCCCTCAACGTGTGCAGTAGTTCTGTCTGATCACTTTTCAAACTTCCATCCTATACTCCCTCGTGGTCGTTCTTAAGACCATGATAGAGTTTCTGGGGATTCAGTTTTTCGTTACCATTAAGGATCTTGAATCCCTCCATCAGATCCTCTTCTCCAGTGTAAACAAGCTCAGCTCCTGCAGTCTCCCCTTCTGGCTCAGCTGTCTGATGCCAGGTATCAGCTCCTTTTCCAATGCCCTGACGTTTTTCCTGTTTATGACCTAATACCCTTTATAGGCTCGGTAACGCATGCTGTGATTTGAGGTCCATGGAATGCCATACACAACCGAAGATACTAGTTACCTTATTTAGCACACACACAAGAGAGAAAATACAGGTCAGTTAAACACCACACATAAGAACATAAGAAATAGGAACAGGAGTAGGCCATATGGCCCCTCGAGCCTGCTCTGCCATTCGATAAGATCATGGCTGATCAGATCATGGACTCAGCTCCACTTCCCCGCCCGCTCCCCATAACCCCTTATCCCCTTATCGCTCAAGAGACTGTCTATTTCTGTCTCAAATGTATTCAATGTCCTAGCTTCCACAGCTCTTTGAGGCAGCAAATTTACAACCCTCTGAGAGAAAAAATTCCTCCTCATCTCTGTTTTAAATGGGCGGCCCCTTATTCTAAGATCATGCCCTCTAGTTCTAGTCTCCCCCATCAGTGGAAACATCCTCTCTGCATCCACCTTGTCAAGCCCCCTCATAATCTTATACGTTTCGATAAGATCACCTCTCATTCTTCTGAACTCCAATGAGTAGAGGCCCAACCTGCTCAACCTTTCCTCATAAGTCAACCCCCTCATCCCTGGAATCAACCTAGTGAACCTTCTCTGAACTGCCTCCAAAGCAAGTATATCCTTTCGTAAATATGGAAATCAAAACTGCACGCAGTATTCCAGGTGTGGCCTCACCAATATCTTGTATAGCTGTAGCGAGACTTCCCTATCGCATACTATCACAGGAGATAAATTCATTTTAATTTGTGTTTCTCATTATATTTGTCCCCTAATACATTTATCTGTCACAGGTTACCTGTATTAGTTTGTTATTGTCAATGCGCTAGGATTCCAGCTGCTGTTTGAGGCAAAGTTTGCAATGTAATTTGGGAATCAAATCACTGAAATCAAGTTTAGGCCCGTGATGCAGCCCAGATCCTGGAGGTGGCCTGAGGGTATATTTATATCTCAGTTTCTAACGCTGATGCAATAGTTTTGCTGTAATTGTAGTTTAAATGTATGCTTAATCTGGTGTAATGCCTTTGTTACCTCTAGACTTGACTATTCCAATGCACTCCTGGCTGGCCTCCCACATTCTACCCTGCGTAAACTTGAGATTATTCAAAACTCGGCTGCCCGTGTCCTAACTCGCACCAAGTCCCACTCATCCATCACCCCTGTGCTCGCTGACCTACATTGGCTCCTGGTTAAGCAACGCCTTGATTTCAAAAATTCTCATACTTGTTTTCAAATCCCTCCATGGCCTCACCCCTCCCTATCTCTGTAATCTCCTCCAGCTCCACAATGCCCCCCAAGGTATCTGCGTTCCTCTAATTCTGCCCTCTTGAGCATCCCTGATTTAATCGCTTAACCATTGGTAGCCGTGCCTAGGCCCTAAGCTCTGAAATTCCCTGCCTAAACCTCTCCACCTCTCTACCTCTCTTTCCTCCTTTAAGACGCTCCTTAAAACCTACATTTTTAACCAAGCTTTTAGTCACCAATCCCAATTTCTCCTTAATTGACTCGGTGTCAAATTTTTTGTCTCATAATACTCCCGTGATGCGCCTTGGGACATTTCACTACGTTAAAGGCGCTATATAAATATAAGTTGCTGTTGTAATGACTCGAGCTGACATCTGGCACAAAGTAGAGTGACACTTCCTAAAGGAGGGAGTCTTGCTGTTCTATACCTTGGAGTTTGTTTGGGCCTTCATACCTGATCTACATTCCCAAATTCCACAACAGTGTAGTGGTTATGCTCCTGGACTAATAATCTGGAAAATGCAACTTCAAATTCCACCATGACAGTTTGTGATTTTTGAATTCAATTAAATAAAAATTTTTTTAAAGCTGGCATCAGTAAAAGTGACAACAAAGCTGTTAGATTGTTGTAAAAACCCAACTGGTTCACTAATGTTCTTTAGGAAAGGAAATGCTGCCATCCTTACCCAGTCTAGCCTATACATGACTCCAATTCAACACCAATGTAGTTGACTAACTGCCCTCTGAAAGGGCCCAGCAAGCCACTCCGTTGTATCAAACCGCTACAAAAAAAGAATAAGAACAACAATACCGGATGGACCACTTGGCTTTGAATTCAGACACGAGGCAAACACACCCAGCCCAGTCAACCCTGCATAGTCCTCCTCATCTGGGGACTGGTGCCAAAGTTGGGAGAGCTGTCCAACAGACTCATCAAAGCGCCTGACATAGTCATACTCACAGAAGCATACCTGTCGGCCAACGTCCCAGATTCCTCCATCACCATCCCTGGGTAAGTCCTGTCCCATCGGCAGGACAGACCCAGCAGAGGCAGGCGCACAGTGATGTACAGTCAGGTGGGAATGGCCCTGGGAGTCCTCAACATTGACACCGGACCCCATGAAATCTCATGGCTTCAGGTCGAACGTGGACAAGGAAATCTCCTGCTGATTGCCACCCTTCGTCAACTGATGAATCAATACTCCTACATGTTGACCACTTGACAGAAGCACTGAGGGTAGCAAGAATGCAGACTGTACTCTGGGTGGGGGAACTTCAATGCCCATCACCAAGAATAGCTTGGTAGTACCACCACTGACCAAGCTGGCCGAGTCCTGAAGGTTATAGCTGACAGACTGGGCTTGCGGAAGATGTTGAGAGAACTAACACAAGGGAATAACTTACTTGATCTCCAGTCCCACACCAATGTAGTTGATTCTGAACTGCTCTCTGAAATGGCCTAGCAGTTGTATCAAACTGATGCAGTATTGTGGGAGTACCTTCACCACACGGACTGTAGGGGTTGAAGAAGAAGGCATTGCCACCTTCTCAGGGCAATTAGAGATGGGCAATAAATGCCAGCCTTGCTAACAATGAAAAATAAATAACATAGGGCTGGAAATTCATGAAAAACCGCTGCCACTAGTTTGCCGCCAAAAAAACACGATGACTCCGCTATGATTTCAAGGCGGAAAATTCGTGAAAAAATGGGGAAACAATCTGCCCGGCGGGAAAAATTGGCATTGCACGAGGATTTGTGGCGGAAACCGCGATCCTTGCCAACTTTGGCCCGAGGCCAATTACCGCTGCAAGTTGGGCAAAGGGAGGCAGGAAAATACACAACATATTTTCCAAAAAATAAAAAAAATCGCAAAACATTCACAAGACCCTTTTCTAGTGAATCGCTGCAAAAGAATTAAAAAATTAACTTTAACTTGGCTTTTTTTTGCAGGTTTTCATACGTACCACAGTTTCCAAGGGCTGTACCGACATGTTTTTCCTCTGTGTTTTTTTTTTACCCTATCTACAGGTCACTGCTGTGGCCAAACTCGGGCGAAAGCGCATTTTTCCAGTCTTGCACGCCGGCGGCCCGCTCTCTAGCGGCCTTTCAAAACCACCGGCGAAAGACTTCACTGAATTTCCCGCAGAACCATTTTCCACCCAAAGCAACGAAATGCCACTGAAAAATGTGGGGGAAGGTTGATGAGTTTCTAGCCCGAGAGGTTTACACTTGGGAAAACAAATGAAATTGACTGTGAATTTTTGCATTTGCAAAGGAGTGTAAATCACTTTCCTTAATTGATTTACAGATGGGCCTGAAACATGAAGATGGAGATGATGATAGCGTCACTCTGAGTGGACGCAAGGACCGGAGAAGATCAAGCCTCGGTGTGAATGAGCGACGCGGTTTAGAACGACGGAGAAGCCGAAGGCATTCGGTGCAGAGTATGAAGAGCTCATTGTCTGCCCCTGCGAGTCCTTGCAGTCCCCTGCCTAGCCATTTAAGTTCACTCTTCCTGTCGCCCAATGGCCAGAGGCACGAAGATCTCATCGAAAAGTAAGTGTTTGGCAACATTTGAACCAAGCGCAGAAACCATATTGAGCTGTGGTCCTGTAACTTTGGTCTTTACTGTGAAGTGGTCTTTACTCCGTCCCCTCCACTTGCCGTTAATCCCCAGCTGCGATCATGTCATTTAACTTTGCTTTTTATCCTGGCATACCTTCTTGCATTAGTTGCCATATCACACGTGAATTTGGGGTGCGACTAGGGCCCATGTTTTAAAGAGTAAAATAGCCGCAACAGAGCCTGTCGGCTATTAATATTTATATTATCGCAGGAGCCAAAAATCCTAATCAGCTGGTGTCTAAATTCACACGCACTCCAGCCTATCCAGTTCCGAAACGGTGATGTAATTATGCGCTTCCATAGAATAGTGCAACAGGAAACTTTGCTGCAGGTGAATAAGCACAGATTAAAATATCTCGCATCCATAAAAATCTGGAATTATACCGCAGTGATTGCAGGGGGAGGAAGGTTCCCAATTGTGAAATGAGATGGGCTGCACAACCTGCTTTGACACGCAAGAACATCATTATGGGTTCACGTGCATTCATGCCAATTGAATGAGAATAGTTCGTTACGTTGGCAATTGGGAATGAACATTTCATTCAAGAGAAGACACTGTAGCCAGAAACCCTCTAAGCTGTAGGTGGAATGACTAACAATATCAGCACGCTGACTTTTCTACTGCCTGGAGGGACAGGTGGTGACTTTATGTCAGTGCTTGTGTTCTTAATTCCCGTTTCTGTGATAGTGTCAACAAGAGTCAACTTCTACCAAGATGCTGAAGGTCAGTTGTAAGATATAAACGCTAGCTAAGTTCACTTTTTAGGAATGTGTTGCCTTTGCACTCTGGCCTTTTTTTTTATTGGTTTAGAGACAAACATGACTGTCAAAATGGAGCTGTTCACTTAAATATAATCTACATGTGGTTGTGACATGACTCAGCTCTGTGCTCATGGCCAAGTGAGACTAACCTTATTAAGCTTGGAGCAATCACACCCTGTTCTGTGCACATAGCTTGTACCTAAAGGGAATACCAGACCCATTGTGTCTCATAGTCTACAGCAGCCTATACTCCTGTATTCAACATTCGAAACGAGTGCAATGGCTGTCAAAGTCTAAAGGAAGTGTTTACTTTGATTCCTTTCTGCTTTTCCACATAAATTCAAGAGTTTAATCAAAAGTTTACATCTCCAAATAGAGGTTCTTGCCTCCTAGTGGTAACGCCCACCTGAACCGAAATCCTTACGCTGCAGCAAAATGAAAGCCTTGTCCACCTCAGTGCGGAATCCTAACACTCAGCTTCCTGCTCTATGGCTCCATGTCCTCCTACACTCCACAGTTCATGTCTGATTTAGTCTCATTCATTCATTCATGTTTTTGACATCCAATTTACTATGTTCAGCAAAGATGAGGCTGGGCGCGACATGATCTGCCATGCCGATGAACCAAACCTGCCTGATGATGTATTTGAGGCAAATCACACAGCACATAATGAGTAAGTACAGGGGCTGCATTGAATTGCATGATTGCAGCGGGATCACTCTCCTGCTCCTTGTGCTTCACCTATCTGGGAATGAGGGGCTGATGTGAAAAGCTTTTGTGGCTGGACCTGCTGTGTCTATATTAGTAAGCAATCTACTTTATTTTTGTAGCAATTGTCCTTTTCGGGCCTAATTTTCATCGTTTACAACAGGCAGAACTCCAGAAAAGTTGAGACAAAGTTGCAATTTTTCCTAAGTTTTTTTGCTTTCATAAAATTTGTGGGGCTTTTGTCAGTGGTGTAGCATGAACAGACGTCTTGACGTGGGACGATACTGGAGTGGATGCTATAAGAAGAGGATGGCATTCAAACAGGACTGAAGAAACAGCTCAAAATGCAAAGGTCGCAGCGTGCAGATGTAAATAAACAGGCGCATATTTACTGGGACCTTCCATACTTCAACCCTTCCCTTCCGTACTTTACACCTTCCCTTCTTCTCCCCTCCCCTTCCCTTCTTCACCTCTCCTCGCCCCTTCCCTTCTTCACCCCTCCCCACCCCTTCCCACCCCTTCTCTTCTTCACCCCTCCTCTCCCCTTCCCTTCTCTTCTTCACCCCTCCTCTCCCCTTCCCTTCCCTTCTTCACCCCTTCCCACCCATTCCCTTCTTCACCCCTCCTCTCCCCTCCCCTTCCCTTCTTCACCCCTCCCCTCCCCTTCCCTTCTTCACCCCTCCTCGCCCCTTCCCTTCTTCACCCCTCCCCACCCCTTCCCACCCATTCCCTTCTTCACCCCTCCCCTCCCCTTCCCTTCTTCACCCCTCCTCTCCCCTTCTCTTCCCTTCTTCACCCCTTCCCACCCATTCGCTTCTTCACCCCTCCTCTCCCTTTCCCTTCCCTTCTTCACCCCTCCCCTTCCCTTCCTTACCCCATGCAGGTGACAACAATTTACTTTTGGTTCTGTCCACTCCCCTTCAGAATACACACGCCAACACTCTTCCAAGCTGCAGCCTCTGTTGTACCTGGCATGCGATTTTTCTTCTGTGTCAGCTTGGCTCCATTCTCAATGGGTTGAAGCTTCACGTCTGACTTGAGCACATCATCTAGGCTGACAATTCGCTTCCACACTGACAGAGTGCTGCATTGTCAGAGGTGGCGGCCTTTAGATGTAATGTAATGTTGAGCCAAGGCCTGTCAATCTGCTCAGGTTAAGGTAAGAGATCCCACGGCATATTTGAAGAATGGAAAATCTCACCATGTCATGGCCTACATTGATCCCTCAACCAGTACCGCCAAAAACCGGATTATTTGATCATTCCTTTGCTGTTTAAGGGGCATTGCTGCGTGAAAATCGGCCATCACATTTGTCTACATACGACCAACTCCTGTTAGCTCAGTCATTGTTTACCCCCAATAATTTGAATTGCCCACTAATTTGAATCATATGGCCTCAAGCTATCAGGACTTTACTGAAATAAGAGTGCCTTATAACAAATTAAATCCATTTGTTGTAACAAGCTTCAGGACATCCTGAGAATGGGATAAAATGCAGTATAGATGCAAATTTGTTTGCTCATTGTCTTCAGCCTAAAGTGGCCATTGGCTCTGGTTGAAGTGCCAAACAGATAATGTGCCCCTGGACTTTCCCCCAAATGCTTTGAACCAGCAAGAATACCCTGGAATGATTTTTCCAAGTGTTTTCCTTCCCCTGTTCTAGCATGTGGGAAGCGTGTGGCTTCCACTTTCCTGCCCTTCTCCTCCCTTCCCGAGTGATGTGGGCAGGACAGGGAACTTGACCGAGTCGGAGATCAAATCTGCACTCGGCTGGTGCTGATAAACGTTGCCTCATCACATTGTTTAGGCTGAGGGTCAGATCTACTTGCAGTGTGTAGCTTGCATGGAACTTTTGATTATTTGGGAAGAAGTTGCCCAATCTCCCTCCATTCACCACTCACAGACATTCCTGTTGTTCGAAACAAATGCGTGGTCAGAAATAATCCATGGAAAAGAGAACTGCCTGGAAAAGAGAACTGCCTGGCAAAGAATGAGGGCCTGGCAGCACAGTGATCTGAATCATTTCCCGACACGGAGAAGGCTGGGACTCCTGCCTTTCCAACAGTTGTTAAAGGTCACAATTAATGCCATTTTTCTGTGAGGAATTTATTGATAACACACTACTCATACTCTAAGGGGAACAATTAGTCATGCGAGGAGGAATAACGGTTACTGTCTGCAGGATGGAGGTCAAGGCCCATTTGCTGGTTGCCCTCTTGGCAACAGTAGCTGGGGAGAATGGTGAAATTGTACTTTCCTGACTGTGTGTATAGGTAAGATTTTGATTGTGTTATAGAATCATAGAAATTTACAACACAGAATGAGGTCATTTCGGCCCATCGTGTCCGCGTTGGCCGACAAAGAGCTATCCAGCCTATTCCCACTTTCCAGTTCTTGGTCCGTAGCCCTGTAGGTCACGGCACTTCAAGTGCACATCCAAGTACTTTTTAAATGTGGTGAGGGTTTCTGCCTCCACCACCCTTTCAGGCAGAGAGTTCCAGACCCCCATCGAAATTTCCCCTCAAATCTCCTCTAAACCTCTGACCAATTACTTTAAATTTATGCCCCCTAGTTGTTGAGCCCTCAGCTAAGGGAAATAGGTCCTTCCTATCCACACTCTCTAGGCCCCTCATAATTTTATACACCAATAAGGTTTCCCCTCAGCCTCCTCTGTTTTCATCACCCTGTGCCATACTTGACTAAGGAATGTTTGATCCTCTCATTGAGTGAAGCAGACAGATGAGAAATGGTTAGAAAATATGAGCGGGATTTTGGCTTGTTGTAACTTTTCTGTTTTACTGAACTATAAACGCATTCAGTATGAAGCTTGAATCTCCTAAATATGTGTTTAACTAGAGAAGTGTGAGCAGCTAGCACTGAAAGGTTTCTGGTCATGAATTAAACTGTTACAGATTCTGCACGATTCAGAGATGTTAAGTGGCTGAAACAGAATAAAAGCCCTTTCTTTAATGGTTGTTTACACAGTGCAAAAACATAAATCTTCATAAGGCGGAAGATTTTAAAGCTTGCTGCTAGATCAAACAGAATGCTTGGCTGAAGATGTTTCTTTCCACTGAAATGCTGCTTATCCAAACACTGATGGTCCGAGTCCTTTGATTACTCGAATTGCCGGATATTAGCCATTCGCTTTATAGGTTCTTTACAATAACATTACGTTGCAGCATTAGGGGACCACCTGTCAAAGGGGACCACCGAGATTGGGTAAAATCTTCGCTCCTTTTATCACAATTTGGTACAAATTATAGTATAATTATTTACAGTTTCAAAAGGATTAGAGTGTGTTTATTTTATTAGAATTTAATTCACTACTTTTAACAAAGCCACCAAAAGATTTGGATTAAATTCCACACTGTTAATTGCCCATAATGAATTTTGCTTTCGACAATAAATGCAAGGTCTGCTGCATCTAGTTTCCAGATCCTGCTTGATTATTAAAACTGTTGAAACCTCCTCTCATTCACTGTTAAGTCATTGCCATTCTGCCATGTTCCTTTGGCCATGCAATATTATAATTACCTTTTACCCATGTATGCCAGATCAAGATCTTGTTTTCCCTTCACTTCTGATGTTGGTTCATGGAAGATATTTTCCATGCTGCTTGGGTTACATTCAACACATATTAGCATAGTAGCAGACTCTCTATTCATTTTGCAGTGTCAGCCAATGCTCACTGGGTATCATTCTCGCCTCTGGGTCAGAAGGTTGTGGGTTCAGTTGAATCTAGGCTGACACTCCAGTGCAGTGCTGAGGGAGTGTTGCACTGTCGCAGGTGCCGTCTTTCAGATGAGACGTTAAACCGAGGCCCATCTGCCCTCTCAGGTGGACGTAATAGATCCCATGGCACTATTTTGAAGAAGAGCAAGGGAGTTATCCCTAGTGTCCTGACCAATATTTATCTCTCACCCAGCAGATTGGAAAACCTCGAATGTAATGCACCTATTCAAAAAAGGAGGCAGACAAAAAGCAGAAAACTATAGACCAGTTAGCCTAACATCTTAGGTTGGGAAAATGTTGGAGTCCATTATTAAAGATGCTGTAACAGGACATTTGGAAAAGAAAACTTTGGTCAGGCAGAGTCAGCATGGATTTATGAAGGGAAGTCATGTTTGACAAATTTGCTGGAATTTTTTGAGGATGTAACAAGCAGGGTGGATAAAGGGGAACCAGTGGATGTGGTGTATTTGGACTTCCAGAAGGCATTTGACAAGGTGCCACATAAAAGGTTACTGCACAAGATAAAAGTTCATGGGGTTGGGGGTAATATATTAGCATGGAAAGAAGATTGGCTAACAAACAGAAAACAGAGAGTCGGAATAAATGGTTCATTCTCGGGTTGGCAATCAGTAACGAGTGGGGTGCTGCAGGGATCAGTGCTGGGACCCCAACTATTTACAATCTATATTAACGACTTGGAAGAAGGAACTGTGTCTAACGTAGCCAGGTTTACTCATGATACAAAGATGGGAGGAAAAGCAATGTGTGAGGAGGACACACATAATCTGTAAAAGGACATAGACAGGCTAAGTGAGTGGGCAAAAATTTGGCAGATGGAGTATAATGTTGGAAAGTGTGAGGTCATGCATTTTGGCAGAAAAAAATCAAAGAGCAAGTTATTATTTAAATGGAGAAAGATTGCAAAGTGCTGCAGTACAGCGGGACCTGGGGTACTTGTACATGAAACACAGAAGGATAGTGTGCAGGTACAGCAATTGATCAGGAAGGCCAATGGAATCTTGGTCTTTATTGCAAAGGGGATGGAGTATAAAAGCAGAGAAGTCTTGTTACAGCAATACAGGGTATTAGTGAGGCCACACCTGGAATACTGCGTGCAGTTTTGGTCTCCATATTTACGAAAGGATATGCTTACTTTGGAAGCAGTTCAGAAAAAGGTTCACTCGGTTGATTCCAGAGATGAGGGGGTTGACTTATGAGGAAAGGTTGAGTAGGTTGGGCCTCTACTCATTGGAATTCAGAAGAATGAGAGGTGATCTTATCGAAACGTATAAGATTATGAGGGGGCTTGACAAGGTGGATGCAGAGAGGATGTTTCCACTGGCGGGGGAGACTAGAACTAACTAGAGGGCATGATCTTAGAATAAGGGGCCACCCATTTAGAACTGAGATGAGGAGAAATTTCTTCTCTCAGAGGGTTGTGAATCTGTGGAATTTGCTGCCTCAGAGAGCTGTGGAAGCTGGGATGTTGAATAAATTTAAGACAGAAATAGACAGTTTCTTAAACGATAAGGTGATAAGGGGTTATGCGGAGCGGGCAGGGAAGTGGAGCGGATTCCATGATCAAATCAGCCTCGAGGGGCCATATGGCCTACTCCTGCTCCTATTTCTTATGTTCTTATATCTAAAACAGATAATCTAGTCATTATCACATTGCTGTTTGTGAGATCTTGTTGTGTGCAAATTGGCTGCCACGTTTTGTATATTACAACAGTGACTATGCTTCAAAAGTACTTTATTGGCTATAAAGCCCCTTTGGGACATTGTGAGGTCTTGAAAGGCGCTATATAAGTGCATCTTCTATCTTTCTTTTAGCTATGAAGACCATCCCAGTAAATGTCTTTGCAATCCAAGAGTGAATTAAAATGAATGTTTACAAAAATTATAGGTTGGGTTTTCTGGGCCATTGCATGATCACAGCATGGGAGGACTTGAAATATCTACCGCTAGATACATAAGAACATAAAAACATAAGAAATAGGAGCAGGAGAAGGCCATATGGCTCCTCGAGCCTGTTCCGCTGTTCAATAAGATCATGGCTGATCCGATCATGGACTCAGGTCTACTTCCCTGCCCGCTCCCCATAACCCCTTATCCCTTTATCGTTTAAGAAACTGTCTATTTCTGTCTTAAATTCATTCAATGTCCCAGCTTCCACAGCTCTCTGAGGCAGCAAATTCCACAGATTCACAACCCTCTGAGAGAAGAAATTTCTCCTCATCTCAGTTCTAAATGGGTGGCCCCTTATTCTAAGATCATGCCCTCTAGTTAGTTCTAGTCTCCCCCGCCAGTGGAACATCCTCTCTGCATCCACCTTGTCAAGCCCCCTCATAATCTTATATGTTTCGATAAGATCACCTCTCATTCTTCTGAATTCCAATGAGTAGAGCCCCAACCTACTCAACCTTTCCTCATAAGTCAACCCCCTCATCTCTGGAATCAACCTAGTGAACCTTTTTCTGAACTGCCTCCAAAGTAAGCATATTCTTTCGTAAATATGGAGACCAAAACTGCACGCAGTATTCCAGGTGTGGCCTCCCAGTAAATGTCTTTGCAATCCAAGAGTAGCAAGACTTCCCTGCTTTTATACTCCATCCCCTTTCCAATAAAGGCCAAGATATCATTGGCCTTCCTGATCACTTGCTGTACCTGCACACTATCCTTCTGTGTTTCATGCACAAGTACCCCCAGGTCCCGCTGTACTGCAGCACTTTGCAATCTTTCTCCATTTAAATAATAACTTGCTCTTTGATTTTTTTTCTGCCAAAATGCATGCCCTCGCACTTTCCAATATTATACTCCATCTGCCAAATTTTTGCCCACTCACTTAGCCTGTCTATGTCCTTTTACAGGTTTTGTGTGCCCTCCTCACACATTGCTTTTCCTCCCATCTTTGTATTGTCTGCAAACTTGATGCGTATACTCAGTCCCTTCCTCTAAATCGTTAATATAGATTGTAAATAGCTGGGGTCCCAGCACTGATCTCTGCAGCACCCCATTCGTTACTGGTTGCCAACCAGAGAATGAACCATTTATCTCTACTCTCTGTTTTCTGTTCGTTAGCCAATCCTCTATCCATGCTAATATATTACCCCCAACCCCATGATCTTGTATCTTGTGCAGTAACCTTTTATGTGGCACCTTGTCAAATGCCTTCTGGAAGTCCAAATACATTACATCCACTGATTCCCCTTTATCCACCCTGTTCGTTACATCCTCAAAGAATTCTAGCAAATTTGTCAAACATAACTTCCCCTTCATAAATCCATGCTGACTCTGCCTGACCAAATTTTGCTTTTCCAAATGTCCTGCAACTGCTTTTTTAATAATGGACTCCAACATCTTCCCAACCACAAATGTTAGGCTAACTGGTCTATAGTTTCCTGCTTTTTGGCTGCCTCCTTTTTTAAATAGGGGTGTTACATTTGCAGTTTTCCAGTCTTCTGGGACCTCCCCTTTTGGAACAGCTAAACCTTTGCAAACAGAATTTCAGTTCTTGCCAGATACTCATCATATGATTCTAACTTGCCGACTGAAACTGTTGTGAAATCCTATCACTTGCTGAAGTTACAGTGCCATTGGGAGTATCGGCGCTGTCTGTGTTAGTTCTAACAATTGAGTCATGGGCAGATTTATGGGGAGCTCGAAGCAATCCCAATGCTGCCAATCTTGCTGGGAAAATTTCCATTACCTGGCGGGATTGGGGGCGGGGGAAGTGGGGGCGGTGAGGAGGTATAAATTAAACATTGTAAGTTAATGAAATCTGCTGTAATGATCTATTGGTGACTGTTTAATTTATGCTTTAATTAACCTGATTAACTTATTCTCGCATGGTGCGACAAACTGATTATCCTCCCACTATCTGAAACACTCTGAGGGTATGAGGGTATGAGAGGGAAATTCACATCAACAAGGCCTTGTATTTGACTCTGGGAGAGGCTGCATTATAGCAGAATTTGGGCCACTTTTCCTCAGCTGTGCAGCCCAAGTGTGTCTACCTTTGGGATACACTGAAGAAGAAAAATGGGCACAGGCCCATTCTGCCAGGACTCCATCCTCTTTCTGTTGCCCTGGGATTTTAAAGGGCTTCCCTTGAGTTCTTGCATTGGACAGTCATGGAAATGAAATGGGAAGAGGATCTGCCTCATTTTCTTCCAGGTATGCCGAGTGGGTGGATGGCTGACAGTGGGTGTGAATGGCCCTGAGAGTGGACAGGCAGAGAAAGCAAAGCAGCCAACAGTGATAATCTCAGCCTTCATTTATAGGTAGCCAATGGATCTCCAGAAGTGGCTTCTGGCAGGAAGGCTTTTGGCTGCTGGTTGTGAGGCCCAGTAGCCTGTGGCCATTTCCTCCTGGACCTTCTGCAGCAGCTGGATTTCCATCCCTGATTCTGAAGGTGTCCTCTACCTGACTAGTGCCCAGTTGGCATGGGATGGCATCCTCTGAGATCGTATTTTGGCTCACTTACTGGAGTTGTCCTTGACACTGAGAACAATGAAAACCTATGGAGAGCTGTAAAATGTAGAAATGAGTTCCTTTTGTTTCATCATAACAGCAGCAGGACGTTGCAAAGATAGAAATGTTACATAACTTGGTGGCCATTTAACGTGCCTTTATAAACTGCACTATAAATACATGAGATGACCCTTTGCTGTAACCTTGATGAAGCTGTTCCAGGACAATATGTGCTTTCCTTCTCAGTACCAACCATGGCTCTAAGTGCCCGTTAATAGGGACACAAATACTCTTCAGTAACCTACAGTAATGTCATCTGGGTCACTTGTGAGGTTGGTAAGATAGAATATTTTAAATGACAGTCGCACTCATAAATTTGTTTGCTATAACTGTACATCGGATGCTCAGCTAGTCATTAAAACACTGGTATGGTCTGACGACTTGACTTTTCAGCCATGCCTGTCATCAAGTTTGGAATAATGGTTGTAAAATTAGGCCGCATTTTGTTTTTAACCACAATCATTAATGTCCAACATCTCTCCGTTTCTCTTGGTCTTGTCAGCAGGGTGATGGCAGGGACAGATGATTGGGGGCAGGGTTATAGCATCTGCTGGAAACTCTAAACCTGTCGCACTATGTCCATGTTCTTGTGATACTGCTGAGAAAGGGACGATGTGATTCTACCCACCCCCCGCCCCCCCACCGATCATTCTAACCCGAGCACATTAAAGCCCTGCCACTTGGAGGGATGACATGTGCATCGTAGGTCAGTGAGATGTAGTAACGATGGTGGTCTTGCTGGTTAGTGTATGAAGCTCAGCAAGGGGGAGATGTAACAGTCATTGTTATCAGAACTCTAAGGCTGACTCTGTGCACTGAGAGGGAAGGTGAGCCTTCACAAACCACTTTAATTAAATAAAACTGATAGATTTTTATACATGTTTTATAATGTGGCTTAATGATTTTTATAGAAGCTATTTTATTCATTATTTAGGGGAACTGAGTATGATTTGATAAAAGTTAGAAAATAATCAGACACAATCAAGACCAATGCAAAGGTGCGGATGCTAATAAATCACGCTGTACCATTAGTTTAGATTTATTAAATTATTGTGGTTCCGGACCCTGAGATTATGATACTAGCACATGATTACTTGAGCCGTTCATCTGAAATTAAGCAGGTTAATTTCTCTGCTAAAATAGCGCAATTTCAGGCAAACGTACATAGCATTCATTCCATGATGTAAATTTAGGATCCTGGCACTTACTGTCATGTCTTAATGAATAAAGGGGAATGCAATCAAGCTGTAATAATTCAGTCATTTTTGTGCTCAATGTTCTTTGAATAATTCATTCATTTGAATTAAGCAATGTCAATAACAATAGTTTAAAAAGTTGAAAAAGTTTTGGCATCCTATAGTTTGAATTAAGAGTATACTGAATAATGACAGAGCGGAAATCTATCTGAAGACGGGGACAGTTTAAGTTTCTTTCTTAAAACACAAACATTGCACGGTTGCCAAAGTAAATCAGGAAGTTGCAGTGATGTGGTTAGGCAGAGTTTATCTCCCAAGGTTTGATTGTGAGTTTTATTATTTTCGAATTCTAAAGCAATATCTACAGAATGTGAGGAGAGAAACCAACAGGCTAAGCAAACAAAGAAAAATATGTTCCCATCACTGTTTACAGCTGAACATTGCAGTAGTGCTACAATAGCCAACTTAAGTACAAGATGCAAGTTTTAACATCTGAAGCAACAATGTTGAAAATACACATGAAGCAAAATGAAGTCTTGCGAGATGAATCTTGAGAAAGACCAAGCCAAGAACAGCAGTAGGAAGCCTTTCTAGTCCTGATACTGGCAAGAATGGTTAGGGTCAGTCACGGAATTAGCATCAGAAAAGGCCTTTGGCATGATTTCCTGTAGAGCAGGGAATGGGTAAATAAGGCAGATAATGGGATGTTACAGCAGTGAGAGGATAAAGTTCAGAATTAAATGGGAAATAATAATATAGAAAGGGAGACGGGGCAGGTGCACCCAGATCAATACTAGGTCAACTTGCCCCCATACAGTGAGATGGGAGAACCCTCCAGACCCCAGCACGACCAAGTTCCCCAGTCACCTTAAAACATTGGGGCCAACAGAATTTGCTGTCTCTTCATAGAATCTTGGATGGTTGCAGTGCAAAAAAGGACATTCGGCCTGTCGAGCCCGTGCTGACTCACAGCTAGTCCCACTCCCCCATTCTTTCCCTGTAGCCCTGCAAATGTTTTTCCTCCAAATACTTACCAACTTCCCTTTTGAAAGATAAGATTGAGTCTGCCTCCACCACCCTTTCAGGCAGTGCATTCCAGATCCCGATCACTCGCTGCGTAAAAAAGTGTTTTTTTACATCACCTTTGGTTCTTCTGTCAATCGCCTTAAATCTTTGTCCTCTGCTTCTTGACCCTTCTGTCAATGGGAACAGTTTCTCTCTGTCTACTCTGTCCGGACCCCTCATGATTTTGAACAGCGCTGTCAAATCTCCTCTCCCTCTTCTCTGCTCCAAGGTGAACAACCGCAGCTTCTTTAGTCTATCAACGTAACTGAAGTCCCTCATTCCTGGAATCATTCTCGTAAATCTTCTCTGTACCTTCTTTAAGGCCTTCACATCCTTCCTAAAGTTTGGTGCCCAGTATTGGACACACTACTCCAGTTGGGGCCGAACCAATGTTTTATACAGGTTCATCATAATTTCCACACCTTTGTACTCTCTACCTCTATTTATGAAGCCCAGGACCCTGTAAGTGTTTTTAATGGCTTCCTCAACCTACCCTGCCACCTTCAACGCTTTGTGAGCACATACCCCCAGGTCTCTCTCTTCGTGCACCCCCTTTAGGATTGTATCATTTAGTTTATATGTCCTCGCCTCATTCTTTCTATCAAAATGTATCACTTCACACATTTCTACGTTAAATTTCATCTGCCACGTGTCTGCCCATTTCACCAGCCTGTCTATGTCTTCCTGATGTCTATTCCTCTCCCCCTCACTGTTCACTATACTTCCAAGTTTTGTGTCATCTGCAACTTTTGAAATTGTGCCCTGAACACCCGCGTCCAAGTCATTAATATATATCAAGAAAAGCAGTGGTCCGAGAACCGACCCCTGGGGAACACCACTGTATACCCTTATATACAATAATTCAGAAAGGTAAATAGCCTGATATAGACATGGCAAATACATAACCTTTTCTTGACTGAGCTCCCTTCCATTATTGCTCATTGCACACCAAGCAAGATGTCCTTATCACCTGTCGGCAGAGAACGGGAAAGCAACAATGCATTGCAAAAAGCAGGTGGGCAATCAAACATCCCATTCCAGTTTAAATGGAACCTCCACAGGAAGAATAGAGGGCCTTTAATGGAATTGACCTCCTGCAATATCATGGCCCGAAATGACACGGGTAAGAGCCAACCTGACTTTATTCTAAAGCATCTAGTTATATGTTGTCATCTGGAGCACAAAATGAAATGGTGTACAAGTGGTTCTCAATCATTTGTGCAATATTTTGAAGGCCATTGGGGGAGAAATTAGGGTCATTGGTGTCCCTGGGGAGCACTAACGGGACGCAAATGATTTTGCGACTGGGCGCGCGCCACTAACGACTCCCGCTAAATTCGGTGGGGGTTTAGCGGTGGCGCTACGGCGGTCCACCCCGATCGTATGCGCCCGGAGATCACGATGTCATCGCCGTTACTTAGCACCCCGGACACTAGTTTGGGTATTCCCCCACCCCCCCACCCAAAGCTGCGGCGGGCGATGGCAGGGGATGCATACCCGGATGTCCGGCTGCTAGCAGGGCGAATGTTAAAGGGAAGGTGGCCAGCTGCTTGTCAAAAAAGTCTCGGTTTTGTTTTACTCACCGTTGCCGATTTGGACGCAGGGTCCGTGCCGCGATCGCTCAGCCCAGCACTCTGCTTGACAATTTCTGCTTAAGTGCCAGGCTGATCACACGGCACCCAGATGGTCCAGGTGGGGCACTTTTTATAAGGTAGTGTATTCAGCTTGGGGCCCTACCATTTAATTCAGGGAAGAAGCTCTCCTACGCGGCAGCACTACCCGGCCCAGTGCGTTGTGTTGCGCCCCACTCCTGTAACCATTGGCCCTCCTACCGCCCCAGAAAGGCAGTGGAGCGTTTGGGAGGGCGCTCACCCCAATTTCTCGCGAGAGGCGACACTTCTGCGCCTGACGCAAAGTCGCGCGCGTCGCCAGTGTTACCGGCCCCAAACGGGCGCATCCAAATTTCTAGGCCTTAATATCTGCTGAAAAACAATCTTTAATGCTAGCAAATTAAAGATCCCGCTAGTGTAATGGGGGCAGTGAGCATCTCAGAATCAAATGCAGGAAGGGAATCTTAATAATGCAAATCAGACATTACAGTGGCACGCTCGGTAAACGTGGTAGATCAATTCTTTTATTTTAAAAAAAAAGCCAACTGAAAACCTGGAATAAAGCTGATATAAAATCAGAAACCTCAAGTTTTGCCTCAATTATCCAATTTGGTTTTCCTTTAAAACAAATCTTGTTTTAAATGAAGTCCAAGCACTTGATATGCACTTTTGAAATGCCGTAATCTACAGGCTACGTCCAAGAGCTGGAACGTGGGATTAGGCTGGATAGCTCTTTTTCGGCTGGCACAGACATGATGGGCCGAATGGCCTCATTCTATGCTGTAAACTTCTATGATTCTAAACATATTTCTGTAGTCTTGTGGATCAAAGGAATTACATTCACATCAGCTGAGATTTCTGGCACAGATTTGGCCTGAAATAATAAATGCTTCAGATTTGCCATTTTGATCAGGGTGTGTTGCAGATTCGAGCTCAGTGTGCTGACACTATTGTAAAATGCACTCGCGTACTTATAACACATAGAGAAGAAATAGGATAGAAAATAGGCTTACTATATTTTTAAACATAACTTTTATGTTGAATTCTTGGGGCTGAGCCGCTGATATTAAGGGGTGAAGAGCTAGAATGGAAGCTCTCTCCACTGCCATCCTAACTGGTTGAGCCGAATTGACTCTCACAAACCACAGATCAAGCCTGGGATCTTCCTGATCGGAATTGCTTGGAACAACTATCTCAGCTATTTACCCATCGAGTCATCTCAGTAACCCGTTGAATGTTATTTCTCTCAAATGTGAATTGATAAGAGCCTCTATTTGCACCTCATTAAGAGTAATTGTAATAGTGTATCAAATTTGCAAACCTTTTCAAATTTGTCCCTCTTCAAGATCTTCCCCTGCCCTTCTCCTCCTCCCCCCCCCTCCGCAACCATCATCTCTTCCCCATCTCCCTTTTTCACTCCCGCGCCTCTCCCTTTCCCCCCCTCCCTGGATTATTATCAAATATGATTTAAAGGTCGACTTTATGACAACATTTAATCAAAAGCATTCCAGAATTTATTCAGATCTTTCGTTAACCAGGATTAAGTCAGAATACTGTCAGTTCCAACTCCAGTCCAGGTCTTTCCATTATCCAGGTCCCTTGGCTACAATTCAGAGATTCCCATTATCCAGGTCACTTGGCTACAATTCAGAGCTTCCCATTATCCAGGTCCCTTAGCTCCAATTCATATTCCTATTATCCAGGTCTCTTAGCTCTGACTGTAATAGGTAAAGTTTAAATGCTGTACTCAAAAATACTCGGACAGCTGCAGCAGCTTTATTTATGATATTCGGGATGTTGGGCTGCCAGTTCAGACATGAGTCTCCCTCTCTCTCCGTAAGCTATGTGGTTGTAAATCTCAGTCGGTCCCTCTGTCGTGCAATTACTGATGCTTTAGGTCAATTGCACCACCACTAAAAAGATCCAATTGCTTGAAGAGACACAGATATAGAGTATATAAATATTTTTTTAAATTATGTCTGTATTATCAATGACCCATATCATGCATACATTTGAACCTTATTAGGGGAACTACAGGGCTTGTGCTCACCCCTTCCTCATTATGTTCTATTAATTTACTTGAGCAAAATCAGATTTATTTGGTGCTACAAGATACAGTTGTCAATAGTGGCCCTGTTTTGCACTTTAGTTGCTCACTTGTATCTAACTTATAACTGCTGATGAGGATAGATTTGGTTTTTTACCGTCATATCAGCGGCAGTGCTGTGGTAGTAAGGTTGTTTGCTGTGCGCGAGGGATAATTCATCTCATGATGGATTGATGCCTCAAAATTCACACGAAGGCTTTGGTTCAAATTGTGCCATTTGCCAAACTTGGAGTCACTGAAAAGGAAACAGGGTGGGAGGGGGCGGCAGTGTTGTATAATGGGAAGCCAATCTGCTACTGCCCATTTTGTCCATTGCCCCAAATGTAGATACAGGATACATGATGAAAATTTGACTTGGGGAGGGTTTGATGCTGCATCTTAGTTCAATTGTGCCTACCATCCCATTATCGCTCATAAAAAATCTGTCTGTTGCACCTGGAATCTACATCAGTCAGAAATATCCTGAGGCTATTAATATCTACCAAAGAGCTGACATGATGTGCCAAGTGTACTACAAACTTCTGTGGTTCTGTCTCTGCCTGTAAACTCTGTAAATCTGCCATTGCAGCTCCTAAATGCAACTTGATTGAAAAGTTCCTGCCCACACAGCGGCTGCCTATTTCCACCTTCGTAACATCGCCCATCTCTACCCTTGCCTCAGCTCATCCGCTGCTGAAGCCCTCATCCATGCCTTTGTTACCTCTAGACTTGACACTCCTGGCTGGCCTCCCATATTCTATCCTACGTGAACTAGAGGTGATCCAAAACTCGGCTGCCCGTGTCCTAACTTGCACCAAGTCCCGTTTACCCATCACCCCTGAGCTCGCTGACCTACATTGGCTCCTGGTTAGGCAACGCTTCGATTTCAAAATTCTCATCCTTGTTTTCAAATCCCTCCAAGGCCTCGCCCCTCCCTATCTCTGTAATCTCCTCCAGGCCCACAATCCCCCAAGATATTTGTGCTCCTCTAATTCTGCCTTCTTGAACATCCCTGATTATAATCGCTCAACCATTGGTGGCCGCGCCTTCTGTTGCCTAGGCCCTAAGCTCTGAATTCCCTGCCTAAACTTCTCCGCCTCTCTACCTCTCTTTCTTCCTTCAAGGCAAGACGCTTTTTGACCAAGCTGTGATATTGATGGTTTCTCTCCCATCATTAATAAGAGATATGTACCAGGTTTTGTACAAGTGCTCCAATTTATCTTAATCCCAGTCAATCTTTTCTTTTTGCACATTTGCTTGTATTCCCCTTAGAGGATGATCCTCACCCTTTCAAATACTGGTCTATTTCAGTTGCACTGGCACTTTTTCTTAAATATGGAAATTCTCAAATTATCATGAATGTGTTAGCTTAATCAATGATCGAGTATGAATTTCAGGATGGCTGTCCCACTGGTGATCATATTTCTGTGTTATATACTTCTTTGCTCTTGAATAGTTTGGTGAATCATATGCTATTTACTTTTTTGAGGAAGTCATATCCAAAGTGGGTTGTGACACAGTATACTAGACTTGAAAAAGGTTTTTAACATAGAAAATCCAACATGGAACTAGGCTGTTCGGCCCCGTATATCTAACCTACTCTTAAATGTTGATACGGTCCCTGCTTCAGTCAATATCTCCACCAGTGAATTCCACAACCTCACAGCATTGTATAATTTTTTTGGGGAAAACTGCTCTCCACAAAAGGCTGCTACCTAAGCTTAAAAAGTGGGAATTCAGAGTCAACCCAGAGTATGGATAAGAAATCTGTAGAGCAGCCAAGGAGCTTTCAAAACAGATTAATTAAAACTCATAAAATCCATCAACCTGTGGCAGATGAAACTGAATCTGGATAACAATAACTGGTATTTATATAACGTTTTAACTTTTTTTTAAACTCCCAATCGGTTCATAAAGAAAAAGTGGATGTTGAGCCAGAAAGTGTCATATTGGGAGGGGTGATGCAAAAGCTTAGTGAAAGAAGTGGATTTTAATGAAGGGATTAACAGAGGAACACATGAGAACAAATGGGCAGCATACACGAAATGGCTAAGGGTGAAATTGAAAGAGATCTCCAGCTATTAGTAGGCTTGGCAATCACTACCGAGCAGCAATCGGCAATGCAAATGGAATGCTGAAGGGTGTATAACCAAAACAGGAGAGTACAAGTCTGAGGATGCTGTTTTAAAACTGTAGTATGTTCTGGTCAGATGCTACTTTTAGTACTATGTCCCATTTTGTCACTGAGACACAAGGGAGGCAGTCAATTCTTGGAAGTGGTGCGGTGAAGAGCCATTCGAATGATCCTTAATGTCAGAGATTTGAGCGATGAGGAAAGACTGGAGAAATTAGGGGGCAGAAATTGCCCCCCTCAATAAGCTCGAGAGGAGAGGCCTTCCTGACTGGAGGCAGACAGATGGGCTGATCCGTCCAAAATTGCCCCCGGGCCGGAAGCGGCGGGAACAGGTTTCCGCTCCGTCCATTTTACCGCCACGCGGGCACACGCCGACCCCTTACTGACTGACGGTGACCCTCTTTCCGCCAGCCCCCCTCCCCCCCCCCCCCCACGGGAAATTGCCCTGTACGGAATTGCCCCGTGGAAGCACCACCGCTGGTCGGGGCCACTGACCGCTTTCCCCGGCGGCGAGCTGTGTGTGGCTGGGTGGCACGTCTGCTCTTAAAGGGGGAGGTCATACTGTCGGTGACTCCATGTTATTTTTTTTGTCGGCCGGCTGCCAGGTCGGGCTGACAATTATGCCCACGGGTTTGGCTGGGCGTCCAACAGGCAGCCTGGCAACCCCCTCTTGGGTGCCAGGCCACTGGCCCGGCCGAAACCCTCCCTGGTGGCCCAGTGGACCTAACTAAAACTTTGCAGAGTTTGCAGCGGCCCTCCCCTTTAACTGAAGGGGAGGGACATTGTTACGGGTCAGTGCGATGCGGCATGTCCACATCGTGCTGACGTCATCAGTGCAGTGCTGATGACCGGTCGGGTCGGCCGACCCGCTGCAAGGGCGTTCTATCCCACACCCGCCCGGAACACCGCCCCGACCCAAAAGAAAACAAAGAGGTGAATTTCTCCGGTATTTCCACGCCATGTATTGGGGAGGAGAAAAACTTTCAAAAAACAGTTGGTGCACCCTGTTTGGGGCAGGCCTCAAGTTTGGCCCTTAGGACTCCAGTTTTGAAAAGTGGTGACAATGATAGTAAACTGTATAGAGCAGGTAAATCCAGAATGCTAATATAAATTAAGCTATAACAACAGAGCAAGGGGACATAAATTCAAACTGAAGAGGAGGCCAATTTGGTATTAACACAAAGTTAGTCATGCATGGAAGAAATATTTGGATACTGTTGACAATTTGTTTTCCTGGCTGGACAAGCTATCCTCATCCATATTGATCTTGTGCTGTCTCCAAACTCAAAGTATGGCACTGTGCACTTGCAAATAAATTATGACCTACCCCAAAATCTATATTCAGGACAATCTGGTTAATTCTCAAATTGATCCATCGCTGTTGAAGCTGATAGATCATCATTTTGAGTTTTATGTTGCTAACTTAGAAATCCAGCCTCTCTTCCATTCTGTTTCTTCATATCGGTGACTTCCTTTGTGCAACCCTAACCATTCTGTTGCTGATGGTTGTACTCTAATTTTTATCAGCTTTCTTCAGTGCACAGAGTCACCAGTCCTCTTGCAGCGCAATGTTTGAATTGGTACATTACAATCTCATCCATGATCTTCAACGGGGCAATGAAAATTGTGTTTTGATAGCTCCATCCTCACTCCTCCTTGATCGCTGGTCTTGATCATGGCAAATGGAATATAATGTAGAGAAATGTGAAGTTATCCACTTTGGTAGGAAAAATAGAAACGCAGAGTATTTTTTAAATGGTGAGAGATTGGGAAAAGTTGGTGTTCAAAGGGACCTGGGTGCTATTGTACACGAATCACTGAAAGTTAACATGCAAGTACATCAAGCAATTAAGAAAGCAAATGGTACGTTGGTATATCCTTTATTACAAGAGGATTTGAGTACAAGAGTAAAAACATCTTATTGTAATTATATAAGGCCCTGGTGAGACCGCATCTGGGGTACTGTGTACACTTTTGGTCTCCTTACCTAAGGAAGGATATACTTGCCATAGAGGGAATGCAACAAAGGTTCACCAGTCTGTTTCCTGGGATGAGGAGTTTGTCCTATGAGGAGAGATTGAGTAGACTAGGCCTACATTATCGAGAGTTTAGGTGATCACATTGAGACATACAAAATTCTTACAGGGCTAGACAGGGTAGACGCATGGAGGATGTTTCCACTGGCTGGGGAGTCTGGAACCAGAGGTCACAGTCTCAGAATAAGGGGTCAGCCATTTAGGACTGAGAAGAGGAGAAACTGTTTTGCTCAGAGTGGTGAATCTTTGGAATTCTCCACCCCAGGGGTCTGTGGAGGCTCAGTCTTTGAGTATATTCAAGACAGAGATAGATAGATTTTTGAATATTAAGGGAATCAAGGGATATGGGGACAGTGCAGGAAAGTGGAGTTGAGGTAGAAGGTCAGCCGAGATCTTATTGAATGGCGGAGCAGGCTCGAGGGGCCCGATGGTCTACTCCTGCTCCTAATTCTTATGTTCTTATGTTCGCTCAATGATCTTCTCTGATCTCAAATGAAACTCTGACATCTCCACTATTGCTAAAGTCACTGCTTAAGAAGTTTGATTTTCTTTATCATGCCAAAACAACTCTTAGCCTTCCATCGAGCCCAACGCTTTAATATTCATTTCATAACTTGGGAGCCTTTCTTAATATCGTTTGGTCCTTCCTGGAAGGATAGAAGAAAAATCTCATCAACAAGAATTCATCTTTTTCTTTGAATTCTAACCTACAGTTAATGTCACTCTCCATTGGGTACTCTCATGTACGCTCGTTCTCTTTCTCTGTCTCTCTCTCTATGTCTCCGTGTGCGTCTCTCTCTCTCTCTCTCTCTCTCTCTCTCTTTGTCTCTCATTAATGCTACTGTATTCAGTGGTTCTCTTAACTTTCCTGTTTTATCCTTTTTAAGCTTCAAATATGCTGTCGTACCCACTCTTCCTTCCTTCTCCCTGTACTCTCTCTCACTGGTTCAGTGCACAGTCTCCTGGTCTTCCCAGTATCTTGATATTGTGGAGCTCCTTAATTCTCTCCAACATTTTCCTCTTTAACGCATTCCATTGTTGGTTCTTATGTCTTGAACCCTGGCGATGTTCCCTACTGTAGGCCTTAATCATTCATCTTGGTCACCCCACCCCCCCCCCCCCGCAAAAAATAGAAATTGCATGAGCTGACTCAATTTATTATAAAGGACGTATGGTCAATGTCATGAGCGTAAGTTTCTTCCATGGGTTTTCATAATGTATTCAATTTATGCCATACACTGTATATTGGTTGGGTGAAGTTAGTTAGGTGCCAATAAAGTTAAATGGTTAATTTTACACTTTATTGCAGCATTAGTTCTAGTAATTAGATTGCTAACAAATGAAAAATATTTACTAGAAATGGAACATCTTGTTTTTAAGAAATCTAAGCCAGGTTGGCAATGGCACTACTTTTGGTTTGTCTCCTTGGGCTACAAGAGGGTAAAGTTTGCCATCATTCCTACCCTTGATCTGAAGGCAGTGACCCCTCTTGGAAACCCAGTGTGTGGATATTCAGTGAGGACATGCTCAAGCTGGGCTGTGCTGACCCAATGGGCAAATAGCTTGCCAATGCTCTCCCTTTAGGCTGGCACATCCCCATTGTTTGCTTCAAGTCGGTTTTTGGCGGGTTACTGATAGCCATGGAAATGTTCCTCAGGATGAGTCGCCATCTACAGGAAAGGAGGGGCAGAAGGAATAAATTGGAGAATGGGGGTGGGAATGTCAGCGAGCACCTGATGTTCATTCCCAAGTTACACAAGCTGCCTCGTTGGTGAATATAGTTACAAATCTCCTATTACAATGAATGAGAAAATACTTACCTGTGATTGGGTGTCCAGGCCTATGTGACTCCTGCGGACATCCCGACGTGCACGTGCTGCGCGTCGCAGGGAGAGGAGGCCTGTGGATCGGGAGTTCCAGCGGGCGCAGCAGCTTCTGGTAAGTGCGCATTTTATTTCTATTTTTTCTGGATTTACCCGTGGGAAGCCCTCCTCGGAATTTCTGCCCCAGTTGTCCAGTGACTCCCTGCCTTGTATGTACCCTGTAATTTCAAATCAGCAGTTAAAACTGTTCAGATTTAAAATGTAGCAAATTTTGAACACATAAAGGCTGAATTTTAACAGTCAGTGAAAGCTGCTGGGGTTTTGAGTAACATTATTAAATCCTTCGTGAGCTGGCAGTTGGGTTCCGACTCCATACATTCATAGTGCTGAGAGATGATCTTGCAGAAGGTGGAAGCTATTCCTAAGAGTCACTGCAACAGGAAAGACCGTAGTCACACACAAACATGTATTAACAGCAATGGTTTGTGTTGCAAAAGCCTCAGATTCAACCGGTGGGCAGCAGGTTTTGGATTGACTGCTCCTCTGGCTGTCTCTGTATTGTGTCGTCTGGATTATTAAGGTCGTCTGGATTATTAAGGTCAAGAGGTCACCCCACGGTGAGGTTTGATAAGCGACCCTGGATAATGTGCTTCCAATTATGACCTGTCTCTATGGCACTTTGGCAGTGACCAAAAATAATGGAGAGTGTAACAGGTTTCCTCGGCTGAGCAGATAGTTGAACTCAGTCCATCGTGATTAAATGTCCCTTGCACTGCTGGCTAGATGCAAACTAGAAATGGTGTCGGCATTCAGGAATTATGTGTTTTCACTACATTGCTCTTGTGATAAACATTGTAAAACAATCTGAGTTTTCAACAACAAAAAAAATTAGCGAATAACTCCCCTTCTCCCCAACTGCGTGGCTCATGCTGAGGGACAGTTTCCAGGCTTTAGTACCTCAACGAACGCCTATTCTTTATCGTCAGGTGAGACAGTGAGTGCTGGCAGATGATTTGTCAGTTTGAGGAATATATCGCTATTGAACCAAAACCTGCCTACATTCAATATTCTTAAATGGATGCAACCTGGAGCCCTGGGTAACGGTGTAACGATGGGTAATGGTATAACCTGGGTAACGGTGTAACCTAGGTAACCTGCCAGCGGGTACATCGGGGATGTGGGCCAGTGTTGCCTGTGATTTTGGTAACACACATCTGATGTGCAAAGTAGGTGGAAGGGTTCTATTTTGGCAGGGGTCAGTTGGTAATTAGTGCCTTGTATGTTGACAGAGGGAGGGTCCATATGTAGCCAGTTTGTACACTTGTGTATGCAGACATATGCAGCTTGTGTCTGGATAAAGCACTGTTCCTTCCATTTCAAATGTTTTTAAATTAAGGGAGGCAGTAACTCGGGAGAGGATTACTTTCAGTATTAAGTCCTGCAGTATAATTTTTAAAAATCATTTTCTCTCCCATATAGAACCACTATTTCAGATGCACTCTGCAGAGAGAAGCAGCTCCAGATACAATGCCTGAAGGTAGCACTTTGGGCAACCTTGGACAACGCAAGGAAAGAAAGACTTGCATTTATACAGCGCCTTTCACATTTTAAGGATGTTCGAAAGTGCCAATGAAGTACTTTTTGAAGGGTAGTCACTGTTCTAATGTAGGCTAGCGCAGCAGCCAATTTGTGCACAGCAAGCTCCCACAAACAGCAATGCGATAGTGATCAGATAATTTGTGTTAGTGGTGTTGGTTGAGGGATAAATGTTGGCCTCCTTCTGTGCGGTACCATTTCATAGGACACCTACTCTTCGAAATAGTTCCATGGGATCTTTTACGTTTATTCGAGAGGGCAGACGGCGCCTCAGTTTAATGTCTCATCTGAAAGCCGGCACCTCCAACAATGCAACACTCCCTCAGTACTGCACTGGAGTGTCAGCCTAGATTCAGTGGGAGCTGAACCAACAAACATCTGACTCAAAGATGACAGTGCTATCCACTGAGCCACGGCACTGGAGAGTCAGCCTAGATAAATGACCAGATAATCTGTTTGGATGAGGGATAAATATTGTTCAGGACACCAGGAGAACTCCCTTGCTCTTCTTCAAAATATTCTTGTGGGATCTCTTGCATCCACCTGAGAGGAGAGACGGGGCCTCAGTTTAACGTATTATCTGAAAGACGGCATCTCCAACAGTGTAGCACTCCCTCAGTACTGCACTGGAGAGTCAGCCTAGATTATGTGCTCAAGTCTCTGGAGTGGGGTTTCAATCCACAACCTGCTGGCTCAGGTGAGCATGCTACCCACCGAGCCACGGCTGACACCTTTTGAGATGGCACCTGCAGATGCTATCTCCCTCCACATGTTTTTTTGTGGCTTCCTCCCATGGAGAGCCAGCAGTGCTTCTGTTCAAGAAGGGTTTGGCAGTCAGTCTCACTGCAATTGTTAATTTAGTTTTGGAGAATGGATGACATAACAAGTGCATTAAAAGTCAACCGCATATTGTGGGACTGTAATCACATGTATGCCGGACCAGGTAGGGACAACAGGTTCACTAAATTCTTACAGGGCTAGATAGAGTAGATACAGGGAGGATGGTTCCTCTGGCTGGGGAGTCTAGAACCAGGGGTCACAGTTTCAGAATAAGGGGTCGGCCATTTAGGACTGAGATGAGGAGAAACTTCTTCATTCAGAGGGTGGTGAATCTTTGGAATTCTCTACCCCAGAAGGCTGTGGATGCTCAGTTGTTGAGTATATTCAAGACAGAGATCGATAGATTTTTGGATATTAAGGGAATCAAAGAATATGGGGATAGTGCAGGAAAGTGGAATTGAGGTGGAAGATCAGCCATGACCTTATTGAATGGTGGAGCAGGCTCGAAGAGCCGAATGGCCTACTCCTGCTCCTAATCCTTATGTTCTTATGTTCCCTTTCATGAAGGTTATTGTTGAATATGTTGGGTTTTTAAAAACCAATGCGTATAAGGTGGCCAAGGTTAATGGGAAAATAGAAGATTGGGAAAATTTTAAACGACAGCAAAGAATGACGAAGAAAGCAATAAAGAAAGGAAAGATAGATTACGAAGGTAAACTTGCGCAAAACATAAAAACGGATAGTAAAAGCTTTTCCAGATATATAAAACGGAAAAGAGTGACTAAAGTAAATGTTGGTCCCTTAGAAGATGAGAAGGGGGATTTAATAATGGGAAATGTGGAAATGGCTGAGACCTTAAACAATTATTTTGCTTCGGTCTTCACAGTGGAAGACACAAAAACCATGCCAGAAATTGCTGGTCACAGGAATGTGGGAAGGGAGGACCTTGAGACAATCACTATCACTAGGGGGTAGTGCTGGACAGGCTAATGGGACTCAAGGTAGACAAGTCCCCAGGTCCTGATGAAATGCATCCCAGGGTATTAAAAGAGATGGCGGAAGTTATAGCAGATGCATTCGTTATAATCTACCAAAATTCTCTGGACTCTGGGGAGGTACCAGCGGATTGGAAAGCAGCTAATGTAATGCCTCTGTTTAAAAAAGGGGGCAGACAAAAGGCAGGTAACTATAGGCCGGTTAGTTTAACATCTGTAGTGGGGAAAATGCTTGAAGTTATCATTAAGGAAGAAATAGCGGAACATCTAGATAGGAATAGTGCAATCAAGCAGACGCAGCATGGATTCATGAAGGGGAAATCATGTTTAACTAATTTACTGGAATTCTTTGAGGATATAATGAGATGGATGTGGTGTATTTAGATTTCCAAAAGGCATTCGATAAGATGCCGCACAAAAGGTTACTGCAGAAGATAAAGGTACGCGGAATCAGAGGAAATGTATTAGCATAGATAGAGAATTGGCTGGCTAACAGAAAGCAGAGAGACTGGATAAATGGGTCCTTTTCGGGTTGGAAATCGGTGGTTAGTGGAGTGCCACAGGGATCGGTGCTGGGACCACAACTGTTTACAATATACATAGATGACCTGGAAGAGGGGACAGAGTGTAGTGTAACAAAATTTGCAGATGACACAAAGATTAGTGGGAAAGCGGGTTGTGTAGAGGACACAGAGAGGCTGCAAAGAGATTTAAATAGGTTAAGCGAATGGGCTAAGGTTTGGCAGATGGAATACAATGTTGGAAATTGTGAGGTCATCCACCTTGGGAAAAAAAACAGTGAAAGGGAATATTATTTGAATGGGGAGAAATTACAACATGCTGCGGTGCAGAGGGACCTGGGGGGTCCTTGTGCATGAATCCCAAAAAGTTAGTTTTCAGGTGCAGCAGGTAATCAGGAAGGCGAATGGAATGTTGGCCTTCATTGCGAGAGGGATGGAGTACAAAAGCAGGGAGGTAGGTCCTTCTGCAACTGTATAGGGTGTTGGTGAGGCCGCACCTGGAATACTGCGTGCAGTTTTGGTCACCTTACTTAAGGAAGGATATACTAGCTTTGGAGGGGGTACAGAGACGATTCACTCGGCTGATTCCGGAGATGAGGGGTTTACCTTATGATGATAGATTGAGTAGACTGGATCTTTACTCATTGGAGTTCAGAAGGATGAGGGGAGATCTTATAGAAACATTTAAAATAATGAAAGGGATAGACAAGATAGAGGCAGAGAGGTTGTTTCCACTGGTCGGGGAGACTAGAACTAGGGGGCACAGCATCAAAATACGGGGGAGCCAATTTAAAACCGAGTTGAGAAGGAATTTCTTCTCCCAGAGGGTTGTGAATCTGTGGAATTTTCTGCCCAAGGAAGCAGTTGAGGCTAGCTCATTGAATGTATTCAAGTCACAGATAGATAGATTTTTAACCAATAAGGGAATTAAGGGTTATGGGGAGCGGGCAGGTAAGTGGAGCTGAGTCCGCGGCCAGATCAGACATGATCTTGTTGAATGGCGGAGCAGGCTCGATGGGCTAGATGGCCTACTCCTGTTCCTAATTCTTATGTTCTTAGTTTATGACAATCTGGCAGTTTTTATGGTAATTTTTTCCGGTGTCAGCCCACAAATTAACAGATTTATTGAATTTGATTTTACAACTTGCCATAGTGGAACAGGGTAGATAAAGGGGAACCAGTGGATGTGGTGCATTTGGACTTTCAGAAGACATTTGACAAGGTGCCACATAAAAGTTCACTGCACAAGATAAAAGTTCACGGGGTTGGGAGTAATATATTAGCATTAGCAGAGGATTGACTAACTAACAGAAAACAGAGAATCGTGATAAATGGTTCATTCTCTTGTTGGCAACCAGCAACTAGTAGGGTGCCGTAGGGATCAGTGCTGGGACCCCAACTATTTACAATCTATATTAACGACTTGGAAGAAGGGACTGAGTATAATGTAGACAAGTTTACTGACAATACAAAGATGGATAAAAGCAATGTGTGAGGAAGACACAAAAAATCTGAAAAAGGACATCAACAGGCTAAGTGAGTGGGCAAAATTTGGCAGGTGGAGTATAATGTTGGAAAGTGTGAGATCATGCACTTTTGGCACAAAAAAAAATCAAAGAGCAAGATATTATTTAAATGGAGAAAAATTGCAAAGTGCTGCAGTGCAGCGGGATCTGGGGGTACTTGTGCACGAAACACAAAAGGTTAGTATGCAGGTACAGCAAGTGATCAGGAAGGCCAATGACATCTTGGCCTTTATTGCAAAGGGGATGGAGTATAAAAGCAGGGAAGTCTTGCTGCAGACATGGTATTGGTGAGACCACATCTAGAATATTGCGTGCCATTTTGGTTTCCATATTTACGAAAGGATATATTTGCTTTGGAGGCAGTCAGAGAAGGTTCACTAGATTGATTCCGGAGATGTGAGCCTCAACCACAGAAAGTTATTGAGGCCAGTTCGTTAGATATATTCAAAAGGGAGTTGGATGTGGTCCTTGCGGCTAAAGGGATCAAGGGGTATGGAGAGAAAGCAGGAATGGGGTACTGAAGTGCATGATAAGCCATGATCATATTGAATGGTGGTGCAGGCTCGAAGGGCCGAATGGCCTACTCCTGCACCTATTTTCTATGTTTCTATGAGGGGGTTGACTTATGAGAAAAGGTTGAATAGGTTGGGCCTCTACTCATTGGAATTCAGAAGAATGAGAGGTGATCTTATCGAAACGTATAAGATTATGAGGGAGCTTGACAAGGTGGATGCAGAGAGGATGTTTCCACTGATGGGAGAGACTAGAACTAGAGGGCATGATCTTAGAATAAGGGGCCGTCCATTTAAAACTGAGATAAGGAGAAATTTCTTCTCTGAGTTGTAAATCTGTGTAATTCGTTGCCTCAGAGAGCTGTGGATACTGGGACATTGAATAAATTTAAGCCAGAAATAGACAGTTTCTTAAACGATAAGGGAATAAAGGGTTATGGTAAGTGGGCAGGGAGGTGGAGCTGAGTCCATGATCAGATCAGCCATGATCTTATCGAATGGCGGAGCAGGCTCGAGGGGCCATATAGCCTACTCCTGTTCCTATTTGTTATGTTCTTATGAACTCGTGACCCCTGGGTTGCTAATCTAGTACTATAGCCACTACGCTACCGCATCTGAAATTGTGAACACTTATTTTCTTCCTATTTGCAATGCCCACGTCCCTTCTTCGATTGCCTGTCTTCCACTGACTGATCTGGCACATTCTCTCAAACGTGGGTAACATGAGACATGTGACATCTAGTGCAGCTACCTGACAGCAAACGCACTTTCCAACTTACCTGCTGCTCCCCAGACTTCAGCCAGACTGCCTTTTTTTTTAAATAGACTGCACTCTAATTTCCAAGCGCTCCCAGCACAGTGGACCTGTTTTTACACGAGATTTGTGCTACAGAACCACCAATGGACCCATGGGATTGGAAGATTGATTGCTGTAGAGCATCGGCGGGTGGAACTCCAGACACATTGGCGCAAAGTTGGTGCAACTCATCCGGTGGACCTTCAGGGCCATTATTTATTTTTTTTAATGGGTTTCCTCCTGTGGTTTTTTGCATCCATTGGGGTGGGATCGAGACTGTCCAGACTTCCTTCAGGGGAGAATTTACAAATACAGATGTCAATCTACCATTACCTTGGCAGAGAGATGAAATGTTTGTTGCAGAATTTCCAGCCGCTTGACTAGCTGTTAATTTTCTGACATGTATTTGCAATGCGAAGAAACAGATCGATGAGTTGTGCCAGCTCAGGGGAATGCAGAGAGAGGGCAGCACTCTCATTGCGCTGTCTGCAGTGTTTTATTGTGTTATTGTCAATGCTGCTTGTGTGAACTTGGGTTATCGATCTGCTTGTTCAAATCGGGCTTTGTTCTGATTTGAGGATAATGTTGGGTCCTCCTTTAGAAGTTATTGCTGTTTTTCTCTGTGCATACATTCCATTTCCAATTTCAGTACATTCTTCACAATAGTTTTCTTTTTGGAATTGCCAATATAATTTCAATGGGCTTTTTAGCTGAAGATATGCATCAAAGTTTTGAGCAAGATATCTATTAAAAGTATTACAATGGCCCCTATTTTTCACTTGCTGGATTTTTGGTGCCCGCGCATGTTAACGTACGTTTCTTTTGTGTACGTTTGCGGCAGAAAAAAAAATCGGGACTTACGCCAAAGAAATATTTGAATTTGGCACAGCGCTCCCTGAAGTTAGTCTGGGGAGCGGAGGAATGGGCCTTTTGGCCCGGAAATCTTCTTCCCTTGCTCCAATAAGAGTTCGCTGTGGGGAAAAAAAAAGGCCTTTTATCGTGTATTCAATTGCCTCGCTCCTGTCCTCTTGTGCGCCGCGCTGATTCCTGAACTTAACGTTTGTTTTTTTATTGAGGGGCTTTTGGTAGTATGCGCTGCACTGAAAAATATCGTGGATGGCCAAAATCGATTAAGTCCAGGAAAACGGTGCCTGATCATGTTTTGACTCGGGTCGGCACCAATTTTTTTTAAACTGGCGCACATTGTTGGCGCCGGCGTCCAAACATTGGCGAAAGTTGGAAAGTGAGTATTTCACACCAAAAAACGGCACACAATCGTGGCGAAAATAGGGGCCCATATCTAGTGGAAATTCAGAGAAGATAGCGCATTACATGCTGGATGTTATTGTATGAGATTCACTTTTTTTTTTTTTCCCCCACTTATGCAACTGAACCATACAGACCAGGGAGGCCCAAGTTTTAGCTTAACTGGCCTGGGATAGGGCAAGGGGAATCATCCTTGTATTTATCCAGGAGAAACTGTTCATGTGCGGAGGTTGGTTGAGGCTTGACAGCAATGCCTCCCATGACGCAATAGTCTGCTGATATTCTCGATCTGGACACACACAAAGAATGGACGCTTGGGTGAGGAATGGGAGTGTTCTGGATGGGATAGAACCACATCCCAGGAGGAGCATGCTTCCAAGAAGGTTGGGGATGTGGGAGGGGATAAAAAAAAAAGTAGGATGATTTCTTCTGCAATTTATAGCAATAATGTGCCAAACATCCATAGTACCCCTGAAATTATAGCAGATTGCTCAGTTCTCGGCTATGAGTTTACCACAGAAATCTGCAAGAAATTTTTTTTAAAAAGTAATTTTTCAAGCAACGTAATAAAATAAATAATTTTTCTCTGCTTGTGTGAGCCCCTTGTCATTGATGTTACAATAGGAGATGGTCAATGCACAGAACAAGGTTAAAAAAGCTCTTGCCATCTGTGGCCATGAAAAGCCAAAGCTTTCTTCCCACACAAATCCAACAAGCGAACAACAAACTTCGGGCTAGATTTTTGGTTGTCGGAGAAAATGGTAGCTTTATTCCAAAATTACCGGTTTCGCTGCGCTACCGTTTTTAGGCCTAAATTTCGGCCTTTACACATCGGTAAAGTCGGCATAGCACAAGGATTCATGGCGCAGACCGTGAGTTTCGGCAACTTTAGTCCGGGGCCGGTAACGCTGCGAGAGAGGTCTTGGAAGGGGGGAAAAAAAAATTGCAAAAAACATTCAAAAAACATTCACAAAACCCTTACCTACTAAATCGCGGAAAAATAATTTAAAAATAAAAATTTGAACTTGCCTTTTTTGCAGATCTTCATGCTTACCGCTGCTGGCAGAGTTGCACCGATAAGTTTGACCCTGTCGGTATTCTGGGCGTGGCAGAGAGAGCTGAACGTACGACTGTAACACAATCCGCGGCGTTGCACGTCGTTTCACGGTGGCGCATCTCTCCCCGGCGCTACGTGGCAGCGCCGCCGCAAAAAGGTGCCCGACCGGGTTCTCGCTGCGGAGGGTCAAATCGCAGCGAAAATCTGGTCGCAAAGTCGCCAAAAATCTGCCTTAAGCAAAAGCATGCAGAAAGGATTTAGAAATTGAAACAAACAAGAGAAATTGCAAGGCGGTTATGTAATCATGGGTTCAGGTTATGTCATATGATTTCCTCAATTCGATTAGTATCATGTATCTTGTTGCCTGTGATCTATTCGTCAATATACTGTTGATGAGATAACATGATGGTTGAAGGAAGGTTATATTAGCTTCATATTAAATATGTAGCAATGATAACGGCTGTCAAACTTTCCAGTTACTGATAGCTCGTTCTTCCAGGAAAACTCTCTCTCGCCTCTCTGTATGCTTTGTGCATGTTTGTTCTATTTGGGGCCTTTGCTCAGAACAGCGATGCTGGTTTTCCCATCACTCAGCACTGCCTCAAGTGCCCGTGTTCCTTTCAAACCATTCTCATTTGCTGGTGTGTGTAGCTTTCATTCTGTCTGTCTCATTACTCATTACTTATTCATTCTCACTGTCTCTTGCATCATTTTTCCCTCCACCACATTCCTCAAACAGAGACGAAGAAATCGAAGAGGAAGAAGCTGAGGAAGAGCAGCCAGTTACTGAATCTAATACTGAGGATGAGGGGGAAGAAGACCCTCTTTGTCAGGTTCAGGAAAGGTATTAGGAATAAATGTGATGTTCCATATCAGATTTAACACTTGGAATGTGGTGTGTTTAATATCCAATAATTATAACCACCTGGTGTGTAGATGGGTTCCCTTCACAACTATTTACATCAAATGCCTTTTGGATAACATTTCCAACCACAATAGACTTCTGTAATAACAAAGTATTTAGATCTTGTGAGGCCTTCTCATTCTGAAGGAGCACTGACCTCTGGTATGAAGTAATCTAATATTGACAATCTGTTTCAAACTACAAATAAAACGAGGTTAGTTCTGAAGTAATGCAGATCATAATTTATAAATGCATGATACACTTGCATCTTCAAAAGATTGTTTTAATGTTTTGAATTAAAGTTAATTCAATTTTCGAATATTCTTTTATTTTGGTCCTACTCCAATCTTCCCGTCCTCCCTGCCTCTTCATCCCTTTCTCCTACCAGTGGGCTGAAGCCAGATGCAGCGACTGAAGATGCAGAAAATAGTTCCCAGAGTTCAAAATATGTAGCAAGCTTTATCCCTGTGCCTGAAGAGAGAGGATCTTCCAGCCAGTTCCAGGCTCCTGAAACAACCGACCCATCGGCCAGCTCTCCTACTCAGTCACCCAGTTCTCTCAGTGATTACCAGCATTCTTTGCAACTGTCATCATTCCCATCATCATCATCATCTATTGTCATCCATCAGTCACCAGCTGTTTCACAAAACAATTCTCAAGATTCATCAGCAAACGTTACCCCAGCTTTGTCTCCCACTGTTGAGAAGTTGCCATATCTTCCTCATACGCCTTTCCATCTATTCTCTTACGATCTGAGTGAAACTCCTACAAGGGCCAAAGAAAAAGAAGCCGAAATGAGGGAAAACAGGTAGATTAGTATTCCTGTGTGAATCTTCTGGTTTGTTATTAATATTTTGTTTTCCAGGAGTGCTGTTTTGAATTGTGCTGGTTTTCAGTCAATTCCGTCGGCTGTTATAGGTTTGTAAACACTGTGTCTTCTGACACAAATTGCTTAGATTTATGTTTGTCACATGTTTCAAAAATGTTAGTGTTTTTTCTCCCTTTAATTCGTGACTGCTCACTACGTGTGCAGACCTTTCCCATGCCTTCAAAAGATAGGGGCATTCTCTGGGATGGGTGGAAGGGCGTTCTCTGGGATGGGTGGAATGGGGTGCTGATCAAAGGGCTCTGATGAAGGACCGTGTGCATTGGAGTGTCAAATGTTTCGGTTTTGACAGACTTTGATCCCCTTAAGGGTCCAGTCTCACCAATTCCTGCAGACCAGGAAGTAGCATCATTTCCTTCTGATACTTCAAGGCTTGTGCTCTCACCAACAAGTAGGGTTTAAAAAGGAAAATTAAATGGCACTAGTAAAGAACTAAAATATTACCAGGAAATCCCAAAGTAATGTATGTTAGTTCACTATTTATTTTGTGCATGTGCCAAAAGTCACTTGCTACTCCTGTAAAATTGCTTTGGCTATTTTTGTCATCCATTGATTCTTTTATGTTGAATTAATGCAGGCAACGAGTTAAAGAAGCAAAACAGTCAACAAGTGCTAATGACAGCAGATGAATCACAAGTTGTAGCATTGTTCCTCTGCATGGAGATAACTTATTTCATGCAAGTGAACAATTGCTTGTACGAATGTTATTTAATAAGAGATTGTCAATTCTGAAGCAATTCTGTTGTGGTATTGTGCCTCCGATTGTGTTGAACTAAGATTATCCCAATTTATGACCTTCAGTGCACGTCCGTGTGTATTTTCCCCATGGCTTTGTCTCCCGTTATGTTTTTGGATCTCTTTCCAGCTTGTTCCATATGATTTTTTTGTGCCTCGTCATTGTCAGAGGTGAGTTCCAACTCTCTATGCCTTTGAGAGTGCCTTCACTGTTTTCGTTATCCAGGTAAAGAATTCAGTAGTATGCAACAAAAACAAACTACTGGAATAAATCCGATGTGTCCACAAATCTATCTCGAGCCCTTGATGAGCGATGCAGCAACACATCAGACTGCAATCTAGTTTTAAATTGTTACGCAAATTTGTGAAAAAAACAATGAATAGGTGAATATATAATACTATAGCATACATAAATAAAAACAGAAACTGCTGGAAAAACTCAGCAGGTCAGGCAGAGCTAGGAAACAGAGTTAACTCTGATGAAAGATCATTGACTTGAAACTATGGCCATGATATTTAGGGGGAAATGGGGAAGATTATGTAGCGGTCAGGAAATCTGGAATTGCAGGTTTCCCGGAGGTCCTGTCGAATTTAACGGCAAGACTTAATTAAAAAATGTTGATTCCATACTCGTATATACAACCTAGGCCTTAATGTATATACAGCCTGGGCCTTAATGTATATACAGCCTAGGCCTTAATGTACTCGTATATACAGCCTGGGCCTTAATGTATATACAGCCTGGGCCTTAATGTATCAAATAGAAACTCAAGTTAGACATTTTGAAGGAAACCAGCTCAGCCAGATAGAGTTAAAATTGCAAATGACATTTCACGGGGTCAAACTGGGTCCAATATTGGCTTGAAATGCCTGTGAAAATGCAGTTTATCTTTACCAATATAGATACTACAAAAATTTAAAACCATCTCCACATCATGTGAAGCAAGTTGATAAACCACAATGCTACTGAACCATCTTTAAAGTAATGGTGCCAATCTTTGTACAATCTGCATAACCCAAGACTGTTACACATCGCATCAGTGCAGAACATTCATTAAGCGTTTACACAAAAAGCTTCTCATAGCCAGTGTAAATGGTTTATGTGCCAGCCAATAAAGTGAGCAACCTCAGCAATAATATTATCAATACAAATGAGAACCAGCCCTGGAGCATTCCAAAGAATTTATTTGTGATGACTGATAACATTTTGATTCAGACAGTATTAAATTATAAATGGGTTAAACTCTGAACCCTTCTCACTATCGTGCTCAGTGTAAACTTGACACGCTGAACTTAAAAACACGACATCGTTGTTATATTGAAAACCTATCTAGGTTATTGTCTCTTTTATATTAGTGGTAACGTGGAAAGTAAATCACTTGAATATTCAATTTCTTAGTCTTGATATTTGACTGACCAGCTAATCAAAAAGCTTTACATCCCAACATGTCTATGACTGACATGTGGCTTGCAGTGTATACACTTTATTTGCTTTTCTTTGATATACGTTCTGTATTGATACATTTGAAGATGGAAGGGTTTATAAGACTGGCTTCACAATGAGTCTTGAAAGTAAGATGTGCTAAAGCAAAACGCAACCGTAGAGAATAAAGGGTTGGCCATTTAGGTCTGAGATGAGGAGAAATTTCTTCACTCACTGTTTGGAATTCTCTACCCCAGAGGGCTGTGGTGGATCAGTCGTTGAGTATATTCAACACTGAGATTGATAGATTTTTGGACACAAAGGCAATCAATGGATATAGGGACAGGGATGGAAAATTAAGTTGATGTAAAAGTTCAGCCATGATCTTATTGAATGGCGGAGCAGGCCCGAGGGGCCCAATGGCCTACTCCTGCTCCTATTTCTTATGTTCTTATGTTCTCTCTGATCAGCTGAACATTTTTGATTTGTTCAGTCACTCTATCCTTAGTTAAAGACTCAAGTAATTTCCTGACAGCAGATTTTAGGCTAACTGGTCTATAATTCCCTGACTTCTCTCGCCATTCTTAAATAATAGAATGACATGCATAATTTTCCAATCTAAAGGGACGGTTTCTGAATCGAGAGAACTTTGGAAGATTATAGTTAGGGCATCTGCAATGTGCTCACCTACTTCCTTTAAAACCCTGGGATGGAAACTATCTAATCCTGGGTATTTGTCACTCTTTAGTGCCATTATTTTCTTCAATGCGGTTATTTGACTTATGTTAATTTTATTGAGTCCCTGTCCCTAACTCAATATTAGTTTCCTTGGTATTTCCGGCATGCTATCCTCTTTCTCTACTGTAAATACTGGCACAAAGTGATTATTCAACATGTCTGCCATTTCCTTATTATCATTGACAATATCATCGATATCAGTTTTTAAGGGGCCAACATTGCTCCTGACTACCTTTTTCCTAATATAATTGTAAAATCAATTTGTGTTGATTTTGATATCTCTTGCAAGTTTCTTTTCATATTCCCTTTTTTGTATCTCTTACTATCTATTTTGTGATCCTTTGCTGTTCTTTCATACCTTTATTCTTGAATACCTACATCAAAACTTCATATTGAGATCAAGCTTATTATATTTCTAAGGAGGTCCAAAGCAATGGGAAGCAAATTACTTCACAACTATCCTGTCACACTCCCCAGTTTTAACTTTGTTCTTTTGTTGAAATTTCTCTTGTCTTTATTCACTTCTAGCTTCTCTGTGTTTCTGTTTTCAGTCAGTCGGAATCTTCCTACATGAACAAATATACTGACTCCTTTGAACCTTATACATCCAGGTCTTCTAATAGGTGGGTCATCAAAGTATCTCTTTCTTTCATTGATAGTTGAAGCATGCTCCTATCCATTGGAAGCTAAAAAGTCTGCAGTGTATCTCTAAATTTATAGATTCGCATTTATGAGTTGAGCTCCTAGGCTTATATTTGTGGATGTGATTGTCCATTATCACACTGTATTTTTTCGATTTAAAATGAAATTGTACTTAGTAATGTATATTGGAAGACTGTAGGCCATTAATGGGAACAACTTTGAATGGGCGGTCTTTTGGTGTGAGCACTAAGGTACAAATACTAAGGGCTAGACTTTCCACTATGGGCGCTATTTCCGGCCTTAGTGCTTTTTAAAAATTTTTCAGGATCGCTAGAATATCGCCCATTTTAAAAACCGCTAGTTTCCCCTTTTTAATTTGGTTGATAGCCTCAGTGATGTGAAATGGGCCTTAGCAATGTATTTAGTCGTTCAAAGCTGGCGTCCACAACAACAGCTGTTCTGCGCATGCGTGTTTTTTTTCAGGCAAAGAACTTTTCCCACGGGGGTCGAAAGAGAGAACAGGGGACCTGGTCCCCATCAATAATGTTATAGAACCTTTCTTTTGTTCTAGCCCCTGTTGCTTTATAAAATAAAATCTATCAGCCAACTGAGGTGAACTCCATTTCCTTCCTCATGGGATGACATACCCTAGTTCTGCTTCTACTTGTACTGTGGACCAGAGAGAGAAACGTTACAGCAATGTACTTGTATGTAACTTTTCTCATTTTATTCACCTATCTCTATTCTGCAGCTTGTGATTAGTGATCAATATTGGTTGAGAAATTACAGGCCCTATCACTATAAATCGCTATAAATGCCCTTAATTTGTCCTCAACAAATACAAATGTGATTAGCTGATTGGCAAGAGTCAAAAAGGCTCTTAAAATCACTCACAAATTGATTCTCCTGACAGCCTTTTACTATAGATCCTCCCCGTAGTGCCGAGTTATTGCAGCTTTTCTTCAGCGTGTTTTTGGGCCAGCGATCATTTGGGCGAAATGCCGAAAGTAGCACTCTGCAATAATCTGGGCCATAATCGGGTGCAAGTTTCCATTTATAAGCACTAATCTCAGCCTTGCACGAGGATGACGTCATGGTTTAAAAAAAAAATAGGCCGGAAGGTGCAGCTTATTCATGTGTGCCGAAAGTTGGGCCGGCGAATAATGGGCTATAATCGGGCACTAGTTTCCACTTTTCAGCAAATATGAGCGATAGCCTGAATCTCAGCGCTTATATGGGCGATGATGTGCCGAAAGTCCAGCCCTATGTTTTTTCCAGTGTTGTGTTAAAGCAAGCATTAGACCATTTATGTTACCAGCTTAATGCCCACCTTACAATAATACAAGCAGGAATTTCATGTACCCTAAGAGTTTCCATCAAAAGACACCCACGAGAAAATGTCCCCGAGTGTGTGTGAGAGAGAAGTTAACAAATAGTTCACCAAGATTTCTTGACAATAAGATGTAGGGTTGAGCATCAGTCATGTTCTGAAGCTGGTGTCGGTTGTTTGCATGCTGCGTTTTTATAACTGCTTTTTCAGCAGGTTGGTCTTGCCAGTTTCATTTTGTCAAGTTAGAGCAGACTTGTCCAAGTTGAACTTGATATATTTTTACTGTGATAACATTGAACTGTATTTGCATCATGCAACATAATGTAAATGCTTATTGGTACTGTTGTAAATGATGGTGATAAAAGAGCCCTTTATATTTTGTTGGGATGTAGCAGTAGGAGTTGGAGCTTTGTGTGCTTGGGAGGGAACAAAGATCCATTGTCATAGCTACAAACAAGAGTTGATGAGTTAACATTTGCGCATCTGTATGAATAATTGAGTCTGTACATGTAGACAGAACATAGCCCCTCAAGTCTGACCCGCCATTCAATTAGATAATGGCTGAACTGCAACTTAACTCCAGCTACCCGCCCTGATTCCATTACGCTTGATACCCTTGCCTAACAAAAATCTATTCATTAGAAATTTTCAATTAACCTAACCTCAGCAGCTTTTTAGGGGAGAAAGTACCAGATTTCCACTACCCTTTATGTGAAGCAGTGCTTTCTGACAGCATCGCTGAACGGCCTAGCTCCAATTTTAAGGTTATGCCCCTTGTTCTGGTCTCCCCCCAGAGAGGAAATAGTTTCTATCTATCTACCCCTTCAACTCCTTTGATAATCGTAAACAGTTCAATTTGATCTCCCCCTAATCTTCTCTCTTCAAGGGAATACAAGCCTAATCTATACAACCTTAATTTGACCCTTTTAGCCCTTTATCATTCTGGTGAATCTGCATTGCATCCCCCTCCACGGCCAGCATAATCTACTTAAGTGGTATTAAATCCATGGTCAGTATTACGGAGGGGTTATGCACCCTTTCTCTTCTAACTACCACCTCCACACCCACCATCCCATCAGACACATGAAAGCTACCTTCAAGAATTATATTCTTGCCTCCATTTCCCAAAATAATGAATCCAAATTATAGATTACATTCAGTGGAAAGAGAATGTTTTTGTTTAGTAAAACTAAATGAGTAGTTGGTATGTGAGTAATTCTGCTTTTGTGAAATTACCATGTCTATGGGTGTAGGAAAGGAAATTGTGAACATACTTTCGTAAGGGTGTCCATTTACTGCAGTTCTTACCCAGAGAACTGCAGAGAGCAGTGATGGAGTCTTGAAGCACAGAGTCTGATGGCGGCCTAAAATGATCTGAATTTGAATGATGCAAGAGAGTTAACAGGATGAGCAATTCTATCCACTGGGCAGTGACAGCCTTTCAATGACTTTAGGCACTTTACGTTGCAGGCTGGTTTCAGGAAAGCTGTGCTGTGCTGGCTTCCTGCTCGCTACCATTTACATTTCCACCCAGTGCCATTTCCATCAGGTGTTGAGCAGAAGCAGAGCCAGCACCATCATAGGCAGTCCCTCGAGTCGAGGATGACTTGCTTCCACGCCAAAAAGTTCACTGGTGTTTCAATGAGGGACCTAATAATCCAGATCCCGAACTAAATCTTGAAGGGTGGAAGATGCCTGTGCATGGATTTTTTTAACGTGTGGTGGCCGTTGCACACCAGCCACCACATGGGCTTGACAGAGCTAGGTCTTGGTCCAGTGGCAAGGGTTATCCAAGATGACTGGAGACCTGCTCTGCTGCACGGACCTAGTGCGCACACATGTCGCAGTGTGGGCTGACCCGTGTTGCCCCTGGGCCCTCGGCTCTTCTGGGCCCCGAACTCACGCCTCTCCTGGGCCCTGATCACGTCCCTCTACAATCTCTCGCTGCTCCTTCGCCCCGACCTCACCGCTCCTGCTGTACCTGCCCACGCTCCAATCAGCGACCTGGATCTTGGTGACGTCCAATCCAGTTGCCCTTTTCACTGCCGTTGCTCTCCTGCTCTAGCACGTGCTGCTCCCCGGGTGGTATGACGCCACGCTGCTCCTTCCACTCCCCGGCCTACTCCGATGGTGCCCCCAGGCCGGGGGACCGCGCAGACTGCTGGGCCACGCCACCACTCTGCTCCTTCCGCTCCCCGGCCTGCTCCGATGGTGGTTTCTGCCACTGCTGCTGCATCAAACTAAGTTCAGGGGAAGTTCGGCAGTTATATTCCTAATGCAACCAACAGCAAGAGGACCATGATTTGGATGGCTGGCTGCAGCTTTTAAATTAAAAAAAAAAATGCTTAGTTGTCCCATTGCATTTTATCGCCCTTCAGGGCATTCCTCCCTAAAGGGATCTCCCCAAGTTCATTGTGCAGAAATCTGTTTGGCTACCTCAATGGTCTTGGTCAGTACAATGTTTTGGATTTCCTTCATGATTATCTTGAGTGCCTGCAGAGTGCGTGTGAGCAGGGTGCATGTGTGTGCGTGCTCACATGTGCCTGTGTGTGGAGGATAGTGGTTACATTACTGCACTTGTAATTCGGAGGTCTAGACTAATGTTCCAGAGACCCGAGTTCAAATCCCACCAGGGTAGCTGGAGAATTTAAATTCAATTAAATCTGTCGGGCTCCGCCCCCCGATGCCTCCCGCCCGAACCGGAATGCCGGACCGGAAGTGCGGCCCCGCTCTCATTCCATGCGGCCGAGAGTGGCGGCGGAGGGCTGAGAGAGTCGGCGGGAGGACGAGAGCAGCTGAGAGGGCCCGCGGGGGGCAGAGAAGTGGAGGGGGGGCCGAGAGGGGGGCTTGGAAGAGGTCATACACATGTGCTGGTGTAGGGAGGGATGCACTTGTGTTGGTGTAAGGCACTTTGGCTGGGGAACAAACTAGTACCATGAAACTATTGGATTGTCGTAAAATCCCATCTGATTCACTAATGTCCTTTAGGGAAGGAAATCTGCCGTCCTTACCCGGTCTGGCCTGTATGTGACTCCAGATCCACAATAATATGGTTGACTCTTAACTACTCTTTGAAATGGCCTACCAAGCCACTGAGTTGTATAAGGCAGCTCACCACCACATTCTCGAAGACAATTAGGGATGGGCAATAAATGCTGGCCTTGCCAGCGGTGCCCATATACCATGAATGAATAATTAAAAGGAGGGGATATCAGTAACCTATAGCTAGTACGTGCATGCACTGAACTCTGGAATTATATTCTAGTAAGAGTTGGTGCTTTCAGAAGATGGAAGAAAATTGACAAAAAAGAGCACCACAGAAAATTCCTCACTTGTGCATTAACCAGTGTGCTGTCAGAAGAAATTAGGCTGTTGACTTTTTAATTCTGAATTGAGCCTCGTGATGAGACTCCCTTAGCTGGGTAGAGTATAATTCGTAAGGAACCATTGAATAATGAAGTTATCCCATTTGTGGGCAGCAAATAACTTACAAAAGCCATAATCGATCCCTGGTGAATGCTGAATAAGAATGAAATGAAAGACTATTCTTGTTACTGGAAATCTGAGTAAAATTTATAGTGTTTAAATGAATTACTTTTTTTCTTAAATATTTTTTAGTAATACAAGTGAAATATATGTGTGTGTATATATATAATGTTACCAAAACTTTTACGACATCAGGTCTGGAGTTGAAGAAACTAGCTCACAGCCCCACACTGAGTGTAGTATGTATATATGACACTGCTGAATAACTCAAAACTCATTCAGCAATTTTAACCCCATACAGCCAGGAGAAGATGCATCAGAAATCCATTATAAAGCAAGCTGGAAAAATGGTGTCTTTTTTTTTACACACAATAGTAAAAAGTAACTATGGATTGCAAATTTGTAGTTATTTCTGCTGACGCACAAATAGCAGCTAAAGGCTCTTAAAGTCTGGAATCTATGGAATAAAACTAGATTTCATTTTTCTACAACATGTAAAACATCAAGTTTAAAATGAGTAATTTTCATATTTTACTTGTAATAAATCCTAACTTTTCAGCAGATATTCCTGCTCTCTGATTTTCATTTTGGGGAATGACCTTTCAACTCTGACACTTAACACTGACAAATTCAACAACAACAACAACAACTTGCATTTATTTAGTGCCTTTAACATAGTAAAATGTCCCATGGAGCTTCACAGGAGTATTATCAAATTTGACACCGAGGCAACATAAGGAGATATTAGGACAGGAAAGAGGCATTTTTTAAGGAGCATCTTCAAGGAAGAGAGAGAGGTAGAGAGTCAGAGAGGTTTAGGGAGGCAATTCCTGAGCTTTTAGGGCCTAGGCATCGGAGGACACGACCGCTAATGTTGGGCGATGAAAATCAGGGATGTGCAAGAGACCCGATTTGGAGACACACCGAGAACTCAGAGGGTTGTAGGGCTGAAGGAGGTTACAGAGAAAACAAAGTCCAGGAAACAGACTCCTAAATCAGGCTAACGTTCCAGCCAGAATTGGTGAGTTTGAAGATCTCTGTTTTCCGGGATGGACTCAGAAAGTTACCACTGGAACTTTGTACATATCACGTATCAGAGGCACTAAAGCAATGAAAAATAAAGTTGTATTTTTTAATGTTTGAAGGAAAGTAATGTGCAAAGTTAAAGCACATGGGATTGGGGGTAGTGTGCTGACGTGGATTGAGAACTGGTTGTCAGACAGGAAGCAAAGAGTAGGAGTAAACGGGTACTTTTCAGAATGGCAGGCAGTGACTAGTGGAGTGCCGCAAGGTTCTGTGCTGGGGCCCCAGCTGTTTACATTGTACATTAATGATTTAGACGAGGGGATTAAATGCAGTATCTCCAAATTTGCGGATGATACTAAGTTGGGTGGCAGTGTGAGCTGCGAGGAGGATGCTATTAGGCTGCAGAGTGACTTGGATAGGTTAGGTGAGTGGGCAAATGCATGGCAGATGAAGTATAATGTGGATAAATGTGAGGTTATCCACTTTGGTGGTAAAAACAGAGAGACAGACTATTATCTGAATGGTGACAGATTAGGAAAAGGGAAGGTGCAACGAGACCTGGGTGTCATGGTACATCAGTCATTGAAGGTTGGCATGCAGGTACAGCAGGCGGTTAAGAAAGCAAATGGCATGTTGGCCTTCATAGCGAGGGGATTTGAATACAGGGGCAGGGAGGTGTTGCTACAGTTGTACAGGGCCTTGGTGAGGCCACACCTGGAGTATTGTGTACAGTTTTGGTCTCCTAACTTGAGGAAGGACATTCTTGCTATTGAGGGAGTGCAGCGAAGGTTCACCAGACTGATTCCCGGGATGGCGGGACTGACCTATCAAGAAAGATTGGATCAACTGGGCTTGTATTCACTGGAGTTCAGAAGAATGAGAGGGGACCTCATAGAAACGTTTAAAATTCTGACGGGTTTAGACAGGTTAGATGCAGAAAGAATGTTCCCAATGTTGGGGAAGTCCAGAACCAGGGGTCACAGTCTGAGGATAAGGGGTAAGCCATTTAGGACCGAGATGAGGAGAAACTTCTTCACCCAGAGAGTGGTGAACCTGTGGAATTCTCTACCACAGAAAGTAGTTGAGGCCAATTCACTAAATATATTCAAAAGGGAGTTAGATGAAGTCCTTACTACTCGGGGGATCAAGGGTTATGGCGAGAAAGCAGGAAGGGGGTACTGAAGTTTCATGTTCAGCCATGAACTCATTGAATGGTGGTGCAGGCTAGAAGGGCTGAATGGCCTGCTCCTGCACCTATTTTCTATGTTTCTATGTTTCTAAATCTTTAAACCTTGCTGCTTGGGTCATTGTTTTGTACTGATTATTGGAGTGATACTTCTTCCACTTTAAAACATTTTGATAATAGCAGATGTTGTGGCAATGATGAGGGAATAAGGGGTTATGGGAAGCGGGCAGTGAAATGGACCTGAGTCCATGATCGGATCAGCCTTGATCGTATTAAATGGCGGAGCAGGCTCGAGGGGCCGTATGGCCTACTCCTGCTCCTATTTCTTATGTTCTTATGGTCATTTGTTATGCAGGGTGCCCAGAGCCAGCTTTGAAATTGTATTGCCTGTCATGTGGAGAGACTAGGGAAGCTGGGATTGTTGTCCTTCGAGCAGAGAAGGTTAAGGAGAGATTTAATAGAGGTGTTTAAAATCATGAAGGGTTTTGATAGAGTAAATGAGGAGAAATTGTTTCCGGTGGCAGGAGGGTCAGTAACCAGAAGACAGAGACTTAAGGTAATTGGCAAAAGAACAAGCAGGGTGATAAAGTTTTTTTTAAATCAGCAAATTGTTGTGATATAGAATGGACTGCCTGAAAGGGCATTGGAAACAAATTCAGTAGTAACTTTCAAAAGGGAATTGGATATATACCTGAAAAAGAAATATTTGCTGAGCTATGGGGAAAGAGCAGGTGAGTGGGTATAATTGGATAGTTCTTTGAGAGAGCCGGCACAGGCTAGATGGGCCGAATTGCCTTCGTCAGTGCGGAATTAGCAAGCCTGAAACCTAGCTTACTCTCAACAAACTTAATTATACAACACCTAATGTAGATCTTCAGATTTCAGCCTTTTCATTATTCCAAGTCATGAACTCAGTTAGAAATTGGCATCATCATAGGCAGTCCCTCGGAATCGAGGAAGATTTGCTTTCACTCTATAAAAAAAAAAAATGAGTCCTTAGGTGGCTGAACAGTCCAATATGAGAACCACAGTCCCTGTCACAGGTGGGACAGATAATTGTTGAGGGAAAGGGTGGGTGGGACAGGTTTTCCGCATGCTCTTTCCGCTGCCTGCGCTTACTTTCTGCATGCTCTCGGCGTTGAGACTCGCGGTGCTCAGCGCCCTCCCGGATGCACTTGCTCCACTTAGGTCGGTCTTTGGACAGGGACTCCCAGGTGTCAGTGGGGATGTTGCAGTTTACCAGGGAGGCTTTGAGGGTGTCCTTGTAATGTTTCCTCTGCCCACCTTTGGCTCGCTTGCCATGAAGGAGCTCCGAGTAGAGCGCTTGCTTTGGGAGTCTCGTGTCTGGCATGCAAACAATATGGCCTGCCCAACAGAGCTGATCAAGTGTGGTCAGTGCTTCAATGCTGGGAATGTTGGCCTGGTCGAGGACGCTAACGTTGGTGCATCAGTCCTCCCAGGGAATTTGTAGGATCTTGCGGAGACATCGTTGGTGGTATTTCTCCGGCGACTTGAGGTGTCTACTGTACATAGTCCATGTCTCTGAGCTATACAGGAGGGCGGGTATTACTACAGCCTTGTAGACCATGAGCTTGGTGGCAGATTTGAGGGCCTGGTCTTCAAACACTCTTTTCCTCAGGCGGCCGAAGGCTGCACTGGCGCACTGGAGGCGGTGTTGAATCTCATCGTCAATGTCTGCTCTTGTTGATAAGAGGCTCCCGAGGTATGGAAAATGGTCCACGTTGTTCAGGGCCACGCCGTGGATCTTGATGACTGGAGGGCAATGCTGTGCGGCGAGGACAGGCTGATGGAGAACCTTTGTCTTACGGATGTTTAGCGTAAGGCCCATCCTTTCATATGCCTCAGTAAATACATTGACTATGACTTGGAGTTCAGCCTCCATATGTGCGCAGACATAGGCGTCATCCGCGTACTGTAGCTCGACGACAGAGGTTGGGGTGGTCTTGGACCTGGCCAGGAGATGATGAAGGTTGAACAGGTTCCCACTGGTTCTGTAGTTTAATTCCACTCCAGCGGGGAGCTTGTTGACTGTGAGGTGGAGCATGGCAGCAAGGAAGATTGAGAAGAGGGATGGAGTGATGACGCAGCCCTGTTTGACCCCAGTCTGGACGTGTATTGAGTCTGTTATAGATCCATTAGAAATTGTACTATCAGAGGGCTACCCATTCTTTGCGATTGCTTCTTCTTTGAGCAGTAAAGGCAAGATGCCAAGAAAATCCCATTTGTTTTCCTATATTTGGGATGACTCTTGGATTAATTTACATTGCTGGCAAACATTTTTATTTTAAATGATGTGCATATTTAAGCAAGGTTTGAGTGCATGATGAAATAAATCACAATGGTACTGGGGTTAAAACTATGTGGACTAAGCTGGTACTTAGAAAAATGAGGTGTTTAAGATTATCAAAAGAAGTTGATGGGGTAGGTAGAGAGAAAAATATTTCCTCTGGTTGGGGAGTCTAGAACAAGGGGCATAACCTTAAAATTAGAGCTGAGCCATTCAGGGGTCATGTCAGGAAGCACGTAACACAGAGTAGTGGAGATCTGGAACTTTCTCCCCCAAAAAGCTGCTGAGGCTTGGGGTGAATTGAAAATTTCAGAACAGAAATTTAGGCACGGGTATTAAGGGTTACGGAACTAAGGCAGGTGAGTGGAGTTGAGCGGTAGATGGGTTCGAGGGGCTGAATAGTCTCCTATTCCTATGTTCCTACCTCTTTGATCATGCTGGGGAACCCTAAAGCTAACTTAAGAAGCCCATCAATACTTTGCCTGTCAGAGTGCAGATTACAGCAAATGTTGGTTCCTCATACACATCGGGGGTTTCACCTTTCGGGGAAACCCAAGCATCTCAAATTAAATCTCTTGCATCGTTCAGCATAAGAACATAAGAAATAGGAGCAGGAGTAGGCCATTTGACCCCTCGAGCCTGCTCCGCCATTTAATAAAATCATGGCTGAATTGATCTTGGCCTCAACTCCACTTCCCTGCCCGCTCCCCATAACCCTTGATTCCCTTATCCTTCAAAAAATCTATCTCCACCTTAAATATATTCAATGACCTGACCTCTACAGCTCTCTGGGGTAGAGAATTCCAAAGAGTCATGACCCTCTAAGAGAAGAAATTCCTCCTAATTTCCGTTTTATATGGGCCACCCCTTATTCTGAAACTATGCCCCTAGTTCTAGACGAGGGGAAAATCCTCTCTGCATCTACCCTGCCAAGCCCCCTCAGAATCTTAATATGTTTCAATAAGATCACTTCTCATTCTTCTGAACTCCAATGAGTTACAGGCTCAACCTTTATCCATAAGGCAACCCCTTCATCTCAGGAATCAACCTCATGAATATTCTCTGAACTGCCTCCAATGCAAGTATATCCCTCCTTAAATAATGATACCAAAACCGCATGCAGTAGACCAGGTGTGGTCCCATCAACACAGTTGCTGCAGGACCTCCCTACTTTTATCAGCTTGAAATACTTCAGGCAAATATTTGTCGTACATCTGGGAGGATTTCAGCAACCTGTTGGTGACAAGAGCCAAAATCTAAAACAGTTCACCAGTGGGATAGCTTCAGATTCCACCATAATGTGCAAATTCTAATACCTTTTAATTATCTCGTTTCCTTTTTCAATAAAAAAATTCTTAGCAAGGGATATCTGGTTTGGAGATCTTTAAATGTTGAGTTCTTGAGTCTAGTGGATGTCTGTATTTGCAAGAGTTCAGATATGTCGATTGCAGTTGTTCCCATTGGTGAGCACGAGCACGATTGCCATATTTGTAAATTTAAAGAGGATCCATGCTACACTCTATGCAGGTCGTGGAGGCTTTGGAATGACAAGTTTCCTGTGAAAACACGGGATATGCACTTAATCTTGGAACAAAATAGGATGAATCTTTTAGCCATGAGTTTCTGATTGTATGATTATGCAGGCAGCAGTTAGTTTAATCCATTTAAGTCACATTAGACTTATCAATAACTCGGGTTAGGGAAACTCATCAAAATACTTCATGTTTTTCCCTCAGTTCTCTGATGTTTATCAGTGTTACCAAAACAAAGCATCAACTTCAAAATCTTCCAATGGGCTACAGCCATTACACCTGAAAAGTGAAAGATTCATCCATAATTAACACAAGTGAACCTTTCATTCTGATTTTTTGCAGGTCACATGGATTCTGCTGCATTCTGCCCTTCCTCAGCAGCCAAAGTGTGACAGCAGTACACCTTTTGCTGTCATTATGCTAAATTTACTAAATCAATACATGACATGAGTAAAGCAAGAGAAAAATATTACATATCATAGTGAAAGATACAGGAGACTGTTGAGAAATGTAACTCCCATGATGCATCTCTCTTGCACAGAATTTGTCAATAGTACCTAAAATATATAGAAAAAAAAATTACACGTTTTATTTTAAAAAAACTTAGAATTTTCAGTGATTTCTTGCTGCTGCTTATATACCTTTTGCTGGTTGTCATTTGAGGTGGGTTACCAAGGGTAGTGCAGTTCCATAAAACCATGGTGAAAACTACAACTCCCATGATGCATTGCACACACTCCACATGATTTGTCATCTGCAACCAGAAGTGCCTGTACCCCTTAAAGAACAGAAACCTTGGGAACTTGAGCAGAGCTTTAAGCCTTAGGCCTCAGAGAGAAGAGCAGGCCTTGGTAGTGGCTACGTGTTGGAAGCCTTTCTAACATATAGCGGCTAACTCTGCAAATGCATTTGTTATATTTGTCATTTTTAATGGCAATATTTTAACTTGCACTCTGGGGAAACAGCGTAACTCTTCAAAGGACTTGAAGAAAGTATGTTTAAGAGATTTGGTCATTTTTGTGGTGCTTTGCTAAAAGCTGCTTTGAAACAAATTGAACAATTTGGTTGGTGGTTTCGTGCTTGTTTGATGATTATAACTTTTTCTAATGAATGGAGCTGTTTTTTGATTGGTGTCCAGTTAGCATAATTAAATTAATTGATGAATATATGAGTTAATGAATTATTTAAATCAAACACAATTGAATGCATGTTGAACTCAACCATATCAGAATTGCAACGTACAGAATTATTTTGAAGTAGTAATAATAGAACTTGTATAACAGTAATGCTAAATGAAAATGTTTAGCTCTCCCAATGGTTTCAGTTTATTTCTGATTGTAGAGCAGAAATTTTTGTCAGCACGTTTACTTAGGCACTTGAAGTCTTTTTACTAGTGTGATGTTGTCAGTGCTTTGAAAAGAAAGAAGGACTTGCATTTATAATAGCGCTTTTCATGACCAACTTTTGGAGTACAGTCACTGTTGTAATGTAGGAAAATCGGCAGCCAATTTGCACACAGCAAGCTCCCACAAACAGCAATGTGATAATGACCATTTCATCTGTTTTTTGTGATGTTGATTGAGGGATAAATATTGGCCAGGACACCAGAGATAACTCCCCTGCTCTTCTTCGAAATAATGCCATGGGATCTTTTACGTCCACCTGACAGAGCAGACATGACCTGGGTTTAACGTCTCATCCAAAAGATGGCACCTCCGACAGTGCAGCACTCCCCCAGCACTGCACCGGAGTGTCAGCCTAGAATTTTGTGCTCGAGTCTCTGGAGTGGGACTTGAACTCACAACCTTCTGACTCCGAGGTGAGAGTGCTACCCACTGAGCCACAGCTGACGCTTTGGAGTAACTCTATAATCTTTCCAGCAAGTAAAATCTCAAAGTTGGGCAAGGGTTAAAATCATAGTAAAGTCCAGTTGGCAGATGATTAATGGTTAAGTTCAAATCCCCTCTCGTGCTGCTCCTTGCTTTTTCTAGCCATCCTGGTAATTGTAGACAGCATCTTTAGAGATTTGTAACGGGAAACACATTTGCATTCTGTAACTTGACAGGGAAACCCAGAGCAGAGAAATTGCAAAGTCAGGCCCCAATTGGTTTTAGAGCCATTTAGTTGCCCCTCTTCACCAGAAAATCAATCATGAAGAAAATTCGGCAATGTACTTATTTATATGTAAGAAAAACAATGAACAGCTGAGATTCAAATAGTAGAGGAGCGTGTGCCTCACTAGAATCCATGTAGAAGGCGTTTTTAATATCAGATGATTAGAGACAGCAGAAAAACATCTGTTTATATGCGGCGATCATATTGGTACAATAGCCATTATATTGTTAGCAGTCAGTATACAGGAGCTGTGACCACACATGTCGTGTCAATTAGAATGTATTATTTCATGTTCACGAATTAAGTTGTTAACCTCTCTTTGTGACACTGATCCTATTATTGGGGTGAGGACATCTTGCATTGTTGGTGTGCAGTAATTTGCTTCTCTGTACTCCTCTGATTATTCTGATGGAGTACAAGAATCATTCCAGGGTTGGATGTGTTCAATACCATTCCTTCAATACCAAAGGATGTGACGTTCTGTCAGTAAAGGATGTCGGAATATCACTGTGGCATAACATTGTTACATAGAAGGTAGGTTGGGCCCTGTACTCATTGGAGTTCAGAAGGATGAGAGGTGATCTTATCGAAATATATAAGATAATGAGGGGTCTCGACAAGGTGGATGCAGAGAGGATATTTCCACTCATTGGCGAAACTATAACTAGGGGGCATAGTCTCAGAATAAGGGGCTGCCCATTTAAAACTGAGATGAGGAGGAATTTCTTCTGAGGGTTGTAAATTTGTGGAATTCTCTGCCCCAGAGAGCAATGGAGGCTGGGTCATTGAATATATTTAAGGCGGAGATAGACAGATTTTTGAGCAATAAGAGAATAAAGGATTATGGGGAGCGGGCAGGGAAGTGGAGCTGAGTCCATGATCAGATTAGCCATAATCTTATTAAATGGCGGAGCAGGCTCGAGGGGCCAAATGGCCTACTCCTGCTCCTATTTTTTATATTCTTATGTTAACTCGAACATGTTGGATTATGGTTTGCCGTTGCCAGTAGGTTCTTTTGAGGAGTTCCCAAATGCTATAACATGCAATCCTTGTGCAATCTCCTAGCTGACCTCCCACCTTGCACCCTTCGTAAACTTGAGCACGACCAAAACTCTGCTGCCCACATCGTAACTCGCACCAAGTCTTGTGCTCGCTGACCTACATTGGCTCCTGGTCCGGCAACAACTTCATTTTTAAATTCTCATCCTTTTTTTATAAATCACTCCATGGCCTCACCTCCCCTCCCCCCCCCCCAACTTTGTAACCTGCTTCGACCCTACAACCCTCCGAGATCTCTGCGCTCCTCTAATTCTGGCCTCTTGCACTTCCCCAATTTTCTTCGCTATACCATTGGTGGTCGTGCCTTCAGCTTCCTAGGGCCTAAGCTCTGGAATTCCCTCCCTAAACCTCTCTGCCTCTCCATCTCTCCCTCCTTTAAAACCTAACTCTTTGATCAAGCTTTTGGTCACGTCCTCATATCTCCTTAGGTGGCTCGGTGTCAAATTTTGTTAATCTTTGTTGTGTAAGGGCTTGGGATGTTTTACTACATTAAAGGCACTATATAAATACAAGTTGTTGATGTATACAAGAGTAGTGTACAGATCTGTCGAGACTAGTACAAGCTTTGGTGGGAGATTGTAACCTGATGCCTAGACTTGTGCCAAAAATATTATATATATATAATATAAACATGGTTAAAAGTGGTTAGTTGTGTCCATCACATGTAGCACAGACAACCAAGTGACAATATATCTTTCTATGGCCTTTAGATAAAACAAGTGAATTTGCCTGCCGCATCAAATAGAGTTCTCTTATTTTCTCTCGCTTTGCGCGGTGAGAAACTCAGACATGTGCCAGGAATTACCACCAGCATCAAAAAAAAGGTGGAATCTTGCTGCTCCACACACAGGAGATTGTGACTTCCCAAATAGATTGGGCCTATACTCTCTTGAATTCAGAAGAATGAGAGGTGATCTCATTGAAACATATAAGGTTCTGAGAGGGCTTGACAGGGTAGATGCTGAGATGCTGTTCCCCTGGCTCAAGTGTCTAGAACTACGGGGGGAATAGTCTCAGTATAAAGGGGTGGCCATTTGGGGACTGAGATGAGGAGGAATTTCTTCACTCAGAGGGTTGTGAATCATTGAAATTTGCTACCCCAGAGGGTTGTGGATGCTTAGTTGCTGAGTATATTCAAGGCTGAGATCGATAGGATTTTGTTCTCTCAGGGAATCAAGGGATATGGGATAAAATTCAGCAGCCATATGGGATATGTGCGGGAAGCTGGAGTTGAGGTCGATCAGCCATGATATTGAATGGCGAAGTAAGCTCGAAGGGCCGTATGGTCTACTCCTGCTCCTATTTCCTATCTTCTTTAAGTACAGGAGAGTTTGCAAGCATGGATAAAAGTTGATAAAATAAAGCAGATGGCATTTTACACTCAAATTCGTCAACTCCTGACACATTTTATTTTTCAGGGAAAACAAAGCAAAAAAAAAAGTTTGGTGTCATAATCTTGGATTAAAATAGTCTCTTCTATCGCAATAGTGCAGAGATGGGGTCAAATTCAGCAGCCATACTGATGGAATTTGTTATGTATGTAAGCATTGTAACTGTAAGATTTGCCACCAGAGGGCGCAACTGTTGGAGCCCCAAGGGTCACCTGCACACCTCATGCAAGGGAGTATAAAAGGTGGTAGCCATACTGCTTAGGCACTCTGGAGTTGTATTACAGAGACTAAGGTCACATCAGTTTTAGCTCACATTACTCAGTCTTGTGGAGTTCTTCCATACTTAACATAATTAAAGAAGGAAAGTGTAATGGTATTAATGAATGGAAATTTCAGTGAAGGGAAGTAAACAGAAAAAATCATTTCTTGTGAAGAATGTTTTTGAAAATTTTTAATATGTTTTAATAGGGTTAAAAATAAACTTACCTTAATGGTAAGGGTTTTTGATCTAAAAATTAGTGATAAATTAATTTTTTCTATCTTTTAAAACTCTTACGCTGGCAAAAGCTTTTACCAGGCGTAAGAGTTTTAAGGAAATTCACTGGGATAGCCCAACTCTCTGCCCGTGGAGGCCCTTTACTTTCGTATGCGTTGGATCTGCCAGAAGAAATTTTGACAGATCGCAAGTGCCCGGTTTAGGTGCATGCAAGTCATGCGTCAAAACCCGAAACTTGGGGGGCCTCTTCGGGCGCATGCGCATGTCATACACACCTGGAGAGGCTGCAATTTACGGCCCTGTGTGTTTGTGCATTGAGTCACATATTATGTTCTCACTGCAGTTTGAAACTCTTGTAATATAGTGGCAGTGTAGATCACACTCATTGGAGCACTGTATTCATTAATGTTTCCAAATCTGGGAACATACTGCTCATCTTTACCTCTGATTCTCCCTCAGTAGTAAGTATTTACAGAGTGTGTGTGTGTATCTGTGTTCAGATGATACTGGTAGTTGGCTGATTGGAGCTTCACTTTTATGGTTTATGTTGTCATGTGAACCTGCTGATGTTTTACTGATTTACAATAAACTTCTATCTGTTATCCTATGCGTGTGGCAGTTGTCTGTTACTGATGCAACACACGCTGGGTATTTGTTGCAGTGATAGCATTGTTTGTTATATGGGCACACCATACATCAATTAAATAAAAGATGCTGTTCTATAAAGCTGATGAGACAATTGGGCCAACCAGCCCATTGAGAGCCAGGGGCTTAGCTGGAGCAATGCATGGGTCTACTGCCCTCTAGTGATCCCACAGTTCCCAATGTGAGATCATTCCATTGTTGTATCGAGCAGTGAAATGCCAGTGTGGTAATGTTCTGTGCTTTTATGTTTTTAATCATTGCGAATTATGATATCATATAGCTTTCAAAATAGAAACATTTGTGTAACCATGCTGTCCTTATCCTTGCATTCTCCCTTATAGTTCCCATTCTGCAGATATGTACCGATAGAAATTATGATCCCTTTGCCCCTTCCAAATTAAGAAGGTTTGTGTAGACATACACTTTAATGCCATTCCATCATTGCTACATTATTGTATCTGAAGCACACTCATCACTTCAGACAGCAATCTAATTCTGTCCTCAGCTGCATTGTACTAACTCGTTTCTTTTCAACTGCTTGCCTTTCTGTTGAACCTTGCTGGTGAGGAAAGGGTTTCTAACACGCCCGACTCCAAATCTACCTGTTATAGGATGGGAACCACAGGTGTAACTCACAATATTCTGGCATGAAGTAGCTCTTCTCTCACCCCCCCATCCATCCCGCAGCCCCATTGCACCTTTCTACATGCCACCTGATGAAATGACACACACAACTTCCCCTCCTCCCAAAGCTTGTTCCATTATGATGTTACATGTACAGTTATGGTACATGGAATAATTCGGCTTCTGTTTAAGTTCTTTGCAAGTAATAGCCCACATCAGATTCCTATTAATTATTAGGGCCCTGGAACATGGTGGGCCGCCCCGAGTTGTGTGAGAACGCCTCCGCAGGTCGGGGCTATAAATAGAGCTGGAGACCGGCCCTGGAACATCGTGGGTGAAGGTACGGTGAATGAGGGTACAGAGCCCAGAAGAGCCGAGGGCCCAGGGGCAGCATGGGCCAGCCCACACTGCGATATGTGTGCGCACTAGGTCCGTGCAGCAGAGCAGGGCTCCAGTCGTCCTGGTTCAACCCTTGCCATTGGATAAAGGCTCTGTCAAGCCATGTGATGGCTGATGTGCAATGGTCACCACACGTTTAAAAAAGATCCACGCACAGGCATCTTCCACCCCCTCAACTGGAGTTCAGGACGGGAACAGGGGTCCTTCATTGAAATATCTGTGAACTCTTGTGGAAGCAAGTCATCCTCGTTCGAGGGACTGCCTATGATGATGCTTAATTAGAAGAAAGAGCCCTCAATGATTTTTGGACGGGTGCAATTGTGAAGTAAAATAAAATAACCAATCTGTGGGAGGTGTGTGAGCCAACACACTGCTCTTTATGTTCAAATTCAGGACTTTTCTGCTGGCTGTATGGATCCAATGTGAACTGAGTTTCGGCGGCTTATCCAAATTGTTGTTGAGTTTGAGTTCACAGCATAAAATGACCTATAATTTAGCATTAATTGGCAGTAAATTGCCAATCTTGTGCAGAAATACCACAAGGTTGGTAGGGGTGTGAAGCAAAAATGTTGCTGTGTAGTAGCAGTGCTGTTCTGGTGCAGTAATGGTGCTGTTCTGGTTGGGGCCATGGCACATTGTCGGTTCCTCACTATCTGGCTGTGGTATACTTGACGCAGGAGGTTTTGATGCTGACACTACATTCTTGCAATGAGCAGCGTGGAGTCCCCGACCTGCGTGTTGGTTGGGGCTATAAAAGGAGCGGCAAGCAGCGGAATGGGAGTAGTGTGGAGGCATACCATTTCAGGGAGCAGCACGAACTGCAACGGCAGCGAAGAGTGACGTCACCAAGGTCCAGGCCGGTGATTGGAGCATAGCAGGAGCAGCAAGGTCGGGGTGAAGGAGTGGCAAGAGACAGTGGAGGGACGTGATTGGGACCCAGGAGAGGCGTGAGTTCAGGGGCAGCATGGGCCAGCCCATACTGTGATATATGTGCGCACTAGGTCCGTGCAGCAGAGCAGGTCTCCTGTCGTCTCGGGTAATCCTTGCCACTGGACCACGACCTAGCTCTGACAAGCCCGTGTCGTGGCTGGTGTGCAACGGTCACCACACATTAAAAACATCCACGCACAGGCATCTTCCACCCTTGAGGATGTAGTTCAGGACCTGGAATATTAGGTTCTTCATTGAAATACCTGAGAACGCATCCCTTTTTGGCGTGGAAGCAAGTCATTCTCGATACGCGGGACCACCTATGATGATGATGCAATGAGCAGATATTCCATTTCTCCAAGATTAACATCCTGCACTTTGAGTATAAAACCCACACAGATATATCAACAAAGACAATCTCTTCTACGTACTAAAGGGGAGGAGGGCCCGCATATTGTCATCCTTTAGCCTGCAGTGCACTCACCTTCTCCTCGTAGCCAACTCCCTTTGCTTTTACTTGCACTGTTTCTGCACGCACAATTGTTAAACTTTGATCCTGTGTACTCTCTTCTTGCATCACAGTGGTGCCACAGCACCAAACTAATGAAGCCAGGCCTCAGGCCTGCCATGTGTTAGTGTGTCCGTGTGTTGCAGGTGCTGCCAGGAATTTCTCCTCTGCAGCCACTAGCCGCAGTGGAAATGCTGACATGCTACCTGTAAAAGCAGTAAAGAGGTGACGGGGGTTGAAATATGTTTCCTTATCTTGTGCACGTTAAATCCATAATTTGGACCACCTTCTGTTGGCAGGGTTACAAAATTAGCTTACGATACCAGGGAGAAATCTGCCTGTACACATTTCCTTTCTAATTGCAGCGTGGGCCCACGAGAATGATGGGACTGGTGTATGTTAAATGGTCCAAAATACTGAATTAAAAAAAAAGTGTGTGTGTGTTATAAAAGATCTTTGCTCTTTGATAAATTGAAAGCTTGGGGATCTGACAGGCTTATTTAGTTATGTTCCAGAATTCTGTACAATCAGTAGCTGCTTGTCTCTGTGTTATATAGAAATGTAGGTTACGGGCTCAAAGACACAGTCTACCACACCCCGACCCCCCTTCGAAAAGAAAATGACCTGTCCACTTTGGGTTGGATGGGGATTTCATTACAGTTTACATTTTTCAGCTTTCTGCATTACATTTCATCAAATATACCTGCTTATATAATGTAATATTAACCCAGGATGAAAAGCTGTCGTAGCCTTTTACCAGTGACCTTCCCGATCACGGGGCTTTTGTTTAAATTCAAAACCAAGCATGCATAGAATTCAGTCTGACTAAACAGTCGGTAAGGAGATTATTACATTTAAAAAAAAAAAACAATTGGGATGAAATAATAGCCTCGGAAAGCATGTAGTATTTATGAGATCAGATGTATTCAGGCTGTGAGCACAGAAGGAGGCCATTCGGCCCATTGTGCCTGTGTCAGCTCTTTGGTCGTTCTATCCAATTAGTCCCGCTCCCCTGCTCTTTCCATTTTCTCCCTTCAACTTTTTACTCAATTCTCTTTTTGAATGTTACTACTGAATCTGCTTCTGCCGTCCTTTCAATCAGCGCACTCCAGATCATAACCATTCACTGTGTAAAATTGGGACTGGACAGGATAGATGCGGGAAGAATGTTCCCGATGTCGGGGGAGTCCAGAACCAGGGAACACAGTCTTAGGATAAGGGGTAGGCCATTTAGGACAGAGATGAGGAGAAACCGCTTCACTCAGAGAGTTGTTAACCTGTGGAATTCCCTGCCACAGCAAGTTGTTGATGCCAGTTCATTGGATATACTCAAGAGGGAGTTAGATATGGCCCTTACGGCTAAAGAGATCAAGGGGTATGGAGAGAAAGCGGGAAAGAGGTACTGAGGTGAATGATCAGCCATGATCTTATTGAATGGTGGTGCAGGCTCGAAGGGCCGAATGGCCTACTCCTGCACCTATTTTCTATGTTTCCTCATGTCGCTCTTGGTTCTTTTGCCAATCATCTTAAATCTGTGTGCTCTGGTTGCTGACCCTTCCACCACTGGAAATAGTTTCTCCTTATTTGCTCTATCATATAATAGACTTCAGTGCTATTTCTCCACTCAAGGCTGAGCAAAAGGGATGCAAGGAGCTGTACAAAGGCTCTGTCTGTTACTGGGAAGGGGAGGCAGCTGCTCTTCATTCATTTTAGTATGTTGCGATCCAAATGATGCAATGTTTTTGGTGCAGTAGAGTGTTCAGACTTAAACTATCCCAAACACAGAAGGTTTGTTACTGAAGACAGCGCTCCTTTAAGCTTCTTTTAAATTTGACTTGATTTACTTTTTGAGAACTAAAATCTGAAGGGGTGAAGGGAACACTCAGTTGTGATTGAAGACATAGAAACATAGAAAATAGGTGCAGGAGTAGGCCATTCAGTTGAGCTCAATTAAGATCTCCGATATAATAGTATGATGTTAGGCTTAATGGACCCCTGGGTGCAGTATCCCACTCAATGAGCCACTTGGGGAGCTCGGATATTGTGACGTTTCCTTTTTGGCATTTTGACTTCGAGGTTTCATGAGGATACCTAAAACACATCAGAAGTGTAGCTGCCAAATGCAAGACTCCTGAACCAAACGCACTTCTGGTCTGTATAGCAAGCACCCCAATTATGGCATTGCCAAATTGGTTCAGCGGCCGTGACCTTTTAGGATATTAACGTGGCCACAATCTGATGAAATGCCACAACCAGAAGCAACATTTTTCTCTTGAAATGTTTGTCCAGAACAATAACATCACAAGATCACACTTCCCTTTTTTATATATTTATCGGTTTAACGCACACTGGCAACATGTAGAGGGAGGTATTGAAGGAGGCTTAGTCCAGGGGGAAAAGTCTTCACTTGACCCATGGCTGATAACTCCAGCAGGAACGCGCGCAGTTTGGGCTTTGGATTTGTAACTTGCTCTTAATCTAAAGTATGTATCCACCGATGTAATCAGTGATGCCACACTGCCAGCATGTTACCAACTGCACATGTGCATTCTCCTTTATATAAATATGGATAAGTTGCACAAAATTGCAAGACACATTACCATTGTCTGCACCACCTCTTTAACTAAACTGAAATCAGAGATTAAAGGTGTGGTAAAACATCAGTCGTGATCAAACCATACTGCCAACTAAAGCTACTGGATATGTGTGATGCCTGCACATGTGGCATGTCAGCTATGTCCAGGCCACACATATTTAGCGTAGTGTCTGCTTTATGTACCTGCACTGCACGCAGTGTCATGTTACATTAGAGGTGTGATCACATGTTTGCCAATATTGCTGTAAAACTGATGTATCTCTGTCGCCTCGGACCAGTTCAGGATAACTGGTAGAAGCATTTGCACTGAATTTTAAAGTAATCAAGTCAGTGTGGAAAATACAGTATCAGTGGTGATTTAATGCACTACATTCTGCCGACATATCCTGCTGTTTTTCTATTTTGTCTGGTACAGCCATGACTGTCTCTCCTGTGTGCTGCTTTCTGTTGCGCTATGCATTGAGTGATGGGGTTCTTTAGCATGCTTGCCAGCTAACTGTTGCTCTTCTCTCTCTCCTCCCTCTCTCTCTCTCTCTCTCTCTCTCTCTCTCTCTCTCTCTGTCTCCTTTGTCTCTCTGTTCCTGCAGATACAACAGCTATGGCAGCAGTGCCTACACGGGATCTCGCTCTTACTCTGGGCTCAGCACACCCACCGTCTCCAGCTCTCGCTACAAGACCTCTATCTCGCCTGCTCCTGAGGCAAAATCTGACAGGTTTGTGAAATTGTTCCCGCTGGGAATTAGTCCTCCAAACACAACTATGGACAGAAGTTGTTGGAAATACACAGTCGGCTTGTGCGTATTGGAATCGTTGTTCTGCTTTCCTTGGTCAGTTCTGTGGAAAGTCTGACCATGAAATGATAACCTGTCTTTTCTCTTTTCGGATACTGACAGATCTGTGTATTTCTGGCATATTCTGTTTTTAATTCAGATTTGCAGAATTGACCGCTTTATTTTTTATTTCAAAACACACATCCTTTTTAACTTTGAGATCTTTACCCTCGCTCTATGTTTGCATTGAGGATATTCATCCTACTGTTCGAAGTGTTATAGTCTGAGCTGGGCAACTAGATAAGACCATTATATTGGACCATGGGATGGTAGCAAACAATTGCTTGAGTGTTTCTGCAATTCTCCTCTTGGCTATTCCAGTGTAGTTTTTGATACCTGCTATAACACTTAATATTCTACAGTTAACAGAAGTGTGATGAGATTATTTTCCATTTTTTCTCATGCCCTTTATGAGTCTGCACTAAATTGTACCACAATTCACAAACAAGCGTGCTATTTTATATTTATTCTCCTAGAACAATCTGCGATCTAAGGACTCAGATGTAACATTTAGATTCTAGCAGATAGGTCAACAATAAGTACAATGCTACACAAAGTAAAGATTATTTGCACCACTTTTTTTGGCACTCTCTAAAGAAACAGAGCATAATAGCACAGACTCTCATGGCAATTAATAGTGGGGGATGTGGCTGTGGAAACTATACATTTTGCAGGGTTGTAAGCTTTGCAGAAGTACACACTTTATCAAGTAACATGTTATGCCTTTGACACTTTGCAAGCTCATAATATTTACAAGGCCTGTTATTTCCCTGCACTTTAAAAAGTTGAATAAATGTTGAGCCAGTTGAGCTTGAGTCAAATGTACTTATATCTATGATCGAACCCGCACTTCCTCATCAGCTAAGAGATTCCATTTGATGGGCTATGACGAATGGTATTCTGAGAATACATTTCATCTGAGTGATGTTATATAAAGTCCGCTGCATATAGGATGCTGCTAGCTACATGCTCTCCTCTTAAGTCAAATTGCCATGTAGTGCTGAAATTGGGACAATTTTGTACTGTGACCCATGCCCATTTGGAAAAACGATTGGATTTTATTTATTAGAATTACATCAAATTTGCAGCACAGAAAGCGAGCATTCTAGCCCATGCTGGTGTTTTTGCTCAACATGAGCCTCCTCCCACCTTGCTTCATCTCGCCCTACCTGCTTCATGCTCATTAACTTAAGCATTTGACAAATTTCCAAATCTTGCTAAATAAATAGCAATTAGACCACACTATGTCATTGCACCACATCACTGAATAGTTGTTAGCAAATATATTGATACACAATGACCTTGTTTGTGGAGTCAATAGATAATAACGGTCTCTTCCAAAAGTAACACAAATTGAGAATGCAGATTGGGCACAACCTTGACTTTGAGTGTGGAGCAGCAGGACTAGAAGTGTGTACTGCTTGGCTTTGATTGCTAAGCTTCCCATATTTCAGTCCCACATAGATCTGGGAAAGATAATACTATAGTTTTAATAATCATTTAAAGAAACACTCCAAGTTCCTTATAAATTCAATATAAAGTTTCAACATTATTAGACTAAATATCAGACCGAGTGATCCTAATTAAAAAAAACTATCACTTGCTTCCATATCTGACACGAACAGAGGAGAATGTTATTGATTCTGTGAAACATTTAACATTTAAGGCTTGCGTTGAAGAATGGCCCTTTGTCACATTCTAGTTTATGTTCAGTGCTGTGTTACATTCGCAGAATCGAAACATATCACTTTTCCATGTAGTTTGAAATTCCCACAGTGTGCTATATTATTGGAGAAATACATTGTTGAAATGTGTTACTGGGTTTTATGTAAATGGCAGCTAAAACTTTGGATCTTTGCTTTTTCAACTTTCTTTTACTGTCTCAAATGTCTTGCATTAACGCTGGTGGCATTTTCAGTTGCCAAAGATGATATAATTTCATATGCAGAAGGAAATTACGATTCTTTTATCATAAATGTGAGGACAAGGAAAAGAGGGAATGTAGTTCTTTATTCCTAGTTGACAACGGCTCGAACAGAACAAAGGTTTCAGGCTCGTATCAAGAATTGCAAAGTCTCCAGATACGCTGCAGTGAGGGAATGGGAATTGTCTTTTAGAGCAGCCTTATCGTGGGAACATCATCACCTCCACTCCCTCTCTAGTTCACACTTCATCATGGCTTGAATAATATATCACCATTCCTTCATCGTTGCTGGGTCAAAATCTTGAAAATTTCCTATCTAATAGTATCATGGAGGCACCATAATCGCCAGGATTGCAGCAGTTCAACCACCAGTTTATCAGGGCAATGAGGGATGGGCAGTAAATGTGACCTTGCCAGTGTCCGTAATGTCCCAGGAACAAGTAAAGACATTTAAACTGATTTCAATCCATCTACCAGACAACATCATCAGAAATTAAATATTAATTTTTATCCACCAAAGTAACAAATTATAAAATGTTCTATACATTTCTGTTTATTAATATTTGGTGTTAAAATGCATAGAGAATAGGTTCTACCCTTATCGATTTTTCTTAAAACTGCAAAAGGAACTTTCAGTACTCAAGAGTTCAGCAGGTCAGTGCACAAAATAAGGGTGGTGCTCACTCAGGAACCTGAACACTCAACATCCAGCAGGAACCGGTTTCTGACTGACCCTCAGATTTTGACACTTAAACCTGTAGTGCAACTGGACCCCAGCGTCCAGGCAAAGTTTGCATTAAGACTAAATATCTAGGAAACAAAAATCTGTAGCCATTCCAGCGCATTCCAGCAGCAGAAGGGCTGGAACTTCGGCCAGGATCCAGATACACTGGGCCTCGACCTTGCATCAGTGATTTGCTGAGGCTTTGTAAGGTGGTGGGAGCCTCTAACCGTCTTCGCCAAAGGCAGCTGTCCAGGAGATGGTTGGGGCCAGTGGCAGGGACCTCCCCATGCCAGCAGTTCCCACATCCCCTGCCTCCCCGGTTTCACCAACCAAACCACTGCTGATTTTATATGTAAACTGTGGGTTTTTGTGTCTAATTTTCTTTTAAATGTCAAAAGAATGATTGTAGTCGGACCATTCTCTGTCGCTACTCTAGGTTGTTTTCGACTCCAGCATGTGTGTTGAGCATTTACTCTGTTCTGCACCCTATTCCTGAAGTGAAATGCAAACACTAAAGTGCTTGAGATTAAGATTTTTGTTATGTATGTGAATATAACCTATGTGACAGACTTGCCACGAGGAGGCACACCTGTGGGAGACCTACGGGTCACCTGGAGCAAGCAGGTACGAAAGGCAGCCCACCATGCTGCTGCCTCACTTTGGAGTTAGATTAAAGAGACCAAGATCACAATGGTTTGAGCTTACAACACAGTCTCGTGGAGTTATTCTGAACTTAACAATTTTGATACATCATAAAATCAACATGGGGGGGGCTCTGAGTACAGTTGTTTGTGCTCATCACATTTTTCCATGTTTAGTGTTGCTGTCACAGTCATAAAGTTAAAATGACTCTACTCCAATATTATCTTCCCTCCCACAATACAAATTAAGATGCAGATTAATTTGAACTCAGTTGCTACTGACGATGTTATTGGCTTTGTTCCCAGTGTAATTCTTGGTCTGCGAAAGACCTAATGAATCCCTTATTATAACTGTGTAGATTGGATGCAGGCAGCAATAGGTGATGGTAAAATGACAGTGTGTAGTCAATCATTCTGGATTGGGCATTTATTAAATGGAAGTATACCATATGTTTCCAGTGACGTCTGCAAATTCTGCATGCTCGTTACCATTAGGATGTTCTAGTATCTAAATCATATGTTGCCATTTTGACAGCAGATTTTTTTAAGCCAACATTGTTTGTTGCATTTTATATCTAAATATACAATTTATATCATGGTGTTTAAGGGGATTTGGTTGGTAGGTTCCTATTAACTATAGTTGTTTTGATGACTCATGTAGTGACTGACTACATTCCAAGTCAGTGGGTGAAATGAATTCCTTTACTGGCTAGCAGCACTTAACTAAACCTTCCATCAGCTTCCTCTGGCTTCTCTTTCCGCCCCCGCATCGTTACCTCTGGTGTCCCCCAAGGATCTATCCTTGGCCCCCCTCCTATTTCTCATCTACATGTTGCCTCTTGGCAACATCGTTCGAAAACACAGCGTCAGTTTCCAAATATACTCCGATGACACCCAACTGTACCTCATCACCACTTTTCTCGACCCCTCCACGGTCTCTAAATTGTCAGGCTGCTTGTCTGACATCCAGTTCTGGATGAGCAGAAATTTTCTCCAATTGAATATTGGGATGATCAAAGCCATTGTTTTCGGTCTCCGCCACAAACTCCGTTTCCTAGCCACTGACTCCATCCCTCTCCATAACTTCTGTCTGAGACTAAACCAGACTGTTCACAACCTTGGTGTCATATTTGACCCTGAAATAAGCTTTTGACCACATATCCGCAGCGTAACTAAGACCGCCTATTTCCACCTCTAACACCACCCGTCTCCGCCCTTGCCTCAGCTCATCCACTGCTGAGCCTTCATCCACGCCTTTGTTACCTCTAGACTTGATTATTCTAATGCACTCCTGGCTGGCCTCCCACATTCTACCCTATGTAAACTAGAGGTGATTCAAAACTCGGCTGCCACATGTCCTAACTCGCACCAAGTCCCGCTCACCCATCACCCCTGTGCTCGTTGACCTACATTGGCTTCCAGTTAAGCAACGCCTCGATTTCAAAATTCTCATCTTTTATTTTCAAATCCCTCCATGGCCTCACCCCTCCCTATCTCTGTAATCTCCTCCAGCCCCACAATCCCCCCGAGATGTCTGCACTCCTCTAATTCTGCCCTCTTGAGCATCCCTGATTATAATCGCTCAAACATTGGTGGCTGTGCCTTCTGTTGCCGAGGCCCTAAGCTCTGGAACTCCCTGTCTAAACCTCTCCGCCTCTCTACCTCTCTTTCCTCCTTAAAGACGCTCCTTAAAACATACCTCTTTGACCAAGCTTTTGGTCACCTGCACTAATTTCTACTTATGTGGCTCGATGTCAATTTTTTAAAATTGTGAAGTACTCTTGTGAAGCTCCTTGGGATGTTTCACGATGTTATAGGCGCTATATAAATACAAGTTGCTGTTGTTCCCCTAGTTTGAAACACAGCGATTACTTGCTACTAAGAATTATTTTTCATTTGCACTGTGCCGATTCTCTAGAGTGTAAATGTTGCAGAGCAATCTCCCAACAACCCAAGCTGAAATTTCAACAGAAAGTAACATTCTTTTTGCAGATTTCCAGTGCAGAATGGATGAGGCTGTCAGGATGACATCATTGCTTTTTAAGGCAGCACAAATCGCTACTCGAGCTATCTGAGCAGTCGCTAGCAAATTTACTGTAGTAAAGTTAGCGCTAAAGGTTGACAAACAAATAATATCACGCATGCCTTTGAGAGGCTGAACATAAAATACCCTGGTGGAGTATGGCTTTAGACAGCTCTTGGCACCACAGTCCTTTACGCGTGTCCCCTTCCTTGAAACACACGCAGCTGTCCGTTTGTTTTCACAGCCAAAATTCTCACACCGTTACTTAAGGTTTATTCATTAAAAATATAGCTCAACGTCATTGCTCAAGGATATCTCCTTCTCCTCCCCCTCTGGTTCTGAAGCTGAAATATATAACCTTGATTTTCATTAGCGCCCTCCATTCCTCCCTTTAGCTTATCAGTTCATTTCATGTTCAAAATTGCATTTGATCACCTCATCGGGACGAGATTAAATTGCGAAATGACGCACAATCTTATCAATTTTGTTTCAGCAATCATGTCATCCCAGAGACATTACCACTATAGCCACAGTAATCATTCTTCTCTATTAAAGGCACAATATATTCCTGGTAAACTATATGGCAAGCCTTTCCTTTGGGGAGAGGGAAGAGTTGTGCAATATTTTCACCATGGTTATGTCACGTGGACATGTCACGTTAGAACATAACATAAGAATTATGAGCAGGAGTAGGCCATTCGGCCCCTCAAGCCTGTTCCGCCATTCAATAAGATCTTGACTGATCATCTACCTCAACTCCACTGTCCTGCACTATCCCCATATCCCTTGATTCCCTTAATATTCAAAAATCTGTCGATCTCCGTCTTGAATATATTCAAAGACTGAGCCTCCACAGTCCTCGGGTAGATAATTCCAAAACTTCATCGCTCTTTCAGTGAAGAAGTTTCTCCTCATTTCAGCCCTAAATAGCTAACCCCTTATCCTGAGACTGTGACCCCTGGTTCTAGACTCCCCAGCCTGTGGAAACCTCCTCCCTGCATCTACCCTGTTAAACCCTGTAAGAATTTTGAATGTTTCTCATTCTTCTAAACTCTAGAGAATATAGTCCTATTCTACTCAATCTCTCCTCATAGGACAATCCCGTCCCCATCCCAGGAATTATTCTGGTGAACCTTCATTGCACTCCCTCTATGGCAAGTATATCCTTCCTTAGGTAAGGAGACCAAAACTGTACACAATTCTCCAGGTGCAGTCTCACCAGGGCCCTATATAATTGCAATAAGGTGTCTTTACTCTTATGCTCAAATCCTCTTGTAATAAAGGCCGACATACCATTTGCTTCCTTAATTGCTTGCTGTACCTGCATGTAATTTGCACCAGTACTCTACTATTGGCTTCTCTTCACAACTGCACAATATCACCTCGGGAGTCTCCCACAAATGCATTCTTGCCCCTCCCTTCCTCACCAACATGCGGCCATTTGCTGTTATCATCTGCAAACACGGGATGAACTTCCATGTGTATGCTCAGGACATCCTGATCTACCACTGCCACTGACCCTTCCACTGCCTTTCTATTGTCAGATTGCTTGCCCGACATCCATTCTTGGATGAGCCACAATTTCCTCCAGTTCAACTTCAGGAAGACCAAAGCTGTCGATTTTTCTCCCCAATACAAACTCCGTACTTTTTCCTCCAACCCCATCCCCCGCCCCACTCACTGTCTCGGGCTGAACCAAAGGGTTCACAACCTCAGTGACCTATTTGTGCTTGAGCTGAGCTTCCACCCACATATCCTCTACATTAGAAAGACCAGCTCTGTAACTTCGCCCTCCACTGCTCTGCACCTCCGCCCCCAACCAATGCGGAAATCCTTACCCATATCTTTCGGATGAGACATTAAACCGAGGCCCCGTCTGCCCTCTCAGGTAGACGTAAACGATCCCATGGCACTATTTTGAAGAAGAGCAGGGGAGTTATCCCTGGTGTTCTGGTCAATATTTACCCCTCAATCAACATAAGAAAAAAAAACAGATTATCTGGTCACTATTACATTGCTGTTTGTGGGAGCTTGCTGTGTGCAAATTGGCTGCCGCATTTCTCACATTACAACACTCCAAAAGTACTTCATTGGCTGTAAAGCACTTTGAGATGTCCGGTAGTCATGAAAGGCGCTATATAAATGCAAGTGTTTTTTTAAAACTGCAATGCTCAATTTTGGCCAAGCCCATTTTTTAGCGTACTTACCTGAGTTGCGCCACTTAAGTACGTCCGGAGATACTCCGGAAAAATATGTTCCAACTTTTGGCCGCTGTCTGGCCTCTTCTCTGCTGCAGTGCAGCGTGGCCAGTCGCCTCGAGGGGGTGGCGCCTGTGTTCTGCGCTGGATAATGTGCCGGGACGTCTGCACATGCGCAGTGGAGAATAATGATGGCCGCGCATGCGCAGTAGCGCTCCGAGTCTGCGTGCCTTCCGTGCTGCAGATATGAGGAGCCCTCGCAAGAAGTGCAGTCTTCAGGGCAGGTTCCACGGGCCTCTGTTTGCAGTGCGATAAGCCACGCCGGTCATACTGACCAGGGCTGCACTGAAGAAACCTCAACCATGCACCCGAGTCTTATCCAGCCTGCCTCTGAGCTGAGGGCAGTCTCTCGGTGCTGGGCACGACACTGCTGCAGACGTGCAAGGAAACCAGACTACAAAAGCAACAAGTATTTTATTCTGAAGATTCTTAATCAGAGTTGCTTTCAATTGTGATCAGTCTGGTGCTGCATGTCCTGATAGCTCTGCTGCCTATACTGGAGCTGAGTGTGCAGGGAAGGTGTGATCACCACACACAGGCTGCACACCACAGAGTTCCTCTTCTTCCAAACCAGCCTCTCCATTGAATTGTTCCCTCCTGCCCCTAGCCCAGGCCGAGTGGCCTCCTGGTGCATTCTCCCGCCCCGAGCCCAGGCCGAGTGGTCTCCCAGTGTATTCTCCCGCCCCGAGCCCAGGCGAGTGGTCTCCCGGTGCGTACTCCCGCCCCTAGCCCAGGCCGAGTGGCTTCCCGGTGTATTCTCCCACCCCGAGCCCAGGCGAGTGGTCTCCCAGTGTATTCTCACACCCCGAGCCCAGGCGAGTGGTCTCCCGGTGCATTCTCCCGCCCCTAGCCCAGGCCGAGTGGCCTCCCGGTGTATTCTCCCGCCCTGAGCCCAGGTGAGTGGTCTCCCGGTGCGTACTCCCGCCCCTAGCCCAGGCCGAGTGACCTCCCGGTGTATTCTCCTGCCCCGGGCCCAAGCGAGTGGTCTCCCGGTGTATTCTCCCGCCCCGAGCCCAGGCGAGTGGTCTCCCGGTGTATTCTCCCGCCCCGAGCCCAGGCCGAGTGACCTCCGGTACATTCTCCCGCCCCTAGCCCAGGCGAGTGGTCTCCCGGTGCATTCTCCCGCCCCTAGCCCAGGCCGAGTGGTCTCCCGGTGTATTCTCCCACCCCTAGTCCAGGCGAGTGGTCTCCCGGTGTATTCTCCCGCCCCTAGCCCAGGCCGAGTGACCTCCCGGTGTATTCTCCCGCCCCTAGCCCAGGCCGAGTGATCTCCGGTACATTCTCCCGCCCCTAGCCCAGGCCGAGTGGTCTCCCGGTGTATTCTCCCACCCCTAGTCCAGGCGAGTGGTCTCCCAGTGTATTCTCCCGCCCCTAGCCCAGGCGAGTGGTCTCCCAGTGTATTCTCCCACCCCGAGCCCAGGCGAGTGGTCTCCCGGTGTATTCTCCCGCCCCGAGCCCAGGCGAGTGGTCTCCCAGTGTATTCTCCCGCCCCTAGCCCAGGCAAGTGGTCTCCCGGTGTATTCTCCCGACCCGAGCCCAGGCCGAGTGGTCTCCCGGTACATTCTCCTGCCCCTAGCCCAGGCCGAGTGACCTCCGGTACATTCTCCCGCCCCTAGCCCAGGCCGAGTGACCTCCCGGTGCATTCTCCCGCCCCTAGCCCAGGCCGAGTGGCCTCCCACACCGGCCCGCTGCCTTCCCGGGCTAAGTACAGAAAGGTGAATTGCAGTTTGATGCTGAGGGTAGGACTTGAATTTTTTATTTCTTCTTCTTTTAATTGTGCGAAGGAAGGATGCCTTTGCAAGTCTGGTCCCCAAGGCTTGGTTGGGTCAGGTCCAGTCCTCTCCGCTTCCTGACCCTATCCCAGGCCGAATGGCCTCCGATGTACCTACCTGCGCCGATTTCTTTAACTCTCCGCGAGGGTTTTCTTAAGTGGCCACAAATGCTGGCCTGAGTAGAAATGGAGTAACTATTAGCTGGCCAAAGTTACCTAAATGGCCAGAATTGGCGTAGGCGGCTGGTAACGCCCCCTTTTGAGAAAAAAAAACTAACCTTAAAAAAAAAAAGTAACAAAGTGAGTTACGCTGGTGCAAATTGATTGGGGAAAGTGGAGATTTTTAAGTTAGGCCAGAAAAAGCAGACTACTCAAAAAAATAAAACAGAGCAACTCCTGGGGAAAATTGAGCCCATTGTCTCTAAAAGTTCCCTCACCACCAATGTTGGGCTGACAGTTACTGGGTTTATCCCACTCCCCTTTTTTGAATAGGAGTGTAACATTTGCAACCCTCCAGTCCTCTGGCACTGCTCCCATATCTGAGGAGGATTGGAAGATTGTGGACAGAGACTCCACTATTCCAATGATGATCTGGCTGGTCTCCCTTTCTCCTCTTACTCTAAAATTCAGCCAATCCAAAACTACTCCACGTGTCGTATCCCACTCACCCATTGTTGACCTCAGCCCCCATCGCCCCCCCCAGCCACTTCAAATTTAAAAATCTCATTCTAGTCTTAAAATCAATTTAAGGCCTTGCCCTTCCTTAGCTCTGTGCCCTCCTCCAGCCTTGCATCACTCTCAAACCAGACCGGAGCCTCTGGTGCACCTCCCCACCCCATCATTGGCATCCGTGTTTTCAGCCACCCAGGCTCACACTCTGGAATTGCCTCTCTAAAATCCTTCACCTCGCCACCTCCCTCTTCTTTAAGACTCACCTCCTTGACTAAACTGTTGAATTATCCATTCTAATATTTGCTCCTTTGGCTTGCAATCCTTTTTTTCCTTACCTCTCTGTGAAGCACCTTTGGACATTTTGCTGCAAGTTCAGTGCAGATGTTTAAACATTGGAGCCAGCACTAAAACCTGACTATGAATAATTGTCATGTGTCAGCCCTTCTGTTTCTGAAAAGACAATTTACTCTAAAGGAGCTTTATTGTCTTGTTTAGGAGAGAGGTAATGGATGAATGTGATAACAGAATTACCAAAATTATTAGCAACAATAAAAGATCTATAGATTGTGATGGTCTCCGAGTGTCAGCCGTTTGGAACAAGGTGTGTTTGAAGAATTGAGAGTGTGATTTTTCCTATACAAGTTCGCACCTGAAGTTTTTCTGCTTCAAACTTTCAAAAGTAGCGTTGATGAAGTGTCAAGTTGAACTTGAAGTCTGCTACCATCTTGGATACCACCAAATGGAAGCAGAAAAACAGCAGTGTCAGTTGGTAACACTCTCACAGAAGGTTGTGGGTTTAAGTCCCACTCCAGAGACTCGAGCACATAAGTCTAGACTGACAAGCCAGTCCAGTATTGAGGGAGTGCTGCACTGTCGGAGGTGTCGTCTTTTGGATGAGACGTTAACCGAGGCCCCGTCTGCTCCCTCGGGTGGATGTAAAAAAATCCCATGCCACTATTTCGAAAAAGAGCAGGGGAGTTATCCTTGGTGTCCTGGCCAATATTTATCCCTCAATCAACATCACTAAAAACAAATGATCTGGTCATTATCGCATTTCTGTTTGTGGCCAATGTGCGCAAATTGGCTGCTGCGTTTCCTACATTACAACAGTAACTACACTTCAGTAGTACTTCACACGGGGTAGCCTTAAGGAGGAATTCATAGAATGCATACGGGATTGTTTCTTAGAACAGTATGTTACAGAACCTACAACGGAGCAAGCTATCTTAGATTTGGTCCTGTTTAATGAGACAGGAATAATAAACGATCTCATAGTAAAAGATCCTCTTGGAATGAGTGATCACAGTATGGTTGAATTTGTAATACAGATTGAGGGTGAGGAAGTAGTGTCTCAAATGAGCGTACTATGCTTAAACAAAGGGGACTACAGTGGGATGAGGGTAGAGTTGGCTAAAGTAGACTGGAAACACAGACTAAACGGTGGCACAATTGAGGAATAGTGGAGGACTTTTAAGGAGCTCTTTCATAGTGCTCAACAAAAATACATTCCAGTGAAAAAGAAGGGCGGTAAGAGAAGAGATAACCAGCCGTGAATAACCAAGGAAATAAAGGAGAGTATTAAATTAAAAACCAATGCGTATAAGATGGCCAAGGTTAGTGGGAAACTAGAAGATTGGGAATATTTTAAACGACAGCAAAGAATGACTAAGAAAGCAATAAAAAAGGGTAAGATAGATTATGAATGTAACCTTGCGCAAAACATAAAAACAGATAGTAAAAGCTTTTACCGATATATAAAACGGAAAAGAGTGACTAAAGTAAATGTTGGTCCCTTAGAAGATGAGAAAGGGGATTTAATAATGGGAAATGTGGAAATGGCTGAGACCTTAAACAATTATTTTGCTTCGGTCTTCACAGTGGAAGACACAAAAATTGCTGGTCACGGGAATGTGGGAAGGGAGGACCTTGAGTCAATCACTATCACTAGGAGGGTAGTGCTGGACAGGCTAATGGGACTCGAGGTAGACAAGTCCCCTGGTCCTGCTGAAATACATCCCAGGGTATTAAAAGAGATGGTGGAAGTTATAGCAGATGCATTCGTTATAATCTACCAAAATTCTCTGGACTCTGGGGAGGTACCATCGGATTGGAAAGCAGCTAATGTAACGCCTCTGTTTAAAAAAGGGGGCAAACAAAAGGCAGGTAACTATAGGCCGGTTAGTTTAACATCTGTAGTGGGGAAAATGCTTGAAACTATCATTAAGGAAGAAATAGCGGGACATCTAGATAGGAATAGTGCAATCAAGCAGACGCAACATGGATTCATGAAGGGGAAATCATGTGTAACTAATTTACTGGAATTCTTTGAGGATATAATGAGCATGGTGGATAGAGGTGTACCGATGGATGTGGTGTATTTAGATTTCCAAAAGGCATTCGATAAGGTGCCACACAAAAGGTTACTGCAGAAGATAAAGGTACACTGAGTCAGAGGAAATGTATTAGCATGGATCGAGAATTGGCTGGCTAACAGAAAGCAGAGAGTCGGGATAAATGGGTCCTTTTCAGGTTGGAAATCGGTGGTTAGTGGTGTGCCACAGGGATCGGTGCTGGGACCACAACTGTTTACAATATACATAGATGACCTGGAAGAGAGGACAGAGTGTAGTGTAACAAAATTTGCAGATGACACAAAGATTAGTGGGAAAGCGGGTTGTGTAGAGGACACAGAGAGGCTGCAAAGAGATTTAGATAGGTTAAGCGAATGGGCTAAGGTTTGGCAGATGGAATACAATGTCGGAAAATGTGAGGTCAACCTTGGGGGGAAAAAAAAACAGTAAAAGGGAATGTTATTTGAATGGGGAGAAATTACAACATGCTGCAGTACAGAGGGATCTGGGGGTCCTTGTGCATGAATCCCAAAAAGTTAGTTTGCAGGTGCAGCAGGTAATCAGGAAGACGAATGGAATGTTGGCCTTCATTGCGAGAGGGATGGAGTACAAAAGCAGGGAGGTCCTGCTGCAACTGTACAGGGTATTGGTGAGGCTGCACCTGGAGTACTGCGTGCAGTTTTGGTCACCTTACTTAAGGAAGGATATACTAGCTTTGGAAGGGATACAGAGACGATTCACGAGGCTGATTCCGGAGATGAGGGGGTTACCTTATGATGATAGATTGAGTAGACTGGCTCTTTACTCGTTGGAGTTCAGAAGGATGAGGGGTGATCTTATAGAAACATTTAAAATAATGAAGGGGATAGACTGGATAGAGGCAGAGAGGTTGTTTCCACTGGTCGGGGAGACTAGAACTAGGGGGCACAGCCTCAAAATACGGGGGAGCCAATTTCAAACCGAGTTGAGAAGGAATTTCTTCTCCCAGAGGGTTGTGAATCTGTGGAATTCTCTGCCCAAGGAAGCAGTTGAGGCTAGCTCATTGAATATATTCAAATCACAGATAGATAGATTTTTAACCAATAAGGGAGTTAAGGGTTATGGGGAGCGGGCGGGTAAGTGGAGCTGAGTCCACGGCCAGATCAGCCGTGATCTTGTTGGGTGGTGGAGCAGGCTAGAGGGGCTAGATGGCCTACTCCTGTTCCTAATTCTTATGTTCTTATGTTCTTATTAATGTTGGGGAAGTCCAGAACCAGAGGTCACAGTCTAAGGATAAGGGGTAAGCCATTTAGAACAGAGATGAGGAGAAACTTCTTCACCCAGAGAGTGGTGAACCTGTGGAATTCTCTACCACGGAAAGTTGTTGAGGCCAATTCACTAATTATATTCAAAAAGGAGTTAGATGTAGTCCTTATTACTAGGGGGATCAAGGGGTATGACGAGAAAGCAGGAATGGGGTACTGAAGTTGCATGTTCAGCCATGAACTCATTGAATGGTGGTGCAGGCTCGAAGGGCCGAATGGCCTACTCCTGCACCTATTTTCTATGTTTCTATGTTTCTTTGGCTGTAAAACGCTTTGGGATGTCCTGATGTCATGAAAGGTACTATATGAATGCAGGACTTTCTTTTTTTATATCAATCCCTGTGACCCAGCTCCAATGTTATTGTGCGTTGTCTGTGGTCTTGTGCAACAGCTCTTCCTCTTGGGGTACACTACAGAAATATGTCAAAACTGGTTATTCAATATAAGGTATTCTGTTGGTACATTTAAAAACAAGCAACCCTTTATGTCTACAAAATAATCTGAGTTATTGCAACAAATTCCCTGGTTCAGGAGGTAATATTTGTACAGTAGGCTTTCATAGAGAGGCAAACAGAAAGCCAGTCAAGTCGGTGACTGTTGCATTCTTGCTCGGAAGGGGGCAACTTAATAATTTTTGAACTTTAAAATCTCATTCAATGTAAATGGAAACATGGTTGTGACTTTCTGTACATGGCTTCATTTGTTTGCTTGGTCCACAGGCCAGTGCTGGGAGGACTTATTTCCTCATCCTACCGGCAGCATCAAGAGTCACTGGCAGCAGAGCGAGAGAAACGGCGCCAGGAGCGAGAGGAAAGACTGCAACGGATCGAGCGGGAGGAGAGAAACCGATTCAAGTAAGATCCCATGATCGGAAACATTATCAATAGATCAGTAAGAGACACGAAAGAGCTTGGAATAACTGAGCACTGCTTGATTTCTCCCGCACTATAAAGTTTCATTATAATTTGCAAATTTATGGCCGATTTGCATTAAAGTGGCATCACGGCAGCACACTTCTGTGTTCGAAATCCCATCCCTGGCAGAGGCTCGCATTGGCCTTTCTACAGATGGTGAGTGGCCAATCTCAGCGGTTTTGAACAGAGATAAAGTGACTTGCTTATGGGAAGAAAGAATGATTGGCTGGAATTCTATGTTAAGAATGCACTTAACATAGACAAATGCAAAAAAAAAATGGAAATCTAATGGACCGGGAAAGCTATAAAAGGCAACAAATGGACACAAGGAAAGTATTAAGAGCTGCAATAAGGGAAAATGAAAAAAACTTGCAGGGAATATCAAATCTAACTGTAAAAGTTTTTATAAATATATTAAGTGAAAGAGAATGGCTAAGGGAAATGTGAGCCCATAAAAGACAGACAGGTGATACCGTAGTCAACAATAGCAGACTTGTTAAATGAGTGCTTTGCAAATGTCTTCATAGCAGAGGAGGAGGACACAAGAGCACAGGGGAAATTAAACATAAATCAAGAGGATTTAATGTAAGTAGCAAAATGGAAATGAAAAAAGTAGAGAGAGGGACAATAGACACATCCCCAGGACATGATGGTTTCCAGCCCAGGGTATTAAAAGAAGTAGCTGAGGAAATTGCAGATGCGCTGGTCATAATCTTCCAAAGCTCTCTTGGTTCAGGAATTGAGCTGTTGGATTGGAAATTTGCAAATGTCTCTCCATTGTTTAAGAAGAGTGGGAAAGAGCAACAGAGTAACTAGAAACCTTGAGTTTACAAGATTGAGAGATGATTTAATCAAGGTGTTTAAAATGATAGAAGAATTCGATAGGATAGATACAGAGAAACCATTTCCTCTGGCGGGGGAATCTCGAACAAGGGGATGGAAATGCTTGGATAATTGGAGCTTTCAAGACGGAGATTGACTACACTCCAAAAGTACTTCACTGGCTATAAAGCGCTTTGAAACACCCGGTGGTTGTGAAAGGCGCTATATAAATGCAAGTCTTTCTTTTTAGATCTATGTTAGATATGGGTAGCAGGGGATATGGAGCAAAGGCAGTCAAATAGGGTTGAGACACAGCTCAGCCATGATTTAATTGAATGCGGAACACACTGAATGACTTGCTTCTGTTACGATGTTCCTAGTATTCCTAATTTTTTTTTATACTTTGATGTCCGAGCTTTATTGATGGAGGCTGTTGCAATCCTGCAATTATCCATCTATTTTATTTCAGCCAAAGGATGCTAGCCCAAAAGGGTAGAGGAAGAGAACGTAAGAACATAAGAAATAGGAACAGGAGTAGGCCATTCGGCCCCTCGAGCCTGCTCCGCCATTCAATAAGATCATGGCTGATCTTCTACCTCAACTCCACTTTCCTGCACTCTTCCCATATCCCTTGATTCCCTTAATATTCAAAAATCTATCGATCTCCGTCTTGAATAGACTCAAAGACTGAGCCTCCACAGCCCTCAGCAGTAGAGAATTCCAAAGATTCACCACCCTCTGAGTGAAGAAATTTCTCCTCATCTCAGATCTAAATGGCCGACCCCTATTCTGAAACTGTGACCCCTGGTTCTAGACTCCTCAGCCAGAGGAAACATCCTCCCTGCATCTATCTTGTCGAGCTCTGTGAGAAATTTGTATGTTTCAATGAGATCATCTCTTCTAAACACGAGAGAATATAGGCCTAGTCTACTCAATCTCTCCTCATTGGACAATTTCCACCCGCCCCCCCCCCCCACCCCCATCGCAGGAATCCGTCTGGTGAACACTCGTTGCACTCCCTCTTTGGCAAGTATATCCCTCCTTAAGTAAGGAGACCAAAACTGCACACAATACACAACACAAGAGAATAGGGACAAAAGAGTTGAGTAGCCGACATATCACTGACTAACAAGGTGACCAAGCATTAAAAAAATAGAGTTTGACTCCGCAACCCCAAATTCCTCGTGCGTTGCCAAACTGTGACACATGCAAGGGACAGGACATCTGCCCACCAGCCTGTGCTTGGAATTGACCCCACCCCAAATCTAGGGGCAGGAACATTTACATAAAAGAGGTGGATGCTCACACCATTTGCAGCACTGCCTGGACAACTGTCGTGCAGGATGGGGGGGGGGGGGGGGGGGGGGGAAAGGGGTGGAAAGTTGCATGATCTGATCAAAGAGCTGAATAGTTTTTTGATTTTAAAAAGCTGTCAATGCCTTTGTTATTAGTTCCCGAACTGCTCTGTGATTGATTGGCATTGGGAAGCAGCATTGAGGGTCGCACCTGCACTTTGATGCATCGCGCAAGAAACCCCAAACTTGCCCTGTCCACAATTTTGCCCCAGATTCCTTCCTTTCTCCCTCCCTGGCCCAGATTGTGTGATTTGTGCACTCAGAATGCTGAGGAACATCAAGGTTGGATCTTAACTCTCTCTAGCAGTGCAGCAATCAGTAACCACCCCCTCCTCTCCCGCGCCCCGCTAAGCCCTGACTCCATGCAGAGTGCAGTCAACAGAGAGATTTCCTTAAATTTGGACATTCTAAACTTAATTGCATTGTGAAATTGTAAGAAAATAACGCCGCAAAATGGAAAAATAATCGTTTGCTGTAGAATGCACTAGATTTATCGAATTATCTTTAGAGACCTTTTAGAGAATTTGAATCCTACCCATCCAACGGAAACTTGGGCGGCTGGGCAATTAAAATCACCCGTCCACCAGAAACTCACCATTCTGAAATTTAACCTGCTCTTCTGAGCAGGCAGAAAGGACACCTGCCCAAAGCCTGCGGGGTCCTGCTTTGCATAAGCGTGTCGAGTCCTGATGATGTCATCGCGACCTGTCTGCAATTTTAACTGGTGGGCTGATTGGGGAATCCGCTGTAGTTTACCCACCAGACAGCGGGAAGAGGAGTCAAGCATTGTACAAAGAACTGATCATAGAATGGTTAAAGCACAGAAGGAGGCCATTCAGCCTGTCGAGCCCACTGCTGGCTCTCTGCAAGAGCACCTCAGCTAGTTCCACTCCACCACCCTTTCCCCGTAGCCCTGCAATTTTTTTTCCTTCCAGTACTTATCCAATTCCCTTTTGAAAGCCACGATTGAATCTGCCTCCACCACCCTTTTCAGGCAAGGAATTCCAGATCCTAACCACTCGCTGCGTAAAAAGGTTTTTCCTCATGTCGCCTTTGGTTCTTCTGCCAATCACCTTAAATCTGTGTTCTCGATCCTTCCGCCAATGGGAACAGTTTGTCGCGATCTACTCCGTCTAGACACTTCATAATTTTGAACATCTCTATCAAATCTCCTCTCAACCTTCTCTGTTCTAAGGCGAACAACCCCAGCCTCTCCAGTCTATCCATGGAACTGAAGTCCCTCATCCTGGAACCATTCCCATAAATTTTTTCTGCACTCTCTCTAAGGCCTAAAGTGCAGTGCCCAGAATTGGACATAATAGTCCAGTTGAGGCCGAACCAGTGTTTTATAAAGGTTCATAATAACTTCCTTGCTTTTGTACTCTATACCTCTATTTATGAAGACCAGGGTCCCTTATGCTTTTTTAACTGCTGTCTCAACCTGCCCTGCCACCTTTAACAATTTGAGCACATATACCCTCCAGGCCTCTCTCTTCATGCACCTCCTTTAGAACATTATAGAATTATAAGCTGTACTCTAAAGAAGGTAAAGAACATTACATGTTTTGCCTGTGTCATTTTGGAATTGATTTGCTGTGTTTGAGGTCACTAGTGTTTTTTGATATGTGTTGTCTGTAGCCGTCCCCATTTGTAGAGCAGTCCATAGGTGCATCAGTGCAAAGAATCCTTCAAAGCACCACGTCACTTAAATAAGAACATAAGAATTAGGAGCAGGAGTCGGCCATATGGCCCTACTCTGCTGTTCAATAAGATCATGGCTGATCTTCAACCGCAACTCCATGTTCCTGCCCGATCCCTATATCGCTTGATTCCTCTAGAGTCCAAAGATCTATCCCTCTCAGCCTTGAATATACTCAATGATTCAGCCTCCACAGCCCTTTGGGGTAGAGAATGCCAACGATTCACCATCTGAGTGAAGAAATTTCTCCTCAGTTTAGTCTTAAATGGCTGACCCCTTATCCTGAGACTTGTGACCCCTGGTTCTCGACTCCCCAGCCAGAGGAAGCTCCAGAGAGTCAACGTTGAAGATTTTCTAATCACGTTCTGTCTTTGAATGAATGCCTAGAGATAAAGAAAGTAGCTGTTGACTTAGTGTCACTGTCTTCTCAGTAACTTTTGCTGATACCTTTTACTCCTTTTCTTTATCTGTTCTGTCTTTTAGTCGGGGGTATATAGAGAAACGAGAAGAGCAAAGACTGGCAAGAGAAGAAAGGTTTGATTATTCTGCTAGAAGTGCACACAAAATTTTGTTTGTTTAAAAAAAAAATAGTAATTTATTTTAATGAAACTAATCAACTCCTTTTGAGGCTGGCGTGTTTCAATAACCTTTGTGGCTGTGTAGTTTAAATGGGGCTACAGTTATTCCAGAACTGACTACTTGGGATGCCTTCAGAAGGACTGCAGAACTGGGGCAAACCTATCTGAGTTCAGGAGAAATGTCTTTAACCAGAGTGGAGAAAATATGTAACTTGTTACCACATGGAGTGGTTGAGGCAAATCGCATCGATGCATTTAAGGGGAAGCTGGATGAGTACATGAGGAGGAAAGGAATAGAAGGTTAGGCTGATGGAGTCAGATGAAGAAAGTGTGAGGGCGGCTCACACGGAGCATAGATCAGTTGGGCCGCATAGCTGTTTCAGTGCAGCCAATTCTACTGCCATTCAATAAGTACTTATCACGTGCTAAATGATTTAGAAGACTCTGCTGGTTTCAGGCAAAGTCGGATCTCCAAGTGGAGTGTTGAAAATTGAGGTGGAACCCTTCTATGTCGGGTTAAATTTTGATGGAGAGGAAGCAAAACTACTTCAGCCTGCCTCTGTCTGTTTAGGGGTCATATCTGAAGAGTTCAAGCGGTTTCCCAGAAACCTTGTCGGATATTTCCCTGTCACATATGCCCTCAGGCAGCAACTATAAGTGCCATTCTGGGCTGCATGTGGGACATTCTATGCCGTCCTAACACAGCAAAAGGCCCAGAGGGACTGATTGATATTGGAATCTGCAGCCTATCATTCAGGGAGAAAAATGGAATTCTTCAACTCATTGACCAGACCGGACTGTGGTCTCTTCCCCCCCCACCACACCACCCCAATTTAACAGTGGCAACATACCCTTCCAATATCCTGTACATTCTGCAGGGTGAGTGCATGTCCCTAATATATAAACACCTCCGTCTCTTGGGTTTGAGATGGTATCATAGTGTGAACAAAGCAATGGGCTGAAGTTCCACCCTAGTGTGTGACTGGCAGTATTTCTCATAGAAACATAGAAAATAGGGGCAGGAGAAGGCCATTTGGCCCTTCTAGCCTGCACCGCCATTCAATGAGTTCATGGCTGAACATGCAACTTCAGTACCCCATTCCTGCTTTCTCGCCATACCCCTTGATCCCCCTAGTAGTAAGGACTTCATCTAACTCCTTTTTGAATATATTTAGTGAATTGGCCTCAACAACTTTCTGTGGTAGAGAATTCCACAGGTTCACCACTTTCTGGGTGAAGAAGTTTCTCATCATCTTGGTCCTAAATGGCTTACCCCTTATCCTTAGACTGTGATCCCTGGTTCTGGACTTCCCCAACATTGGGAACATTCTTCCTGCATCCAACCTGTCTAAACCCGTCAGAATTTTAAACGTTTCTATGAGGTCCCCTCTCATTCTTCTGAACTCCAGTGACTACAAGCCCAGTTGATCCAGTCTTTCTTGATAGGTCAGTCCCACCATCCCGGGAATCAGTCTGGTGAACCTTCGCTGCACTCCCTCAATAGCAAGAATGTCCTTCCTCTAGTTAGGAGACCAAAACTGTACACAATACTCTAGGTATGGCCTCACCAAGGCCCTGTACAACTGTAGCAACACCTCCCTGCCCCTGTACTCAAATCCCCTCGCTATGAAGGCCAACGTGCCATTTGCTTTGTGCCATGTGCACATCTGAGTCTGAATTGGACCAGCTTATCTATTTGACGAATTAATGTGCTCTGGCCTGTTTTGGAGTTGGAGTCAGTGCTGTTCTCCATTACTAGTGTCATATGTTTTATTGTTAAAATCTCTTTTTGCTGCTCTGAAATCGACTGAGCCAGAACAAAATCAAACGTCGCAAAGAACCTGTGAATCTACTGTTTGAATCTATTTCCAATCTTTTTCACTGGACACACACTGTTCTGGTGTGACCTTTGGCTGCCTTCACAGTACAGAAGTGTCATCTTTCAAATCAATGGGCCCACCACCTACACCTGCTCATCCTCCTCTATTCTCAGCTGTGTCTGCGGTACCTTCTTATATATATTGATTTAAAAAGGTGTCAAAGAAAATGTGGATCTTAAAATAAACGAAACAAAAAAAATTGGGTAAAAATGTATCTAATTTTTGAGGGCATATGGGTTTGCTTATTAGTATTGTCATGTATGTACAATGCTGTTTGTAGCCACCAGATGGTGTCATTGCGAGAGACCACTGAGCAGCACGCACATGGTGCTGCTCTTGTATAAAAGGCCAGCCATTTTGTGAGTCAGACACTTTGGGCCAAAATAAGTCAGAAGCAAGGTTGTACCTTACTTAGTTAAACAGTACTCAGTTTGAACCTTTATTGCATACATAACAAGTATGAAGATACCGTGCTTAGAATTGTGACTGTTTCCCATTAGTTCCAGCGCCAGGCACTCCCAGATACAGACTAAAGCTCATCCCCAGCGCAATTCTTTACTGCACCAGTTTGATATTTCTACTTGCCGGCCAAGCATCACCTTGCCTTTCTAAATGAGAATTCTAACTTGTGGGGAGTTGTGGGATGCAACGTGTGTTGATAACGCTAGCACAAAGTTTGGCACGAGTACACAAGGGGATGCCTCATTTTGGACTTGTCCTACCTTTTTTGGTGAAATTATCGACGGGAGGAATTCCCCCTCCCACGACTATTCAAACTTAAGAACTCTACAGCTGCCAAAGAGGTGATGCTCTTCCACCCCTTCTGTCTGGACTGAATTTGAACCTGAGTTCCAAAGAGAACTGCAACTGAGGTGTTCCTGGGTTTACTTTGATGACCTTTTGTTGGTATGTTTTTCAGGCATATCGATTATAGTTAGCCTATTTTACAGAAAGCCATATTTAATTTAGGTTCCATACAAATAGTTGTCGTAAAAAATTCTGGGTAAAAATAAGTTCAAAGCAGTTTGGCTGGGAGCAGCCAGGACTGCGAGTTATTTTAGTGCCAATGTTTTTAAGCTAGAGAAGTATGATTGGTAGCAAGCAGTAATAAACAGTTCAGAAGCACTATCCTTGCAAATGCGAAACAGATGTATTTTTCTTTTCCGAAGTAGCTCTTGATGACTAAACCCAACATGACGTAAAGTTCCACATTGTTGGAATAGATGCAGGTTCAGGGAGGCGAGGCAAGGTTTAGAAGGTGCTGAAAGCTCCCGTGTCACGTTGCATCAAGGATCAGAAAGGAATGGAACAGACCCCATTGATAAATATCTCCCACTGATGTGTTTAAGCTTTCTCGCAGTCCATCTGCAGGTAAACTCGGGCTCCAGCCAGTTCGTCTTTCCTTCGATTCTGTCTGAGTGTGCGTTAGTCATTTATTTTGGCAGTGCTGCTGGCTTAGGATGCGAGAAGGAGTCTGCAGTGTAATGCACGCGACCCGCTACATGCTGAAGCTTATGTGGGCTTCTTTTCAGATACAAGTACTTGGAGAAATTGGCGGCGGAGGAGTACGAGAAGGAAGCCAGGAGTCGGGTGCCGCGGGCACGGAGCGATCTTTCTCTCAGCCTCAGCTCGTCTGCAACACCATCATCCCCCATCCTGAGCTGTGTGACTCCGTCCCCTGCAGAGCCTCAGGAGGAGCCGCAGTCTCCACCCGCACTGTCTGAGTCGCCGCAGCCAACAGAACGTGAGTACTTCGGAATAAAAGCACTCCAGTTGCATGTGTAAGTGGGTTTGCAGCAACCCAGAGATCATCCAGACAAAGGCGAACGAGACTGTGTATATCGGTTACAGATTTCCGAACACTGTCAATCATTGCAGCAGGCAGAGACACTTTGCACAAAGGCAGGAGGGTTGCTGATTAAGCCGAGGTGTAGTCTCCTCAATTTGCAGCTTTTTTTTTTTCTCTCCACTGCGAGACATGTTTGCACTACTTTAACCATTTATTGTAAATGAGCACACTGCTGTGGTAAACGCGCAAATAGGAATGTAGATTGTGCAAATTAGCCCTTCCACTGTCGAGCTTTACGTGATGGAAGCAACTAGCGGGAATTCAAATGTTGAAGCCCATGCATTCTACGCAATTTTCTCCATTAATTCGAATAGAACGAAACTTGTGGGGAAAACTGAACTCGTGACCGCTCTACCCGTTTCCTCTCTCAAAGTTCTGTGCTAGGATCAGTGATTCATCACATTTGCCTCTTGATATGAATGCATTGACCAGTGGGCTAAAAATAATGCAGAGAAAATGTAACATCCAAGATTAACTTGATGTTTTTATGTATTTTGCCCCAGTTTGTTTTCCTGCCATTCCCAACAGAGGTGATTCTTCTTGGGGCACAGTTCCATGCGAACTGGCTATCTGCGCCTCAACTGAGCTTGTGACTGGTGAATATATTGTGAAGGGCATCATGGCTCATGCTGACTGTCTTCCCAACGCATGCTCTCCAGGGTTGCTGTACATGATTGTAATCCAGTGCTACTCTCATTGAATGACGAGCATGAGCAGGAGCCCGGTCTCATCATTTTTGTTTATCCCCCCCTCACCCCTAGCCCCAGGGCTCTGAGGTTAATTATATAGTGGCCACCACTGGCCAGCTGAGATGATGGAGGACTCAGTCTGGGACTTTCCCAGTCTCCGTTGATCGATATTGTATCATGCAGCACATGTACCCAGTTAGCCAGTGGTGGGGTGGAGGCGGGTGGGGCAACTATTTCAATGTATTTTCAATGAACAGGTCTTCATTTATTTTCCATTGCTCTCTGCGAAGGTCCTTGACTTTGCAGCAGCTATGACATCTGAGGCCAGTTGGATTGATGCCCAGATTTTAGTGGGGGAGGGAGAATCTAGTTCTTCAGACTGAGATGCAGAGTCACAGCTACCAACCCACCTAAGTGGGATAAATGACTTTCGATGCGTTTTGTAAAGATTTCCTCGCCATTTTTATATTGGTCAAAACATATCCAGATTTACAGGTGTTGGCCATGGCTCAGTGGTAGTACTCTCGCCTCTGAGTCCGAAGGATGTCCCACTCCAGAGACTTGAGCAAATGAGTACTGAGGGAGTGCTGCACTGTCAGAGGTGCTGTCTCTTCAGGTAAGATGTAAAGCCGAGGTCCCAGCTGCCCTCAGATGGATGTAAAAGGTCCTATGGCACTATTCGGGAAGAGCAAGGGGAGCTTTGGCCAATATTTATCCCCCAACCAACATCACTAAAACAGATTCGCTGTTGTTTGTGCACAAATTGGCTGCTGCTTTACCTATATCACAACAGTGACTACACTTCAAAAGTACTTCATTGGCTGTAAAGAGCATTGGGACGTCCTGAGGTCATGGAATGCGCGATATGAATTTATTTAATTTCTTTTCTTTACACAATAGAACACCTGCTTCATTCCTGAATATATTTTTTTAGCCCTTGGAGTCAGTGATACAGAATCACTGCAGTGGGTTTTTAGCAGAGTGCGAGCGAAGCTATAAAACATAACAGGCTTATAACTTGGCTTGAAATATTGTACCCAGCAATCTGGATGTGCCAGATACTTGCAAAACACTTGAGCTGAATCTTATTTCTGCTCATAAGATATGAAGGGAGCACTATTTGTTTTCGCAAGTTAAACTATGCACATCGAGCTGTTGCAGAAAACCGATGGTGGATAATTTATTTGTAACATTGTGGGGATATTTCCCTTTAAATTGAATGGCCGATAACGAGGGCTGGATTCTCGGTTGTCTTAACACCTCAATTAGCGGCCAGAGGCGGCGTTAATGGGAGTGTAAGAGGTTACCGACCGGCTCACCGGGGGAGCAAACCAGTAGCACCTGGCTGCTGACTATCACGCCGATCATGACGTATTCCTGGTGCAGCGCCCAGGCTTGCGCCCCAGTCGGAAAATTAGGTGCGGCCACCTCATTTAGTGGCCGCCAATAACAACATCTGGAAAAACAGTCAGTACAGGCTTGCAGAGTCGTTGACTGGTGGCTACTTAAAGGGATGAGGAAGTGCTTCCCGAGGTGGTCACAGTCAGTGCAACATTTTCACACAGCACAATGCGTGAGTCTCCAAGTTTGCAGCCGGCAGACATTCATAAGAGTTCAGCTTGAGAAAAAGTGATTTTGAAAACTTTAATGGGTGCATTACTGTGCCCTATGCCACGTCTTTAAGACTTGGCTTTTCCCAGAATCTGAATTGGATTTCGGCGCAGGCGCATTGACTCAATTAAATTTAGCGCCTTGCATTTCCGTTATCACCCCCCCAGCTCCCCGCCCCCCCCCACAGCTCTGGTGTGCAATGGCTGATTTAGCACCCCTGTCAGTACTTCGACTGATTCTGATGAATTTCTGGACGGAGGGCGAAAACTTTTTCAAGACGCTAAAATTGCCGCTCCGCCTGAATTACTGCCCCAAACGAGGCGCAACCAAATTTCTCCCCCCAAGACTTTAAATATATTTTGCATAATGGTAGCATTTGCTTATAAAATGTCGTAATCCAGGTGACACAATTTCTGACAGCATTGAATTACAGGTAATGGATGGTCATATTCTCAGGTTTAAGAAAAACACATGCTCTAAACCCTCAGGAACTGTCATAAAATTTAAATCACAAAAATCTAAACTTTAGCAAAATTGCCAGTATTAACCTTTTTTTTTGAAAAATGTGAATGCAGGAACATTATTACCATTAACATTGGTCAACTTACAAAAAAATTATTTATGCAGATGTGAAAGATTGAAGAGTTATGTATCCTGCAAGCTGAAATAATGGTCAGTATGCAAGGACTCAATGAAATGCCAGATGGCTGTGGTTGTTGGAGGCTGCAGGAGTTCCTCGGGAGAGAATCCTCGGCCCAACGATCTTCAGTGGCTTCATCAATGACCTTCCCTCTATCATAAGGTCAGGATTGGGACTGTGCAATAATCAGTGCACAATGTTCAGCTCCATTTACAATTCCTCAGATAAAGAAGCAGTCCATACCCGCGAACAACAAGACCTGGATAACATCCAGGCTTGAGCTATAATACGTGGTAAGCAACATTTGTGCCACACAAGTGCCAGACAATAACCATATCCATCAAGATAGAGCCTAACCACCTCCCCTTGATATGCGATGGCATTACCATCGCCAAATCCCCCACCATCAACATCCTAGGGATTGCAATTCACCACAACCTCAACTGACCAGCCACATAAATGCCGTGGCTATTAGAACAGGTCAGAGGCTGGGTATTCTGCATTGACTCACCTCCTGACTTTCCAAACTCCCTTTACAACCTACAAGGCACAAGTCAGGAGTGTGATGGAATATTCTCCACTTGCCTGGATGGGTCCAGCGCCAACAACACTCAAGAAGTTGAACTTTATCTAGGTCAAGCAGTCCGCTTGATCGGCACCCCATCCATCACCTTAACTATCATCATCTTAGGCGGTCCCTTGAACGAGGATGACTTGCTTCCAGCGTCGGCGGCAGTCGGGAGCAGCGTCGGAGGTGCGTGGAGAGGCCTATAAAAGGCACAGCAGGGAGTCCGGGGCCCAGCGTCGGCGGCAGTCGGGAGCAGCGTCGGAGGTCCGTTGGTGAGGCCAATAAAAGGCACAGCAGGGAGTCCGGGGCCCAGCGTCGGCGGCAGTCGGGAGCAGCGTCGGAGGTCCGTTGGTGAGGCCTATAAAAGGTGTACTTGTGCAGCTACAGGGAAAAGGCAAAAAAGAAGAAAGGATCAGAAAGGTGACGTCACAGCCAAGGGGGTAAGTGATTGGTTGGTGATTGGTGAGTAGTTTTTCTTTTTTCTCTTCTATAAGAGTGAGTAAACTTTAGCATTGTTGTTGCCTATCTAAGGGTTAAGTCATGGCAGGACAGCTCGGTCACGTGTTATGCTCCTCCTGTGCCATGTGGGAACTCAGGGACGACTCCAGTGTCCCTGATGACTACGTGTGCGGGAAGTGTATCCGCCTCCAGCTCCTGACGGACTGCGTTGCGGAGTTGGAGCTGAGGGTGGATTCACTCTGGAGCATCCACGATGCTGAGAATGACGTGAGTAGCACGTGTAGCGAGTTGGTCGTACCGCAGGTAAAGAGTCCACAGCCAGCTAGGGAATGGAAGACCAGCAGGAAGAGCAGTGCAAGGAAGGTAGTGCAGGGGTCCCCTGTGGTCATCCCCCTGCTAAACAGATACACTGCTTTGAGTACTGTTGAGGGGGATGACTCATCAGGGGAGGGCAGCAGCAGCCAAGTTCATGGCACCATGGCTGGCTCTGTTGCACAGGAGGGCAGGAAAAAGAATGGGAGAGCGATAGTGATAGGGGATTCAATTGTGAGGGGAATAGATAGGCGTTTCTGCAGCCGCAACCGAGACTCCAGGATGGTATGTTGCCTCCCTGGTGCAAGGGTCAAGGATGTCTCTGAGCGGGTGCAGGACATTGTAAAAAGGGAGGGAGAACAGACAGTTGTCGTGGTACACATTGGTACCAATGACATAGGTAAAAAAAGGGATGAGGTCCTACGAAACGAATTTAAGGAGCTAGGAGCTAAATTAAAAAGTAGGACCTCAAAATTAGTAATCTCGGGATTGCTACCAGTGCCACGTGCTAGTCAGAGTAGGAATCGCAGGATAGCGCAGATGAATACATGGCTTGAGCAGTGGTGCAGCAGGGAGGGATTCAAATTCCTGGGGCATTGGAACCGGTTCTGGGGGAGGTGGGACCAGTACAAACCGGACGGTCTGCACCTGGGCAGGACCGGAACCAATGTCCTCGGGGGAGTGTTTGCTAGTGCTGTTGGGGAGGAGTGAAACTAATACGGCAGGGGGATGGGAACCAATGCAGGGAGACAGAGGGAAACAAAAAGGAGGCAAAAGACAGAAAGGAGCTGAGGAAAAGTGGAGGGCAGAGAAACCCAAGGCAAAGAACAAAAAGGGCCACTGTACAGCAAAATTCTAAAAGGACAAAGGGTGGTTTAAAAAAAACAAGCCTGAAGGCTTTGTGTCTTAATGCAAGGAGTATCCGTAATAAGGTGGATGAATTAACTGTGCAAATAGAGGTTAACAAATATGATGTGATTGGGATTACAGAGACGTGGCTCCAGGATGATCAGGGCTGGGAACTCAACATCCAGAGGTATTCAACATTCAGGAAGGATAGAATAAAAGGAAAAGGAGGTGGGGTAGCATTGCTGGTTAAAGAGGAGATTAATGCAACAGTTAGGAAGGACATTAGCTTAGATGATGTGGAATCTATATGGGTAGAGCTGCAGAACACCAAAGGGCAAAAAGCGTTAGTGGGAGTTGTGTACAGACCTCCAAACAGTAGTAGTGATGTTGGGGAGGGCATCAAACAGGAAATTAGGGGTGCATGCAATAAGGGTGCAGCAGTTATAATGGGTGATTTTAATATGCACATAGATTGGGCTAACCAAACTGGAAGCAATACGGTGGAGGAGGATTTCCTGGAGTGCATAAGGGATGTTTTTCTAGACCAATATGTCGAGGAACCAACTAGGGGGGAGGCCATCTTAGACTGGGTGTTGTGTAATGAGAGAGGATTAATTAGCAATCTCGTTGTGCGAGGCCCCTTGGGGAAGAGTGACCATAATATGGTGGAATTCTGCATTAGGATGGAGAATGAAACAGTTAATTCAGAGACCATGGTCCAGAACTTAAAGAAGGGTAACTTTGAAGGTATAAGGCGTGAATTGGCTAGGATAGATTGGCGAATGATACTTAAGGGGTTGACTGTGGATGGGCAATGGCAGACATTTAGAGACCACATGGATGAACTACAACAATTGTACATTCCTGTCTGGCGTAAAAATAAAAAAGGGAAGGTGGCTCAATCGTGGCTATCGAGGGAAATCAGGGATAGTATTAAAGCCAAGGAAGTGGCATACAAATTGGCCAGAAATAGCAGCGAACCCGGGGACTGGGAGAAATTTAGAACTCAGCAGAGGAGGACAAAGGGTTTGATTAGGGCAGGGAAAATGGAGTACGAGAAGAAGCTTGCAGGGAACATTAAGACGGATTGCAAAAGTTTCTATAGATATGTAAAGAGAAAAAGGTTAGTAAAGACAAACGTAAGTCCCCTGCAGTCAGAATCAGGAGAAGTCATAACGGGGAACAAAGAAATGGCGGACCAATTGAACAAGTACTTTGGTTCGGTATTCACTAAGGAGGACACAAACAACCTTCCGGATATAAAAGGGGTCAGAGGGTCTAGTAAGGAGGAGGAACTGAGGGAAATCCTTATTAGTCGGGAAATTGTGTTGGGGAAATTGATGGGATTGAAGGCCGATAAATCCCCAGGGCCTGATGGACTGCATCCCAGAGTACTTAAGGAGATGGCCTTGGAAATAGCGAATGCATTGACAGTCATTTTCCAACATTCCATTGACTCTGGATCAGTTCCTATTGAGTGGAGGGTAGCCAATGTAACCCCACTTTTTAAAAAAGGAGGGAGAGAGAAAACAGGGAATTATAGACCGGTCAGCCTGACATCGGTAGTGGGTAAAATGATGGAATCAATTATTAAGGATGTCATAGCAGCGCATTTGGAAAGAAGTGACATGATAGGTCCAAGTCAGCATGGATTTGTGAAAGGGAAATCATGCTTGACAAATCTTCTGGAATTTTTTTGAGGATGTTTCCAGTAGAGTGGACAAGGGAGAACCAGTTGATGTGGTATATTTGGACTTTCAGAAGGCTTTCGACAAGGTCCCACACAAGAGATTAATGTGCAAAGTTAAAGCACATGGGATTGGGGGTAGTGTGCTGACATGGATTGAGAACTGGTTGTCAGACAGGAAGCCAAGAGTAGAAGTAAATGGGGACTTTTCAGAATGGCAGGCAGTGACTAGTGGGGTACCGCAAGTTCTGTGCTGGGGCTCCAACTGTTTACACTGTACATTAATGATTTAGACAAGGGGATTAAATGTAGTATCTCCAAATTTGCGGATGACACTAAGTTGGGTGGCAGTGTGAGCTGTGAGGAGGATGCTATGAGGCTGTAGAGCGACTTGGATAGGTTAGGTGAGTGGGCAAATGCATGGCAGATGAAGTATAATGTGGATAAATGTGAGGTTATCCACTTTGGTGGTAAAAACAGAGAGACAGACTATTATCTGAATGGTGACAGATTAGGAAAAGGGGAGGTGCAACGAGACCTGAGTGTCATGGTACATCAGTCATTGAAGGTTGGTATGCAGGTACAGCAGGCGGTTAAGAAAGCAAATGGCATGTTGGCCTTCATAGCGAGGGGATTTGAGTACAGGGGCAGGGAGGTGTTGCTACAGTTGTACAGCCTTGGTGAGGCCACACCTGGAGTATTGTGTACAGTTTTGGTCTCCTAACCTGAGGAAGGACATTCTTGCTATTGAGGGAGTGCAGCGAAGGTTCACCAGACTGATTCCCGGGATGACGGGACTGACCTATCAAGAAAGATTTGATCAACTGGGCTTGTATTCACTGGCGTTCAGAAGAATGAGAGGGGACCTCATAGAAACGTTTAAAATTCTGACGGCTTTCGACAGGTTAGATGCAGGAAGAATGTTCCCAATGTTGGGGAAGTCCAGAACCAGGGGTCACAGTCTAAGGATAAGGGGTAAGCCATTTAGGACCGAGATGAGGAGAAACTTCTTCACCCAGAGAGTGGTGAACCTGTGGAATTCTCTACCACAAAAAGTAGTTGAGGCCAATTCACTAAATATATTCAAAAAGGAGTTAGATGAAGTCCTTACTACTAGGGGGATCAAGGGGTATGGCGAGAAAGCAGGAATGGGGTACTGAAGTTGCATGTTCAGCCATGAACTCATTGAATGGCGGTGCAGGCTAAAAGGGCTGAATGGCCTACTCCTGCAACAATTTTCTATGTTTCTCTGTTTCTATGATTCCACGAGAGTTCACAGATGTTTCAATGAAGGACCCGATATTCCAGTCCTGAACTCGAGAGGTGGAAGATGCCTGTGCGTGGATTTTTTTAACGTGTGGTGACCGTTGCACAACAGTCACCACACGGGCTTGACAGAGCTAGGCCTTTATCCAGTGGCAAGGATTAACCAGGACGACTGGAGACCTGCTCTGCTGCACGGACCTAGTGCGCACACATATCGCAGTGTGGGCTGACCCGTGCTGCCCCTGGGCCTGTGGCTCTTCTGGGCCCTGTACCCTCATTCGCCGCACCTCCACCACGATGTTCCAGAACCCGGCGCTCCAGCTCGATTTATATTATTCACTCTTAATACTATATATTCAGAAAATAGCTCTATTTATACTATACACCCAACTATACACTCCCTCCAGCATACCATGGCTGCAGTGTGTACCATCTGCAGGATGCATAGCAGCAACTCAGCAAGGATTCTTGGCAGCACCTTCCAAACCCGCGATCTCCGCCACCTCGAAAGATAATGCTGGGACCCCAACTCTTTACAATCTATATTAACGACTTGGAGAAAGGGACTGAGTGTAACGTAGCCAAGTTTGCCAACGATACAAAGATGGGAGGAAAAGCAATGTGTGAGGAGGACACACAAAATCTGCAAAAGGACATAGACAGGCTAAGTGAGTGGGCAAAAATTTGGCAGATGGAGTATAATGTTGAAAAGTGTGAGGTATAATGTTGGAAACTTTGGCAGAAAAAAATCAAAGAGCAAATTATTATTTAAATGGAGAAAGATTACAAAGTGCTGCAGTACAGCGGGACCTGGGGGTACTTGTGCATGAAACACTAACAGTTAGTATACAGATAAAGCAAGTGATCAGGAAGGCCAATGGAATCTTAGCCTTTATTGCAAAGGGGATGGAGTATAAAAGCAGGGAAGTCTTGCTACAGTTGTACAGGGTATTGGTGAGGCCACACCTGGAATACTGCGTGCAGTTTTGGTTTCCATATTTACAAAAAGATATACTTGCTTTGGAGACAGAACAGAGAAGGTTCACTAGGTTGATTCCAGAGATGAGGGGGTTGACTTATGAGGAAAGGTTGAGTAGGTTGGGCCTCTACACATTGGAATTCAGAAGAATGCAAGGTAATCTTCTCAAAGTATAAGATTATGAGGGGGCTTTAAAAGGTGGATGCAGAGAGGATGTTTCCACTGATAGGGGAGGCTAGAAGTAGAGGGCATGATTTTAGAATAAGGGACCGTCCATTTAAAACTGAGATGAGGAGAAATTTCTTCTCTGAGGGTTGTGGATCTGTGAAATTTGCTGCCTCAGAGAGCTGTGGAAGCTAGGACATTGAATAAATTTAAGTTAGAAATAGACAGTTTCTTAAACAATACCGGAATAAGGGGTTATGGAGAGCGGGCAGGGAAGTGGACCTGAGTCCATGATCAGATCAGCCATGATCGTATTTAATGGCTGAGCAGGCTCGAGGGCCCGTATGGCCTTCTCCTGCTCCTATTTCTTATGTTCTTATAAGGGCAGGGGTGCATGGGAACACTATCGCCTCTTAAGTTCTCCTCCAAGTCACACACCATCCTGACTTGGATATATATTGTTGTTCCTTCATTGTCGTTGGAACTCCCTACCTAACAGCACTGTAGGAGCACCTTTACCAGTCTGCAGCCTTTCAAATAGAAGGCACACCACCATCACCTTCTCCAGGGCAACTAGGGATGGGCAATAAATGTCGACCTTAGCAATGATACACACAACCATATAATGATTTTTTTTTTAAAAAGGAAGATAAATTAGCAGCTTCCCAGTAAGGCCACATAGAGAAAATAAACAACTGCAGAAGTAGAAATTAGCGCACTGACCAAAAGCTTGTTCAAAGAGGTATGTTTTAACGAGCATCTTGAAGAAGGAAAGAGAGGTGGGAAGGTTTAGGCAGGGAGTTCCAGAGCTTGGGGCCTAGGCAATAGAAGACATGGCCACCAATGGTTGAGCGATTAGAACCAGGGATGTTCAAGAGGGCAAAATTAGAGGAGCGCAGACATCTCAGGGGGGTTGTGGGGCTGGAGGAGATTACAGAGATAGGGAGGGGCGAAGCCTTGGAGGGATTTGAAAATAAGGATGAGAATTCTGAAATTGAGGCGTTGCTTAACCAGGAGCCAATTTAGATCAGCGAGCACAGGGATGATGGGTGAGCCGGACTTGATGCGAGTTAGGACATGGGCAGCTGAGTTTTGGATCACACCTAGTTTTCATAGGGTAGAATGTGGGAGCCCAGTCAGGAGTGCATTTGGAATAGTCAAGACTAGAGGTAACAAAGGCATGGATGAGGGCTTCAGCAGGGGATGAGCTGAGGCAAGAACGGAGACGGGCGACGTTACGGAGGTGGAAATAAGCAGTCTTAGTTATGCTGCGAATCTGTCAAAAGCTCATTTCAGGGACAAGTATGACACCAAGGTGCGAACAGTCTGGTTCAGCCTCAGACAGAAGTTGGGATGCATCATTTCTATGTCCTTTTGTACCTTGCTGCTCCAATCTACCTTCACCCCATCTCTTCTAGACGTGCTACTCTTTGCTGAGGTACGGTTACACAGATGCAGCTGCTGTCTGCTACTTTGTCTAAGTGGCCATTCTTCACTTATGAGCCCAGAGAACAAGTGCTGGCAAGCTATTCTTACATGGAAGGCATCACAGCATAGGGCAGTGTCCAATGTTTCTCTACTGAAGCATGATTAATCTTAAAATAATTAATGTGTCTCAATACAAATCATTATTTTTAATGTGCCAAGCATGTCAATGCAATAGAATGGAACATTTTTCAAATTTGTCACTTGATGTTTTCAATTACTCCCTAGTTAAGTGTAACCTGCATTACATTTAAAGCATCTCTCTCTCTCTAAACTCCCATAATAATGTGCCTCAACATCATTCTCAGGTGAGAGTCCCAGCTACCCAATGTAATGTTCCATTTCTTGCACCAGCTGAATTTATGGTCTGTCTGACTGAGATTACCAATTTAAAGGTAAAGTCACCAGTCTCGCGCTCCCAACAGGAGCCACATTGAAGGGAGCGTTAATTAGGGATAGGACAACAACACGTGCTTGCTTTAAGACTGGCTCCCTGCTGGGAGTGCATGATTGTTGAATTTAGCCCATTATGCCAAATTAAGCGTAAAAAGAAAGATTTGCATTTATATAGTGCCTTTCATGACTGCTGGACGTCTCTCAGTGCTTTACAGCCAATGAAGTACTTTTTGTGTGTAGTCAATATTGTAATCTGGGAAATGCACACAGCTTGGTCCCACAAACAACAATGTGATAATGACCAGATAATCTGTTTTTGTTAAGTTGGTTGAGGGATAAATATTGGCCAGGACACTGGGGATAACTCCCCTGCTCTTCTTCGAAATAGTGCCATGGATCTTTTATGTCCACCTGAGAGAGCAGACGGGGCCTCGGTTTAACTTCTTTGGCAGTTTCTCATCTACCTTACCCAATGACAGTTTTCATAAGTGGACTATGTCTTTGTACTTTCTACCTGGATGAACAAGTCTCCTGGACCTGATGGCCTGCATCCTAGGGTCTTAAAAGAAGTGGCTGCAGACATAGTGGATGCATTGGTTGTAATCTACAAAAACTCCATGGATTCTGGACAGATCCCAGCTGATTGGAAAACTGCAGATGTAATACCACTATTTAAGAAAGGAGGGAGACAGAAAGCAGGAAACTATAGACTAGTTAGTCTAACATCTGTCATTGGGCAAATGCTGGAGTCCATTATTAAGGAAGCAGTAGTGGGACATTTAGAAAATCATAATGCAGTCGAGCAGAGTCAGCATGGTTTTATGACCGGGAAATCATGTTTGACAAATTTGCTGGAGTTCTTTGAGGATGTAACGAGTAGAGTGGATAAAGGGGAATCAGTAGATGTCATGTATTTGGATTTCCAGAAGGCATTTGACAAGGTGCCACATAAAAGGTTACTGAACAAGATAAGAGCTCACAGGGTTTGGGATAATATATTAGCATGGATAAATGATTGGCTAACTAACAGAAAACAGAGAGTCAGGATAAATGGGTCATTTTCAGGGTGGCAAACTGTAACTAGTGAGGTGCCACAGGGATCCATGTTGGGGCCTCAACTATTTACAATCTATATTAATGACTTGGATGAAGGGACCGAGTGTAATGTAGCCAAATTTGCTGATGATACAAAGATAGATGGGAAAGCAAATTGTGTGGAGGATGCAAAGAATCTGCAAAGGGATATAGACAGGATAGGTGAGTGGGCAAAAAATAGGCAGATGACGTATAATGTGGGAAAATGTGAGCTTATCCATTCTGGTAGGAAAAATAAAAAAGCATATTATTATTTAAATTGGAAGAGATTACAAAATGCTGAGGTACAAAGGGATCTGGGGGTCCTTGTACATGAAACACACAAAGTTAGCATGCTTGTTCAGCAAGTAATTAGGAAAGCAAATGGAATGGAATGGCTTTATTGCAAGGGGGATGGGAGTATAAAAGTAGGGAATTCCTGCTACAAGTATGCACGGTATTGGTGAGACCACACCTCGAGCAGTGCATACAGCTTTGGTCTCCTTTTTTAAGGAGGGATATATTTGCATTGGAGGCAGTTCAGAAGGTTCATGAGGTTGATTCCTGAGATGAAGCGGTTGTCTTATAAAGAAAGGTTGAGCAGGTTGGGCCTATACTCGTTGGAGTTTAGAGGAATGCGAGGTGATCTTATTGAAACATATAAGATTCTGCGGGGGTTTGGCAGGGTAGATACAGAGAGGATGTTTCCCCTTGTGGAGGAATCTAGAACTCGGCATTGGGGGGGGCAGGGGCATAGTTTGAATATATTTAAGATGGAGATACAGACTTTTGAATGATGGGGCGTGAAGGGTTATGGGGAACAGACAGGGAAGTGGAGTTGAGGTCAAAATCAGACCAGTTAATCATGATCTTATTAAATGGCAGAGCAGGCTCAAGGGGCCAAATGGCCTACTCCTGCTCCTAGTTCTTATGTTCTTATGAACGGATATTGCCAGGGATTCACAATGATACCAATTGTGACACTGCTTCTCCTGCTTTAATCACACGTTCACCCCAATAGGTGAACATAAGAAAACGAAACACAGGAAAAGACCAGTTGGTCCATCGAGTCTGTCCTATCCAGACAGGCTGTATCGTTTGTACACCATATGCCCCGCCTCAGTCTGAGCAGCCACGCAATCTCCGAGATTTCCCTCTGAAATGGCCCAGCAAGCCATGCAGTTGTACCAATCTGCTACGGTAAAGTCAGCACTGTGGGAGTACATTCACCACAAGGACTGCAGCGGTTCAAGAAGGTGGCTCACCACCACCTTCTCAAGGGAATTTAGGGATGGGCAATAAATGCTGGACTTGCCAGCGACGTCTACATCCCATGAATGAATAAAAAAATAAACATGGCGTGTCACCAAACTATCTAAATGAGTAAGGCTCAGAGATAAACAGCTGGTCTGTTCTGTTAACTGAGCTCAACTGGAGCAACTAGGGTTGGGAAAGATCACTTTTACTCCCTTGCTCCTGCCATCCCAATGACCTTGCATGTGTGTGGATGAGGACAAGATCCAGTTCAGCTGTGGTGCCCCCCACCGTCCAATAGCCCATTAACTTTCATTGTTGAGGCCGACACAATCGAAAGGTAGCCGAGGCCCATCACCACTTGCAGGACCACATGAGTTGCGGAAAGAAAGGATAAGGGGTGACAGTTGGCTGGAAGGTACACGCACATTAGGAGATACCTTCTACAAATGCTCTGTGGATCTTCAGTTTTCTTTTACCAGGACGTGCCACTTTGTATTTTTACCCTCGACAGAAGTGGTCTTGGCCTTATTACAGGTGCAGGATCACACAGGGAAAAAAAACTTCTCATCAATACTAAACTGATTCTGCAGCAATCAGCACCTCCTGTATCTCGTCCCACAACCGAGAGCATGATTCCATGTGGCATTAGAATAGAAATGGCAAACTTCACATCCAAGCATTAAATGCACTAATACTAGAGTCCCAACTGTGACTCAGTGGGTAGCACACTCTTCTCTGAGCTAGAAGGTTGTGGGTTCAAGTCCCACCATAGGAACTTGAGCACACAAAAATCTGGGTTGACATTCCAGTGCAGTACTGAGGGAGCACAGCACTGTTGGAGGAGCCTTCTTTTAATGAGATGTTAAACCAAGGGCCCCGTCTGATCTCTCAAGTGGACATAAAAAATCCCATGGCACTATTTTGAAGAAGAGCAGGGCGTAATCCCCGGTATCCTGGCCAATATTTATCCCTCAATCAACATAACAAAAAAAACAGATTATCTGGTCATTGTCACATTGCTGTTTGTGGGAGCTTGCTTGCGCACAAATTGGCTGCTGCATTTCCTACATTACGACAGTGACTACACTCCAAAAGTACTTCATTGGCTGTAAAGCGCTTTGTGATGTCTGGTGGTCGAGAAAGGCGCTATATAAATCGAGGTCTTTTAATACGATATTCCTGGGTGTGCTATTTTTATGCAAGTGTTAACCTGTAAAATAGGTTAACAGTTACACTGGCATAAAATGGCATAATGAGGCATATAACACAAGCACATTCAGCATTCCGGTTGAAATTTCACTGATTGGAATTTCTACTGTATGATCTTAATATGTAAGATGTATCTAAAAATCAAAGTTGCCATAATTAACTCCAGATTCCAGTCACAGAACTGGTAGCTTCCCTAAGACATGGTTGTTAAAATTCATCACAGTCAAGTGCAGCAGTGTAGTGGGGACTGGTTAAGATAGCTGGGGGTATGGAGTTATCAGGTGGGTGAGTGAAATGAATTTGAAGGTTTGCGTATTGTCAAGCCTCAGTTTGATTGTGCAGCAGCATATTTTAACGCTGCTTTCTGCAGGTTACCAACGTGCCAGAGAATGGAGCTTCTTGTGCTGTTTTACATCCAGCGCTTTGGAATGATGTGTTTTTTTTCTGTTGCAGCTTGGGTTGTACGTGTGGCAGACTTCTCGTCTGCACCAGCTCAAAGCAAGAATCTGTTTTCACTTAAGTCTGAAATTAATGCAAGCAATTTAATATATGTACCGGTCAGCTTAAAAAATAGATCAAGTTGAACACTGGCCATCAGACATAATTACCTGATGAAGAGATTAATAAACTCTGCCGCTAGGCATTCGTGCCAGAAACCCCAGTTTCTGGAAGTATACAAAAGGATTGGAATAGTTGGAGTCTGCTGGGGGCAGGTGTCCTGGTGGCACATTTCCTGTATTCCAGTTGCAGTCTGTACCTAACAACGTAAGCCTCTGTGTTCTGTTCTCTTGTGGTTTTCAGAAGTCCATTTGCTTGTATGGTAAGGCCATTAACCTCTTGCTGTGCAAAGTCTCCTCTCCACACTTAACTGATTCGTGCAGTCATTTTCAATGCCTGCAGAATCCTTTTAAAAGACATCTCGCCCCCACCTCCTTCCCCCTTCCTACAGCTGAACCTTGCAGCAGTTTACAAAAACTATTAAGCCATCCCCTTTAAAGAACAAAAGTCTTCCTTTATGAAATCTCTTGCATTGGTAAATTGTGTGAGTGTATATGAGTATACATGTGTGTATAGAAATATATAAAATATTGGATTAGTAGGAGGGAACGAACACCAGGCAATTGCACAACCGTAGAGTTCCAGATGACAGCAGCCGCAACAGCTTGAGTGGTTTGTGTGCGGAACCCTAATATTTTAAACTCCCTTTTTCATGTTTAACATGTTCTGTCCAATTTTGAACGTTATTTGTAGATTGCCTGTATTTGGAGCTTTCCTCAGACCTTGCGAAGTCTCTGTTGCAACCATTATGATATAAGCAAATCCAATGCATTGGTCACGTAACTTGTGGAATAATGGTCCTGATTTCGCGGTAATATTAGCGATGAGGCTATCGGCACTCACCGTTCTTAAGTAGTAATTCGGACAGCAACTTCCACCGTCTGCACATGCACAGTTAAATGGGATACTCAGGAAATTGCTGTCCGATTTGCCCTGCTCCTCCACAAACTTTGCTACTCCGGTACCTCGCCGAGAGATTTGGCATTCAAACACATGAAAGGCGTAGCGTGCGGTACTTACCCACGACATACCCACTTAAGGCGCCATAGAAAGTTAGGGCTAGTCCATTCAAGTGGAAGTGAATTTTTAACTTCATTACAGCCAGACGATGTCTCTGGCACTGAAAATTAAATTTTACAAGTGTGGAGTCTCATTCTTTCAGATTTTAATTATTGTTGGGAGATTTTATAACAATTAAATGATTTTATTAAACTTTTTTTTACTTTCTGTCTCTTTTATCTCTCTCCTAATCCAATCTTTCTTTGCCTCTTATTTTTCTTTCTGTACATGATTTGACATTGAATTCACTATTCCAACTTGCATGTCCAGGTTTAGGCTGTGCAGCTCAGTGAGGATTCTTTGATCTTGATTTGATTGCTCACAGAGGTCCCAGATCCCCTGTAGAGAGCGCCGCGCTGTATCAGACCTCTCGCTGACCGTAAGTTGCTGCTCACATGCCCACGAAAAGTCTGTGGGAAGCTGTAAGCGTAAAGAACGGCGAGCGCTGTTTGTTCGTCGCTGACCGCAAAATTCGGGCCATTGTTGTAGGATTATTTTGCAGTTATTGTGTAGATTTTAAATTTATTTTCAAAGAATGTACAAAAACATTCTCTAATTTTATCGACTCCTTACAATCACCCCAATTGCTAGAAATTCATTTTTAACTGAACGAAAAAAGAAATTCCCCCCAATTTTGTTATAATGAGACTTTACTCTAAAATATGGGGCAATATGCTCATATTGTACGTGATTATTTATCTTGTAAAGCTGACTATCACTTTTTATGGAAAGCTTGCATTTTTGTTTAAACACAGGAGATTAGTTTTAAGTGTGACTATCAACAGAACACTGATTTGAGATCTGAGATTTTTTAAGATTAGAATTTTAAGCATTACTATATCATTAATTGTTTGTCTTATTTCAGCCTTGTTTCAAAATATCCTTTTTCAGCTGGTGACTTGGCATCTTTTTATCATTCGGCTGTTGAAAACCAAATAGTTTCTGAATCTAATTGTAGAATGCAGCATTTGCCTGAAGGAGACATTTCCAGGGCAGTTCTTTTACTCAGCGATTGGATTTTGCCGGTTGTAGAATGGGACAATTAGATTGGATGTGTCTCTGTTGCAATGTAACAGGAGACGATGTATCGCCACAGGATGGATTATCTCATTAATGGCAGCTTAACGACTCAGCTTTACCCCTCTGTGTTTGGGGGCTAAATGATTGTGTTTGTATTCATGGAGTTGGTACATGTGCACCCATCATCATCATAGGCAATCCCTCGGAATCGAGGAAGACTTGCTTCCACTCAAAATGAATCCTTAGGTGGCTGAACAGTCCAATACAAGAGCCACAGTCCGTGTCACAGGTGGGACAGACAGACAGTCATTGAGGGAAAGGGTGGGTGGGATTGGTTTGCCGCATGCTGTTCCACTGCCTGCGCTTGGTTTCTGCATGTTCTCGGCGATGAGACTCGAGGTGCTCAATGCCCTCCCGGATGCACTTCCTCCACTTAGGGCAGTCTTTGACCAGGGACTCCCAGGTGTCAGTGGGGATGTTGCACTTTATCAGAGAGGCTTTGAGGGTGTCCTTGTAACGTTTCCTCTGCCCACCTTTGGCTCGTTTGCCGTGAAGGTGTTCCGAGTAGAGCGCTTGCTTTGGGAGTCTCGTGTCTGGCATGCGAACAATATGGCCTGCCCAGCGGAGCTGATCGAGTGAGGTCAGTGCTTCAATGCTGGAGCTGTTGGCCTGGTCGAGGACTCTAACGTTGGTGACAAACTGATGACACAATTTCCAGTTTGCATTGCCCTGTATTATGTCTGCTGTATAATAGGTGAAATGTTCAAGATAAGACAAGCCTAACATTTTTTTACACAAGCATGCTAATTTTTTCAGTGCATTAATGAGTAACTGAGCTATACAGACCAAGAAGGTCTCCGGTTTGAACCCTTATCTGTGCAGAGACATCTCAGTCACAGTGGCTATAGAGATGCCAGAGTTGGCCCCAATGATTCTGGGTTAGGGAAGGCAAACTCAGCCAAGGTTCCGACCCCTGATTGGGATCCCTGCTGGTAGTACTGTATGAGGATGCTGAATGGGGGCAGGATCGGGCTTATATGTGATGCCTCCCAGAATCAATAGCCTTCCTCTTCACCTGCGAGTAATGGCCTCTTGAGCAATGTGCCAGAGGGTGACTTGCTCCTGGGCAATTGTACCCTTGTAAGAAAGCGACATATTCAGCATAGGATGAGGGGATGGGAAAAAACTTGCTGGGTAAAGAAAGAAAAAGATTTTGAGCAGGAAGCCCCTGTACTTCCTTAACAGGATTCCAGCGATGTGGGAGAGTACCAGTCCAGCCCACCCTGTAGCAATTATATTAAAACTAAAATCCAATATGTAGACCTTCCACAGGGCACAGGGTGAAAAGATACAGGGCTTGAAAAACCCTTAGGCCACAATCTCATCAGTAATGACAGGAGTACACCAGAATAGCCAACTGGGGAGCTGACGGCAGGCCTGCTCCCAAACCTCGGCCATTGTTGTTCTATAACCACCAGTTCAAAAGAGCTACAAGAGCGTCTGGTCCTCTGGCTTTTGTCTCCCCGTGGGTGTCTTGAGGTTGTAGATCCACCGTGTATGGAGTCACGGCTGCAGATTTTCAACAACAACAACTTGTATTTATATAGAGCCTTTAACACAGTGAAACATCCCAAGAACTTCACAGGAGTATTATCAGATGAAAAAAATTTTGGCACCTAAGTAAATATTAGCGCAGGTGACCAAAAGCTTGGTCAAAGAGATAGGTTTAATGGAGTGTCTTGATGGAGGAAAGAGAGGTTTTGGCTGGGAGTTCCAGAGCTTGGGGCCAAGGCAACAGAAGGCACGGCCACCAAGGGTTGAGCGATTATAATGAGGGATGCTCAAGAGGGCAGAATTAGAGGAGTGCAGACATCTCTGGGAGGAGGAGAGGGCGGTGGGGAGAAGGGTTGTGGGGTTGGAGGAGATTTCAGAGATTGGGAGGGCCGAGGCCATGGAGGGATTTGAAAATAAGGATGAGAATTTTGAAATCGAGGCATTGCTTAACTGGGAGCCAATGTAGGTGAGCGGGACTTGGTGCGAGTTAGGATATGGGCAGCCGAGCTTTGGATCACCTCTAGTTTACGTAGGGTAGGATATGGGAGGCCAGCCAGGAGTGCATTGGAATAGTCAAGTCTAGAGGTAACAAAGGCATGGATGAGGGCTTCAGCAGCGGATGAACCGCAGAGAGTTGTTGATGCCAGTTCATTGGATATATTCAAGAGGGAGTTAGATATGGCCCTTACGGCTAAAGGGATCAAGGGATATGGAGAGAAAGCAGGAAAGGGGTACTGAGGGAATGATCAGCCATGATCTTGCTGAATGGTGGTGTCGGCTCGAAGGGCCGAATGGCCTACTCCTGCACCTATGTTTCTATGTTTCTATGAGCTGAGGCAGGGTGGAGACGGGCGAGTTATGGAGGTAGAAATAGGTGGTCTTAGTTATGCTATCTGCACCGTGCACTGGAGAACCCTGGTCAGTTTTGCGCAGTAGCATTGGGACCATACACACAATTTATCAGATTCAAGGGAAAATTGTTACTTAATTTCTGTCCACTGTCGGCCACAGTAACAAAACTGTTTCTGTTGTCCTTGATAAGTACCTTCACCGGCTAAACTGTGCCAATTTATTTTTAAAAATTGTATCCACCATGTGCAACATCTATCCGGTGTTACTGGAGCCGCAAAAGGTTAGCTGACACGAGGGTTTCGCAGATAGCAGGATGAAAATCTGTGCTGTGAGTCCACACATGGCGGATTTACAACGTCAGGCATCCACAGGGAGACAAATGCTAAAGGACTTGTAGCCCGTGTTGACTGCTGGTTATACAACATCGAATGAGGTCTGGGAGCAGGGCTGCAGCTAGGCCCTAACTTTGAAAAGCACTGGGAAACTTTGGAGTGTAAAAAGAGGGAAACGCTCATTCACAGCAACTGAAAAGTAAGTGGCAGAAACTTTACGTAACCAAAATACAGACCTGTCGACACCAATGTTAGAAACGAGAGTTACGATGCAAAAGAGTGGGACAGGTTGCAAACTCATTTGAAGAAATGGATCTATCTTGCATGTTCAAGTTAGATGCATTAAAATAGGTTACATTTTTAAGCAATTTGAGTTAGTCTCACTCCCCACCAAGTGAGCCTTGATTGGTACAAGTTCTTGGCTTAATATTTTGCAGTTAATTATAAAATAGCTTTAAAGTGCTTTGCTGCCTTTCGCAGAGGAAAACCGAGGATTTTTTTCTCTCTCTTGTAACAGTAAAACAGATGCTGAGACAGTACAAAACTAACACTGTGAAGTACTGTGACTTTAACGGTATCTAAGAATCCCTCCTCCTTCTGTTCCTGTTAGTCTCTGCCAGTGAACAAGAACAAGAGCCAGAGCAGGAGCCCGAGACTGAGCCAGAGCCTGAATCAGAAGCAGAACGGGAAACCGAGGTGGTCACTGAGGCAGGAACTGCAGAGCTGGAACCAGAGCTGGAGACTGAGCAGGGACCAGAGCGAGAGCCAGAGGAAAATGCAATACTGAGCGAGAAGGAGAGGCAGAATGAAGAAGTGAATGAGAAGGATAACTGCTCAGCATCCAGTATCTCATCAGCCAGCAGCACTTTAGAAAGAGAAGAAAGGGAAGACAAAGTAACCAGCGACAATGAAACTGGTAACAGTCATATTTTCTGTGACTCTCTCATAATGCTGTACTGTGTTAAGCAGCTGAGTAACCCTCCAAGCACCAATTAGTAATTACAGGTTGCTGTGTTGTACTGAAATAGATTGCTTTACTGTGCTGCACCACATGAAATGTACTTCAGCATAATTATATGCTAGCTTGCATTGCATCGGTTTAGTAGATGTGAGTAACATGCACAGTTTCTGTACAGAGTAAACATTTTCTGAAGGAAGTATGTCACAATATTGCTGTACTTTTTTTGCTTTGATCTGTTAATCTCTGTGATGATCACCATTTTCCCTATTATACTCATTAAGCATGTGCTTATTACAACAAATTAACAGGGTAAATGTCATAAGTAACTACTCTGGGTGACTTTTAATCCAGACCAAAACATGCACACTTATTGAAGTACTGTACTTCAGTGGCTTCGTGTCTGGGGACATGAAAGCACCAAGAGGCAGGGAAGGGTGCAGTTCCCAATCTCAGTTATGGTGGCAAGATAAGTTGAGAAGGCTGTTAAAAAGGCATGGGGGTCCTTGGCTTTATAAATAGAGGCAAGGAGGTTATGCTGAACCTTTAGAAAACATGGGTTCAGCCCCAGCTGGAGTATTGTTTACAATTTTAGGCACCATGCTTTAGGAAGGATGTGAAGGCCTTCGACAGGGTGCAGAGGAGATTGATACCAGGGATGTGAGACTTCAGTTACATAGAGACTGGAGAAGTTGGCCTCGTTCCTCTTGGAGCAGAGAAGGTTAAGGAGAGATTTGATGGCGATACTCAAAATCATGAAGGCTTCTGATAGAGTAAATAAGGAGAAACTGTGGCAGGAGGGTCAGTAACCAAAGGACACAGATTTAAGGTAATTGGCAAAAGAACAAGAGGCAACATGAGGAAAACAAATTATGCAGCGAGTTGTTATGATCGGGACTGCACTGCCTGAAAGGCTGGTGGAAGTAGATTCAATAATAACTTTCAAAAGGGAATATTGAAGTGGAAACATTTGCAGGGCTATGGAGAAAGGAGCAGGGGAATTGGATTAATTGCATTTTTTTAATTCATTCACAGGATGTGGGCGTCACTAGCAAGCCCAGAATTTATTGTCCATCTGAGCCTTTACAACTGAGTGTCTTGCTAGGGCAGTAAAGAGTCAACCACATTGTTGTGGGTCTGGAGTCACATATAGGCTAGATTGGGTAAGGACAGCAGATTTGTGAATCAGCTGGGTATTAAACAACAATCTGGTTGTTATATGGTTACCATTTCTGATACTAGCTTTTTATTCCAGCTTTATATAACTGAATTTAAATTCCTCAGCTCTTGTGGTGGGATTTGAATTTGTGTCTCTGGATCATTAATCCAGGCCTCTGGATTACTAGTCCAGTAACATAACCATTATGCTACCATTCCTCGATTAGCACTTTCAAAGAGCTGGCACAGGTCCAATGGGCCGAATGGCCTCCTGTGCTGTATCAGTCTATCATTCCATGATGTCACTATGGAGCAACAAGCAAAGGACAGATTCACCATGCAGGGAAGGTGAGGAAAGCAGCAAAGAGTGGTCATTGCAATAGTGTTGCATGCTTCCTAGTAACAGGCATGGCTCACAGGCCGCTATCCACATTCTCCACTGGCAGGCTGGTAGCCCAGCAGACATGTGGAGGGAGAACATTTATTTCATCACCTTAAAGGCAAGAATATTTAAACTTTAATTCTTTCCATTCTTGTCACAGGAGGAATTGGTTTGATTCTGAAAGTGCCTTAATCCCTGCGTTGGTCCAATAAAAGGTTCAAAATATTTTGGCCATTCCAACTTATGATATAATGTTCTGACCCCTCTCTGAAGCCTTGGCTATGAAGCTGACAATGCAACAAGTGTTCAACTAGCCCCTGTAAATCCACAGAGCTATAAAATCAGCACTCCAGCATTGTTTTGTGTGATCTGATTTGCTGTGACAGTCACTCATCACTGATAAAAGTCCTCTTTAAAGAAACATGATTTGAATTTCAAAGTGGCGCAACTTGCATTCTAAAGGAAAGCGTACCCAAAGATAACCATCATCAGTATTAATGTAAGAATGCAAAAGTTCCGTTCAGTGACCCAATTTTGTTGGCATGGACCTTAATGTTCATTTAGTGACAAAGATATGACAAATAATAATTAAAATTAGACCTGTTATTAAAAGGAGTACTTTCTTCACAAAAATAGTGTTTTGCAAACCTATTGTCTGGGGAGAGAAGCTGTGACATCACGAGCAATTGGGACAATGATTGGACATAATTTACAATGACACATTATAGTCTTGATTTACCAACCCCCCACCCTCCCCATGTCTCTAGGGAATTTACCTAGGCACGATGGTAAGAGTAAAAGAGGGAGGAAGAGGCTTGTTTTGATGGTTCTCTGCCCCTTTTATGTTGGCGGTGGGAAAGCAGGTGGGGGGGGCTGTGTCTTTTCCAGCAGTGTAGGCCCTGCAGACCCCTTTGAATGAGGCAGGAGGGGTCAATCCTGGCTGCAGACCTCATTGTCCTGCTGCAACTCTGGGGGCCCCGAGCAAAACGTGGCACACCTGCCTGCTCCCAAACTTCTTTTGGAGGGACTAAAGATGTCTTTGGAGACGGGCCAAAGATGGGAGGTAAATGGCCTGAATCCCCAACCCAGGGTGTTGACGAGTAATCTCCAGCAGCCTTGATCTCGGGATGTCCTGCAGCTGCAAGTCTTTGAGAGGCTTACAGCTGTGATTATACCACAGGCCTGAGCTGTAGTTTGCCCCAAGCCACGTTGAAGTCCCGGGATTGGAAATTGTGCCACCCCTTGGCCCAAACAGATGCAGTGCACTTGGTGGGGGGGAGGGGGGAGATGGGTACAAGAAATTGTATCCTCGTTTGTAAGTTTAGAAACATAGAAACATAGAAAATAGGAGCAGTAGTAGGCCATTCGGCCCTTCAAGCCTGCACTACCATTCAATATGATCATGGCTGATCCTCTATCTGAACACTATATTCCTGCTTTTTCCCCATATCCCTTGAAGCCTTTTTTTTCTAGAAATCTATCTATCTCCTTCTTCTTAGATATATTCAGTGACTTGGCCTCCACAGCCTTCTGTGCTGGAGCATTCCACAGGTTCACCAACCTCTGAGTGAAAAAATTTCTCCTCATCTTGGTCCTAAATTTCCTACTCCATATCCTGAGACTGTGACCCCTTGTTGTAGACTTCCCAGCCAGGGGAAACATCCTCCCCGCATCCAGTCTATCCAATCCCCGTTATACTGCCAACATTTACTGAAGGGAGTGTTTTTCCTATGAAAAAAATTAAAATAATCAAATTGGTAAAGCTAATAACAGTAATCCAATTGGATTTCCCATTTTATAGGCCCCAAATGTCATCCCCTATGCTGCTTCAGTACATGGATAATTGGCTCTCATTAGCTGCAATCTTACCAGATAAGCTGATGTGTCTGATGCAACTAGCAGTGACACCACAAGATCTGACCTTGTTTATTTCACTGGAAGCAATCTTTAACATCGAGCGTCTGTGGCCTATCGCTATATGCTCACTGCAGTTTGTGTACATTTTATTTTGTCTGTACAATTTAGGCCTCCCTGCGAACCTTGTACCATTTCCCACTGAAAGGGGGTAGGGGCAGCAGAAAGCCGGCAAGGTGCATGAGAACATCTTGGTTTCCCCCCCCCTCATGAAAAGTGAGCATGTGCTTCTCTCCAGAACTGCGAGGTTATACCTATCCAGAAAGGATGAACGGGGGCTAGGTGAGCCTGAAAAGAGAAGGCATGAGGGGTGACCTAATAGAGATCTTTGAAATTATGAAAGGTTTTGATAGAGCAGATACAGAAAGAGTGTTTCCACTTGTGGGGAAGAGCATAACTAGAGGCCATCAATATAAGATAGTCACCAAGAAATCAAATAGGGAACTCAGAAGGAACTACTTTACCCAGAGAATGGTGAGAATGTGGAATTGCTACCACAGGGAGCATCTGAAGCGAATAGTATAGATGCATTTATGGAGAGGCTAGATAAGCATATAAAGGAGAAGGGAATAGAGGGTTATGCTGATAGAGTTAGATGAGGAAAGATGGGAGGAGGCTCAAATAGAGCAAAAATGCCGACATGGACTGGTTGGGCCAAATGCCCTATTTCTGTACCGTATATCCTATGTAAAAGTGGGCTATATCCTTGCCAATAAACAAGCCTTACTTCTCTGCACAAAACACATACCTGACATTTCCCACAACCCTGTAGCTTGTCTGATGGCTAATTTGGGGTCTGTTTGTCCCAGTTTGTATGTAGTCTAGTTCTGTGGAGTCCTGTCTACTAGGAGCAGGATTGAAATTTCCAGACTCATTTACTGTAGGACCAACACAGCACAGAAGTGAAAGATTTCATTCTGTCAGTCTGGAATGGATTCCAACCAAGGTTCCCATAGGTGGTGGCATACTGCTTAACCCATGGTACCACCCATACTCTCAACATGTAAAATATGCGATGAATCCACTGATTTTTTTTCTGACTGATAGTAGATGTCAGTATTTCCCACATTGGTGTGTCTTCAATGCAGTCGAAGTCCTCTAAAAGAGCTTAGAGACATTTTGATATGATGAGTCACTGTACAAATACAAGTATTTTTTATTTGTTTTTTTTTTAAAAGCGTGTGATTTTAATGCAGTTGTGATGCAATGTTTTCAATACTCGTGCACAAAACCCAAAGTGCCTTCCTGTGCCAGACAGCATCATATCAGCGTAAAAACATTTTATTTGCAACAGTCTGAAGCCGCATTGACTTTAAAGGAGTTAGATGTTGAAATCTGAATCAGAAATCATTTGTCACCAAGGACATAGTCTGTGTGGAAAGTTTATTTTTAACTTATGCTAGTTTTCTTTTTTAATATACGATTTAGAGAAAAAAAAATCTTGATGTCTCCAAGAAAACCCTTTGGAAGGAGGACTGTGAACAGCTGTGTTGTCTCTCCATGTGTTTGTTACTGCACTGCCCCGTAACTGCTCTCTTTGGTTTTTTTCCAATTGGATTTATAATGCTACTTAAAAAAATGGATTGCACTCCTGGAAAATGTTAAGGATAAGCATTCCAATGATTCCTCCAGTTAAAAAGTCTTACTATATTTATTTACCATACAGCTCCATCATAATAAAGTCAGTAGTGGGCTGGATTTTCGGTCTTCTGCCGTCCCTGTTAGCGCCCTGGAGCAGCGGCAATAGCGGCAGGAATGGTTTCCGGGTTGCAGCGCCCCGCCGGGAAATGAGTTGCCGGTTTTGCTGGGGGGGCGGAGCAGCACTGCCCGGGAGTGTTGAGCCGGTGTGGAACACCATCGGTTTCGACTGCGCATCGATTTTGAATTGACGATGAGCCTCTAGCGCCCCCTAGTGGGACCGCCTGGAAAACCAGGTGGTCAGAGCTGTCCTAGCGGCGGCAAGTAAGTAATGAATGAGGTCATTGTGATTGTTTTGTTTAGGATAAATCGTAAAACTAAATAATAGTGTGGGGTGGTCAAGGTATTGGGAACGTTTATTGTGGCAATTTTTTTTTCATTAAGCAAGCCTCTCTTGAAGCGCACCGAAGCCGGTTCTTTAGCTCGGTATTTTCAGTTGGTCAGCCGGCCTAGCGCCCTAAAAGAGGTGTAGAACGTCTCCCTTAGCGTTCCGATCCACACTCGGGGCTGAATTTTGTGGCTGAGGACACAAACAATTTCCCAGCGCAAACTTTACCGCCCTGCCGCCATTATTGCCCCAGAACCAAAAATCCAGCCCCTAGTGTTAACTTCGCATTAAGAATAGTCAGCCACTGGGTTTCCAGCTCCACCTCTATGGAAAACGCTGCCATTACCTTCCCATTGCTGTACTCTAACTCTCGGTGTCTCTTCTTTTTGGACAACAGGTAAATGGACGCAGAGCATTAAGGAGGTCAGTGTAAATGACCAGTGCAGCAACATTCTCAATAACAAACGGTTCATGCTGGACATGTTGTATGCGCAGAACAAAAAGGCAGAAAATGATGATGAAGCAGGGCTGGAGAACAAAGAGGAGAAACAAGAGTCCCTTGCCAGCGTGGCGAGCCGCATCAGCATTCTGCAGGCCAGCAAGCAGGCCTGTGAGGACAATGTGAAGAAAATGGGGATTGACCATTTAGAGAACCAAGGCAGCGTAAAGGCTTTTACTGACAGGTTTAACAGTGGGGAGCTGAGCAACGGACTTGTATTATCTGATTCTGAAGTGACCACTAAGGCTGTGGATAAAGTGACTGCGCAGCCCAAAAAAGAATCTGATTATATTTGGGATCAACTAATGGCCAATCCAAGGGAGCTAAAAATCAAAGATATAGACTTCACAGACTTGGAAGAGGAGGACGATATAGACGTGTTGGACACGGAAATCTTAGTTAGTTCTAGAGACTCAATACTTCCTCCACCGCCTCCCCCACTTTCTTTTATGGGCTTGCCTCCCCCTCCTCCACCCCCCCTACTGCATTTCCCACCTCCCCCTCCGATACCTGGTATGTTAGTGCCCCCACCTCCACCCTTTGGCCTTCACCAAGCCTTGGGCTCGCCCCATCTGTCCAGGGGTGAGCCAACATTCATCAAGAAGAAGAAAACCATCCGGCTGTTCTGGAATGAAGTCCGACCAATTGATTGTCAGTACAAAAATCACAAGCGATGCAAAGAGCCTCTTTGGACACGGCTGGAGCCTGTGAAAGTGGATACATCCAAGCTAGAGCATCTCTTTGAGTCAAAATCAAAAGAATTGCCAGTCACTAAGGTAACGAGCACTAACCAGATACACCTTTAATGGTTCAAGGGATATAAAAAAGGAAAATGATGTTAACAAGCTTGCAGAATGGGCGTGTAAATGGCAAACTATTTTCAATACAGGTTGAACCTCCCTTATCCGGAACCTTCAGGACCTGGCCTATTCTGGATAAGGGATTTTTCCGGACGAGGGGTGGTCATGTTAAATTGGATGGTACAGGTACTGAGCAAGGGGATATCGGGGCTGGCTGGTTTGGGGCTGGGAGTGTGGCAGAGAGATCGTGGGGGGGCGGTGGGGGGGTGGGAGTGGATCGCGGGGTCAGGCCAGCGATTGCGGGAGTCGGCAGCGAGGAAGGACTTCAATTTGTTCATGTCGGAGTTCTGTGCCTGCGCCACCTGGTGGCCAGAAATGGTTCTGGACAAGGGGTGGTTCCGGATACGGGAGTTCTGGATAAAGGAGGTTCAACCTGTATCGATAAGTGTGAGGTGTTGCATTTTGGTAGGAGGAATAAGAGTCTAAATGGGATAGAGGAACAAAGAGGTACAGATACACATCATTAAAAGTAGCAATGCAGGTTAACAAAGCCATAAAAAGCATAAACAAGGCACTGGGGTTCGTTTCTAGAGGAATAGAATTCAAAAGCAGAGACATTAAGTTAAAATTATATAGAACCTTGGTTAAACCACACTTAGAATATTGTGCACAGTTCTGGTCTCCATATTACAGAAAGGATATACAAGCACTTGAAAAAGTGTAAAAAAGAGTTACAAGAATGATACCAGAGCTAAGAGCATACAACTGTCAGCAAAGACTGAACAGGCTGGGGCACTTTTCTCGGGAAAAATTAGATGTGGCTTAATAGAGGTCTTTAAAATTGCAAAGGGGTTCGATAAGGTAGATGTAGAAAGGATGCTTCCACTTGTGGAGGAGTCTAAAACTAGGGGCCATGAATATAAACTAGTCACTAATAGATCCAATAAAGATTTCAGGAAATAATTATTTACTCAGAGAGTGGTGGGAATGTGCCACTCGCTACCACACGGAGTGGTTGAGGTGAATAGAATAGATGCATTTAAGGGGAAATTAGATGAGGAGTATATGAGGGTGAAAGGAATGGAAGGATATGTTATTCGGATGGGCTGAAGTTAGGTAGGAGGAGGTTCATGTGGGGCATAGCCACCGGCATAGACCTGTTGGGCTGAACGGCTTGTTTCCATGTTGTGTTACAAATATTTGAAAACATCACAATTTCAGTGAGACCCTTCATGATCTGTTGCTAACCCACAAATTACCAAATTTATTGAATTCATTTCAGTTTTTCATGGTGGCACTCTGGGTTAGCAGTCTCGGGCCATGACCACTACACTAAGGTATTAGGAGCATAGGAAGAGAAGTAGGTCTTTCAGCTGTTCGAGCCTGGTTTACCATTCAATGAGATCACGGCAGGTCTTTATCCTAACTACATCTACCCAGCTTGGCTCCATATCCCTTAATACCCTTGGCTAGCAAAAATCTGTCGATCTCTGATTCAAAATTATTAATTGAGCTGGCATCGACTGCTTCTTGTGGAAGAGAGTCCACACCTATAGGTGAATAAGTGTTTCCTAACTTCTCTCCCGAGTGGCCTGGCTCTGATGTTAAGGTTACATTCTCTTGTCCGAGACTCCCCTACCAACAGAAAAAGTTTCTCTCTATCTACCCTATCCATTTCTTTCACAATCCTAAGAACCTAAATCAAACCACCCCTTAACCTTCTATATTCCAGGCAGTATAATCCTAGTTTATGTAATCTTTCCTCACAATCTAACCCTTGGAACCCTGGTAACATACTGGTGAATCTATGCTGCACTCCTTAGGCCAAATAGGACTAGTTCAATGCACTTCAAAGCTATGCTAGACTGCACCATAATCTGCCACGTTCAGGAGAAGTTTGAGTGCACCAACCTGATAGTTCTACACACTATATCTCCCGGCACAGTGGCCCAGCTGGGTGAGCAAGAGCAAATTTCAGATGCTAACAACGTTATACTCCCAATTTCAGTCCATAGGAAGAACTAGTTTCAGAGCCTGTCGAAATACATTTAAAGTAGATCCTAAAAGGCATTGCGTAGCGGAGATTCATCCCATCCCTCTGCACTGGATTTAAATCCAGAACCCAATGGTGAACAGGAACGTTTACAATCCACTGTACGAGTTAGTCACCGGGCGAGTCTTAATTTTATCAAAGAAATATTGTAACAGTGTAAAAATGTGGCTATTTTCACACATCTTTAATTGTTATCTTATAAAATGCATTAAGTGTAAATATAAATAGTGTCATATGCAGGAAATGAATAATGCAGTGATTCATTGCTGAATGTCAATGTAATTTGATATAGAGACATATTATGCTCAACCTTTATAAATTACTGATACAAAAGCAAAAAACTGCGGATGCTGGAATCTGGAATAAAAACACAAAATGCAGGAAATCTCAGCGGGTCATTCACTTTGCATCCAATTTCCATCCTTCCCTCACCTTCACATGGTCCTTCTCCCACTCTTCCCTTTCCTTCCTCGACTTCTCTGTCTCCATTTCTGGGGATAGGCTTTCGACCAGTATCCACTGTAAGCCCACTGAATCCCACAGCTACCTGGAATACACTTCCTCCCACCTTGCTTCCTGTAAGGACACCATTCCATTCTCCCAGTTTCTCCATCTCCGTCACATCTGCTCTGACGACACCACCTTTCACACTAGTGCCTCTGACATGTCTTCCTTTTTCCTCAAGAGAGGATTCCTCTCCACTGTGGTTAACATGACCCTCGACCGTGTCCGTTCTATTTCCCACACCTCTGCTCTCACCCCTTCCGCCCCCCCCACCCCCTCCAACCTCTCAGAACAATGACAGGGTTCCCCTTGTCCTCACCTTTCACCCCAGCAGCCGTTCAGTGGATCATCCTCCGCCATTTCCACCACCTCCAGCCTGATCCCACCGCTAATCACATCTTCCCCTCCCCTCCCCTCTCAGCATTTCAAAGAAACTGCTCCCTCCACGACACCCTGGTCCATTCCGCAGTCACCCCCAGTGCCCCCCTCCTCTTTCCACGGCACCTTTCCGTGCAAGCGCAGGAGATGTAACACCTGCCCTTTTACCTCATCCCTTCAGACTAGCTAGGGCCCTAAATACTCCTTCCAGGTGAAACAGCGATTTACTTGTACTTCTTTCAATTTAGTATACTGTATTTGCTGCTCACGATGTGGTCTCCTCTACATTGGGGAGACCAAGCGTAGATTGGGTGACCGCTTTGCGGAGCACCTCCGTTCAGTCCTCGCGTATGACCCTGAGCTTCAGGTCGGCTGTCACTTTAATTCTTCACACCATTCCCACTCTGACATCTCCGTCCTCGGTCTCCTGCACTGTTCCAACGAAGCTCAACGCAAGCTCGAGGAACGGCACCTCATCTTTCATTTAGGCACTTTACAGCCTTCTGGACTCAACATCGAGTGCAACAATTTCAGAGCGTAGCCACTGCCAATCTTTGGCTCCCTTTCTTCTCTGTTTCCCCCCCCCCCCTCTCCCCCCAAGCCTGTTTCTTTCTTTCTATTTTTCTCCTTGTCTCTAATGGCAGTTGGTCATTATCCTGCCATTCACAACCCTATTTTGACTAATGTTTTTCTAACTCTTGGCATTACCATTTGAATTTGGGCCAGCATCCCTTTTGTCTCTCTAATCTCTCCTGTCTTCCAACCTATCACAGACCTTCCCTTTTGTTCTTTCTTCCCCTCCCCCTTTCAGGGCTTGTTAAGAGTCCGTTCTTTCCGAACACTCTCCAGTTCTGACGAATGGTCATCAACCCGAAATGTTAACTCTGCTTTCTCTCCACAGATGCTGCCTGACCTGCTGAGATTTCCAGCATTTTCTGTTGTTATTTATAAATTACTGATTAGGCCCAACTTTCCTCGCTCTTTTGCATTGATTGAATGAAAGCTCCACTGAACACTCCACTGCTCGTTAACATAGCTCCACATCCCGCGCAAATGACCAGAGAACAGGAGCTTCCTGCGTTTACGAGTGTTCTAGATGGGCATATTTTGTGCCTCAAATTTTTGGCGCAGTAGAACTTAGTCATATATTTTATGTATTATGCCATTTTTTTTCTTCATTTTTTCTCCTTACTGAGACCTACACTGTGTTTTCTGTACCTTTGACTGTATTTTTACAGCATCATGAGACGTAGAAAAGCATCCACGATTGTTTCTTAAACATGCTGTGCCGAATGTACATAAATTGTTGTTTGATGCCTCAAACTTTTAATTGTAATTCATAGAAGAAAGAAAGACTTGCTTTTATGTAGTGCCTTTCACGACCACCGGACATCTCAAAGCGCTCTGTAGCCAATGAAGTTCTTTTGGCGTGTAGTCACTGTTGTAATGTGGCAATTGTAATAGAAGGAATGTGGCATGAGGTCTGCTCTTTCATCAGGACTTGATTTCCGCCTTATGCAAATGAGATTCTCGGAAAATTTCAGACGCCAAGATTGGCAAAATTTTTGATGTAACTTGTGGGTTGTGCCATTTGAGGAAATTCCAAGCCATTAACTTGTCCTGCAGAGGATGGCTGGGATGGAAAATAGAAAAAATGCTCGGTTGTAATAGAGGTTGGTCTTTTGAGATTGAGGTTAAGGCACAGGTTTGGGCAAAGCAGAAGTGGTTTTAATCTGCACATAACGCATGCTATATCCGTCCAAGGAATATTTGATACTAACTGGGTATAAAAGTAGAGTAATGCTCCGTTCTATTGCATTGATAGCTCTCACTTTGTCAAGCGCAGTAATCATTAAAAATAATTCTGATTTAGCTACATTCTGGCACTTTAAAACCTAATTGACCAGCAAGTCCTTCATGAAATCCATTTATCCCTCAGACTGTCACAGTGGGAACATGGCTGTGCTGCTGGGATAAATTTAACGTATGGAGGAACGTTAAGCCAAATTCAGCTTGATGGATTCAAGATGGCACTAATCCAGTAGTTCGCTTTCGACAGCCTTTCAACTTAACCCAACCTCTGATAGACTTTCAGTGCAAAAAGCATAGTTTAGATGTCTCTAATAGTTAGCTCTTCCAAATAACCCTTTTGTGTGACCCATCAGTAGAGCAAGTTTAAATATCCATCAAAGCAGAATATCTTTATAATTACACTAGTTTTAAAAAGAAAGACTTGTATTTATATCGCGCCTTTCGCAACCATCGGATGTCTCAAAGCACTTTACAGCCAATGAAGTACTTTTGGAGTGCAGTCACTGTTATTATGTGGGAAACACGGCAGCCAATTTGTGCACAGCAAGCTCCCACAAACTGCAATGTGATAATGACCAGATAATCTGTTTTTTTGTGATGCTGATTGAGGGATAAATATTGGCCAGGACACCAGGGATAATTCCACTACTCTTCTTCGAAATAGTACCATGGGATCTTTTATGTCCACCTGAGAGAGCAGACAGGGCCTCGGTTTATCAAAAGATGGCACCTCCGACAGTGCAGCTCAGCACTGCACTGGTGTGTCAGCTTAGATTTTTTGTGCTCAAGTCCTTGGAGTGAAATTTTGAACCCACAACCTTTTGACTCCGAGGCGAGAGTGCTACCCACTGAGCCACAGCTGACAATTTAGAAATTATGGCCCAGATTTTGCTGGAACGGGGCATTTCACAGCGTGCATGGTTAGACTTGTTTGTGCACATTAAGGTTTGCAAATATTTTATCCACAAAGTTTCTGAAAGTGCAAGCTGATAATGACGTGAGAGCAACAGGGTATCTGGGACATTGGTGAACAATGGGACCAACAATGTATCTCCTTAACAATGAGATTCAACAAGTGCCATTATATCTGTTTTAAAATGTTTTAAATTATCGTGTATTATTAACCTATTGCAGTGCCTCATCTCTTTTACATCATTCCTTTTGCATGAATCTCAAAAAGGATACTATTTGGAGAGAGTGATCTCGATACAGCTATTCATGATTTGATAAGCGCTTTGAGACATCCGATAGTCATGAAAGGCACTATATAAATCCAAGTCTTTCTTTTTAAAGATGTTATAGTTCCATTGCTAATATTGTTGGACCGGACACAGAATCAATCTGTTCAGTGATCAAGTTCCTTTGTAAAATACTGTGCTCTGACTTTACACTATAGAGTGATATAGTGAGATCAGAAAACTGCCGAATCCAAAGAATTACTCATTGAAGTTAATGTTTTGTCATCATCATCATCAGTGACATCATCATCACTTCCCAAGTTCCCCTCCAAGTCACACACCTTCCTGACTTGGACATATATCTCCATTCCTTCATTGTCGCTGGCTCAATATCCTGAAACACTATCTAGCAGCACTGTTGGAGTACCTTCACTACATAGAGTCATACAACACAGAAGGAGGCCATTTGGCCCATCGTGCCTGTACCGGCTCTCTGAAAGAGCTACCAATTAGTCCTACTCCACTGCCCTTTCCCCATAGCCCTACAGGTTTTTCCTTTTTAATAGAGATCCTATTCTTTATTGAAGGTTACTTCCACCACCCTTTCAGGCAACGCATTCAAAATCATAACTCACTGAGTAAAAAAAATTCTCCTCGTCTCCCTCCTGGCTTTTTTGCCAATTATTTTAAATCTGTGTCCTTTAGTTACTGACCCTCCTGCCAGTGGAAACAGTTTTTCCCTAACTACTCTATCAAAACCCCTCATAATTTTGAAAACCTTTATTAAATCTCCTCTTAACCTTCTCTGCTCCAAGGAGAATAATCCCAGTTTCTCTAGTCTCTTGAGATAACTGAAATCCTTGATCCCTACTAGTGTTCTAGTAAATTTCCTCTGCACCCTCTCCAGGGCCTTGACTCCTTTTCTAAAGTGTGGTGCCCAGAATTGAACACAATACACTAGCTGATGTCTAACCAATGATTTATATAGGTTTAGCATGGACTGAAATGGTTCTAGAAGACAGTTCACTGACACCTTTTCAAGGGAAACTCGGGGTTGTCAATAAATGCTGGCCTCACTCGCGACACCCACATCCCAATGAAGAGTAAACCCAACCGTCCATAGACACTCAGTTACCTACCAAGTTGGGAACCTTCTCAAATAATTCAAAGTTAGATTGATCAGACATAACAAATGTGAAGGGAAATTAACAAATCCATGCTGAATCTCTCTGATCAACTGAAATTTGTCCAAATGCCCAGTCACTCTGTCCCTAATGACAGATTCTAGTAACGTATCAACAACTAATATTAATCTGACAGGTCTGCAGTTACCTGGTTTCTTTCTCCCACCCTTCTGCTGGTCCAACTCCTGCAACGTTGCAACATTGTCCTGGAACAGGAACTGTGCAAATACCCAAACACATTGAGCTGGCTTTTGCCGTGAGCTGTTTGTTGGACTTGCACTTGCCCATAGACTTCCTCTGGGCTTTTGCACGGCAAGTTGCTGCCAGCCAAATATCCCTCGACAGGGCACCTGGCACCTGTGTGACCAGGGCAAGCAACTGTGTATCTCCTTAATCAATCAACTTAAAGAATTGTTAATGAGCAGCTCAGAGTCTGAACCAGGAAATGTAAGTTACAATAGTCAATTCAGTGTCAAATCAGGTACCGAAAGTGAAATAAAGAGAGGGAAAGAAAGATTGGATTAAGAAAGAGATGACAGAAAGAAAAAGTAAAAAAATATATATTTTTTATTAATATCTCCAACAATAATTAAAAGTTGAAGGAATGAGAGTCCACCCTTGGGAAAAATAAATTTTCAGTGCCAGAGAGGTTGTTTGGCAGTAATTAAGACTTATCATGCTGTTAAAAAGGGTACTTCGACTGAAATTGACAAGCCCTAACTTTCTGTGGTGCATTGAGTCCACATCTACAACGTCAGTAAAGGAACTTCACGCCATTCAATACATTTGAATGGGAAGACTGACATCAAGGTGCCATTTTTGCGCAGCTTACGGAGGAGCGACGCAGGTCTGACAGCAACCTCCGTTTTCTTGAGTTTAACTGCGCATATGCGCGACGGAAGTTACTGTCCGATTTGCGCATAAATAGCGGCGAGCACTGTTCGCCTCACCATTATTTTCACAGCAAAATCCGGCCCATTGGCAATGTTCGTTTAAAACTTTGGTTTAATAAAAACGATTAATGGGAAAGAAGAATGGATCAAAGAAGTTAGAAAAGGCTGAGGAACAAAGAGAACTTTCTCCTTCTTTGGAGAGGTACAGCAGATAAAGGCACAGAGGCAGATGCGACTGTCAGCCGGAAACTTACTTTAAGATCTGATTTTCAGAATTTTGTCTCGTTTTCTTTATACAGCTGCAATCAATTTTGCATCAGTAACAATGAGTTGTACAAATTGCAGTTATAAACATGCCCTTTCACTGCTAACTTTAAAGAGCATTTTCATTAAAATAAAATGAATGCTTATAGCAAAGGGCTTTCAAATGCTTTACTCACAGCATGGAGTCAGGTTTTTTCCCCTTGTTAAATAATTTTTGGTACAATTTTGAACAATCGGGACATCTGCATTGTAATTATGGGCATCTGAGATTCCTATGCTGTGAGAAAGAGAGAATTTATTGCTCCTCAGAAGAGGTACATCCAGAATGATTGCCGACAATAAAAATGACTGAACTTCATTATAGGTTTTACCCACAGCACGGGTTGAGTTGTATAAAATGATAAAATGGTTCCACATGATGTAGAGCAACAAACACACTTTTTTTTGGTAACCCCAAACCATTGTTACACAAATGTGCGATGAACACATCCGATACATTGAAATGCTGCCAGCATTTTCAAAGGTGGCTCTAACAACCCCGGTACAGATGGTAAAATTCCTGTGGCTTGTTGTCCACAACTGGAAATGGAAGGGGAGTAAAAGTGAGTTGACTCTGAATTTTTCAATAACTATAGTTTTGCTCATTTTTTCCAAGTGCATTGGTGACTTAGCTTTACAATAAAGAAGTTAACATTTAGGTCTAAGCAACACAAGATTTTCTCTAATATCCAACCACAAAACTTCTCATACTTTTCAAGGTGATGAGTGCTTTTGATAGAGCAAATAGGGAAAAAATATTCCCTCTGGTGAGTGGGTCACTAACTCTCGGGCAGAGCTTCAAAACCATTGGTAAAAGATCTAGAGGGGAGATGAGGAGAAATGTTTTCACTCAGAGTTGTCGGGATCTCGAGCTCTCCACCTGAACAAAGGTGGTGGAAGCTGATTCCATAAATAATAATTTTAAAAGGGACAGATATTGAGGGCGATGAACTAACAAGGTTGTGGACAAAATTCGGGGATGTGGGACTAAGCACAACTGCTCTTTCAAAGAGCCAGCACAGGCACGAATGGCCGAATGGTCTCTTTCTGTGCTGTAAGTTTGTATGATTCCATGATCTTGCATCATAACCTGGCCCCAAATGTGGCTCTGGTGGAAACACTCTAGTCAATGACTAGACGCTGGGGAAGAGCAATCTGGGGTGAGTTGCTCACTGACTTTTGCAACCTTTTGGGATGTGGCAACCATAACCACAGCCTCCTTTACCCCTCCCACAACGCATCTTACTGTGTCGGTAATCTGTGGCGCAAATTTAAGCCTATTAATTGCTCATTTAGCATTACATTTTAATACCCATCACCCCTGTGCTCACTGACTACATTGTCTCCTGGTCTAGCAATGCCTCGATTTTAAAATTCTCATCCTTGTTTTCAAATCCCTCCGTAGCCTCGCTCTTCCCTATCTCTGTAATCTCCTCCAGCCCCACTATCTTCTGAGATCTCTGCATTCCTCCAATTCCTCCAGATCCGGCCTCTTGCGATCCCCTATTTTAAAGGCGCCCAATGGCGGCTGTGCTTTCAGCTGCCTCGGTCCTAAACTCTGGAATTCCCTTTATCAACCTCTGTGCCTCGCTCCCTCTCTTTCCTCCTTTTAAGATGCTCCTTAAAACGTACCTCTTTGTCCAAGCTTTTGGTCATCTGTCCTAATCTTCCTTGTGTGGCTCAGTGTCACGTTTTGTTTGATAACGTTCCTGTGAAGGGCCTTGGACATTTTACTGTTTTAAAGGCGCCATATAATTGCAAGTTGTTGTTCTTGTAGGGAGAAGGTGTATAATACTTAACGGACACTGTTGTTGTGACATCTTCTTGTCCGCTGAAGTGGGAATATTTAATCTGATGATGCAATGCAGTTTCATGCACTGTAAATATCAACTTTTGCCAAATTTGAAATGTGACCCCGGCATATTTTTGAATCCGTGTAACAGAATTACAGCAGCATAGTTGCGAGGAAGGTTATTTTTTTTTCTTTATTCATTCACGGGATTTGGGCGTTGCTGACAAGGCCAGCATTTATTGCCCATCCCTACTCGTCCTCGCAAAGGTGGTGGTGGTCTTGAACAACAGAGGGCAGTTAAGAGTCAACCACATTACTGTGTGTCTGGAGTCACATATAGGCCAGACCAGATCAGGACAGCAGATTTCCTTCCCTAAAGGACATTAGTGAAGCAGATGGGTTTTTTCGACAATCTGGTAGTAGTCACCATTACTGATGCTAGCTTTTTATTCCAGATTTATTTAATTAACTGAATGAATGATGGGTTTTGAACTCTCATCTCCGGATTATTCATCCAGGCCTCTGGATTACTAGTCCCTTAACATAACCACTATGCTACCGTTCCCATTATTAGGGACATAAAGGAATTTGGAATACCCTGACCTTCAAGAGCAGTTTCAGTCAATAATCTATTTTTAAACACATTTCCCACTAACTTCACACCATCTCTCGGTGATTGATCACTTTGTTCCTCCTTTCTCCCCCCCCCATAATAAATAACACTATTTTCATTTCATCAGTTCTTTCGTTTTCCTCTGGTCCAACTTCTTGCGTATAATACAGGTGCAACGTCCTCAATCCGGAACTCCGAAAACCAGAATTGTCCAAAAACCAGACATTTTGCACATTGCTGATGGAGTCATCCGGAATCCAGAATTATTGTCTGTCCAAAACCGGACATATTTGATGCAAAACCTGAAATCCGTCACGGATTCGGTCGAAGATTCCGGATTTCAGACAAGAAAATCAAGTCTGAAGTCCTTGACTGCCAGCATAACCGTCTCTGTCTGAATATTGCATCCATAATACGTGGACCCATCCTCATTGGTTACACGATCACTCCAGTGAAGTCTCCAGATTCTTCTTAAACAAATCTGGTGGATTGCCTTCAGCTTCCCATTGTGCACTTCCACCATCCGTCACATTTTCAAGAGGTATGGCAGTGTTGGAGGGATAATATTATTGTACAATCTCATTTTCATTTGTAGACGTATCTTTTTAATCTTCCAGATGTTGGACAAACAAAAAAATGATCCATTGGCTTTGCTAATTCTTCCCTTCACTTTTGCGAGCTGACCATTTGCAGGTAGTATATTTTTAAGGCCTACAAAATCGACTCTTCAAAGTCTTCTCCATCAGTTACTCATCCACCAGTTTGACAGGATTCTCTCCTATTTCAATGATCTTGATCTTATGTGGACTGATACAAAGTCCGACTTTGGCAGCTTGTGCTTTTAAGCTCAAAGAGTCTTTTCATTCTTTCCAAATCAGTATCCAGTATAATTATATAATCTGCAAAACCTCGATCTTGCAGCTCACCTCCTACCCAAACACCAGTGCCCTTGGTAACAGCTATCATTCTTCTCATCGAGAAGTCGAGAACACAGCAATAGAGAAGTGGGGTCAGTATGCAGCCTTGCCTCACACCAGTAACAATATTAATCCATTGTGTTTCTCTCTCCTTCCTGTCGTAACTCACAGATTCATCATACATAACTTCTATCAGGTTAAATGATCTATGCTGTAAATCCATAGTGTCTCAGGGTCTTACAGAGGGCTTCTTCTGCTGGTATTCCAAGTCTTTCTCCACAAGTCTTCTCAAGGCAGAAATATGACCTGGACACGACCTACCGGATCAAAATTTTCGAGAATGTACAGCACAGAAACAGGCCATTCAGCCCAACTGATCTGTGCTTGTGTTTATGCACCACCCAAGCCTCCTCCCACCCTACATCTTCTAACCCCATCAGCATATCCTTCTATTCCTGCCATTATTCTTCTATGTGTCTTCAACTCTTCAAGTCTATTGCCATGACACCTTTTTATATGCTCCTTCAGTTCCAGATCTGCACCTATCACACCTACCCTCTGCAGCATTGCCGCCTTTAGTTTTATTTTAATTGTCTGAATGACAAGATGGTGGTCACATCCTGGCAGGAATCCTGACTGTACTGTGCGTGGGCAGAGCTCCTGTCCCAGCCATTCTAAACTTTAATCATTTAGCTAGCGCTGGCAGCAGTGTTTACATTGTATGAGAGTTTAAATTAATTGCAGCTTGGTTGAAAAAGTCTCCAAAGCATCCAAGCGGGCAGCGTGTTGGAGTCGCACTCAATAAAGTGTTGGCCCAAGATACGAGACTGACCCCTTGTTCTGCTTGACTATGGGGTTAAGTTATGCCCTGACTTGTGCATTGGAGAGAAGCGGTTAGCTAAACTGTAGTGTCAATGCACACCAAAGTCTGTCCTCATTTCTATAAGTGTACAATAAAAGCCACCTGCTCTAAATAAACAGACTCAGGCCTTGGCAACATATTTACAGCAATGCAAGAGGCATTTTGTGGTGAGTACATTAAAAGGTTTGTACTGTTAAAATATACCTCAGCAGGGGGGCGGCATTCAAACAAAGATACTTAAAGAAGGCTGGAGACATTTACTGTGAACTAGAGCCAGTAATAGGCTAGTGTTCTGTGTCATGCAGTCTAATGCTTAATGGCAATATTTTCATTTTAGCTGTCAGTCTGGCCTGACCAGGGTTAACAGTTCTCTTATTTTTGTGACAAGTTGTGTGTCTTTCATCTTGTCTGGCTGTGTTAGATTGGGGGAGGAGGGACGGAAAACTTGCTGGTAGCAATACTTTTTATAGGTTACCAGCAAGTGGAAAGTTCATGGAGATGACAAATCGGCTCCTGCCTGTTGCTGACTTAGGAAATAGTGACCATCATTTCTAGGAGGCAATGGCTGCCTTGCCCTAATAATAGAATCATAGAATGGGTACAGCACAGAAGGAGGCCATTCAGCCCATCGAGCCTGTTGCCAGCTCTCTGCAAGAGCACTTCAGCTAGTCCCACTCCCCTGCTCTTTCTCCATAGCCCTGCAGACTTTTTTCTGTCAGGTATTTATCCAATTCCCTTTTGAAAGCCATGATTGAATCTGCCTCCATCACCCTATCAAGCAGTGCATCCCAGATCCTAACCACTCGCTGTGTTTAAAAAAAAGTTTTTCCTCATGTCACCTTTGGTTCTTCTGCCAATCACCTTAAATCTGTGTCCTCTGGTTCTCGACTTCCGCCAATGGGAACCATTTCTCTCTAATTACTCTGTCTAGACCCATTATGGTTTTGAACACCTCTATCAAATCTCCTCTCAATCTTCTCTGCTCTAAGGAGAACAACCCCAGCTTCTCCAGTCTATCCATGTAACTGAAGTCCCTTATTCCTGGAACCATTCTTGTAAATCTTTTCTGCACTGCATTTGTTCAGCAGAACTAAAAAATAATATAGAATAGCTGGTTAAGCACCAATCAGCTGTGAGGCCTGTTGCTGGGCAGATATAACAGGATAAAAATGTCCATTATGAATCTTGTTTCTGAGCTTCCCTGACAGCTTGATTGGGAATTCATAGCCCAGTGTGAAATGGAGTCATACAGACGGGGCAGTTCCTCCTGTGTTCAATCTGTAATCTATGCTGAGTTAACTGACCTTAACTGATCAGATCAGCCATGAACTTATTAAATGGTGGAAGAAGCTCGAGGGGCCAATGGCCTACCACTACTCCTATTTCTTATGTTCTTATGTAATTGGAGCAGGAGTAGGGATGCAACACTTGTCTTCTGTAACCTAGCATATAAAGTAATGAAAATTCAGTTAGAATTACTGACTCCTGCTGGGAATTGCACATTATGAATGATGACAGAATCGAGCTGTGCTGTAAAATCGCTCACCGTTAAATAGCGTGCTGACATTCACTGTCTATGCTCACACATAAGGAATGCTAACTTTGGCAAGGTGTTGCATGGTGAGTGCCACCATCGAACATGTACCCCGGCATGATTCGGTAGCTTTAGTTGGGGAGGGGATGCAGCAGTAATGCAGTAGACTTGTGTCAGTCAGGCTTGTGATTTGTAGTTGTTACTGTTACCACGTTCCTCTCAAATTCCGTTTCAACGTTTGATAACTATTGGGCCTTCAACAGCCTTTTCTCTGCCTTCTGCAATGAAGCCGCTGTAGCTCTCTATATATCAGTCATCATCATAGACAGTTCCTCGGGGTCGAGGTCATTAATAAAAATAATAAAAAGCAATGGTCCGAACACTGATCCCTGCGGGACACCACTGGTGACCGGTTTCCAGAACAGATCCAAATCCATCTATAATTTTATTTGCCTGCGTCCTGCCAGCCAGTTCTGTATCCAGCTCAATATATTTCCACTAATACCGAGGAAGGGAGGAGGGAGGCACTGCACAGACACTTCAGCCTATTCTTGGCATTCAATGGGTTGTGGGTTCCCACTCCAGAGACATGGGCACAACAATATAGGCTGACACTCCAGTGCAGTGCTGAGGGAGCGCTGCACTGTCGGAGGTGCGTCTATTGGATGAGACTTCAAAGTCTGCTCTCTCAGGTGGACGTAAAAGATATATCAGTAATTAGCAGAGAAATAGAAGGAAACCGACTCAACACCTGTCTCGATGATCCACAAGACTGCAGGCTTCCATTTTTTTACTTTTGGCCTTGAATGACTCCTGTGCCCACAAAGGGCAATGTTTGTTTGCTTGGGGTTTCTTTTCAGAGAATACTGTATCGGAGAAATAATCTGTGGGGTTTTGTGCATTCCAGTCATTCTGCTTTATAATATTCTGCAAGTGGGATTACCAGGAAATTATTCCTACAGATGTTATTTCATTGGAAATGCATGTATGTTTTCATTTTTGAAGGCTGTTTTCTTAATAAGTGAATGGTTCCTGTAAGGTCAGGGATGTGCCATGGAGATTCTTCATGTTCATTCATTCTTAAAGAGTACTCATTCTTATACGTTTTCCTTTTTTTGTGTTGCATTTCCCCCTTTACTTAATTTATTTTAAAATGGTTTCTCTAGGCAATGCACCACTGCCAAGCTGAATTGGCGGCTAGTTGACCTCCCAGTTTGTTGCCAATAGCTCACGCTTTCTATTGCTTCATATTTTGACAAGACCTCTTTCCAATTTTTCCTCCCTCACTGAATGAAAGCCTTCGTTGGTGTTCCTGGCCTGCTCTTGCTGGTAGAGAGAAATCAGGAACATGTTATAAATGCCACAAGCCTACCATCATTACTCTTCCTAGCCATACTGCCATAGTACAACATTGTCCACACTCCGAAAGTACTACAGTAGCTGTAAAGCGCTTTGAGACATCCGGTGGTCATGAAAGGTGCTATATAAATGCAAGTCTTTCTTGTTAGTACTTTTACAGTACAGTGGGATAACGAGGTTTTGCTCTGGGTACTCTTCTATACATGTGCATTAATTGATATGACATTTAGTGGGTGAGGAGCATGTTTGCATGAAGGAGCTATCCTCTGCACAGCCCAAACATTCTTTGCGTACTTTATTTTTTTTTTGAAAAAGTAACAACAATAATGGGTTTCTGTGAGTAAATCCACAAGGACCTTTCTACAGGGAAGAAGACGAAATTGGAACAAAGTCATGGTAGGCACACTCAAAATATTTCCTAGTCGCTGGTTACATAGCAGCATTGGTAAAGGTTTGGGTGTGTAATACTGTGCTCACCTTGGTCAAAGGCTTGGTCAAAGAAGTTTTAAGGAGCGCCTTGAAGGAGGAAAGCGAGGTAGAGAGGCAGAAAGATTTAGGGAGGGAATTCCAGAGCTTGGGGCCTTCGTAGCTGAAGGCACGGCCACCAATGGTTGAGGGACTGAAATCAAGAATGCTTAAGAAGCCAGAATTAGAGGATAAAAAATATAAAACATCTTATGTGGAACATATTTATAAAAAAGTAGAAGTTTTATGAAGGTAATTTCCTGTAATTTTCCAATGATAATCGCTGGAATATTGAATTCAAGATAAATTTGGAACCATTGAATCATTTTGTAATTTGCTTAGCAAACTTCAAATTGATGTCGAGATACTATTGAAATCCTCAAAGATTGAATAATGTTTGTTCCCACTCCTCTTACTTTTATTTTTATTGTGATTGGTTTAGTGAAGAATTGGTTTCTCAATATGTGCGTAAAGCATGCAGTTTGAATGCCACAATCAATCTATGTCCTCTCCGCATCCAATGGAAATGCAACATGTCCTGTCCACTCAGAAATCTCCATTCTTTTCATTCTCACCGATGACATACACTAATGTTAGTGAGAAGGTTGGCATGAATGTAAATATGAAATTATTTTTAGTTATTCCAGGATCACACCCACTGGTGCCCTCCAGCACTGACGCCCCCTCACCTTCTTCACATCAGGGTCAGTGGGAGGACTTTAAATTGCACAGGGCAGGTGTGTGTAAAGGTCCATCTCCAGCACACATCTGCCCATGCAGTTGGAAAATCTGCTGCCTTCCCCCTCCCCCCAGCCCCAGCCTGGTCCCTCTCCATTTCTGGTTTAAGGGGACTGATAAAGAAGATTTTTTTTTTTTTTAGGTCCCTTTTGGGATCCAAGTTGCACCATGGCCTGGACCCCCCCCCACCGCCCCCCCCCCAGGAGGGTAAACTTCTGCCCATTTGGTGGCCGTTACGCATCGACTCACTCAGCATTCAGGCCTGCTGACATACGCCGGATCCCGAGTGAGCAGGAGCTCCCGGAAAAGGGAGTCACTGTCCCAACTCTGACCCTCTTCAGTAACAATCCCCACATCAGGAGGGGAGGTGGGGGTGGTGTTAGAGGTTTCATCCCTTACATGGCATGTCGTAAAACCTGGAAAGCATTTGGACCCAATACAACCAGCCTCTGCTCTTATCTTTGGGGGAGATATGGTTCTAGCAATCTTCAGCTGGAGTTACAATGGGAGACCAACAGACCCCCATGGATTTTCTGGATTCCACCAACTTTATTGTTCATAGTAGCGAACGTAATGTAGATTAGCAGAGGTGGTTTGCATGGCTGCTTTCCTCTCCATTTGAAAAGAATAGGAGCAGTGTGGCCTAGAAAAGATGCATTTACCAGTGCTTTTGCTTCCGGACAGTGGGTTGGTGTATTCTAAATGTGCAGGCACCATTCCATGAATTTACAGGTTATTTTGCACACACAGACTAATTCTGTATCAGTATAACTTCCAGTATCTGTGCTTAATTCAGAAAACGGCTGCAGATGGGAAGAGGCAGGAAGTCATCGTGTTAGACTCAAAGCGGAGCAATGCCATTAACATCGGACTGACAGTATTACCTCCTCCGAGAACGATCAAGACTGCAATTCTTAACTTTGATGAATATGCCTTAAACAAGGAAGGTATAGAGGTAAGTTTCCCTTTGTTTATTTGCCTCTATCTTTCTGTGCATTAAAATAGGCATGGGTATAGGATCAGTCCATCAAGATGAGTTTCACATTGAGGCAATCTGGTAACGTTGTTCAGTTGGCATTATTTTAATACTAGAGTTAACATTTAAAATAAATGGTATAACTCCACAGTTAAAATGACGCCAATCCTAAAATCTCAGCTTGTGCATCCGTAAACCAAGATGGCCTTGATTTCCTGCACATTCACCACATCTCAATCATGCTGTCCGGGACAAAGGTCAAAGCTGTGAGAATTAAGTTACTCTGGGTAACTAAAAATTAACAGGATCAAGGTCTATGTATACCTCCTATTTGATGTACATGTAGAGACAATCTGTCCATTTGACTGTATTATGCTATCTAGGTAATATGTCTCAATGATAGGAAATGGAACATTTTCCCTGTTCTAATACCAAGTAGCAGCATCAAATCATGCAGGTCAGACATAACACTGCAGGTATATCCAATATCCCATCATTTTTATTGAAGAATACAAGAGCACAGTTGGCAACAGTGGTGATTTTAAAATGACTGATGGATGTGAGTGCTGGGGGAAGACTTATTTTCTATGGCAGGATTTTTGATACCTGATTCGGTGTATTTATTGCATTTTGGAGCCGACTGTAATTCTGAGAGTGAACCACAGTATAATTGAATAAAATACATCACCACTCCAATCCCACTTCCTATTTTATTTCCTGACCATCGCAATTCCATAAGTACATTGAGGGGAATCATCAAGTTACGCCAGTTAATGCATTCACACACAGGAACTTGCACCTCATCTCAAACGGCAGCTGCAGCCAGTATGAAGAAAATAAATCTTCATGTAAGGCAGCAGCTTGGTACGCCCCAAATAATGCCTTTGGAAGAAACTGCATTTTAGCAGCTTATTTGTTATGTGTTTGGGGACAAACATTAAATAAACGTACCTGTAACTGCAACTCAGAAACCAACAGCTCATACAGATAAAAATATTCTGCCTCAAGTTTGTGCGCCAGAAACGAGTGGAGAAAGTAATGTCTGATCGGTTCCAGTCCCATCCTCCAATCGATCCGGTTCTAGCAATCTCCTGTCCCATCTTTCTAATGATCTGATTGCTGACAACCTCCAAAGTCAGTGAGAAATGCTGATTTTTTTTTTCTTGAAAATGCTGACACCTGGGTTGACTGTCAGTTTAAAAAGAACATAGTCAGCATACACGAGCAATCGTACAGGGGTAAGATTTCCTCTGTACGCTTAGCTATATTAGAATTGTTGAACCAGTTTGCAAAGAATGAGCTAATTATTTTTGTTACACCTATTGCACAGAGGAAAGTTTCATTGGAGAGCAAACTTCTCCCGACTCTGCTGCAAAAATGAGCTTTGACCCCCCCCCTCCCCTCCCCTCCCCCCCAGCCTCATGAGTCACCATTTTAGCTAAGTGACCCCAATCTTGAGCCACCATTTTAGCCATGTGACGTTTTTAACCGTTTCCCAGCCAACCTTGTTCCTTCTCCAGGTGAGATGGGTAAATTAATGCAAGGGGTTGTATTGCAGTTCATGCTAACTAAAAATTTCATCAAGACTGCCCAAACTAATTTCAGAAAGGATTTTTTTTTTTAAAGCACAATGCGGAGCCTTTTTTCCCCCATCAATCTGAGTGGATTTGAACGATTGCACAAGTCCCCATAGCAGGTCAGATTTGGGAACGATCAATTTATTACGACTGTCTCTAATTGCACCCTGTATCAGCTCTGGTGACTGATGGGCAAAGGCTGTGAAATAGGTTTGATTGGTGTGGGGCGGGGGCAAAGGACTCAAGGGAGGGGGAAACTAAGTTGAAATAAAATGAGGGATTAAAAACAAACAGCTTGGTACTTTTGATGCTGCAGGACAATTCATGGATGCTGTTCAGTCGTTTAGTTTGGACTTTCAGTTTGCACTCAAGCAACCCAGAGTTTGGATGACCAAAATGAATTGGTATATGAGGAGAGATATATTTCTAGCAATTCCTGCTCATCATTCCCCAAGAAGTGTTGAGGAGCTCAAACTTATCTACTCTCTTTCCCCCCCCCCCCCAAAACCCTCAACCCTCAACCCACCCCCCACCCCACCCCCACCAATCTTCCTACAAGCTTGCCTGGAAATTAGGACAGAATAAAACAAGTACAGTAGAATACAGCCAGTCCCTTCTAGCCTGTACTAATCCACACTAATAAAAAGAAAGTATTGTATTTATATAGCACCTTTCACGACCTAAGGATGTCCCAAAGAGCTTCACAACCAATGAAGTACTTTTGAAGTGTAGTCAAAGTTGTAATGTAGGAAACAGGGCAGCCCATTTCCACCCAGAAACAGCAATGTGATAATGACCAGATAATCTGTTTGTTGTGATGTTGGTTGAGGGATAAATATTGGCCAGGACACCAGGGGGAAAGCTCCCCTGCTCTACTTCGCAATAGTGCCACGGGATCTTTTACTTCCACCTGAGAGGGCAGACGGGGCCCCAGTTTTAATGTCTCGTCTGAAAAACGGCATTTCCCACAGTACTGCACTGGAGCATTAACCTGAATTACATGCTCAAGTCTCTGGAGTGTGACTTGAACTCACGACCTCGGACATAGAGGCGAGAGTGCTGCCACTGACAACAGAAAAGTCTGAGATGAGAAAAGGCCATTTGGCCTATTAATCTTTAAACCCTAATTTTCCCATTATAGCATCTTAGTTGCATTTTGAATCTTCCTGATGTTGTTTCTAATATCCTGCCTGGCAGATTTTTCCAAACATTACATCTGCTGTGGGGGCAGTATTCCTCACATCTTACAAAACGCTGGAAGCACATTTATAAAAGGACACCAAGAGGCTAATTTCTCTATCTGTATATGTTTAATGAGCAGAAGCTAAAGGGTCTAAAATTGACATAGAGTATCACTTTTTAACTAATTTTATTTCTGAATTTCCTTTCAATCTTCAACCTAAGATTTGAGGTATTCAACATTCTAATATTAGTGTTCACCTGTTACCTGAAAGTGTTGTTGGGCAAGTCAACATCTGGGGTTAGACAACAATCTCCTCCAATACATCAGGAGACTTGATGTGTAAAATATTTCATCGCCAAGAGCACTGGGGATGCATACAACAAACCAGTGACTCAACTCTGTTAATTTGTATAATTAGGGCAGCATCCTTTATGGGGCGGTTCACTCTCAAAATATAAAGTGTACAGACCATTTAAAAAGGTCCCCAATTCCTGCAGATGATTATAAGTTAAATGGCTGTCGTGTATTTGATTTTATTTTAGAAAATCCTCACCATGATTCCCAGTGAAGAGGAAAAGCAGAAGATCCAGGAGGCCCAGCTGCAGAATCCTGACATTCCTTTGGGTTCTGCTGAGCAGTTCCTTCTAACCTTGTCTTCCATTAGTGAACTCTCAGCCAGACTCCAGCTCTGGGCCTTCAAACTAGACTATGAAGCTGTGGAGAAGGTAACTTCGACCTAGAAACAACATGATTTGTTATATGTGCAGCATATGAACCTTATGATGTCCAGTCCAATAGATGGATAAATAATGTCCAATGGGACCTTGAGGTCTTTGCTGCTTATACCACGGCTATAAACAGAAGTGATGATTTGTTGCTGTCAGTGAGGAATATGAATGAAAATGATGTTGGATTTCCCACTGATGATTATGTGCAGCACAGTGATGCCATGATGTTGGAGAAAGTATCAAGAGGTGTTGTTTTGAGCATGACTATGATTGCAAGGATGACTTTACTTTATTCACTTTAATCCCTAGCATGTTTATTGGTCGGTGAGGGTATGTTTATTGTTGAAGGCATGCCGTTCTATAGTATGTCAATAATGCAGCTTAATATAGTTTGCAAGTTTGTGCCCTGAAAGATCCCCAAAGGGTACAAATGTAATTCTCTGAAAATTATCGATGATGAATACTGAATAGCTGATATCGCAAACTGTGTGAAGCTGCTAAACTGTAAAGAATTGCAAATGGGATTATTGCTCTAGCTGTTCTGTCATTTAGCGATGTAACCTGGTTGTGCGGCAAAGTTTTCTGGAAAATATTTATGCTGTACAAGCCAAGAATTTACACAATTAACTCCTTCCCCTAGCAACCTTGTTCAATAAGCCGAGAGCCCACTTCTTGGTGTAATGTATATGCAGCTTCTGAGACTCCAGTATGTAAATGTTAGATTAGCTCTATCGGATGATGCTAGATATATTGCACAATGCATCAACTGCTTGTGACCTTGGAGCTGTGACATGTTCATGTTCTGGTTGCAGGAAGTTGCAGAGCCTCTGCAGGACTTGAAAGAAGGAATGGACCAGTTAGAGAATAATAAAACTTTGAGATACATCCTGGCTACATTACTGGCTATAGGGAACTTCCTAAATGCATCAAATGTGAGTTTGAGTGTTGTCTTTCTCTGGTTTCTTCATTACTACTTTATGACATGTACATCAGCATTAGATATCTTGGGAAGAGCTCTTTCGTTTCTCACTAATGCGCATCCTGTCAGCTGTTCCACTATAATTGTGGACACACATCAAACTGATGCAAAATAATCTTTCTCCCTGTCACATGGAACTAGAAATGTTTACAGCACAGAAGGCGGCCATTTGGCCCATGATCAATCACAGAATCATAGAAATTTATTGCACAGAAGGAGGCCATTTGGCCCATCATGCCGGAATGATATCTGTTCTGGCTCTTTGCCAGAGCAATCCCACTGCCATGCTCTCTCCCCATAGTCCTGACTCCTCCTCTGATTCAAATATTAATCCAATTTTCTCTTTAAAGATAGTGGGCCAGATTTTGCTATGAGCGGCGAACAAATGCTGCCAGCCATTCGTTAGACTTGCCCATAAACCTTCCATGGGGCTTTGCACAGCAAGTTACTGTCAGCTAAACATCCAAGCAGTGCAGTGCCCTCTCCAGGGCATCTGGGATCTGTATGAACAGGGAAAGCAACTGTGTATCCCCTTAACCAATCAGATTGAAGAATCGTTAATAAGCAGCGCAGAGTCTGAGCCAGGAAGTGCCAGTTAGAATAGTGAATTCAATATCGAATCGTAGAATGGTTACAGCACAGAAGAAGGCGGCCATTCGGCCGTCGAGACCATACCGACTCTCAGCTAGTCTCACTCCCCTGCCCTATCTCCGTAGCCCTGCAAATGTTTTACCTTCAGATACTTGTCCAACTCACTTTTGAAAGATAAGATTGAGTCTGTCTCCACCATGCTTTCAGGCAGTGCCTCCAGATCCCAACCACTCGCTGCATAAAAAAGTTTTTTCTCACATCGCCTTTCACCTTAAATTTGTGTCCTCTGGTTCTCATCCCTTCTGCCAATGGGAACAGTTTCTCTCTATCTACTCTGTCTAGATCCCTCAGGATTTTGAACACCTCTATCAAATCCCCTCCCAGTCTTCTCTGCTCCAAGGAGAACAACCCCAACTTCTCCAATCTATCAACATAACTGAAGTCCCTCATTCCTGGAATCATTCTGGTTAATCTTTTCTGCAACCTCTCTAAGGCCTTCACATCCTTTCTAAAGTGTGATGCTCAGAATTGGACTCAGTACTCCAGTTGGGGCCGAACCAGTGTTTTTTATAGATTCATCATAATTCCTACACTTTTTGCACTTTTGAATGATAAGAGAGTAATTTCGAACAATATGGGCGTCAAGGGTTATGGGGAGCGGGCAGAGAAGTGGAGTTGAGGCCAAGATCAGATCAGCCATTATCTTATTGAATGGCGGGTCAGGCTTGAGGGGCCACATGGCCTACTCCTGCTCCTATTTCTTATGTTCTTATGTACTCTATTTATGAAGCTCAGGATCACGTAAGCCTTTTTAACTGCTTTCTCAATTGGACCTGCCACCTTCAACGATTTATGCTCACATACCGCCAGGGCCCTCTGTTCGTGCACCCCTTTTAGGATTGTATCATTTAGTTTATACATTCTTTCTACCACAATGTATCACTTCACACTTTTCTGTGTTAAATTTAATCTGCCATGTGTCTGCCCATTTCACCAGCTTGTCTATATCTTCCTGAATTCTATCACTCTCCTCCTCACTCTTCACTATACTTCCAAGTTTTGTCATCAGCAAATTTTGAAATTGTGCCCTGAACACCCGCGTCCAAGTCATTAATATATATCAAGAAAAGCAGTGGTCCGAGAACCGACCCCTGGGGAACACCACTGTATACCTTCCTCCAGTCAGAAAAACAACCGTTCACCACTACTCTCTCTCTCCTGTCACTTAGCCAATTTCGTATCCATGCTGCCACAGTCCATTTATTCCATGGTCTTCAACTATTATGTGGCATTTTATCGAATGCCTTTTGGAAATTCATGTACACTATGTCAACTGCGTTACCCTCATTAACCCTCTCTGTTACCTCATCAAAAAATTTAATCAAGTTGGTTAAACACAATTTTCCTTCAACATATCTGTGCTGGCGTTCCTTAATTAATCCACACCTATCCAAGTTACTGTTAATTTTGTCCCTAATTATTGTTTCTAAAAGCTTCCCCACTACTGAGGTTAAACTGACTTGCCTGTAGTTGCTGGGTTTACTTTACACCCGTTTTTGAACAAGGGTGTAACATTTACAATTCTCCAGTCCTCTGGCACCGCCCCCATAACAATGGAGGATTGGAATATTACTCAGTGATTTCTGCCTTCAATTCCCTCAGAATCCAAGGATGCATCCCATCTGTTCCTCGTGATTTTTCTATAAGTACAGCCAGCCTTCTAATACATCTTCTTTATCAATTTTTATCCTATCAAGTGTCTCCACTACCACTCCTTCACTACGTCTATGGCAGCATCCTCTTCCTTGGTGAAGACAGATGCAAAGTACTTATTTAGTACCTGACCATACCCTCGGTCTTCAACCATAGCTCTCCTTTTAGGACCCTAATCGGCCCCACCTCGCCTCTTACTACCCTTTTACTATTTACATGCCTATAAAAGACTTTTGGGTTACCTTTTATGTTAGCTGCAATTCTATTTGTGTAATCTCTCTGCCCCTCTTATTTTCTTTTACACTTCTCCTCTGAACTTTCTATCTATAGTCGGATTCTCCGATATATTAGCAACCTGACATCTGTCACACACACACTTTTTCTGCTTCATTGAGGCCAGTTCGTTAGATATATTCAAAAGGGAGTTAGACATGGCCCTTACAGCTAAAGGGATCAAGGGGTATATAGAGAGAAAGCAGGAATGGGGTACTGAGGTGAATGATCAGCCATGATCTTATTGAATGGTGGTGCAGGCTCGACGGGCCGAATGGCCTATTCCTGCACCTACTTTCTATGTTTCTAGGTTTCATCATATTCTCTATTTGTTTCATCATCCAGGGAGCCCTGACTTTAATTGCCCTGCCTTTCCCCCTAGTGGGAATGTACCTGAACTATTTCCTCTTTTAAGGCAGCCCATGGTTCCATTACAGGTTTCCCTGATAATCTTTCATTCCAGTTTACCTGGGCCAGATCCGTTCTCATCCCACTAAAATTGACCTTCCCCCAGTTAAACCTTTTTACTCTAGATTGTTCCCTGTCATTTTCCATAGCTAATCTAAACTTTATGATATATTATGTCCACTGTTCACCTACTGACACTTGCTCCTATGACCTGCCTCATTCCCCAGCATCAGATCCAGCAATGCCTCCTTCCTCGTTGGGCCGGAAAGATACTGATCAAGAAAGTTCTCCTGAACACACTTCAGAAATTCTTCCCCTTCTCTGCCCTTTACACTATTACAATCCCAGTCTATATTAGGATAGTTGAAGTCCTCCGTTATTACTACTCTCTATAATTCTTGCATCTCTCTGTAATTTCTCTGCAAATTTACTCCTCCATTATCTGTCCCACTATTTGGTGACCTATAGAATACACCTAGTAGTATAATGGAATCTCTATTATTTCTTAACTCTAGCCATATAGATTCTGTCCTTGACCCTCCAGGACATCCTCCCTCTCCACCACTATAACATTCTCCTTAACCAATATGGCCATAGAACCTCCTATCTTTCCTTCCCTATCTTTCCTGAACACCTTATAACCAGGAATATTTAATACCCAATCCTGCCCTTTTTTGAGCCAGGTCTCAGTTATTGCCACAACATCATATCCCCATGTGGCTATTTGTGCCTGCAGCTCACTTACCTTGTTTATTATGCTTCGTACGTTCACATACATACACTGTAAACCCATCTTAGACCATTCTGTATTCTCTCTTAGTTCAACCCCATCTAACACCTTATTATTTCTTACTTTAGTGCTCTCTGCCTCTCCCAATATTTGAGCACTTTATTTCCCCTTTCTAATGTTACATCCTGGTGCTCATCCCCCTGTCAAATTAGTTTAAACCCTCCCCGACAGCACTAACAAACCTTCCTGCGAGGATATTGGTTCCGGTGCTATTGAGGTACAACCTGTATAGGTCCCACCTCCCCCAGAACCGGTGCAAATGCCCCAAGAATCTGAAGCCCTCCCTCCTGCACCATTTCTCCAGCCACACATTCATCTACTCTCTCCTCCTATTTCTATACACACTCGGACGTGGCACCAGGAGTAAACCGGAGATTACTACCTTTGAGGCCCTGCTCTATAATCTCTTTCCTAGCTCCCTAAAATCTGCTTGCAGGACCTCATCCCTCTTTCTACCTAAGTCATTGGTGCCGATATGGACCACGACCTCTGGCTGTTCACCCTCCCCCCCCCCACCCCTCAGAATGTTCTGCAGCTGCTCAGTGACATCCTTGACCCTGGCACCAGGGAGCCAACATACCATCCTGGAGTCACGTCTGCGAACACAGAAAGGCCTGCCTGCTCCCCTAATTCTAGAATCCCCTACCACTATTGCTCTCCCTCTCGTCTTTCACCCCCCCCCCCCCCCCCCCGTACAGCTGAGCCACCCGTTGTGCCAAGGACTTGGTTCTGGCTGCACTCCCCAGATGAACCATTGCCCTCACCAATATTCAGAACAGAATACTGATTGGAGAACGAGATGCACTCAGGGGATTCCTGCACTACCTGCCTCATCCTCCTCTTCTGTCTCGCGGTCACCCATTCCCTCTCCGGCTGCACACTCTTCAGCTGTGGGGTGACCACCTCCTGAAACATGCTATGCACGGAGCTCTCAGGCTCACGGATGCACAGTGATGCCAGCTGCTGCTCAAGTTCCGAAACCCATAGCTTGACCTGCTCCAGCAAACAATCAAGTACAGGAAGCAAAAGAAAGATTGGATTAAGAGAGAAAGAAAAAGTTAAAAAAATGCAATTACATTTTTTTTTAAATTTCCAACAATAATTAAAATCCTGAAGGAATGAAACTCTGCACTTGTAAAACTTAATTTTCAGTGCCAGAGAGGTTGTTTGGTAGTAATTAAGACTTATCACACCGTTAAAAACATCAGTGCAGGAACTTTGTGCCGCTCAATTCATTTTAATGGGGGGCCAGATGGCAAGATGCTGTTTTCACACAGCTTAAGGAGGAGTGCCATACAGGAGACTACGATAGTGGGACTGGCGATATTAGGGAACATATTCCAAGGCTTTGCTCATGATCTGGAGCCTTGCTCAAAGGAAGTGTTTATCAACAAATTGAATGAAAATGTCTGCTTTCCTGATTTATGACACCCCTCTCCGCCCCAATTATCCAGTTATTAAAATTACTCCTCTAAGCTTATCCTGTTGTTTGTAAGGGCAATAGAATTGGAAAACCTTATTTGTTATGGTATACATTTAAGGTGAGAACGTAATGTCAAGTAACAAGGAATGGCTAAACTTAGAGCACAGTGAAAGAATGACTTCACTTTTTGTAAAAACTTGGAGAACTGGGATAACAACCAGACAGGACCTGTCACACTGCTCGTTGGGGATTAGTACTTTAACTGGGAGAGCTTGATAGAATCTGTTTATAAAAGGAGAAGAGCTGAAAGCAACAAGAAAAGATGAAAATGAGAGGGAATGGGATAAAGATGTTAAAAGGTTCACAGTTGTTGTGAGCCTTTCGAGCTAACTGAACGAACAAACAAGATGAAATAAAACAGAAAATGCTGGAAACGCTTGGTAGGCCACGCTGCATCTGTGGAGAGAGAAATACTTAGGGGGAAAAACATTCGGATTGTTAGCACCTCCCCCTCCCCACCCCCGGGGGTGCTAACTGGGCGCAAACAATTTCTCGCGTGAGGTCGCTACCGCCTCCCACAAAATTGCGCGGGAGTTAGCAGAGGCGCGAACCGGCAGCGCCCTGCTCCCACTGGTGGCATCCCGGGTTATCACCGCGCGGAGCGGAAGTAGGCCGTACGGTCGCCGCGGATGATGTTTGCCCAGCCTCGCGGGTCGCGAATGGTTGCCGTGGTTCAGGAATATGGTGGAGTAAGAGGGGTAGACGCCAGGAGTGTGGATTACCTTTCCGGCCATGTACCCATAGGGGAAACCAGCCCAAGCACCAGCCTTTGAGAGGGAGAAGGTATTAAGTTGTAAGTAAAACAAACTTCAAAGGGATGAGAAATAAATGAACTGCTTAACTGTTAATCCATAAACCTACAAACAGTGAGAAATAGTTATAGAAGCTTTCGGCACAGTACAAACACTAGTACATACCCCTAAAAGACAAAGGCTCCACGTGTAGTTAACCAACCATGGTCAATTAATGAGGTAAGAGATAGTAGCAAGGTAAAAGAGACTTGCATTTATGCAAGGAGAGATAGAAATCCAACAGACTTGGAGAGCTCTAAAAGGCAACAAAGGAATACAAAGAAAATCATGAGGTGCAGAAAGGGAATATGAAAAAAAAACTGAAAGCTAACAGCAAAATGTTGATAAATACATTAAGAGAAAGAGAGTGGTAAGGGGGAAGGTGGGCCGATTAAAGATGCATGCAGGCGAGACTATAATGGACAGTAAGGAATTGGCGGGCTTGTTAAATGAATACTTGGTATCCATTTTTACAATAGAGGAAGTGGCATAAAGGAACCTAAAAATAAGTAAAGGGGAGGAATTTAGTGAATTTAATATAAGTTTAAAAAAAATTATAATGGAGAAAAGAATGGGGCCTACCTCCAAGCGCCAGCTAGGTGATTATAAATCAGCAAAGAAACAAATCAGGGTACTGTCCTATTGGGATAAAATTACTTCCTGGGTGAGAGGATATATTTCATGCACCTCTCCACTCAGTGGGAATGACTTCTGAGTGGAAACAAATCAGGGTACTGTCCTATTGGGATAAAATTACTTCCTGGGTGAGAGGATATATTTCATGCACCTCTCCACTCAGTGGGAATGACTTCTGAGTGGCTGATACAGCTGCATATAAGACCACCTATACCTCTGTCGAGCTACAGTATGCGGACGACGCCTGCGTCTGCGCACATACAGAGGCTGAACTCCAGGTCATAGTCGATGTATTTACTGAGGCGTACGAAAGCATGGGCCTTACGCTAAACATCCGTAAGACAAAGGTCCTGCACCAGCCTGTCCTCACCGCACAGCACTGCCCCCCAGTCATCAGGATCCATGGTGCGGCCCTGGACAACGTGGACCACTTCCCTTATCTCGGGAACCTCCTATCAACGAGAGCAGGCATTGACGACGAGATCCAACACCGCCTCCAGTGCGCCAGTGCAGCCTTCGGCCGTCTGAGGAAAAGAGTGTTTGAAGACCAGGCCCTCAAAACTGCCACCAAGCTCATGGTCTACAGGGCTGTAGTAACACCCGCCCTCCTGTATGGCTCAGAGACATGGACCATGTACAGTAGACACCTCAAGTCGTTGGAGAAATACCATCAACGATGCCTCCGCAAGATGCTGCAAATTCCCTGGGAGGATAGATGCACCAACATTAGCGTCCTTGACCAGGCCAACATCCCCAGCATTGAAGCACTGACCACACTTGATCAGCTCCGCTGGGCACACCACATCGTTCGCATGGCAGAAACGAGACTCCCAAAGCAAGCGCTCTACTTGGAACTCCTTCACGGCAAACAAGCCAAAGGTGGGCAGAGGAAATGGTACAAGGACACCTTCAAAGCCTCCCTGAAAAAGTGCAACATCCGCACTGACACCTGGGAGTCCCTGGCCAAAGATCACCCTAAATGGAGGAAGTGCATCCGGGAGGGTGCCGAGCACCTCGAGTCTCATCGCCGAGAGCATGCAGAAATCAAGCGCAAGCAGTGGAAAGAGCATGCAGCAAACCTAGCCCACCCACCCTTTCCCTCAACAACTATCTGCCCCATCTGTGACGGGGACTGTGGTTCTCGTATTGGACACCTAAGGACTCTCTAAGAGTGGAAGCAAGTCTTCCTCGACTCCGAGGGACTGCCTATGATGATGATGATGAGTGTGACATATGGCGGTGCCATTTGTAACGAGCTTAAATGTTGCAGTTTACTCAATTTAATAGTAACCCGTACAAATAGCTCACACGGAAACAGTGTGGGCCTGAATTTGCGGCCCCTACAGGCGTGTACAAAAACTGGAACTTGCGATCTGTCAAGAATCCTCTTGCTAGATTGCACACCTCCAAAGTTAAAGGGCCTCCGTGGGCGGAGAGTTGGGAACTCCTGCCCAGCAAATGCCCTTCAAATTCTTACGCCTGGTAAAAGGAGGCGTAAGGCCCGAGTAAGTATGTCTTTAAATCTAACCGCGGTTCACACTTACTCCCCTTTCCATGGAAACGAGCGCTATTTGTACTAAGCACAAACTTTCACAGTGCATCCTTCATATTCCTCCTCCCCCCTCAATTTCCTCTCATCCTCTCCTGAAGATGACTCATGTTGGGGTATAGTTTCATGGATGTCAGCAGCCCTCCACCCAGGTCCAGTGAGTGTCGACCAGTAATTCGAGTTGGGGAGCATTGCAGCCTGCGCTCAATCCTATCCTCGGCCAAATCTCCTGCACGCGTACTTTTCAGCAGAGGTCACTGGATGATGAGCAGGACTGGGAACCGTGGCAGATTTATTTATTCAGCTCCATAATCCAGGGGATGAGGTCAATTGTAGTACCACCCATTTCATTGCTCCTCATATTTCTGTTTTGTATTAAAACAATTACGTTTTAAACATTTGACTGAATCGCTGACAGTAAGATCGTTCTTTGATTGCATAATTGTACCATCATCTGCTTAAATGGGGCCGGATTCTTTGAGGCAAAGAACCCCTGAATGTTCAAATTATTCCAATAGTCTCAGCCACGATTATCAGCTCCGAAGTTCTGTTTTTTGGAAACAGAGGAATGATTGCTGAAAGCACGACATATATATATATATATTTATCTTTGTAGAGTAAGCATTTTTCTACCATTCTCCCCCGCAGGCCAAAGGCTTTGAGCTGGGGTACTTGGAGAAAGTACCAGAAGTGAAAGACACAGTGCATAAGCAATCTCTGCTGCATCACACTGCAACTATTGTGGTGGAAAAATTTCCAGATAGTTCAGACCTGTACTCGGAGATTGGAGCCATCACAAGGTCAGCCAAGGTATGTCAGTGAAAAAAAATTCTGTCTGTCTATTATCCAGATGTTGCAGCTGTATTTTCCAACCAGAGCAGAAGGTAACAAAATATTGTTCTGCCTTTAACTCGAGGACTTTTCAAGTAAAGGAGGTCGGGGTATTTCAGACTCTTCGCTACCCTACTGCATTTAAAAGGGGTCTCGGGAATCGTCTAACTTCGCCCTGATTTTCAAGTTGTAATATTGCCCAAAACATTCAGACATAAATATTGTTTTGGAGTTGGGGAATACGAAGACTTGCTAAGTCACTCATAAAAGGGAGAAGGTTGTAAATTAGCGTGTGGAATCCAGCTGAGAGATTTGAGATTATGTAATACTACCTTAAAAACAGCTCTCCATTCTGCATTCCCTGTGCAGTAGAAATTCCAGAGGCCAGAAAATTAATGTCTTCATAAGAACATAAGACATAGGAGTAAGCAGTATGGCCCCTCGAGCCTGCTCTGCCATTCAATAAGATCATGGCTGATCTTCTACCTCTACTTCCAAAGTATTCCATCTGCCACTGAATCGCCTTCTCAACTTCATCCCTTATGTTTAGCGCAGAACATCATAGCCTTTGAGCCCCAGTGCATATGGCGCAAGACTGCCTAAGCTCCCGTGCGTGGCTCATTGTCTTTGCGCACCAGTGCATGATGCAAGACTGTGTAAGCCCCAGTGCATGGTGCAAGACTCCTTGAGCCCCATTGCATGACACAGCCACGCTCCCTGAGTCCCAGTGCATGGTGCAGCAACACTCCCAGGCCCCAGTGTATGGTACAGCAACACTCCCTGAGCCCCAGTGCATGGTGAAGCAACATCCCCAGGCCCCAGTGCATGAGGCAATACTCCTTGAGCCCCAGTGCATGGCACAGCAGCACTGCCTGCACCCCATTGCATGGCACAGCCATGCTCCCTGCACCCTAGAGCATGATGCAGCAATACCCCAGGCCCCAGCGCATGACACAGCAATACTCTGAGCCCCAGTGCATGATGCAGCAACATCACGGGCCCTAATGCATGACACAGCAATACTCTCTGAGCCCCAGTGCATGGTGCAGCAACATCTCCGAGCCCCGGTGCATGGTGCAGCAACACCTCCGAGCCCCAGTGTACGGTGCAGCAACACTCCCTGAACGCCAGTGCATGTCACAGTCGCACTCCTTGCACCCCAGTGCATGGTGCGGCAACACTCCCTGAGTCGCAGTGCATGGTGCAGCAACGCTCCCTGAGCCCCAATGCAGCGGCACCCCTAGCACCAGCGCATGGCACAGCAACACTCCGAGCGCCAGTGCATGGCACAGCAACACTCCCTGAGCACCAGCGCATGATACAGCAACACTCCCTGAGCGCCAGTGCATGGTGTAGCAACACTCCCTGAGCCCTCTGACTCTAAGGAGAAAAGGACCAGTGTCAAACAAAAATTAATTTAATGGCAGGTTCTGTGAGGGTTATTTTCTCAACCCGTTTCAATGGTTCTAAGTTCCTCAAGGAGGAGCCATTTGACTTCAGGATGTCCCAAAGTGCTTTATAGCCAATGAAATACTTTTGAAGTGTAGTCATTGTTGTTGTGCAGGGAACGCAGCCAATTTGTGCATAACAAGGTGATAAGGACCAAGTAATCTGTTTTTTAAGTGATGTTGGTTGAGGTATAAATGTTGGCAAGGACACTGGGGAGAGCTCCCCTGCTCTTCTTCGAAGAGTGCCATGGAATCTTTTGAATCCACCTGAGAGAGCAGACAGGGCCTTCGTTTAACGTCTCATTCAAAGGACGGTGCCTCCGACAGTGCAGCACTCCCTCAATACTGCACTGAAGTGTCAGCGTAGATTTTGTATTCCAATCTCTGGAGTGGGACTTGAACCCACAACCTTCTGACTCAGAGACGAGAGTGCTACCCACTGAGCCACAGCTGGCACTTCGGGAGGGGTGCAAGCCTTCGCTGACTGGCACAGAAATCCACATCCTGACAAAGCTGAATGCTGTAAATTCTGTAGTATTCATAATAAAAAGGATATGAGAAGAGTATCCTTGGACGCTCCCAGTGTTAAGTCGCTCGTTAGCCTTAGTTGCCTGGCTCTGTGAAGGGGCTGAATTAGTAAGATTGTAACCCTTTGAGCTTGTTTGTAGCAATGTTACTTCTGCTCCTTCACACTGCCAGACTCAGCAGTTGCTCCAAATCAGCACCTGATCCCCTGACGTTATAACTGTCAGTGTGCAATGTTTAAACAAAAAACAGATTAGCAAAGAGCAAACGAATGTCAAAGCTGTGTGTAGCTTTTTAAAAATTGTTTAATTTTACTTGACAATGAGATCACTTCTCTAAAGTGTGATATGTGGTTTGCCTGTTCTTTTTGTTTTAATCACATATGTATCCTAATTTCTTTGTATCTTTAAGAACGACCTTGCAATGAAACCACAGAAACTTGTCAGTAATGTGTTAACCGGGTGCAATGCTCAATATTCAATCAACCTCAAGGCAGCCTGGTGCGGATTACTTTACTTGCCCTGCAATACAAAATATGACCCACTAACCCAACTCACTTTTCATGTTTAAATGTTCTCATCAACCCTGAACTGGTCCTCGCATATTGCATTACATTTAAGCTAGAAGCCAATTGACAACTGTCAAGAGGCACTTCATTTTTTATGCTCTTATTTCTCAGCCATACAAAGAGGAGGCCTAACCCTAACCCTTACTCCTTCCGTTTCTCCACATTCTTAAAGCAGGCAGACACTTTTTTTCTTAGTCATATTGCCACCAGCAATAAAGAATCTGCTGGCCTAATCAGTTTAGGCCTGCGCAGTAATGGGAGAGGCTGTTTTGTAACGCTGCTGTCAGCCATGTAGAGGACAGGTTTACAATCCAGCTGGCCTGTCGGGATCTATGCTCCTGTAGCCTCTGCCTCACTGGAGTAACTCCATTTGTCATTAATCAAATATGTGGAGCAGTTGGGAGTTAACATTTGTTAAACTAATTGCTTTATCGTGTACAGGAGCTTCTTGGAATCCCTGAGGTCCCTTTATCTTAAATGGTTAACCATTTCACCACCTGAAAAGGAGACCTCCTAGAATTTTGCTGATTGCCTGTGTTTACTATTGTAAAACGTATCTGTCTAACAATGGGTATCGCCTTTCAATCTGATTTTGCATTGGAAACCACTGCTACAATCATGACCTTAAACAACCTAAGGGTAGAGTTTCTCTGCTCATCATCATAGGCAGTCCCTCGGAATCGAGGAAGACTTGCTTCCACTCTAAAAATGAGTCCTTAGGTGGCTGAACAGTCCAATAGGAGAACCACAGTCCCTGTCACAGGTGGGGCAGATAGTCGTTGAGGGAAAGAGTGGGTGGGACTGGTTTGCCGCACGCTCTTTCCGCTGCCTGCGCTCGATTTCTGCATGCTCTTGGCGATGCATTGGAAACCGCTGATACAATCATGACCTTACACAACCTAAGGGTAACGTTCCCCTGCTACACAGCCGGTGGCATAAGCACAGAACGGGCAATTGGAGCCCATGAAATTGGGCCGAGATCGCACTCACTGGATCTCTGCCCATTGTGTGCCAGCTTGCAATAGGCTGTCCAAGATAAGTGACAGCCTCATTTCAGCCTAAACATCAGTGCAAGTTGCATTGAAATGAGCTTGGGCAAGATTCTCCTATTTTTTTCCTGGGCAATGTGCTGTGCACACCAGACAATAGAGGTGCCCTGAGTCCTTAACCAGCTATATCCAGGCTTGTGCCTAGAAAGTATGCTCCTTCTCTGAGTCAAAAGGTTGTAGGTTCAAGTCCCACTCCAGGGACTTGAGCACAAAGAAATCCAGGCCAACACACCAGCACAGTGCTAAGGGACTGCTGCACTGTCGGAGGTCCCATCTTGCGGATGAGACGTTAAACGTCTGCTCTCTCAGGTGGATGTAAAAGATCCTACGATAATATTTTGTGGAAGAGCAGGGGAGTTATCCCCATTGCCCTGGCCAATAATTATCCCTCAATCAACATAATATAACATAAAAATGATTACATTGCTGTTTATGGGAGCTTGCTTGGGCGCGAATTGGCGGCCGCGTTTCCTACATTACAACAGTGACTAAACTTCAAAAAAAAAAGTACTTCATTGGCTGTAAAGCGCTTTGAGTGGTCATGTAAGGCGCTATAGAAATGCAAGTCTTTATTTTTCTTTTTTTTTAAGACCTGTTGCTTCACGTTATTTCTCCCTCTTGCCCCCTGATGGTGGGCTGCCACTGTTGAAAAGTAACTAAAAAAAAAAAGTATTTTAGTGAATGTTTGTTCTCACACAGTTGAGATATACTCCCAGGGTGGTGAATGGAACATTTTTGCAGTTTGATCATCCAGTATCATTGTCCAGCGTTCCCAAGGTCATACTTCCTCCACTCTGTCCCAAAAACACACTTAATTTCAGCGAGTATGATGTTCCCATTTCCTGCACCAGTGATTCTTCTGGCTTCCCTAATAGAAGTGAGACGACCAAATTTATTATGCTAAGTACCCTTACAGGCGGTAGAGAGGAGATAATTGTCCCATTAGTTTGAGTTGTAGTCAAATCAAAGCCCTAGAAGTAAAAAGAAACATTGTTCTACCCTCTCGCACCACCCAGTCTCCATAAAGTCGGCCTAGGTTTGGCTCTGGGTAGGTCAAACAGCTCATTCCTGAATGATCTGAATTCAGCTGGCACTGTCCTTTCTATTTCTGCTTCTTGGCTGCTTGTTTATGTGGCACGAATTCTGAAATGAAAGAAAATCACGATAAAACCTAGAAAAATGGTTGTCTGTGCAGAAAAGCTCAAATTATTATTCTTTATATTTTTTTAATTGTTCTCAGGTTGACTTTGACCAGCTCCAAGAAAGCCTTTGCCAGTTGGAGAAGAGGTGCAAAGCCTCATGGGATCACCTAAAGGCGATTGCGAAGCATGAAATGAAACCCGTCCTGAAGCAGAAAATGTCCGAGTTCCTGAAGGATTGCGCTGAGAGGATCATCATTTTAAAAATTGTTCACCGAAGAATAATGAACAGGTACACGATGTGGATTCTGTCCACAAATGGTCACTCTCTCGACTGTCCTATTCTCTACTGTTTTGTGAGAAAGTTAAAGATGTTTTCATGATCGTTTTGTTTTAGGGATTTGTTTTTTTTAATATCCCGAAAGCAGGGCAAAGAGCCAAGACCTATGCTTCAGACACCTCCAGAATTGTAGGAGAGTACACTAGATGAGACAAGATGTTGTGGTGAGGTGTGACTGAGCTTGTTATTTTTTTCCTTTAAAAATTTGTTGGCTGTATGGGGAAAATTTGTCATTTGCGGAGAATGCTGACTAACTTTAATCTTCCTTCATTTCTGTTCTCCGTTTATTTTGAAATAAATGGATGTTCTGAGAATAAAAACATTTTTGAATGTGCATACACTCGTTCTTGTAATATGTGAGAAAAAACAGTTTGCTGCGAATTTGTGAAGCTGAATATAACGGCCTAGAGTTTGGAATAAGTGCTGCAGTGGAATGCAGTAACAACTTGTATCTATACAGTACTCCTCGTATACAAGGAGATAGCTGAGAGCACTTTACAATAAGGAAAAGATACTGAGCACGGGTAAAGGGAGTGGAGTGGAGATGCTGTAATGGGACACCCAAGGCATGGTCAAAGCGTTTGAACACAAGCAAGCAAGGAAGGTGCAGGAAAACTAGGTAGAGAATCCAGAGGGTGAGCGCGTAGCAGCTGAATGAGTTGTGGATCAGAAGTAACTTGTCAACAAGTGATGAGACATGTACTTAATTCCATCCCCTTCTCTCTCCTGTCCCTCATGTGCTGAGTTCCTGATCTTAGCTAGATCATCATCATAGGAGGAAGGAAAAAATCAAAAGTTAGCCAAACTCACGACCAGATCGAAAGTGGGATCAATACAGGGTTGGGAACAGGTCATCCACCTGCTATCTTGGATAATATATCAATATATTTGCATTGTGCCAAAATGTGTTGAAGACTCTGTGCTGCCAGTGGGAGCCTAGTCTGCAGTACAAATTGGAAATTTGCACACACGCTGCTTACAGTTTTCCAACCATTGAGTCAGATAATCTTGGGCAGTGCATGTCTGGATTTACAATTTACACTGGCATCCTTGGCTTGTGAAATTGTCGCCCAGTTCTACTCCCGCACAGTAGGAGAAGATTTCTTCTGTGTACTAGGTGTAGTAAATGATACACATGCTCTTTATAAATAAAGTCAAGCAGAATCAACATGGTTTTATGAAAGGGAAATCATGTTTGACAAATTTGCTGGAGTTCCTTGAGGCTGTAATGAGCAGGGTGGAGAAGGGGGAAGCAGTGAATGTGTATTTGGATTTTCAGAATAAAGTGCCACCTAAAAAATTACTACACAAGATAAGAGCTCACGGGAATGGGGGTAATATATTAGCATGGATAGAGGATTGGCTAGCTAACAGAAAACAGAGAGTCAGGATAAATGGGTCATTTTCCGGTTGGCAAACTGTAACTGGTGGGGTGCCACAGCGATTGGTGCTGGGGCCTCAACTATTTACAATCTATATTAATGACTTGGATGAAGGGACCGAGTAATATAACCAAGTTTGCTGATGATACAAAGATGGGTGGGAAAGTAAATTGTGAGGAGGACACAAAAAAGTTGCAATGGGGTATAGTCAGGCTAAGTGAGTGGGCAAACATTTTGGCAGATGGAGTGTAGTGTGGGAAAGTGCAAGGTTATCCACTTTGGCAGGAAAAATAAAAAAGCAAATTATTATTTAAATGGAGAGAGATTACAAAATGCTGCACTACAGAGGGACCCGGGGGACCTTGTGCATGAAATACAAAAGGTTAGTGTGCAGATACAGCAAGTAATCAGGAAGGCAAATGGAATGTTGTCCTTAATTGCAAGGGGGATGGAATATAAAAGCAGGGAAGCCTTGCTACAACTATACAGGGTATTGGTGAGGCCACACCTCGGGCCCGAAATTGGTGGATATACCACCCGTAGACCGCCGACATACCGCCCTAAATCGCGAAATTGATCAAAAAATACCAACATACTGCCTGCCGGAAAATTCATCAGCGACATACCACCGGTCGGTATACATACCATCCGCCCCTGCACACTGCCAATATAACGCCCCAAATTGCCAAATTGATGACATACTACTGACATACCGCCGACCCTGAAGACCGCACTGGAAAAGGTGATTTTAAGTCGATCTTCAGTCGGCGGTATGCATCCTCACCTGTGAAAATGTTTTTATCTGTCACCGTCCCAGTCTCTCCCATCCCCAGTCTCTTTCGCCAACCCCCCACCCCATAGCGATCTGTTCCCCTCCCCCACCCCCCCACAGCGATCTGTTCTCACCCCCCCCCCCACAGCGATCTGTTCTCACCCCCCCCCACAGCGATCTGTTCTCACTCCCCCCCCCCCCACAGCGATCTGTTCTTCCCCCACCTCCACCACCACCACAGCGATCTGTTCTCCCCCCCCCTCCCCCCCACAAGTAGCGATCTCCCCCCCCTCAGAAGCAATCTCACCCCAAATAGCGCTCTCCCCCCAAGAAGAAATCTCACCCTAAGAAGCGATTTCCTCCCTCCTACATACCTGCACATCGCTCTCAGACCGGCAGTCTCTGTCGATTCTGGTCTGTGCCTCTCGAGGGGCGGAGCTTTGAAGCAGCATGTGCATGCGCAGAACTCAGGACCCAAAGATTCCCGAGTGAAGAGGACACACCGTCGGCTGCACTCCGCTCCGCCCGCTGCACTCCACTCGGCATACCGCTGAGAAAAATCTGATGAAAATCGCACACACTCCGCCCCAGTGATACCTGGCAGTATGAAACAACATACCACTGGTATACCGCCGAGAAATGGGCGGACAACCAATTTCAGCCCCGTGGAGTACTGCTTACAGTTTTTGCATCCTTATTTAAGGAAGGATATACTTGCATTGGAGGCAGTTCAGGAAAGGTTCACTAGATTGATTCCTGAGATGAAGGGGTTGACTTACGAGAAAGATCGAGCAGGTTGGGCCTATACTCATTGGAGTTTAGAAGAATCCACTCATGGAGGAATCTAGAACTAGGGGGCATAGTTTAAGAATAAGGGGTCATCCATTTAGAACTGAGATGAGAAGAAATTTCCTTTGAGTGTTGTAAATCTGTGAAATTCTCTGACCCAGAGAGCTGTGGAGGTTGGGTCATTGAATATAGTTAAGGCGAAGATAGACAGATGTTTGAACAATAAGGGAGTGAAGGGTTATGGGGAGCGGGCAGAGAAGTGGAACTGAGCCCAAGATCGGATCAGCCATGATCTTATTAAATGGCGGAGCAGGCTCGAGGGGCCAACTGGCCTACTCCTGCTCCTATTTCTTATGTTCTTATTTATATAGCGCCTTTCATGACCTTAGGTTGTCCCAAAATGCTTTACAGCCAATTGAATACTTCTGAAGTATTGGACTGTTGTAATGTAGGAATCGCGCCAACCAATTTGTGTTCAGCAAGCTCCCTCAAATAGCAATGAAATAAATGACCAGGTCATCTGTTTTAGCTATTGGCTGAGGGATGAATCTTAGCTAGAACACTAAGCAATGTGATATAGACCTGATAATCTGCTTTTTGTTATGTTGATTGAGGAATAAATATTGGCCAGGACACCGGGGACAACTCCCCTGCTATTCTTCAAAATAGTGCCATGGGATCTTTTACGTCCACCTAAGAGAGCAGACCAGGCCTTGGATTAACGTCTTATCTGAAAGATGGCACCTCTGACAGTGCAGCACTCTCTCAGCACTATACTGGAGTGTCAGCCTAGATTTTGTGCTCAAGTCTCTGGACTGGGACTTGAACCCACAATCTTCTGACTCAAGCGTATTACAACTGAGCCACGGTTGAAACTCATGAAATGGTTCATTATTTTGCTACACCTAGCACATGGGAAATTGCCTCCAATATCAGGCTCAGTAACTCTTTCCAACCAGTTACTCTAGTGAAATCATCAGTGCTCACTCTCTGTAAATGAATATTCCAATAAAATCAAACATGCCAGAAAAATGTGAAAGAATATTTAAGTTAATTCTAACTACATGTCATGGTTCTTTTTTTAAAATCACTTAACATTCATTACCATGAGAACTAATTTGAAAACGAACGATATGAGAATCATAGAATCGTAGCATATTACAGACAGAAGGAGGCCTTTCGGCACATAGAGTCTGCGTGGCTCTTTCGAAGATCAACCCAGTTAGTCCTACTCCCTCGCTCTTTCCTCATATCCCTGCACTTTTTTCTCCTAGTATTTCTCCAATACCCCTTTGAAAGCTACTATTGAATCTGTGTCCACCATCCTATCAGGCAGTGCATTCCAAATCCTAACCACTTTGAGTAAAAAAAAAAGTGTTGCCTCATGTCGCCTCTGGTTTTTTTTGCCAATCACCTTAAATCGGTGACCTCTGGTTATCGACCCTTCAGCCATTGGAAACAGTTTCTCTTTATATACTTCATCCAAACCCTTCATGATTTTAAACACCTCGATCAAATCTCCTCTTAGCCTTCTGTGATCTAAGGAAAACAACTACCAGTTTCTCCAGTCTATCCATGTAACTGTAATACCTCAACACTAGAACAATTCTAGTAAATCCCTTCTGTACCCGCTCCAAAGCTTTCACGTCCTTCCTAAAGTGTGGTGCCTAGAATTGGACACAATATCCAGCTGGGGCCAAACTAGTGTTTTATATCGGTTTAGCATAACTTGCTGGCTTTTGTGCTCTATCCCTCTATTTATAAAGCCCAGGATCCCATATGCTTTATTACCTGCTTTGTTAACCTGTGCGGCCACCTTCAATGATTTGTGCACAAATACGCCCAGGTTTTTCTGTTCTCGCACCATCTTTAAAATTGTTCCATGTAGCTTGTATTGTCCCTCCTCATTCTTCCTACCAAAATGTGTCACCTTACAGCTTTCTGCATTGAATTTCATCTGCCATGTTTCTGCCCATTCCACCAGGCTGTGTATGGAGAAGTTCATTAACTTCTCTGCCAAGTGCACTCCTCACACCCCACATCCTGGGTGGATGCAGCCTACTGAATTTCTGGTACTCCTCTCATCGCAGAGGTGTTTGGCTCAGAACTTCCCAAACTACATGTTGCCCCTTGGCGACGTCATCCGAAAACACAATGTCAGATTCCACAAGAATGCTGACGGCATCCAGCTATACCTCACCACTCCTCCACTGTCTCTAATTTATCATGTTGCTTCTCTGACACCCAGTACTGGATGAGCAAGAATTTCCTCCAACTAAATATTGGGACAACCAAAGCCATTGTCTTCGATCCCCGTTCCCTAACCCTCGCCAATGCCACTGTCTGAGGCTGAACCAGACCGTTCGCAATCTTGCCATCCTACTTGACCCCTGGATGAGCTTCTGGCCACATATCCAGTCCATCACCAAAACCGCCTACTTCCACATTCGTAACATCGCCCATCTACAAAGCTACCTCAGCTCGTCTGTTGCTGAAACCCTCATCCATGCCTTTGTTACCTCCAGCCTTGACTATTTCAATGCTCTCCTGGCCGGCCTCCCATTTTCCACCCTCAAAAACTCATCCAAAACTCTGCCCATATCCCAACTCGCACAAAGTCCTGTTCACCCATCACCCCTATGCTCGCTGACCTATCCGCTCCCAATCTCTGTAACCTCCTCGGGCCCTACAACTCTCCGAGATCTCTGCACTCCTCCAATTCTGGCTTCTTGTGCATCCTCAATTCTAATCGCTCGACCATTGGTGACCTAGCCTTCATCTGCAGCAGCCCTGAGCTCTGGAAGTCCCTTCCTAAGCCTCTCCACCTCTCTACTTCTCTTTCCACCTTTAAGATTTCCACCTTTTGAGGAGAAACTTTTTCACCCAGAGAGTGGTGAACCTGTGGAATTCCCTACCACAGAAAGTTGTTGAGGCCAATTCACTAAATATATTCAAAAAGGAGTTAGATGTAGTCCTTACTACTAGGGGGATCAAGGGGTATGGTGAGAAAGCAGGAATGGGGTACTGAAGTTGCATGTTCAGCCATGAACTCATTGAATGGCGGTGCAGGCTCGAAGGGCCGAATGGCCTACTCCACCTATTTTCTATGTTTCTATGTTTCTAAGATGCTCCTTAAAACCTACCTCTTCCTAATGTGGTTTGGTGTCAAATTTTATTTGATAACACTCCTGCAAAGCTTCTTGGGATGTTTTACAGTGTTCAAAGTGCTATATAAATGCAAGTCATTGTTGACATTGTCACAGACGGAAGGGACGAGATGCGCAAACTGGCCAGTGGCATGTTTCAGGATTTTTTTTGACCATTTTTCCATGGAAAGGATTTGGAAAAATCTAGGGCCCTTTCAGCAAAGTGTATTTTCACCAAGTTACATTTTAAAAGGCACTGTGGTCGAATTTAACTTGTCGAAATTAGCATTAACATGCCTGTAATGGCCTCGAAATGGGGTCGGTAGCCTTACCACCCAAATGCTACCACTTTACGGGGCCTACCACTGGCTAGTGAAGCTCCTGCTGGTTTAGGTCGTAAGCCACTTTTATAATCAGAATCTTCTAATGTACAGAGAACCTCGATTGCCATTTTTGGACAGAGCTAGTCTGAGCCGACGCCGTGCACTCTCTAGCGACAGGCCCGGAAGCTTGAAAAGATAAGTTTTAAATTTATTTTTGTGAAGCTAAGAGGAGCAGGAGTGTTTTTCAGGGTCCCACAATAATAATCAGGGCTGCTGCTGCAGGAACCTCCTCTCTCCCCCCACCCCCACCATGACTGTGACACTCCCAGTCTTGCATTGCTTCTGGATGGCAACCTCTAGACTACTCAATATTGGGTAGGCCTCAATCCAATATGGATGCTGCTTTGTGCCCGCAGCTCGCCAGTTCCAATTCAATGAGCAAGGGCCTCAAAATAGCTCCTGCCTCTTTGCTCCTGGATTGAGCCAAAAGTTGAAATCGACCTCACCTAGTCAAAAGGTGCTTAATATGCAAAATGGAAGTTGTTTTCTCCATAAACTAAACATAATCAATTCATCAGCTTATCTAGTCAATTGAAAAACATTCTCACGCCCATTGTGTTGGAAAGTCCTTTGATTCCTGTCTGTCAACAGAAGAGAGACAGAGTCAGGCTTTTTGGGAAGGTTATGAGGGAAGTCACACTTTTAAACAGAGCACTTCAATAGTTTAGGCAGGCTCACAATCAGAAATTTTGAAGTACAGTTAGACATCTTGTTTAGGTCCAGTAAGGCAGCTCACTGCTTTTAGGGCATTGTGAATGTTCTTCATTTTGTATCAACCCATGAAGATAACTTGTACTTATTGAACGATGTGACTCTGATGATAATTGTAACTCTGTCTCGCTGTGAAATAAAGTAGCTTAATAATTTTCATCAGGCCACAACTCATTACCAAGTATTTTGAGAAAGATTGAAAAAGTACGCATGTGCAAACACTTAATGGGATTTCGTTAAGGAGAGCATTTCTTACAGTAGCATTTCCACAGATACCAATCGTTTCCCAATGTATATGAGTTTGTAGTGATAAGAGAAATGCTCTGGAAAATGGGATAATTTCACTTCTGCCGGGGGTCCCATTGAACAGTTTTCAGATGTAATACAGTAATCTTGCCAAACTGAAAGACGGACAGATTTTACTTCTGATTTTCCCCTTCGATCATCCAGAATTTGATCCGCTCGTTCACACACTTGGCCTTTATTATTTAATTGCAGTTTACATTATTGTTCCCCTGTTTTGTAGAATCAAGCAAATATCACAGCTGAGCAACATTGTTGGCATAAGCAACAGATGGAACAGACACAGGCCCAAAATGCTTCGACAGAATCACTTTAAATATTCAGTGGAATAATAAACAAATGGAAACTATCAGGTCGCGATCATAAGGGATGCTGTTGTCATGCACCCAAGTTGTGCTATCTTACAAGTAGATATAGGACATTGTGTGCCGCCTCCTATAAAAGGAAGATGTTCAGATTGCTGATGGGAATCTTGACACCACTGAATCCTTGAAGATATCTACAGCATACCCACATTTGTAAGGACACCCTAAGGAAAAAGGCTTATACTATGAAATGAGTGTCAGCATTGTTGATGAGTTTTTCTTATACTGGATCTTCATTGCTTATGGTTTTTGGGAAGAGGATGAATGAAGAATGAATGGGAAGCTTCCCTAAGATTCATCACCTCGTGGAAAAAAACATGATATCTTGCACTCTCAAAATTAACCTTTACCCTGCTGCGATTGTGCTTTCCTAAGGCCTGTCTTTGGGGGTTGTTATGATTATTTTCAATGTCTAAAATTTTCCCAGGTGCCTATTTATGGTTTCCCCAGTACCAGTTGGGATGGTGGAATCACCCAATAGTTTTATCTTGAATAATCCGCCAGGATGCAGAAGTTAGAGAATCTCCTGAAGTGTGCCAAAAAAAAAACCACTGTGCAAACTTGGACCCAAGCACTCGCCATAGGTGCAGTTGAAAATTTATTTTTCCCCAAATCCACCCCCAAGTCTTGTTGGATGTGAAGATGTGTTTGAAGTTTCCATTTGTTTATTATTCCACTGAATATTTAAAGTGATTCTGTCAAAGCATTTTGGGCCTGTGTCTGTTCCATCTGTTGCTTATGCCAACAATGTTGCTCAGCTGTGATATTTGCTTGATTCTACAAAACAGGGGAACAATAATGTAAACTGCAATTAAATAATAAAGGCCAAGTGTGTGAACGAGCGGATCAAATTCTGGATGATCGAAGGGGAAAATCAGAAGTAAAATCTGTCCGTCTTTCAGTTTGGCAAGATTACTGTATTACATCTGAAAGCTGTTCAATGGGATCCCCGGCAGAAGTGAAATTATCCCATTTTCCAGAGCATTTCTCTTATCGCTACAAACTCATATACATTGGGAAACGATTGGTATCTGTGGAAATGATACTGTAAGAAATGCTCTCCTTAACGCAATCCCATTAAGTGTTTGTAGCTCTGTCACTGTCCGTCTTGTAAAATATTTTTTACCGTTAACCGTCATGCATGCACATTTTGCTCCAGTGATCAGTTATTCACATGTGCAATGTATAAACCGATTGTCCTAAACAACATGTTCCTTCCATCCCCTTTGCCGTTCTAGATTCCATGCATTTCTACTCTTCATGGGACATCCCCCATATGCAATCCGAGAAGTGAACATTCACAAGTTCTGCAAAATCATCAGCGAGTTTGCTCTCGAGTACCGCACCACCAGGGAGCGAGTGTTGCAGCAAAAGCAGAAACGAGCCAATCACAGAGAAAGAAACAAGACCAGAGGCAAAATGATTACAGATGTAAGTACCATCATTTTTGTTGTTGCCAATGTTCACTGGAGTGGGGATGAACATTGACTGGTGTCTTCCCTGCAGGAGCTTCAGCACTTCATCAATAGGCTTCCTGTGAGCTGTGGGCACCAGTGAGCGCATGATTTGGGGTTTGCAAAGCTTTACCTCAGAGCAAAGAAATAATCTTCTATTTTTGGGAACGAGCTGCAGCTCTTGGGGCCTCCAACTGAAGCGTTGCTGTGGGGAGAATCTCTTATTACAGGGCTGGAAAAAGTGACATTTGCTGGAATCCTCTCCCTGTCATTCACCACTACTGCAAGAAATCCTGCTGTCAGCCAGTTGTAGAGCAGCTTCGATTGCAGGCATGGAAAAAGCCTGAGATGTTTCCATTCCTTTCTGCAGGCTGTATGGTGGCCAGGATTGCAGCAGCGATCCAGAGACATAAGAAAGTGGGGCTAGGAGGACAGAACTGAAAAGAAAACAAAAAAAAAAAAGGCTTTTGCTAGCAGCGACCTTTTAGGTTTTATTTGTTGGGATGCGGCTCTCCACATAAACAAAGGGCTGAGTGAGCTGTCGAGTTCTCTTTATCTATTTCCCTCTGCTTGGTCACACTGAAGTGAATCTGCCTCAGGAAAAACTTCAACCTTCTCCCTCAACCAAAAAGATAAATGCCCCAGGATTTTGCACATGTGTGAGTTTTGAGAGTTTGAAAATATTTGATTCACTTTGCTGGCAACAACTGTGCATGAATGAAATCACGCACTGGTTTGAGCATTGTTGGATCTTCAGAACCAGCTAATAACACATCAAACCAGCAACAGCTCTCGAAAGGTTTACTTTCTCCATACATCTTGCAAATATAACCAACAGTAACCACCTTTTACTTTAGATTCTGGCCTTGGTTCTATTTCAACTATCTGCATTCTATTTCCTCTGAACTCAGAAACAGCCCTCCGAAACACCTGTCTTGCTTCAGGCTGCCTCCAGAAAGTTCAATTCCTCTTTAATGCCAAACACTCTTCTACTCCCTCGATAAAATCACTATAATTTCCTGTAAAGCCCAAGCCCATCCACAATTTGAATATTGCTCCCATATTTTGGGAAGCACTTGTAGTACCTCTCTTGGGGTTCTCGACAGGATGCAAGATAAATCTTATCGCCTGATAGGCCTCTGTTTCTATAAGAACATAAGAATTAGGAGCAGGAGTAAGCCATGTGCCCCTTGAGCCTTCTCCGCAATTCAATAAGATCATGGCTGATCTTCGACCTCAACTCCACTTTCCCGCCCAATGCCTTGATTTCCCCTAGATTCCAAAAAACTATCTCGCTCAGCCTTGAATATACTCAACAATTCAGCACCCACAGCCCCTTAGGGGTAGAAAATTCCAAAGATTCACAACCCTCAGAGAGAAGAAATTCCTCCTCATCTCAGTTTAAAATGGCCGATCCCTTATCCTGAAACTACGGCCCATAGTTCTAGACTCTCCATCCAGGAGAAGCAACCTCTCAGCATCTACCAGTCAATCCCCCTCATAATCTTAAATGTTTCAACGTGATCACCTCTCATTCATCTAAATTTCAGAGAGTATAGGCCCACTCTACTCAATCTCTCCTCATGGGACAACCCTCTCAGCCCAGGGATCAATTAGTGAACCTTCAATATCTATTTATCACCGACCTGGACCTTGATGACATCACTCTTCGCTGCCGTTGTCCTCCTGCACCAGCTCGCATCGCTCCCTGAAGGGGCATCCACACTGCTCCTTTATTTTATTTATAGCCCCATTAAAACATATTAAAAAAAAATTGAAATCATCACATTTTTGATTAAAACATTTAATTAAATGGCATTTTAATTAAATTTAAATAATTTTTAATTTTTATTTATTTCATGTGTTTGTGTATTTTTTAAGTGATCCCCGTTCATACTTATTGGAGTTCCGTACAAATGGAAACCCCATAAGTATGAATGGGGGTTCCCTTTTATTGGTTGGGCCGGCCCATGTGATTCCAGGGACACTTGCGAACCACATACGCGCCTGCGATACGTGGGCCTCGACCAGCGGGTACCCAGAGAGGGCCAGGAGTGCAAATCTACAAACCTCTCGGGCCACTAGATAAATTCATAAATGTTTTTGCAGCTCAGAGGCATCCGCCCGCAGAAGCCTCCGGCCACAATTTCTACCCCATTGTCTTACATCGTCTTCTTCATTCCAACATTCCCATTACAATCAAATTGCAATGCCTCTTATTTCAGCTCATTATTTCCCAGAAGCATCTCCTATAGAAGACCCGATAAATGAGGGGGGAAAAATAGCTAGTTGTACAACCTGAGAATGGATTAGTTGGTGGAATCTAAAGAATATAGATACTTTATATGTGTAAGCTGATATTGATGCCATTGTTATCGTTATACAAGAAAGAAAGATAGTTTGCAATTTTTCTGCAACATTGGAGGAAAGCTTCCTCTGAATGCTGGGTGAAATCATAAAATGTATCTTATTACATTTTACATTTTCTGTGCTCCTACAGCAGGGAGGAGATTTCTTTCCCCACCCTCACTGTTTGCCAGAGAAACATTGGGCAAAAGTTAAGTCGTCATGCAACAATTCCAGGCTCATTTCTGTTAATTGTTCACTTAAAAAGCTGTTGCGTTTCTTGAACTGTAACATCAACATTGACTGATTGGATTTGGATAACTTAGTAATATCGTCAGGTCGCAACAGGATTAACTGTTCTTTTTGAGTGATTTGATGTATTCATGATGTTTCAAGGTGTGCCAAAGAGGACATCACAACATTGCTCAGTGGCAGTAAGTGAAGCAAATCCGAGGTCGGGATGTATTAGAAGGTCAATATTGAGTTAAAATAGTGAGCTAATCCTGCCACTTTATAAATTATTGGTACAACTGCACTTGGAATACTGTGTACGGTTCTGGCCGCCATAGTATGAAAAGGATTACGCCAATAGTGGAGTAATTAAAAAAAAAAATAGATGTGGAGAGGTTTCGGGGCCAAGACGCTATTCGTCAACAACTTCATTATCGTTGTATGATGCAAATATAGGGATGGCAGAGGCGAACTAGATGGACCTTGGTCTTTCTTCGTCTAGCAATTCCTATGAAAGGAAGAAAGAAAGATTTGGATTTATATAATGCCTTTCACGACCACCGTACGTCTCAAAGCACTTTACAGCCAATGAAGAACTTTTGGAGTGCAGTCATTGTTGTAATGTAGACAGTGCTGTGCTATTGAGACTGTGCATGGCACTGACAGAATTGTAAAATGAAGCTGTCAGCACAAGCCGGTATTGGTGTAAGTGAGACTGAACTCCAAAAGGTGATATGAAATCATTTTTCCTTCACAATATAGCCAGCACCGATGCGCATTTAATTTTTGTTATGGTTTCGCAGTACAGTAAAAGAAACACTTGCATTTCAGCGTAAAGTTATGCTTTTGGGCTTTATGCTGCACAGTCTGCACTGAATCAGCATCACCGACCAATCCTGTAGGTGCAGCTCTTGCCCCCCCACCCCACCTGATACTGCCCAATATCGAGGTAAATGATAGTAAGACCTGTACTTTAAACATCATCATCATCATAGGCAATCCCTCGGAATCGAGGGAGACTTGCTTCCGCTCCTGAAGTGAGTTCTTTGGTGGCTGAACAGTCCAATACGAGAGCCACAGAATCTGTCACAGGTGGGACAGATAGTCGTTGAGGGAAGGGGTGGGTGGGACTGGTTTGCCGCACGCTCTTTCCGCTGCCTGTGCTTGATTTCTGCATGCTCTCGGCGTTGAGACCCGAGGTGCTCAGCGCCCTCTCGGATGCACTTCCTCCACTTAGGGCGGTCTTGGGCCAGGGACTCCCAGGTGTCAGTGGGCATGTTGCACTTTATCAGGGAGACTTTGAGGGTGTCCTTGTAATGTTTCCGCTGCCCACCTTTGGCTCGTTTGCCGTGAAGGAGTTCCGAGTAGAGCGCTTGCTTTTGGAGTCTCGTGTCTGGCATGCGAACTATGTGGCTGCCCAGCGGAACTGATCAAGTGTGGTCAGTGCTTCAATGCTGTTAGCCTGGACGAGGACGCTGATGTTGGTGCGCCTGTCCTCCCAGGGGATTTGTAGGATCTTGCAGAGACATCGTTGGTGATATTTCTCCAGCGACTTGAGGTGTCTACTGTACATGGTCCATGTTTCTGAACATAGAACCCTTACCACTGCATGGTGGCTTCCTGGAGTGTATCACATACCACTATATAATTCTCCTCATCTGCAATAGGGCTATTGAATATACCCCCTCTTGGTCCAAGGCTCTGACCATAAATCAATACATAAGTTATGTAACATGGAGCAGTTAAATTCAAAGTAATCTGTGGGAAATAGTGTCTTGACACTTATTTATAGTCTGTTATTCATGATATATGCAGTATATATATATATATATGTAATCAAAAGCATTGAAGGTACTTTGCCCTACTTATCTCTCAATATACATTGAATCTTGAAAACAGATGTTCACTTTAGTGGTGAATCACGACTGCAGCTATTCTGCAACCTAGCTTAGCTATTCTGCTAGCTACAGACTGTAAACTGACTTCTGGGATTAACTCTGTCACAGAAGTATCATTCCAGATCCTTTGAAGATGGGCTGAAACAATGCCCATTCATAAGGAACTGCAGTCTCTTAATTATATCACATGGTAAGCCATTGTTTGTCATTGCATAGAATGCTTGTTCCCTAGTTATAAAAAATTCTGTGATAGTTGGACAAATTGTCAATCCAGTCATCGAAGATACTATAAACAGATAACTAACTGGCTTGCTAATATATAAGACCCCCACTCCCCCCCCCCAACTCCCCAACCCCCACCACCACAGATACTCACTCAAGCAATCTGTTTGGGTTCCCATCCACATAAAATGGGAGCAATCAGATTGTGCATACCATGGACTTGCAGAACTCTGCACATCTCTGCCCTGCCCTGAGACCTGACCGTTAGTCAGTCTGCCCATGTAAATTCCCTCCAGCTGGTAGAAAGAAGCTCGCAGACACTGATCTCGGCAATGTTACTACAGTAGTAATAATAAATTTGAATCAATAATCTAATAAGGACAACATTTTTCGTCAACCTCTGCCTTTCAATTTCTACTGATTGAAAACAACAACAACTTGTATTTATATAGCGCCTTTAACGTATGAGATTTAAAAAATTTGACACCGAGTCTCATAAGGAGAAATTAGCACAGGTGACCAAAGCTTGGTCAAAGAGGTATGTTTCAAGGAGCATCTTGAAGGAGGATAGAGAGGCAGAGAGGTTTAAGCAGGGAGTTTCAGTGCTTTGGGGCCTAGGCAACAGAAGGCACGGCCACCAATGATTGAGCGATTATAATCAGGGATGCTCAAGAGGACAGAATTAGAGGAGCGCAGGCATCTCAGGGGGTTGTGGAGCTGGAGGAGATTACAGAGATAGGGAGGGGCGAGGCCATAGAGGCATTTGAAAATAAGGATGAGAATTTTGAAATCGAGGCATTGCTTAACCGAACTGACTGACCCGTTTAGTTTTTCTCCATTGTTAGATAGGGTCACTGACGTTTGAGGCAGCATTCTTTGTGTACATTCAAGTGCATCTGTGCAGATCTTTACTCACCATCTTCTCCCTGAAGAGGTGAGCCCACACTTTGCAGCATTTTACTACACATTTCGCAATAAGTCTTCTGCATGAGGTCATGAACCCATCTTCTTGCTTCAGGACCATGATCTCATTCAAAGCACAGTCTGCATTTATTTCACTTGCTTTCCCAGTATCCATAATCATTTTCCAATTATTTTAAATCTGTGTCCTCTGGTTACTAACCCTACTGTCAGTGGAAACAGATTTTTTTCCTTATTTACTCTATCAAAACCCCTCATAAATTTTAACACCTCCATTAAATCTTCTCCTCTCTAAGGAGATCAATCCCAGCTTCTCTAGTCTCTCCACATAACTGACGTGCCGCATCCCTCTTATTATTCCATTAAATCTCATTCTGCATGCTCTCCAAGCTATTGATAACTTCCCTAAACTGTGGTGCACATAATGGGACACAGCTGAGGTCTAACAGTGTTTTATAAAGATTTAGCATAACTTACATGCTTTTGTACTCTATGCCTCTATTTATAAAGCCACAGATCCCATAATGCTTTTTTTAATAGCTTTATCAACTTGTCCTGTCACTTTCGAAGATTTGTGTATGTGAACCCCCAGGTGTCTATGTTCCTGAACCCGCTTTAAAATTGTATAATTTTGTTTATATTGCCGCTCATTGTTCTTCCTACCAAAATGCATCACTTCACACTTTCTGCATTAAATTTCATCTGCCATGTGAGTGTCCATTTTTCTAGTCTTTCTATTTCCCACTGGTGACTGCTGCTATCCTCCTCACTGTTTACTGCAGTTTACTCCAAGTTTGTGTTACCTGCAAACTTTGAACTTATGTCCCCTATACCCAATTCCAGGCCATTAATATATATCAAAAAGTTCAGTGGTTCTAAGAATGACCCCAGGGAACACAACTGTATACTTCCCTCCAGTCTGCAAAACAACCGTTCATCACTACCCTTAGCTTTCTCAGTCCCTCGGACAATTTTGTATCCATGCTACCATTGCCCCTTTAATCCTATGGGCTTCAATTTTGCTAACAAGTCTATTATGTTGCTCTTTAACAAATGTCGTTTGAAAGTCCATCTACAGGACATCAACCGCACTATCTTCATCAATCCTCTCCCTTATTTCTTTGAAGAGCTCAATCAAGTTTAACTTTAACAAATCCGTATTGGCTTTCACGTATTAACCCATGTTTTTCCAAGTGACAATTAGTTTTGTCCCAGATTATGGACTCCCAGATTTTTTTCCCACCACCAATGTTCGGCCGACTGGCCTGCAGTTACCACGGGTTTAACTCTCTCTCCATTTTTGAATGGGATATGAGCAGAGTATTGCGTATCTTCTGAATTTAACTACAGGCAAAACAATTCTTTTCATTTTGTTTGTGTGCATAAACCAGTGATGCTTTTTCATTAGTTGATAGAAATCTAGTGCTCCTTATTTCGAGAACTGATCAGATATCAGTTGTATTTAAAAAATACTATTCTACGTCATTATTTTTAGTTTTAAACCCTGTTTGAGGCCAAAATACATCAATCCAAATCCAATGGGATTAGTTGGTGATGTGAATCAGTTACCTTTGCTTACAATTGTTCAAATGATTGTGAGACACCAGTCTCTGGCAGTACTTTAAACAGTGAAATAAAAATATACAGTACTGATTAAGTAAATCCTCAAATAGGTCGTAAAAAAATGCTCCAGATGGTCACAACTAGCTGTCCTTGTTTCTGGCAGAACATGTGGGTTTATACAGCTTCCACACAGCTTTGAAGGATGCACTGTACAACAGTCAATGAGTGCACTGTTAATGGAGCTATTTCTTCAAAAGGAAGAATTGCTTAGATGCTGATTTATTCATCATTCAACTCACTGCAATGATTTAAAGAGAGAATTCCAATTGTATAATGCCTTTCACATCCGTAAAGTGTTTCACTGCCAATGAAATGCTTTGGAAATACAGTCACAATTGTCGTGTAGGGAAATGCAGCAGCCAGTGTGCAAACAGCAAGGTACCACAAACAGCAATGAAGTAAATGACCAGTTAATCTGTTTTGGATGGTGTTAGTTGAAGGATAAATATTGGTCAGGATACTGGGCAAACTCCCTGCTACTCCTCATATGGTGCCATAGGATCTTTTGCATCTGTCAGAACATGCAAACAGAGGCTCCATTTAACATCTCAACCTAAAGACATGTTTAAAACAAAGTAAGAAACAAGTGGCATTTATATAGTACCATTTATGACCTCAGAATATCGGTGCTTTACTGCCAATGAAGTACTTTGAAGTGCAGTCGCTGTTGTAATGCAAGAAATCTGGCTGCCAATTTGCATACAACAAGGTCCCACAAACAGCAATGAGATATTGGCCAGACAACCTGTTTTTAGGTGTTGGTTGAGGGATAAATATTGGCTGGGAGACCACCCCCTGTTCTTTAAATTGTGCCATGCGATCTTTGACGTCCACCTGAGAGGGCAGATGGGGCCTTGGTTTAACGACTCATCCAAAAGATGGCACCTCAGACAGTGCAGTACTCCCTTAGTACTACACTGGAGTGTCAGCCTAGATTATGTGCTGAAATCTCTGGAGTAGGGCTTAAACCCGCAATGCGGGTGCTATCCCTGAGCCAAGTTTGACACCGATAATATTTCTCTAAAACCATGTCACGTCCAGCAAGAAAGATCCAAAGCTCAATGACACTAAATCAAATGACTGCTGAAAGAACTGCGCTCCTTTCCCACTCACGGGCAGAATTTGGTTAGGCAAGTGTATCTACAATTCATCAGCATGAAAGTGTTCTATATTTCTAATAATAGCCTTTCAGTTGCAGCATCTCCATGGTATGATGCTGTATCATTTGATAACATGAACACTGTAGATAGCATGAGGATAGATTCTGTGTCTCCCGCATTATCCCTTCAGTATTCGTTCCATGGTTTGGCGGTCCAATAGTTGGGATATGAAACGGTTAGTATTGCTCACTGCTGTTCTGAATACTCCGATTTCAGTTGAATATTTCTTTAGAACATAAGGTCTAATAGTCATCTGGAAGCAAGTGCATAATTCTAAATGATATATTCAATTTTTATATCATATCTTAGCTCATATATTTGGGGTCTAATTTTTAGCTTGACTTATTTATACATTTGCTATATGCAAGTACATTCCCAAGTTAAACATATATTGCCTAAATTTCAACAGTGATTACACTTCAAAAGTATTTCATTGGTCGTAAACCACTTTGGGACATCCTGCGGTCGTGAAAGGCACTATATAAATGCAAGTTTGTTCTTTCATAACTTCCAATTTGTTCCTGATTTAGCATAATGTTAATCATACTGATCCAGCCAATCCAATCACACATACATTGGTCCAGCCAGTATCTGTTGCATTACGTACCCAGTCTTATTCACATAATTATCAGGAATAACATGTTTTGTATACCATTGCATATAACAGAGCTGTGCTTTTTGATTAGCCATCTCAGAAGTGGCTGCCAATAATTTTCTTTATTGTTTGAACTTACCTCTCACGTCTATTGACTTCTATTATAATTTGACCCACAGCCCAGTTAAACATCATTACAGTTCGCTAAATTACTGTTGCCATTACTGTCAGATCTTTTAACTCTGAATATCCTTTTCAGCTGTCATAACCCACATGTGCTTTCTATCTTGCAACATCCGCAGAAAAGATTTACTGCAAAACTATCTGAAATATAACAATTGTGAAATGTCTCAATGAGAAAAACATACAGAACAAGAGAATCATTTAGTTTGCTGCATTGGTGCCTGAAGATGCACAGTTTTCTCATGTTTTACTGCAAAACCTCTATCTCGGTCCTACCTGAGCCCTCAAGATATTAGAAAAATTCAGGTGCTTTGGGATTGATAGTTGCTTGACTCAAAGGAAGCTTTTTATTTAATTGAGAAAAGTGCATGCCTTCAACTCCATCAACCTCCCCATCTGCTTTCTCTGTGAGCCTTGTAGTGCACAACTTTAGTATTTTGTTCAAACCCGAACGGAGCTTTCCACCCCACATTTGGCCACCACCAAATGTGTCCTTCCACCCCTGAACATTGCGCACTTACAGCCTTATCTCACCCCTTCGCTGATAAAACCCTCATCCCCATCTTAATTATCCTGCTCTCCACCCCACTTCCACTCTTCCAAACTTCCACTAATTCAAGTCTCTGCAGTAGGAATATTTGCCCACACAGCAACCCGTGAATTATTCTTCACCCTTGTCTTCCCGCAGCTCACTGGCCCTCTGTTCTTCAGCAACCGAACTTCAAGATCTTTGTTTTCTCTTTCAAACCCTTCCACAGCCTCAACCCAACTTTATTCGGTAATCTTTTCACACCTTATGTCACAGTTGGCCCCTATCGCTGGCTTTGGATTATTGTTTTGCACTGCTCCCTATGTTCCGCCATCCGATGATGACCTTTCAGCCATTGTGAGAGTAGTGCACAACAAGTGCACGGAGAGATTAAGATTTGTGGAGCAAGTTGAAGACTTGAGCTATAACTCAGTCCAGAATTGAACTGAAGGCAGGCGCATGTGAACAGAAATTGCATGTAGAATCATACAGCAGAGAAGGGGGCCATTCGGGCCATCGTGCCTTGCACCGCTACCAATGTACCTTGAGCCCTATGTTCAGTTGGGTATCCTGCACAATTTTTGAAATTTTGAACGATTATAGCGAGTTGAGTGTTATACCAGCAAGAAAAGTGGCACGTTTTGTGCTTAGTGAGCTCTGAATGAAGAGACATTTGAGCTATTGTTATTTGCTGAATTCTGTTTCAGTCATAGAAAAGTAAATGGAAGAGATGAAACTATTTGATGCAAGGACTCTATGGAACTGCAGAGCATAAGAACAGTCATTGTTATAAGCTCCATAGTTTAGTCAGTACCAACCAGTGCTAGTTGCCACTATTCATGGTTTCTCTATATGTCTTTAATGTCATCTAGGTTATGTGTGTTTCCATCCATTCTTTGTATTTCTTGTTGGTTTTTAAATGCCTATTGTTACATTTCTAATTGTCCATTTGCCTTTCTGTACATTATGCTATTTCCTCTTCACTTTCTCCTCCTCCTATCTCCTTTTTAGACTGATGACGAAGATGATGGTGAGGTATGGCTGCAGTCTGAGATTGCGGTGCCAATGTCTTGTCGGCACAGAATATCACTAACACCATGTCGATATTAACTGTGTTCTCACTGTGCATGGCCAACATGAGAAGCAAATGGTGGCCAGGCCCTCGTGTTGAAGTGCACCCTTTCAAACAGCATTAACCTACCGGCCTTGTTTCCGTGTGTTTTGATAGCATAATTTCATGTGTATTAATGTCTGGGGAACTTGTGAGACACTAACTTGTTGGTTGATCATTGTGATGTTTTCTGATTCTTTGCAGATGTCACTGAATTTCCTCAGTCACTTTTAATGCTGGCTACAGACATCTGAGCTTTCCATGTCAGTGTTTAATCTGATCATTCATATCCAGACATCTGCATTTGGAATTCCCTTTCACAGGATGTTCCACGATGATTATTATTCTTTAGATTTGGTTTTGTTGCAGATCCAATTAATTTTTAGACCGGCCTTACATCAGTACTATTTATTCACAAAACTCCCCAACTAAATCTCTCTGAATACCATATAAGCCTTATAAACTTGTGCTTACTGTATCCCCCATGCTCATGCAGCAGGGCAATTCTCAATGCTGAACAGCTCAACAGAGAAAACTGCAAATTTTTAAAATCTGCAATAAAAACAGAAAATGCTAAAAAAAAAATACACCGCAGGTCTGCTGGTATCTGAGAAAATACTGGTTAATATTTATGAGCAGACTGCCAGAATTATGCTTTGATTGCAGTTTCCTTCCAAGGGTACTATTAATAATGCATTGTATTTTAGCTATGTAGCAGTCCAAGTTGCCTTGGAAAATATGAAACCTTCATCCTTAAAATCAATTAAAAAAATACTTTTTAATATCACCATTTAATATCACCAAGTAAAGCTTCCATTTAATTTACAATTTTTGAAAATGAAGGTCTTGCCTTTTACCAGCAAAATCTGTCAACAATAAATAAATGTAGGAAATTACAAGACAGTGTTTCGCCCGATAAAGTGTCTGTTGAAGCATTACTGATAATGTCAGCATATAGTAACTGTGTACTGGACGGTAATTCATTGATATAGAATCATAGAATGGTTATAGCACAGAAGGAGGCCATTCAGCTCGTCAAGCCCGTGCCAGCTCTCTGCAAGAGCACCTCAGCTAGTCCCACTCCCCCGCCTTTTCCCCATAGCCCTGCAAATATTTTCCTTCAGGTACTTATCCAATTCCCTATTAAAAGCCATGATTTGGTCTGTCTCCACCACCCTTCCAGATCCTAACCACTCACTGCGTAAAAATGTTTTTCCTCATGTCGCCTTGGGTTCTTCCACCAATCACCGTATATCTGTGTCCTCTGGTTCTCGACCCCTCTGCCAGTGGGAACAGCTCATCTCCTATTCCACTGATACTTCCACACGTTCGGTGACAGAAGGGAAGTGTTGATTAGAACCATAAAAGTTTACGGTACAAAAGGCAGCCATTTTGTACCAGCATTTTGCTGGAGGAAACTAGCACTAATCTCACTGAATTCTTTCACCAGACCCTTGTATCTTTCTCTGCTTGGACATGTTCATGTTTGTTAAAGCACCCTACAGGAGAGGTGTAGTTGTAGTTGACTCTAGTATTGATTTTACTGACAATGGGCCACAATTTACTGAAAGCAGCAAATGAACGGCGCCCGCCCTTTGTTAGACTTTCCCTTGCCTGTTTAATTTCCATGAGCTTTTGCACATTACTTTGCTGCAAGTAGGAGATGGAAATGGCGCAGCGCCCTCTACAGGGCATCTGGCACCTGTGTGAACAGGGCAAACAGCTGTGTTATCTCCTTAACCAATCAGAATGAAGAATTGTTAATGAGCAACACGAGTCTGAAGCAGGAAGTGCCAGTTAGAATCGTGAATTCAATATCAAATCGGGTACAGAAAGCAAAATAAAAAGAGACAAAGAAAGACTGGATGAAGAGAGAGAAAAAACATTAAAGAAAAAGTTTTTTTTTTAAAACTACTTTTTAAAAAAAACCTCTCCTACAACAATTCAAAGCTGAAGGAATATGAGGCTCCACACTCGTAAAAGTTCATTTTCACTGCCAGAGAGGTTGTTTGGGAGTAATGAACACTTACCACACCATTAAAAAAAGATATTTAGACTGAAATGGACAAGCCCTAAATTTCCGTGGTGAGTTTAGTCCATATCTACGACGTCAGTACGGGAACTTTACGCTATTCAATACATTTGAATAGGGAGCCAAACGGAGAGATATGTTTTCGTGCACCTTTTGGAGAAGCAGTGCATCTTGAACAGCAACTGCCGGATATTTGCGTTTAACTCTGCATGTGCATTTGCCACAAGTTGCTGTCCGACTTACGCATTGTATAAGCTCTCTCCGTTATTTGCTCCAGTAAATTCTGGCCCAATGTGCATTCACCCTCTGCCAAATAATGGAGCTTTTTTTTTTAAGTTAACACGATGTTTATTATTTTGATTTTAAAAAAACTTTGCTGCTGTAAACTGAAGAAAAAAGTTGGTCATTTTAAAATATAAAGCTCTCAAACATGTTGACAGCTGCAGAAGTAAGTTGCCTGCATGCCTCATTTTTTCAATTGTACTGCATCTGCCAACATGCTCTTTCATGTGAGTCTTTCTTTCCTTGCTGTGGTGGGGGGGGGGGGGGGGTTGGCAGGTTGTGGGAGGTAGTTGTAAGAGGGTAGGGTGACTGGAGATTAGCACATCCTCAGCAGCAAGAATTCAGTACCATGGGGAAACTGAATTGCTTTAGTCTAGAGAAGTTTCAACTGGGAAGAGCACATAAAAGTAAAAAAAATGACTGAAAATATCTATTTAAAAAAACCCACAAATAAAGAAATAAAAATAGTCTATCATCTTTGATGAGCAGAGAGGGCTGCTCCCTGCTTGTTGATAAGCGCAGTGATTTGCAGGAACGCCACCACACACAGCAACAGAAGCTAAGTAGACAAGGTCCAACTGCCAACATTATTAATCTGCAGATGTTCCCAAGGCTGCACGAAGAGGCCTAATGCTCGGAAAGCAGCTGCTTACTGGCTGGTCCCTTGTTGCAGCTTGGCCTTGGGCAGTTCAGTCCTATCATACAGCCTTTGTTTGATGCACCTCCATGCCCCTCCATTTTAATTACACTTCAGTCTGCCCCTGCTCACCAGCCCTCGGGCACTAAATCACTTTTCCCCTCCTTCAGTCATGTTGGTGAGCAAACTATTTGCTATATGTTCATCCTCACAGCTTAAGTCACCGTTCCTTTGGAGTTTCTTTTCTTCCCAATACCATGTTCTATCCTGTGGGAAATGGTTGTTTCTGCGTCGGGGCTGGATATCAGGCATTCGAATATCTGGCGGCGATTTTTGATTATTGCATGAATCGGGCGGGCAGTGAGCAAGGTGCTCTCTGTGCCTGCCCGATGACCAGGGAAGTGAGATGCAAGCTATTTTCATGGTCAGGCCTCATTTTAATGTGAGCGGTGACAGACAGCTCGCCAATTGGGCAATGGGAATCCGGCAGAAGCGTGTCATTAAAGCGAGTGGCCATTCCTGCTTGCTTCTCTATAGCCACAACAAATAATTGAAAAGGCTGCTATTTCCTTTTCTTGGAATGGCCTGCAGTGGTCCCTTTAAGAACCGTTAGTTTGGACGCTCAACATTCAATTCCACTGGGCAGAATCCAATGAAGTGCCGAATTTGCATCCGGGTTCTAAACTCGCCTTCGGACCTCAATTTAAATATTTTAAAGAGGCTCTTACCTGTTTCAAGTGGGAACACTAGCTGCCTAATTCAAAGCTTGCTCGAGAATCGTATTGGTGGGACCTCGGGCATGGAATCGCCGCAATGTTTCAAAAACAAATTTCAATCGTTGATAAATAGGGCAGCAGGCAGATGAAAATTGCCCTCTATATCTCTTAATATTGGGGATTGTGATTAAACTGTGACATATCAGCTCTATACATTTGATGCAGAATTGTTCAGTCTCTCTAACCACGCAACTCCGCATAGAGGATGAAGTATCTTCATTCTTCCTGATACATTGCACACTATTATTTTGTAAATCAGATGGCAATAACTTAACGAGAACTGCAGCAGTAAGTAAAGTTTTCCCCGATACTTATGGTGAGGAGGGGAGGGTTTGGGGGAGACCGGAAATAGTCAAAGAACCCGGCAAGCCCGGAGATGCAGAGGTCCTGCCAAACTTAACAAATCATTCTTTTTCTTCCTTCTCCTGCCCAGCCAAGCGGACAGCCTGGCCGGCTGCCAAGTGGGAAGCCAGTGGCAGGAGGACATAGCTGGGGACCTTAAAGGATGTTCCCTGGTAATCGGGAAGATCGGTGTTCATAAGAACATAAAAATTAGGAGCAGGAGTCGGCCATTTGGCCCCTCGAGCCTGCTCCATCATTCAACCTCAACTCCACTTTTCTGCACTTTCCCCATATCCCTTGATTCCCTTAATATCCAAAAATCTATCGATCTCTGCCTTGAATATTCTCAAAGACTGAGCATCCACAGCCTTCTGGGGTAAAGAATTCCGAAGAAATTCCTCCTCATCTCAGTCCTAAATGGCCAACCCCTTATGCTGAGACTGTGACCCCTGGTTCTAGACTCCCCAGCCAGAGGAAACATCTACCCTGTCAAACCCTGTAAGAATTTTGTATGTTTCAATATTTGGGGGGGGTGGGGGGGGGAAGAGAGAGAGAGATTGACCGCAATCCCAGCATAGAGAGCGAGGCATCAAGGCTTTGGGGGGGTGAGGTCGGCGATCATGGCAGGTGAGAAAGAGAAAGGCCAAAGGCATCTTCGATGGGCCAGGGTCAGCACTCCTCTGTCTGGCCTACAAGGAGTGCTGGAAAAGGCACTTAACCTTGTGGAGCCGGCAGCTCCCAACCATGTCTTTTGCTGCCGGGTTTCCCGACCCCTGGGAAACCTGTGCAGCCGCAGTAAATCTGGCTCCCAATTACGTGTCGGGGCCCAATTTGAATATGTTAATGCAGTGCCCCACTTCTCCACGGCAGGATAGTCGGACTCAGAAAACCCGCTGCTGTAAAAATGTAACAGGTACATGAGCGGCTGGTTGAGGACGCGTTCGACATTTTAAAATTTTAACCTCAGCCAGGGGTAATATCCCGGTCTGTGTATCTTAATCTTGTCATCAACTACTTTGACATGGCAGTGGACCAAGAATCTGCTGCAAACTTTTTAATACCCTAGTTGTGAAGAGTTCAGATAGCTCAATTTTCATGTAGACGTTAACAACTCTTTGGATACCACCTAATAGGGATATATTTACATCAAATGCTGCCAGCTTACGAACCAAAACAGTCTGCCTTTAAATGTTACTTACAGTTTGAAAACAACTTCATTAACATTCCTCAGAGCCATGAGTACATTATAGGGTAGCTGATAGGCAATGCTACGTTTTCGGGTAGTTTAATATAATGACTATATATTCTTTTAAAATTGAAGCATGTGGAAGTATAGATAATACTGCTTTCACTGCACTTATTTACCCATGCACACTTTCATCGACCCATATTATACATGGGCACCAAATGAAAGAACATAGCCCCATGCTTTGGGCTGCCAAAGGAATGACGATGTGTATCTGATTTGTTGTGCAGTCAGGAAAGTTCTCCAGCAACTCCACAACAGTCTCGAGTGAGAGCCAGCCGCAAGGATTGCAGTATGCAGAAGAGGCAGCAGAACATGAAAACATGAAAGCAGTACTGAAAACCTCGGTATCGGGCGGAGAAGTCACTGCCGGTGTGCCAGGTGTGCGGACCCGATCAAGAGCCAACCGAGGTAAAAGGCCCCATTTAGCCTGGCCACTCATCCAATGCCAGTGCACAGTATTTACAGCACAGAAATAGGCCATGCAGCCCAACAGGTCCATACCAGTGTCAGCTGTGGCTCAGTGGGTAGCACACATGCCTCTGAGTCAGAAGGTTGTAGGTTCAAGTCCCACTCCAGGGATTTGAGCATGTAAATCAATGCTGACACTCCAGTGCAGTGCTGTGGGAGTGCTGCACTGTCGGAAGTGCCGTCTTTCGGATGAGACGTTAAACCGAGGCCCTGTCTGCTCTCTCAGGTGGACGTAAAAGATCCCATGGCATTATTTCGAAGAGGAGCAGGGGAGTTATCCCCGGTGTCCTGGCCAATATTTTTCCCTCAATCAACATAACAAAAACGGTTTATCTGGTCATTATCACATTGCTGTTTGTGGGAGCTTGTTGCCCGCATTTCCCACATTACCACAGTGACTACACTCCAAAAGTACTTCATTGGCTTTAAAGCTCTTTGAGATGTCCAGTGGTCGTGAAAGACGTTATATAAACGTAAGTCTTTCTTTTATGCTACACACGAGCCTCCTCCCACTCTTCTTCATATAACCCTTTCATCTAAGCTCTTTCCTGTTGTTAAAAAGTCTGTGTCCCAGCGAAGGATGGGGAAGGGAACAGTTTAGCGATGGGCAACCCAAGCATCCCCACAATTAAAAACTAGCCAAGGGTTATGAGCCAAACCTCAAGCTTATCCAAATGGGAAAATATTCATTCATCAACCTCCACTTATTAAATGTTTTAACAAATAGTGCAACTCTAAAAAATCTCCTTTCACGCAGCTCATCAAACAAAAAGATTATCCAGCACAGAGAAAGAGAGACACATGGAAGAACAGTCTGTGTTCACTTGCCCACTGACTTTCTCTCGCTGCTCGGGAGGGAAGTCTCATGACTTCACAAATAGCTGGACTCAAACTAAGAGAGCGCCTTGTGGACTGCCCAGGTTCTTCACCTTTGACTTTTCTCAAAACAAATATTTTGGGTGGCATAGCGCTCAGCCTACGTCAGAAATGCGTAGTTTGCAACATCTGTTACAATAAAAAACACAAGCCCTGTTCTGTGTCATTAATGGCAGTGAACTGCCCGACATTGTTTGCAGCCTGCCCCTTAAAGTGGCTGAGGATTCTGGGACCAGTTCTGCAGCCAAAGAAACAATATACAACGGAATGCCAAATTTTCTATCCTTCTGGATCTGATCCATTCAATTAGAGCTGATTCATTTACCTTTATGCAATTCTGGACAGTTAGAGCTTGAAAATGGTACAATTCTACATTTTCAGCACTCATATACCGGGTTAATTGGAAATACCAACCAACAGGTAGTAAAGCTAAAAAGTTTCCCCAAAACAAAGTGTACACCTTTAGTATTAAAATAAATCATTCTGGTTTGCAGGAAGATTTAACAGCATGAAATCTTGTTCAGTAACTTGACATTGTGCGAAATGGATGGGCCTCGATTTTAACATTAAACCTCAATGCAGGTCAGTGCAAGTCTTGCCCTGGCGACTGTCCTGCAGCAGATCCAAGGCGGGAGGCGCTGACGGCTGACGGCAAGCATTGAAGATCAGCTCCTTTTTTCACTCCTCGTGGGCCAGGAGGCTTCACAAGGAAGCCTTTACATAAAAACATAAGAAATAGGAGCAGGAGTAGGCCATTTGGCCCCTCGAGCCTGCTCCGCTATTCAATAAGATCATGGCTGATCTGATCTTGGCCTCAGTTCCACTTCCCCGCCCGCTCCCCATAACCCTTGACTTCCTTATCGCCTAAAAATCTGCCTATCTCCACCTTAAATATATTCAATGACCCAGCCTCCACAGCTCTCTGGGGCAGAGAATTCCAAAGATTCATGACCCACTGAGAGAAGAAATTCCTCCTCATTTCCGTTTTAAATGAGCGACCACTTATTCTAAAACCACGCCCCCTAGTTCTAGATTCCCCCATGAGGGGAATCATCCTCTCTGCATCTACCCTGTCAAGCCCCCTCAGAATCTTATGTTTGCCCCCACTCCGCCAAGCTCGATCGCGGCTGGGAGCTGCCTCCCAACCCCAGCCCCGATTGCAGCCCAGATCTTCTGCCTTCCCCCACTTCCCCCCCCCCCCCCATCTCCCCCATTTCCCAGAAGGCTGCGGCTTCTTGCCAATACTTACTGCCTCCGCCTGCTGGCCACACTGCCAATCTGAAAGCTGTCGGCTGCAAGTATGCACAAAATTATTCAAATGCCAAGCTCTCCCACACCTTTCCCGCCTGCCATATTAATGTCGCGGCCAGAGACTCTGCATTATTAATTTTAGCCACGGTGCAGCAAATCCTAAATCCCTGACTGCGCAATGTTGGTTTTGCTCCTTCCAGGTCGTGTTGGATCATGGACTGCGGGTAATGACGATTCTCCAAATGCCACAGATGATGCTGCAGATGAAATTATGGATCGGATTGTCAAGTCTGCAACTCAAGTGCCAAATCAGCGAGCGGTGCCTAGAGAGAGGAAACGGTCACGCGCAAACAGGAAGTCTCGTAAGTAGCCTTTCTTCCCCAGTTTGTTCTGTGCGTGACTGTAGAAAGGACATCAAAAGTTCTGAGGAAGGATCCCATTCCTGAACTGTCGACTAAACTGTGCAGCATTTTTTGTTTTTCTTTCTGATTTCCAGACACTACAGTATTTTGCTTTTTTATGTACTTCTCAACGTTCCACCCCTACGACCAAATGGTTGACACATTCTACTATCTTTGTTACTGAACAAGTCGAACAATGTGTGAAATAGAAACTAAGGTTTTTTTTCTGCATCATAGACCTCAGCTTCTGACTCATTGATCATTCATTAAGACACAAAACATCCAGACTGAATGCCATGTGTTAATGAATCATAGGATCTTACAGCATAGAAAGAGCCCATTGTGTCTGTGCCACCTCTTTGATAGCTGTCCAATTAGTCCCATTCCCCTGCATTTTACCCATAGCCCTGCATTTTATTCCGCTTCAAGTATTTATCCAATTCCCTTCTCAATTATTATTGAATTAGCTTCCAACACGCTTTCAAGCAGTGAATTCCAGATCATCATAACTCGCTGTGTAAAAAATATTTATCCTCATCTCATCTCTGGCTCCTTTGCCAATCACTTTAGATCTAAGTTTTCTGGTTACTGACCCTTCAGCTATTGGAAACTGTTGCTCCTTATTGACTCGATCAACACGCTTCATGATTTTGAACGCCTCTATTAAAACTCCCAATAAATTGCTCTCCTCTAAGGAGAACAATCTCAGTTTCTCTAGTCTCCCCATTGACTGAAATCCCTCAACTCTGATACCATTCTAGTCAATCTCCTCTGTACCCTCTTCGAGACCCTGACATTCTTCATTAAATGTGGTGCCCAGGACTGGGTGCAGTACTGCAGCTGAGCACTAACTCGTGATTTATAAAGGTTTAGCATAACTTCCTTGCTTTTGTACTCTATAGGGGTAATGTTAACCCCCAAAAGCGAGTGCGTTGGAGTCGGGTGAGAAGTTAAAAAAATGTAAAATTGGGTCGGCCATTTAACTATTATATTAGGACTTGGAGCCTCGGACAGGTTAAATCTGAGGCCCACAAGCAGTGCTATAAAGGCCCGAGGCTGTCCTTGTCTCCAAGGCCTGGGCAACCCAGCCAGCCAGGCTGGGGACTTGACCCCACTGCTCTTTTTGATGTATATTCATGACCTGGACTTGGGTATACAAGCTATAATTTCAGCAGTAAACAACGAGGAGGATAGTAGTAGACTTTGGGAGAAATGGACAGACTCATGGCAGATAAAATTTAACCCAAAAAAGTGTGAAGTGATGCATCTCATTCAGACAAGATGACTTTTCTACTTTGAGCGTTGCTAACCTTTTAAGTGCCTCCTCTTTATCCAATTTTTTCTTATCCAATTTCTCTATTACTTCCTCCTTTATTGTGCCTTTGGTAGCATCCTTTTGCTTTGTGAAGACCAATCAAAATATTCATTCAGTACCTCAACCATACCCTCTGCCTCCAGAAGAAGATATCCTTTTTGGTCCCGAATTAGCCTGTACCCTTCCTTTGACTATCCTTTTACTATGTAGATGTTTATCAAAGATTTTAGTGTTCCTTTTTTGCTACATGCTCATCTATTCTCATGCATTCACATTGCCCCTTTTATTTTCTTTCCCAGTTCTCCTCTCAGCACTTTCCGTATTGAGCTTGGTTGTCTACTGCATTATAAACCTAACATTTTCATAAGCTGCCCTTTTCTGTTTCATTTCAATCTCTTTACCTTTAGCAATCCAGGGAGCTGTAGCTTTGGATGCCCTGCCTTTCCCCTTCCTGGGAATATGTCTAGTCTATACCCGAGCTATCTCCTCTTTGAAGATCTCCCATTGCTCATTTACTCTTTTACTTGCCGATAAGAACATAGCATAAGAAAAAGAAGCAGGAGGAGGCCATTTGGCCCCTCGCACCTCCTCCACCATTCAATAAGATCATGGCTGCTCTGATCATGGACTCAACTCCACTTTCTTGCCTGCTCCCCATAACTCTTTATTCCCTTATTGCTCAAAAATCTGTCTTTCTCTGCCTTAAATATATTCAATGACCCAACCTGCACTGCTCTCTCGGGTGGAGAATTCGATACATTTACAACCCTCTGAGAGAAGAAATTCTTCCTCATCTCAGTTTTAAATGGGTGGCCCCTTATTCTAAGACTATGGCCCTTAGTTTTAATTTCCCCTATGAGTGGAAATATCCTCTCTGCATCCACCTTGTCGAGCCCCCTCATTATCTTATAAGTTTCAATAAGATCACCTCACATTCTTCTGAACTCCAATGTGTACAGGCCCAACCTACTCAACCTATCCTCATAAGTCAACCCCCTCATCTCCGGAATCAACCTAGTGACCCTTCTCTGAACAGCCTCCAGTGCAAGTATATCCTTCCTTAAATACGGAGACCAAAACTGTGCACAGTACTCTAGGTGTGGCCTCACCAATACCCTGTACAATTGTAGCAGGACTTCCCTCCTTTTATACTCTATCCCCCTTACAATAAAGGCCAACATTCCATTTGCCTTCCTGACTACGTGCTGTACCTGCAGACTAACTTTGTGTTACATGCACAAGGACCCCCAGGTCTCTCTCTACTGCAGCACTTTGCAATTTTTCTCCATTTAAATTATAATTTGCTTTTCTATTATTTCTGCCAAAGTGGATAATCTCACATTTTCCCACATTATACTTTGATTCCAATCCACCTGGGCCAGATCACTTTTCAACTCACTGAATTAGCCCTCCTCCAGTTGAGATTTTTTACATTTTATTGTTTCTTGTTCTTTTCTATAACTACTCTAAACCTAATGATATTGTGATCACAGTTTCCCAAATGCTCTCCCACTGAAACATGCTCCACTTGTCCCACTCCATTCCCCAGAAGCAGATTCAGCACTGCTTCCTTCTTTGTTGGGCAGGAACCGTACTGATTAAGAAAGTTCCCTTGTACACATTTGCCCTTGATGTTGTATATAAAAAAAGAAAGAAAATATCACTTGTATTAAATGTTAGCATTTTATCCGTTTCTATTTCTTACATTGTTTTGTTAGCTCGTAACAAACTTAGAATTTGTCAAGCGACTTTTCCTGAGTCCCATTTTTGGTCCTCCCTGCTGGATTGTCAGATATATCTCCTGCCACTTGGGCAAGTCTATGAACATTCAAACCTATTTACCTGGTATGCAACCTACCTGGTGCGGGAGCCTTTGACACGGTTGACCACTCTAACCTTCTGCAAAGCCTCTCCACCATCGTCCAGCTGCCCGTGTCCTAACTTGTACCAAGTCCGCTCATTCATCACCCCTGTGCACGCTGACCTACATTCGCTTCTGGTTAAGCAACGCCTCGATTTCAAAAATCTCTTCCTATTTTCAAATCCATCCATGGCCTCGCCCCTTCCTATCTCTAATCTCCTGCAGTCCTACAACCCCCCGGAGATGTCTGCGCTCCTCTAATTCTGCCCTGTTGAGCATCCCTGATTATAATCACTCAACCATTGGTGGCCATGTCTTCTGTTGCCTAGGCCCAAAGCTCTGGAACTCACTGCCTAAACCTCTCCGCCTTTCCAACTCTCTTTCTTCCTTCAAGACACTCCTTAAAACCTACCTCTTTTGACCAAGCTTTTGGTCAACTGCGCTAATTTCTGAGTATACAGTTCAATGTCAATACTCCTGTGAAGGGTCTTGGGATGTTTCACTACGTTAAAGGCGCTATATAAATACAGGTGGTTGTTGTTGGTGCACATGTACACTTGTGTTGCGTGGATGACGCTGTGTTTAGCCAGTTCCCAGCTGAGCCATTAGAATGGAACTCCTTTCTACAGACATGCAAGAAATCAGACAATCAGCTCATTCCATTAATGCTCAATGATGGAACTTCAATTACTGCCTTAATGGGAGTGCGTTGCGTAGACTGGTCTCCCATGTAAACCAGTATGTCTGATAGTCCAATGTGGGACTTGCGAGTATGTGAGCAAGTATCAGGAGTTTAAAAAAAAAAGGTTAGGATTGATTTCTGGGCAAGATTTGGGAAACATCTGGGACTATTCCTTCATTGTAATTATGCCAACCATTATCACTGACATTGTTGGATGCGATTTTATTTTGTTACCTTGAACTTTCTGGCCATAACATGATCTTTTCTTTTGTATTTAAGCTGTTTGATAGTGGAGGATGAATAAAAAGAGGTTATACAAATATATTAAAGGTTTATTTTGACTGTGTTTCAAGAAGCTAAAGATCCCATTAAAATGATCTGAAAATAAATAATATATTTAAGTGATTTAATATATTTAAAAAAAATCTCACCTTCATGTCTCTGGTCCTATAAACTCCGGCTTTATTTACCTTTGATTCATTCTAAATGTATTCCACCCTTCTTCTAACGAAGGATGTGTTCCAATTGTTGCTAAATAATTGGCTACAATAAAGCATGTGACGTGACCTGAATCGATCCTTTATGATTTTTTTTTCTTTTTGGCTATTTTCTCTGTTGGTTCCTCACCAATAGCATTAATTGATATCAAAGTATCTTACTTTTAAAAGTTGCTTTCTGCATTATACTTTGTACTGCAAGCCTCTACTCAACGATTCATAGAAATAAACTGGCATTACATTGGCCCTTCCATACCTCATCATAGGTACTCTGTCCACTTAGATTTATATAAATGAGCCCTATGATGCCTCCAGGCTCCAGCTTATTGAATTCTATGAAGGAAATTCTTATTTTTTTTTCCTGTTTGGTATTCATTTGTTCTCCTTGACATAGTATAAATTTAACGAAATAGCCCATATAGGGCACAGAATCTACTCTGGGTCGGGGACTTCAATCTCTATCACTGCGAGTAGCTTTGTAGTGTCACTGCTGACCGAGCTGGCCGAATCCTGAAGGACACATCTGTCAGCCTGGGCTTGTGGCATCTTGTGAGAGAACCAACACGAGGGATTAACCGACCTGACCTGGTCCTCACCAATCTACCTGTCGCAGATTTATTTGTCCATGACAGCATTCGTTGGAGTGATCACCGCAGAGTCCTTGTGGAGAGAAAGTCATGTCTTCGCACCGATAACACTCTTCATTGTATGGCACTAACTCCATGATAAGTGGGATAGATTAAGAACAGGTCTAGCAGCTCAAAACTGGGCAGCCATTGAGGCGTCATGTGGGCTATCAGCAACAGCAGAATTATATTCCACCGCTTCATGGCACAGCATATCCCTCACTTCTCCTTCACCCTCAAGCCAGGGCATCAACACTGGTTCAATGAGGAGGGAACAAGAGCATGCCAGGAGCAACACCAGGTATAACTGAAATTGAGGTGCCAACCTAGTGAAGCTACAACACAGGACTACATGCATGCTAAACAGTGGAAGCGGCATGCTATAGACTGAGCTTAAGTAATTACGTAACCAAAAGATCAGGTCAAAGCTCTGCAATTCTGCCACACCAGTCCGAATCACCACTCTGGTGGGCAATTAAGCAACAAACAGGAGGATGAGTCTCCATGAACATCCCCATCCTCAAGATTGGTGGAGCTCAGCATGTTGAGTGCAAAGGACAAGGCTGAAGCATTTGCATCCATCTTCAACCAGAAGTGCCTGAAAAAAATTATCCTTCTCGGCCTCCCTCTGAGGTCCCCAACGTCACAGCCAATTCCATTTGCTCCATGTGACGTTAAGAGACAGTTGAGTGTACTGGACACAGTAAAGGGCTGTGGGCCCTGTCAATATCCCAGTTGTCATGCTGAAGACTTGTGCTCTAAAACCAGCCGCGCCCCTCGTCAAGCTGTTCCAGTTCAGCTACAACACTGGCAACTACCCGATAATGTGGGAAATTGTCCAAGTATGTCCTGTTCACTGAAAGCAGGACAAACCCAATCCAGTCAATTTCTGCCCCATCAGCCTACTCCCAATCATCAGCAAAATGATGGACAAAGTCTTCAACGGTGCTATCAAGTGGCACTTACTCACCAATAAGCTACTCACATGTTCCATGGCACTGAACATTGCTTTTTTGTCAGTGCAATTCTGTTCTTCAGCAAACAACAGATACTGACTCAGTGTCATTGGGGGAGCGAAACAGGGAGGAAAATTTAATTTTCCTTTTATTGCTGTCTTTTTTCATGTTGGTTTGTAAATATATTTATTTGCATTCTTCTCCTGGTTCTTCAACTACTTGTCTGCTGTGAAGGAGATTCACCATTGTGATGTGGAAAGTGGAGGATTTATACAGATGTTATGTAAAGTGTATCATATTACAGGTGTGACCTTCTTGATGTGTGTGCATTTCTCGCTCTTTTGCAGTAAGAAGAACATTAAAGAGTGGCCTAACACCAGAAGAGGCCAAAGCACTGGGTTTGGTCAGCACCTCTGAGATGCAGGTGTGAAGTGATTTGAGCATGAACTGAGGCAGATAACATCACTAGCACCTGGACAAGGCACAGCTAGAGACATCCAACTGGCAACCATTTGCTGCTCCTGACATCTAGTCATCACCCAGCTCCATTCATCATATGACTCATATGAGAAACAAGAGCTAGAAAGAGATGTCACATATTGGCACTAAAGTTCTGACAGCTTTTTAAAAAAAAAATAAAATCAGGATTGTTCCGAAATATTTATACCTAGGTAAAAGTATTGCTTTTTGGTTTTTTTAAATCTAATTGAAGTGATTAGAAAAATTTATCGAGTAAGCTGTTGTACGAGATATGTTTACGTTGGCTTTACTTGTGGCCTACTTATGTAGCTGTAACATGCACCCATGTCACTGTAAGCACCAGGCCTTAAGGAGACAGTCTGCTGATGTTGGCTGGTCAAAAACCCAGCTATGTGTCAGAACTTTCATCTGACGATTGTCTAATCCACATCCTAAAGGATTTAATATACTTTTAACAGAAATCCTTCAATGCAGCAAAGTGTTATTTTTGCGGGCCTCTTTCGTGATGGCAATTTTTTTTGCTGTAGTATTACAGCCATTCAATATTTCAAGAAATACCTTTCAAATGTTATCGAAGGCTGTGCGAGCGGGGCCAGAGAAGGCTCTAAATCAGGTAACAGACATTGTCATATTCATTCAGTCGATGTAAATATTAAGGGCTAAAAGAGGCAAGATGAAATTGCCCCTTAATATAAACACTGCATTTTTTCTAAAAATTAGTCATGCAGTAACATTGTCTTGACTGGCTTTAGTCAGAGAAGGTAAAGTAACTGTTTTCGGTAAGTGAACTAATTGAATATGTGGGTGTCTTGGTGGTACTGGTGCCACATGTGATAAAGTTCATCACTTCTCAGCCAGATTTGTGTGGAGGGACATCTGCACAAAATCTTGGACATTGGCTGTTGATCAGAGCTTGGAGCCCAGCTCAGCCATTTATATCTCACCTCTTGGGTGAAGATTTGATCTGGTTACTCATTATGTGTAGAACATTCCAAGTGCATTCAGAAAGCATATGTTTATAATGTTGCTGCACATAGTTCCTCTCCAGCCCCTGTGGGGGACCATGGCTTCCACTTCCCAGTTTGTGGAATACCACAGTAATTGGTGTCATGGATAGCCCAACACTCAATTCTTGCTGGAAGCTCATCGATCGTAATAGAATGAAGGATGAGGGGGAGGGTGGGAGGGATTGTGGTTCATAGGAAGGACAGATGTTTTCAAAGGATAATGATGTTACAAATTCTGCAACGGCACTAGTCTTGCATACTAACCTATAAGTTGTAAAGTACTTGAGTAATAATGTGCATGTGTATTATATCAGCGAGTGGAAGATGGGTCACTGGACTGAAAAACAACACAATCAAGTCGAATCCTGAAGCTCAGCAAGCAACCCTCAATTCTCTGGTACAATACGCATGATTGTTGTCTCCTTGTCTCCTCTTACCTGGTTAATGCAGGAAGTCAGTACTTGAAGTAGAAAAACTTCTTGTTGTGCGCAACTGGGTAGGTACTTTGGGGTGCTGAGGCCCTAGAACTGGGCCAAGTATCGTCACTGCCAGCTGAGCGAAATGTAAGTAAAGGGTGGTGTGCAAGAATCTGCCATTTGTGTGGATTCACTTCAAGTCTGTACAGTGATTATTATCCATAAGATGAAGGAAACCCGCTGTGTTTCACTGGAGTAGGACGGAACCTTAAATGTGTTAAAGTGGTATTCTGAGAGCAGAAGATGGCTGGATGAATGAAATTACCCGCAAGAGTATCATTTTAATATGTCAAGTGAGGATATTCTCAATCATACTGAGATATTATCAGTCAAGTTTAGGCATCTGGGAATCAAAAGTCAAAACTTTTTGAGCTGTGATTGAATATGCATTGAAGCTGTTTTTAACGGTTTTATGGGGCTTACATTTTATATCAGTTTCAATTCAGTTCAGAATGTGACCCACCTGTATTCTCCGCACTTGGGCTCAAGCTTGTTTCGAATTGAGGCTATGATTAAATGTCTCTGAAACTAGTGTTTAAAAGATAACAATCATAATAAACTAATTATAGAAAGGCAGACAAGACAAACATTCTTATTACTGTTCTATGTTTCAAAAAGCTCCAACGAAAAGGTTGGGAAAAAGGGATAGTTATTTTTTTAATACATATAAAAACATACAGTAAATATCATCAAGGGATGGTATCACCTGTATTATAAATAAGCAGCAGAGAGCAGCAGTGCAGTAACATAATAAAGGGATTCAGACAAGGTTCAATGAGTTCAAAGGTCGAGCACTTTTTATAGCTATCTGAGCCCCACGATTGCGTTGCTGCTTTTTAGCTGCATTATTCCGAAGTAACTTTTATTCATTAAACTTGGAAAATTTCATAGTGATTTAATGAGTGTGCAGTGTAGAACCCAAGAGCAAATTAATGAGCCAATGGGCTAAGGTAGCTGGGCCAAGAGTTTTATATTTTTTTATACGCCATGAGCTGCTTCTGGCCTTGACATTGTATTATTAACTCAATAAAAATGTCTTGCTTTTTAATTTTTGTCCAGCAGAGAAATCTTTAAATCTCCGTGGTGTTGCTTATCCATGGTGTTTGGTGTAGGTAAAGCCACCCCTGTAAAGTCTAGTTTCACTTTTGCGGAGGAGGAAAGATCATTACTGACCATGATTAAATGTTAATGCAGCCTATTCCTCGTAATTCAAAATATTAGATAGTTCAATTTTTTAGCACAATAAAACAACTTTGAATCGCCAGGAGTAGACGTATTGGTTGCAGGGGCGATGTAATAAGCTGGAGATATGTGGCTGGGCCAAAAATGTGTTACCTGCGCAGGACTCATAAACAGAATTTCCCTATCCCTTGGAGTGGGTAACATCAACAGATCATTACAGGGATTGAGGCAAGCAGGAAGGTCCAGGATAAGTATTTCTGTTCAAAGTATTCCTCTCCGATCTGTTTTTGAAGAAAGCAAATAAGTTTACCTCTTGTTTGTATTAAAATAATGGCAATTTTCTGGCTTAGCAGAAACTGTTTTTTTCATGCCTCATTCCTTCCAGAGCTTCTTAAGTGATAGTTATGGAGAGTTGACACGAGCACTTATGTCCTTGAGCATCTCCATTCATTTCAGTGTGGTTTAGAGTGGGTTGGGAGCCAATTTGAAACCAGAAAAATCTATCTTAATGGCTGGATGCATATTTTTGCAGTCACACATGTTTTAGGCTCGGTCAGTTGTGGATCTGCTCCCAGGCTGGTTCAAACTTCTGATCATTGAACTGAATGGAGACACTGCAGGAAATGGGTGATCCTTCCCATCAGTTGGTCACTGGTGGAGCTCGAGAGGAAAGAGACTGAAAATGGCAAGTTTCCATGAAGCCGGAAGATGGACATTATTTTAATACATGTAAAAGACCTATTTATTTGTATATAATCTGTTAGATTAAAAATAAGGGACTACTTTAAACAGTACAGTTGAATCAACTTCAATTTTAGTTGATAAAAATTGTTGACCAAACATCAAATAGTCTCAAGCTAACATCTAATCCTGGCATGTTCGAAATCAAATGTGTAAATGAAGTATGGGGTTAGTAGCGACTTAATCTGAAGAAAACAAGTCATCTTGGTGTTACTACTATATGAAGCCTGAGGTATTATCTATTGCCTTTTCTATGAATACCTATAAAACAAACATTGAACTTGTTTCCCCCTAGCCTCATTCTTCATTTATTAATGTTTTAATTCTGGCAATTAACTTCTGTTGCAAAATTAAGTAATTTAGATATTGAAGTTGGAAAACTAGTCAACTGTAAATTAAGGCACAAAATGGCATCTGCCTGTAATAACACAGTGACCTAAAGGGATGATTAATGATACTTTTGGTGGAAGAATATTAAAAAGACAGTTTTTTCCAAAGTAGTACAAGGTTAGAGTCTGCAGCATATAATGGAGCACATCCTTAAAGTGAATGTTAGGCAGGTACGAGGAATTACAAGCTCAAAACTGACCAGGGGCATTATGCACTTTAATAGTTCATCATCTGGCCCATGGTTATTCCATTAATATATATTTCTCAATTCGCTCCTTTATTTTTTACAATGAAAGAGTTGCCTTCATATATCAAAGTGAGTTGACAACCTAAGTAGTCTACAACTAAGAATTACAGACATTTGACATTGGAGATGCAAGAAACACTTGGTGGGGGTGGGGGAGGGGGGGTGGTAATTTTAACCCCCAAAATGTGTAGGTTTGGTTCGAGTGGGAGGTTAAAAAGCTAAAAAATCTGAAACAGGAACCCAACCCACCTCAAACACTCCCACTTCCGGTTTTAAAGGAGGCGGGATAAGGTGTGGGCGACCATTCTGCTTGCGAGAGGTGGGTTGGTCATTTCAATATTTTAATGAGGCTGCGTGCCTTCATTTTAGCAGTGATTCTATTTTTAGCCACTGTCGGCTGGATTTCCCTGGCCTCAGGAATCCTGGCAGGTGAGAGGAGTCGAGAAGGGCTGAATCCATGAGGTAAGTGCCTTTGTTGCACTGCTTGTGGGCCAGGAGGAGCAGGAGTGTTTTCTCCAGGCCAACAAACTATCTAGTAAACTCCACTCCACCCGCCACCCCACCACAATCTGTCTGCACCCCCTCATGATATGCCCCATCCCCCCAATTTAACATTAGGCCCCACTGACCACCATTGGGAACTTCCCCCCCCTCTGCCCCCCACACTCGGAATCCCACCCCACCCCTCCAAGCTTGACCTGCCTGCTCTCAGCCCAGCTTGGCTGTGGCCTTGTGCTGCAGGATTTCCTGTCCATCAAGCAGCCAGCCTCTCCACTGCTGTGGGCAGGAAACCAACAGAAGAAAATATAAAGATGTCCTGCAGTGCAGGACGTCTGGGTAAACCAGACTCCCGGGTTTCCCCGACCTCAAAACACACTCTGCTCCCGCCCCGCCTCCGAGCTGATATCCAGCCCATGGGATCAGAATTGTTAAACTTCTGGAAAATCCTAGTGTATTGTAACAGAATATTCTAAATGCCATCATCATTTTTCAGTGACCATGAGGATATCCCACCTGTCTGCTGTAATAACTTTCACAAACTGTTGTATCTAATTTCCTTTATACTCCTTCATATTTCAGTCTAAACAGTATTACCTTCGCATTGCAGACCTGTTGTTAATATTTCGGTCTGTCTAAAAAAAAACACAAAGGCTATTACTTTGTGTAGTTTTATTTTGGAAAAGCTGGTGTATATTGGGAGCTACATTTTTGTTACTTAATCACTTGATAAAAAGCAGATGGCGTTGGACATTGTCATTGTATGGATAACTTTACTTTCTTTCCTTTTGGCTTCCAATCTTGGCAATTTTTTTTTTAAACAAGTACAGAATAACGCTTTTTTCAAATTACTCAGCCTTTGCAGACTCTGTTCTGGTGTTGGTAAAACCTTTTGTGTTTGAATAACAAAAGTCAAATTAGTTTTCCAAAAGTCAGTATTGTGTTTGGCTTTCTTGGCGTAATCTTGTTTTGTGATTACATGTATCTATTTTATGTGGTTGCTTATACTGCGTAAGCATAATCATTGTTTCATCAGTAGTTCAGAAGATTAATTTTGCCTTGGCCTGCAACACAGCGACTGTCTCTTTAACTTACTTGGACTGCATAAGGTGGCTGCATTACACTGGCAACATGAGCATTGGATTCTTGAAAGGTTACATACTGTGTAATGAAGCTTCCCGGAGCGTATGGAAAAAGCTGAATTTATTTGCTTTTTTTTTTTAAAACAAAAGAAAGCAAGCACATTCTTTCAAAAAGAAACTACCAAATGTAATCCTTTTCAACCTGAAGCCAGGCTTCCTCATAAACTCTGCACTTTTACTGATACAGTAGAGCTGAATATCAGACTATGTAGTTTACCAGCCCTTGCGAAGGGCTGCCAGTACAAGATACACAGCCTTGTGGTACCCTGGTATGACCATACGCAAAGCTTTATTTAACACTGTAGCAAGGTCACAGAAATAGTCATCTCCACTTCTGGTTAAAGGAGAAGAAAAAAAAACACATTCACCAATTTTCTATTGATTTGAAACTGTCTTCAGGAATATTAACACCTTTTATTTCGATAACTGGGAATTGTAAAGAAAATAAACAGTTTAAAAAGAAAAGACTTGTAAAGTAGAAGGGGCAAGTTTCTAAGAACAATAAAATAGAAGGACAATGCTGTACAGTTGTGTAAATGTCGCTATTCATAATGTTTTTGTGTAGCATAGTGTAAAATAAATCAGACACACTGAATGCAGTGTTACTCTGTGAATTGTAATTTAAAAAAAGCCATGCATGGTCATTTATTTACTTCATGAATTGCTCATCATAGATAAGGGAGTTTGTTTTATGTTACATTTATGTGTGTCTGTAACTGCATTTGTTTTGTGTTTTTATTTTAAGAACTTGAAACTACTGTTGTAGAACTATTCACTCCACAGCCAATATATATCCAGCCTTAGAAAGCCATGTTGCTGCATTATTTAATACTAGTGGGAAGGAAAGTCACCATCTATCCTGTCCCTCCCTCTCAGTCCGCCTGCCCTACACCCTGCTCCACTAGTACTGCAACATTCTCTGAGATTCTTTCGGTGCCATTCAAAGTAAACCTGTGAAACTGGCTGCGGAACCCCATATTTTAACTCTCACCATAACTCTAGCAGTTCAATAGCTTGCAGCAACAGTACTGTGTACAAACGTATTGCAATAAAGCTTTATTAAGCACACACTTTGCCAGTTGCATTTGTATTCTGTTTTGTCAAGCTCAATAAAGGGAGGGCACAGGTGTGAGTGCAATAGATTTTCCAAGGTCGTGTCTGGTGCGAGTTGATTTCCAAAGTTGCTTTTTCTCACCAAATGTGGTCATTCCACAATCCCACACTCCCAGCTGCACTCACGTGGAGCACTGGTTGGAGAATTGGGGCTACAAGGTTTATTGCCCCGTCTCTGACCAGCATTCCTTATAAGTGTAGCTTGCAGGATGTGAGAGTGGAATTACTCCATTATAAATGTCAGTCGTTATTTTTTTAAATTTTGATCAGCATTTTTGAGTGATTTGATTTGAAGAATTTATCAGAATCGGTTTGCTTCCCTCATATGAACCATTTCTAAGAAACGGACTGAGATTGGCAAAACTGACTCAGTTTGTGACCTGTAATCAGAGAGACCTCTCATCCCACCTGCAGGCCTATTTCTGTATGAAAGTACTTTTAGTTAAGAAGGTAACCTATTTCTTTTATTTTACTCTTTGAAACCAGTCCAACTCTTGATTTCAGTGAGTGCGTTACATTAATGCTTCTGAGCTCTCACCTTGCCATGTACACCGTTGGGTTACATACCTGGCTTTCCTCATTTCTAAGGTAAAAGAGTGATGTACCATTCAGCCAATGACTACTCAAGGATTCAATAATTGACCGAATGTCATAGGAACAGGAGGAGGCCATTCAGCCCCTCGAGCCTGCTCCACCATTCTATTAGATCATGGCTGATATGGAGCTTAATTCCATTTATCTGCCTTAGCTCCATATCCCTCGATACCCTTACCCAACAAAAGTCAATTGTCCCAGCATTCACAGACTCTTGGTGGGGAGAGAATTCCAGATTTATACTACCCTTTTTGCAAAATAGCACTACTTGATTTCCTTCCTGAATGGCCAAATTTAGCTCTAAATAACTCTCATTTAAATTAAGTCCCCCTTGTTCTTGATTTCCCCCACCAGAGGAAATAGTTTCTCAGTATTTCCCCAAATGAATAATTTTAACTTTTTAAATACATCACCTCAATCAGATCACCCCTCAATCTTCTACACTCCAGAGAATACAAGCCAAGATTATAAAACTTGTCTTCATAAGTTAGCCCTCTAATCCCTGGTATTATGATGAGTCTTCGCTTCACCCCTCCAAGGCCATTAGAGCTTTCCTGAGGTGCGGTACATAAAAGTGAATGCAGTACTCCAGATGGAATCTGATCAAGGCTCTTGTAAGCTGATGACTCACAGCTCTATCTCAGCACCAACCCCTCCACTGTTTCTGATTTGTCACGCTACTTAGCCAACATCCAGTATTGAACGAGCAGAAATTTCTTACAAATAAATATTAGGAAGACAGGGACCATTGTCTTTGGTTGTCGCCGCAAACTGTTCCCTAGCCACTGACTCCATTGCTCACCCTGGCCACTGAGGCTGAACCAGACTATTTGCAACCTGGGCATCCTATTTGACCCTGAGCTGAGCTTCCGACCACATATCCGCTTTATCACCAAGTCTGCCTATTTGCACCTCTGTAACATTGCCCATCTCTGCTCCTGGCTTAGCTCATCTGCTGCTGAAACCCTCATTCATGACTTTATTATCACTAGACTTGACTATTCCAATGCACTCCTAGCCGGCCTCCCATCTTCCACCTTCCATCAACTTGAGCTCATCCAAAACTCTGCTGTCCACAATTTCCTCCTCCTTTGTATTCCAGCCCCCTTGAGATAAAGGTTAATATTCCATGATCCTTTTTAATTGCTTCTAATACCTGTTTACTAGCTTTAAATGATTTGTGCACTTGGACTCCTAAAGCTCTCTGCTCCTCCACAGCTCCTAGTTTCTCACCACTTAGAAAAATTTCTGATTTATCTTTCTTGGATTCAAAGTGGATGACCTCACACTTGGCTACATTGTGCTCCACTGGTCATAGTTTTGTCCACTTACTTAATCTGTCTCTATCCCTTAGCAAATTCCTGCTCCCGTCTGCATTACTTACTGTCTCTTCTGCAAACTTGGATCTACAACTTCATCTAAGCCATTAATAAATATGGTGAAAAATTGGGGCATCAGAACAGTTCCCCTGGGGATCACCATTTATTACATCCTGTCAATCTGAGTACCTACCTTTCTTCCCCACTCTCTGGCTCCTATCTCACATCCAATTTCCAAGCCAAGTCAAAAGATTACCTCCAGATCTGTGCGTGCTCATTTTTGCCAATAATGAAACGGTATCAAATGCCTTTTGGAAGTTCATATCAATAGCATTCATAGACATTCTCCTGTCTACCTTAGTAGTGACCTCTTCAAAAAATTCAACTTGAATAGGCAGATGTGACTTACATTTAAAAAGGCCATGCTGGCTCTCTCTGATCAGCTCATATGTGCTCAGTCACTCTATCCCTAATGACAGATTCTAGTAGCTGCTCCACAACTGATGTTAAACTGACAGGCCTGTAATTACTTACAGGGCTCATGGGATTGTGGGGGGGAGGGGGGCGGTGGAATAGCTTGGTTTGAGGATTGGTTAAAGGACAGAAAGCAGAGTGGGACTAAATGTGCCATTTTCGGGTTTACAGGTTGTAACTAGTATGGATGCCGCAAAGGTCAGTTATTGGGTCTCAGCTATTTGCCTTCGTTCAGTGACTTGGATGAGGGGACCGAGTGAAATGGATTCAAGTTTGCTGATGACACAGAACTAGCTACGAAAGTAAGCTGTGAGGAGGATGCAAAGAGGCTGCAAAGGAATATAGACCGATTAAATGAGTGAGCAAGAAGGTGACAGATGGAAAAGAGGTGAAAGGTGAGAAACTAGTAAATGTTGGTATGCAGAGCAATTTGCGTGTCCTTGTACACGAATCACTGAAAGTTAACAAGTAGTTACAGCAAGCAATTAGAGAGGCAAATGATGTGTTGCCCATTATTGCAAGGGAGTTGGAATACAAAAGTAAGGAAGTCTTGCTGCAATTATATAGGGCTTTGGTGAGCTCATGCCTGGAATACGGTGTACAGTTTTGGACTCCTTACCTCAGGAAGGATATACTTGCCTTAGCGGGGGTGCATAGAAGGTTCACTAGATTAATTCCTGGGATGACAGAGCTATCCTAAGAGGAGAAATTGAGTAGAATGGGATGATATTCTCTGGAGTTTAGAAGAATGAGCGGTGATCTAATTGAAATGTTTAAAAGTCTTAAGGGGCTTGACAGGGTAGATGCTGAGAGACACTTCCCCCTGGCTGAAGAATCTAGAACTAGGGATCATAGTCTCAGGATAAAGGGTCGGCCATTTAAAACTGTGATGAAGAGAATTTTCTTCACTCAGAAGATTGTGAATCTTTGGAATTCTTCACCCCAGAAGGCAGTGGATGCTCAGTTGTTGAGTATATTCAAGAAGGAGACCAATAGAATTTTGGACACCAAGAGAATCAAGGGATATGAGGATAGGGTGAGAAAGTGGAGTTGAAGTAGAAGATCAGCCATGATCTAATGGAATAGCGGAGCAGGCTTGAGGGGCCGTGTGACCTATTCCTGCTTCTATTTCTTATGTTCTCGTGTTCTTACCTGGATTCTTTCTACCACTGTTCTTAAATAATAGAGTGACAGTAGAAATGTTCAAGTCCACAGCACAATTCCTGAATCAAGGGAACTTTTAAAGATTATAACTAATGGTTCTGCAATTTCCTCATCTTTTAATATCCTGGGGCAAACATCATCAGATCCTGATGATTTATATATCTTCTGTCCCATTATTTTCCCCATTATGATTTTAAAACCAATATTGAATACAATATTGTCCCCTTGATTTATTATTGGTTTCCCTTCTATCACTGGTTATGTATCATCTCCGCCTACTGTGAAAACAGTTACAAAGTACTTGTTTAATATATTTGTCGTTGCCTTGTTAACTACTATAGTATCATCTGCACCTTTCTTTAATGGGCCCATATTTTCATTATCCACTCTCTTATTAATATATTCTTAAAAACGTTTACTATTAACCTTTATATTGATTGTAGGTTTTTTCCATATTCCCATTTTGCAGTTCTTGGGGCCAGAAATTGCCCTTCGCTGTGATTGGGAGTGGTAACCTTCTGGGGCCAGGACTTCCTGCGCACGGACCGGAAGTCCCGCCCCCGACACGGAATTGGGCTGTACGCTCCTTAAAGGAAACGGAGCGCTGTCTCCGGTGCTCTGCATCCTTTGAGGGGCTGTCCCCGGGGCAGAGCAGGCCAGCATATTACACTGATGCGCTACAACACTCTTCCCCCTTCCATTAAAGGGTAGGGTTGCTGTGCGCACTGCAGGCCCTTTGGAGACTAGGCCACCAGGGACGCGATCGACCGGGCCAGCAGCCTCGGCACCCAAAATGGAGTGTCGGACTGCACGAAAGCAGCCTTGTCTCCACGAGGGTCACCATTGTCGGGCCAACGCAAGAGTCGCCGACAAATAAAGATGGTGGCCCGCGGCGCTCAGGGCCTCCCGTTTAAGGGGTACCCCGGTGGCGGATATTCACCCTACGGGGCAATTTCTCCTGCTGGGCATTCAGGGGTTGGTGATGGGTCGGCGCACTCGGCGATGTCATCATCGTCAGTTGCGTACCAGCCCAGGGCACGGCGCTACCACGACAGTGCCTCCCAAACTTCTGGTAGTACTGCCTCCTCTGGGCGAAAACGCCATTGTGCCCCATTAGTGCCCCCGGAGATACTAACGGGGCTGTAAAAAGGTGACATTTCGCCACCTTAATATTTTCTTTGTGTCTCAATGTTGCTTTCTATATTTCTCCCAGTCCACTGAATTATCACTTTTCTTGGCATTTGTGTAAGCCACTTCCTTCAGTTTTTCACTGCAACTTACCTCATATATTGACATGGTTTTAGACTGTAAAAGTGGAATTGTTACTCTTTAGGGATATTTATTCCATTGTACTAAATACCTCTTTGAATAACACCCACTGTTTTCCTGTAGATTTACCTGTTAACAGCTCAGTTTAATGTGTTCAGCTTATGTCTCATTCTTTCGAAGTAAGCCTTAAATTTAAAACCGTGGTTTGTGTGTGATCATTCTCCTTCTCAAACTTAATGTCAAACTCTATCATATTATAGTCACTTGCAAGATGCTCCCTTATTGTCAGATAATTAATTACTTCTGGTTCATTACGCATTACTAAGTTTGTATGGCATGTTACCTTGTCCGTTCTAAAACATGTTGGCCCCGATATTTGCAGTGGAGGGTGTTAAGGGATGGGGACACAGAGGTCCTGCTGAACTTAATGGTAGGATCTCATTATCATTTCTTTCTTCCACTTCCTGTCCGGCAGCTGGTCAAATTTTCAGGCTGGCTAACTGCTGAGCGGGAAAACCGAAAGTAGGAAACCATTTGGGGAAGGTCCCCGGCTAATGGGAGGGAGAAATGCCAGAGATCAGGAGGGGGGGGGGGGGGGGGGAGGGGGGTGGAAGAGAGAGGCCATTGCAGGAGGGGAGAAAAAGGCTCGAGATTGATGCTTGGGAGTGGGGGGGATGGAGGGGAGAGAGGCCATTGTGGGTGGGAAGGGGGAGAGGGGAGGCAGGATATTGGTGCTTGGACGTGGGAGGTCAGCCACGATTGCAGCATAGAGAGGACATTGGTGCTTGGATGGCGTGGCCTCCGATCACGGCGGGGGTGGGGGGGGGAGGCCAACAGTTTCCTTGAGGGACTGGGGAAGCTCTCTTTTGCATTGTAAGAGCCTGATATGTCAATGAAGTGCCCCGTCAATTCACAGTGGGACACCCGCACGGCACAAAACCCACCACCCTGAAAATGGCAGCAGGCTTAAATGCTGTGGATAGGGGATGTGTACCTCGTTTCTCCCGACATAGGGGCATGGGTGTTACTATTGTGACCATTGTTTCATAAAACTGTCCTCGATAGGCTCTCGAAATTCATTGGGGTGGAAATTCGGTCACGCCTCTATTGCGGCGTGAATCCAGGCGGAGCGGTAAATTTTTCACCGGGAAATGGTTTGCGTCTCCAGCTGCAAAATTCATCAGCTGGGCCCTGAGTGTGGAGCGGAGCCCTAAGGGAGGCATTACACACCTCTCCTAGGGCACTAGGCCAGCTGAAAAACCCGAGCTAAAGAGCCGGTCTCGGCGAATCCTAAGAGAGGCAAAAAGAAATTGGGGGAAAAAAAAACACCGAAAACATTCCCAGTACCTTACTGACGCCACATTAATGTGAGTCGCAAAAATAAAAAACAATCCCACTTACCTCAGGTAGACATTACTTCACTCGCTGCGGTCAGTGCTACGGGGCAGTGTCGCAACCAGGGGCATTGCACACTGTCTCACCTCTCCCGGGCGGTACTGATCCGTGCCCTCGCAAACCCAGCGCCGAATGTCCCAGCGAGGTGCTGGAAGCTGGCCGTCTGCCCGGAAATGCTTTCCGCCGCCACTGTCGCCCCTCCGGGATGCAAACAGAGACGGCAACAAACCGAAAATCCAGCCCATTGCCTTTACTACAACAACAACACCTTGAATTTATATAGCACCTTTAACGTGGCAAAACATCCCAAAGCATTTCACAGGAGTATCATAAAACAAAACCTGACACTGAGCCACATCAGGAGAAATTAGGGCAGATGACCAAAAGCTTGGTCAGAGGTAGGTTTTAAGGAGTGTCATAAAATAAGGAAAGAAAGGTAGAGGGGCAGAGGGGTTTCGGGAAGGAATTCCAGAGCTTACGGCCTCGGCAGCTGAAGGCACAGCCACCAATGGTTGAGTGATTAAAATCAGGGATGCTCAAGAGGCTAGTATTCGAGGAGCACAGATATCTCGGAGGGGAGTTGTGGGGCTGGAGGAGATTACAGAGATAAGGAGGGCCAAGCTGTTTTGCAACTGTCAATGTGAAAATTTACATCATCTGATAACTGCTTTGCCTTTGCTATATGATCTCAAAATGTACTGCAACACTGCTGTCAGGAGATTTGTAGACAGGTGCCACTAGAGTCTTCCATCCTTTTCTGTTTCTAAAGCCTACCCAGAGTGTTTTCACTGCCTGCTCACCCTTACTGATACCCCTTTTAATCAGCTGCTATAATATTGTCTTTTAGCAATATTGCTACTGTTCCTCCTTTCTCTCTTTCCCTGTCCTTAAGGAAACATTAAACTCCCATTCCTGCTCAGGTCTGGCTATTATATAGGATATCAGCAGAGCAGGTCTCCAGTCATCCTGGTTAACCCTTGCCACTGGATAAAGGCCTAGCTCTGTCAAGCCCGTGTGGTGGCTGATGTGCAACGGTCACCACATGTTAAAAAAAATCCACGCACAGTCATCTTCCACACCCTCAATTGGAGTTCAGGACTGGAACATCAGGTCCTTCATTGAAACATCTGTGAACTCTTGTGGAAGCAAGTCATCCTCAGTCGAGGGACCGCCTATGATGATGGATATAGGATATATGGCATCGAAACAAACATTCGGCTCCCCCAGTCCATGCTGGCATTTCTGCTCCATTCAAGCCTCCTCCCATCCTTCCTCATCTCGCTCCATCAGCATAGCCACTATTCCCTTCTCCCTCATATGCTTATCTATCTACCTTCCCCTTAAATGCATCTATACTATTCACCTCAACCATTCCCTGTGGTAGCGAGTTCCACATTCTCACCACTCTGGGTAAAGAAGTTTCTTCTGAATTCCCTATTGGATTTCTTGGTGACTATCTTATTGATGGCCTCCAGTTTTTCTCTTCCCCACAAGTGGGAACACTCTCTCTGTATCTACTCTATCAAAACCTTTCATAATTTTAACGATCTCTATTAGATCACCCCCTCAGCCTTCTCTTTTCAATAGAAAAGAGACCCAGCCTGTACATCCTTTACTGATAGGTATACCCTCGCATTTCTGGCATCAATATAATTGTAAATATTTTTTGCACCGTCTCCAGTGCCTCCTTTTTTTTAATATGGCGACCCTTTGAGCTGAATTTATGTTTCCAATTCTGTTTCTTTATTCCTTATACTATGTACATTTATGTGGAGAACTCTTGATTTAGTTAACTGTCCCCACTCTGTCTACATGCGCTGATGATTTTCTCACAGTTTTTAAGTTATCACGTTGTTATTTTTCAACATTTCTGTGTTATTTATCAATTCCTATACTTTCATATGAACTTGGATTTTTTATATCTCATTTTGCACTCTGACCTTTGCCCTGATCCCTTTTCTCATCTTTATCAGTTTTGCCATTATTTCAAGCCAAATCCTCTCTCCCAGTTAGTTATTAATTTAAAGTCCTTTCTACAGCTCTCTTTATCCTTTCAACTAGTCCCTCCAGGTTTATCCCATCCCAGCTGCACAGCTCCTTGCTGGTCCAGTACTGGTTCCAGTGTCCCACGAAATGGAACTCCTCTTTCCCGCACCAAGTTCAGCCACCTGCACCAATCCTCCAGCCAGTTATTCACTTTCCTGATCTCTTTATCCCTCTGCCCAGTAATACGGGGCTCTGGTAATCTTGAGATTACTACCCTCGACCCTGCTTTTTAATGTAGCTTCTAGCTCCTGATACTCTCTTCCCTTCCTGTTTTTTCCTGTGTCGATCATCCCAACATGGACCACGACAATTGAATCTTCCCCCTCCTTCTCCAGCGTTCCAAGATATTCCTTAACCTGGCACCAGGTAGGCAACACACTCTTCAGAACTCTCAGTTGTGACTGCAGAGGATGCTATCTATCCCCCTATAATTACAACCTTTCACTTCTACTCCTCACCCTGTTGAATTGCCTACAGCTCCACAATGCCTTGGTCAGCATTCTGGCTTTCCTTCTGGCAGTCTTTCTCCCTATCCTCACGGTTAACAAGTACATTGTATCTATTGGACAGGACCAGACTCTGCAGTTCTTTCCTCCCTGCCTCCACTTACCCTGCTGACTTTAAGTCACATATTCCTCTTCCTGTACCTGCCCCACTCTACTTGGTGAGACTGTGCTCTGGAGTAAACTACCAGAAATTCCTCCCCTTCCCTTGTGTGTTGGAGTGTCTCTGACTCACACTTCTGCTCAACGACTCTGAGTACTCGAGCAAAGACATTTCCTACAGATGTGGTAATCTGGGACAATCGCAGTCACAAGTCCACACATTCTGCAGTCATGACACACTGCCCGTGTTGTCATTTCCTGTTTTATCTTTATATAGCAGTGAATTATTATTTATTTACTGGGGACAATAGCATGGTGGTTAAGTTACGGGACTAGTAATCCAGAGGCCTGGACTATTAATCCAGAGACGTGAGTTCAAATCCTTCCACGGCAGCTGAGGAATTTAAATTCAGTTAATTAAATGACTCTGGAAGGAAAAACTAGTACCATGAAACTATCGGATTGTCGTTAAAAACCCATCTGGTTCACTAATATTACTTAGGGAAGGAAATCTGCCATCCTTACCCGGTCTAGCCTATACGTGACTCCAGACCCACAGCAATGTGGTTGACTCTTAAATGCCCTCTGAAAGGGTGTAAGAGAAAAGATAGCCATCCTTGGCTAACTAAAGAAATAAAGGACGGTATCCAATTAAAAACAAGGGCATACAAAGTGGCCAAAACTAGTGAGAGGACAGAAGACTGGGAAGCTTTTAAAAGCCAGCAAAGAATGACTAAAAAAATGATTAAGAAAGGGAAGATAGACTATGAAAGTAAACTAGCACAAAATATAAAAACAGATAGTAAGAGTTTCTATAGGTATATAAAAAGGAAAAGAGTGACTAAAGTAAATGTTGGTCCCTTAGAGGACGAGACCGGGGAATTAGTAATGGGGAACATGGAGATGGCAGAAACTCTGAACAAATATTTTGTATCAGTCTTTATGGTAGAGGACACTAATAATATTGCAACAGTGGATAGTCAAGGGGCTATAGGGAGAGAGGAACTTAACACAATCACAATCACTAAGGAGGTGGTACTCAGTAAGATAATGGAACTAAAGGCAGATCAATCCCTTGGACCTGATGGCTTGCATCCTAGGGTCTTAAGAGAAGTAACGGCAGGGATTGTGGATGCATTGGTTGTAATTTACCAAAATTCCCTGGATTCTGGGGCGGTCCCAGCAGATTGGAAAGCTGCAAATTTAAAAAAGGAGGCAGGCAAAAAGTAGGAAATTATAGACCAGTTAGCCTAACGTCTGTGGTTGGGAAAATGTTAGAGTCCATTATTAAAGAAACAGTAGCAGGACATTTGGAAAAGCAAAATTCGGTCAGGCAGAGTCAGCATGGATTTATGAAGGGGAAGTCATGTTTGTCAAATTTGCTGGAATTCTTTGAGGATGTGACAAAAAGGGTGGATAAAGGGGAACCAGTGTATTTAGACTTCCAGAAGGCATTTGACAAGGTGCCACATAAAAGGTTACTGCACAAGATAAAAGTTCACGAGGTTGGGGATAATAAATAAGCATGGATAGAGGATTGGCTAACTAACAGAGAACAGAAAGTCGGGATAAATGGTTCATTCTCTGTATTGTGTATGTAGGCACTCTGTTAATGACTCCACAAGGCAGGGGTATGGCACTTGAACTGTACAGACTGTAGTCCTTTATTGCAGCTCCTAGAGTGAGGACACCAAGAGGTGAGCTCCCTTTTATACTGGGTTACCTGCAGTGTACAGGTGACCCGTAGGTCTCCAGCAGCAGCACCCTCTGGTGTACAGGTAAGGTATATACAGGGTGAAGGTACATTCAGGTCTCGTGTTACAGTACATCATTACATCATTGGCATGCATACATAACAACACGCCCCCCCCTAAGCCTTTTCCAAGTCCTTATTGCTATGACTTGGGGAGGTGATCAGTAGTCGGTTGTGTGGGTGCCAGGTGTGATCCCTGTGCTTGAGGCTGGCCTCATACATTCCCCCCGCCCCCACATACAGACCATGTGGGTGTCACTGTTGGAGGACTCCTCAATGGTGGAGCCAGTGCAATGGGTAGGGTACATACACTGTAGAATGGGTAGGTGGTGGTGTTTGGTGGTGGGCAGGGCCACAGGACTGTGTGGGCTCCTTGTCCTCCATTGTTGGTGGAAATCTGGTCATCCCAGGGTCCGCCAGGAAAGCTGGAGGATACTGGCCTCTCGCTCCTGGTGTTGGCCCTGGTGGCCAGGGGGTGTAGGGCCGATCTGGGGCAGGTTGCCAGTGGTGGTGGCTGTGCTGCTCATTGACCGCTGTCCCTTCAATGGGACAGCTCACACTGGGTGTGTGTGAGCCCTTCCTGGGGCATCACATTTGTCCCAAAAGTCCAGGTTACATGGTCAGGTAGCCCGCTGAACCTGGGGTCTCACAGGGGGGATTCCTCTGGCATTGACATTGTACCTATAGAACCCGGTGTCCTTTAACAGTCTACTTTATGCATGCATGACACATTGGCTCCGATCACAAATAGTCGATTTTACACTGTTATCTCTCTTTACATTATTACTTTTAGCACTTAGAACACTTTCTTGTGTATCAGTGTCTCCATACAGAGTTACATTAGTCAGATTAAAATTTCTATCATCATCATTTAACAGTACAAACTTGTTGCTAACATCACTTTCACAAGCATTCCTTACCTTTTTTTCATCAGTTACTCCGGCATCACAATTCAACATTACATTTGCATACCTGCATTCGCTTACTGCACCTTTAACTTTAAAGTCCTTGGCATCGCTGTGCCGAGAGGGAAACTGTCCCTTTAATTTCTTTGGGTTACCGGTCTCCTTTAAGGGGGCCTTCCAATCCGGTTCGCCGCTCGGTGCCACGTGTCGTTCTTCCAACGCTGCCCCTCGTGGTCTGGTCACAGCCATTTTGATTCTGGGTTCTTCGCCTCGTGGTGCGACCGCCATCTTCTCGCTCTCCTCGAGGTAGGCTGTGGTGATCATCTTCTTCTCCGGTTTGGCCACAGACGTCGGGAACCCACCTTTTTCGCCAATCTTCTTCCCTCGGAGTCCTGCCACGGCCCGGAAGTTGAGGTCTGGACGTTCGGTTTGGGTGATCTCGCCACGGTGTTGTGAAGTCGTCGCACAGTCGAGCTGGACGGTAGGATGTCTAGGTGCAGCGATGGATCCAAGTTCGGGGCTGCATGGGATGTCGATCGCTGGGGCCCGGAGGCCGTCGTTGCTTCGACCGAATTGGACCTGCTTCATCCAACTTCTTCTCAGCAGCGTTGGACCATCGCCGGCAACAATCTACAGGGGGAGCTTGTTCATCACGCCGCCCTGGGAGACCTGGACGTCCACGCTGCCAACGACTGGGATGGTGCCTTTGGTGTAGGTGAGCAGCTTTGGCAGGATTGATCCAAAGTTTTTTAAAGGTCACCTGGCTCATCAAAGACTGGCTCACCCCTGTGTCGATCTCCATCGAAACTGGAACTCCACTGATGTCCACTTCCATCTTCCACGGGGAACTCTCGGTGGAGCAGGTATAAATTCCATACTCCTTTTCCAGGGGTTGAGCAGCTTCGTCTTCATCTGTGTCGGAGCCCCGGTGATCAGCCAACTCTTCAGCGACACGGTGAGTAAAGCTTTTTCTGCACATTCTCTGAAGGTGACCTTTCGCGTTGCAGTCTTTGCAGGTGTAGTCTTTGTAGCGGCACTGGTGGGCCCTGTGGTTTCCTCCACAGCGCCAGCACGGAGCTAGCTGGTTGGCCCCATGTGGCGGACTCAGGGCAGTATTTCTGCCTTTAAAAGTCGCCATTCTGTTTACTGTGCTCGTCGGTTTAGAGTCCTTGGTGTGGGTCATCATTCGTTTGGAGTCGCCGACCGAAATCATGTCGGCCTGGCTCACTTTAATTGCCTTCTGCAGGGTGACTGTGATGTCCGCAGAGAGAAGCCCTCATGGCCGATTCCAATAGTAAATATGTCCCTTAGTGCTTGGGTGAGGTGGTCGCCAAAATCACACAGTGCAGCGAACCTTCTTAAATCTACAGCATACTTAGCAATTTCGGGTCGCCGGTGAGTGTAAAACCGGTGCCTGGCTGTGAGGATGCTCTCTTTTGGTTTCAGTTGCTCCTGTATTAGGGTTACAAGCTCCCCATAGCTCTTGGTAGTTGTCTTCGCTGGGGCTAGTAGGTCCCTGACGAGGCCATGGATGGTGGGCCTACAACTGCTGAGCAGGATGGCCCTGCGCTTATTCACCAGCGTGGCCGGTGAGTCTCCATCCAGGTCGTTGGCAATGAAGAAGTGTTCTAACCTTTCCACGAAAGTGTTTAAATCTTCTTCATCAGTGAATTGTTGGAAGGTGCTGAAATTAGACATGTTGTACTTGGGATTCGTAACCTCGTCACCAGTTATTGTGTATGTATGCACTCTGTTAATGACTCCACGATATGGCACTTGAACTGACAGACTGTAGTCCTTTATTGCAGCTGCTAGAGTGAGGACACAAAGAGGTGAGCTACCTTTTATACTGGGTTACCTGCAGTGTACAGGTGACCCTAAAGTCTCTAGCAGCAGCGCCCTCTGGTGTACAGGTAAGGTATATACAGAGTGAAGGTACATTCAGATCTAGTGTTACAGTACATCATTACATCATTGACATGCATACATAACACTCTGGTTGGCAACCAGTAAATAGTGGGGTGCCGCAGGGATCAGTGCTGGGACCCCAACTATTTACAATCTACATTAACGACTTGAAAGAAGAGACTGAGTGTAATGTAGCCAAGTTTGCTGCTGATAGAAAGATGGGTGGAAAAGCAATGTGTGAGGAGGACACAAAAAATCTGCAAAAGGACATAGACAGGCTAAGTGAGTGGGCAAAAATTTGGCAAATGGAGTATAATGTTGGAAAGTGTGAGGTCATGCAGTTTGGCAGAAAAAAAATCAAAGAGCAAGTTATTATTTAAATGGAGAAAGATTGCAAAGTGCTGCAGTACAGCAGGTCTGGGGTACTTGTGCATGAAACACAAAAGAATAGCATGAACGTACAGCAAGTGATCAGGAAGGCCAATGAAATCTTGGCTTTTATTGCAAAGGGGATGGAGTATAAAAGCAGGGAAGTCTTGCTACAGCTATACAGGGCACCACGGCAAACAAGCCAAAGATGGGCAGAGGAAACGTTAGAAGGACACCCTCAAAGCCTCCCTGATAAAGTGCGACATCACCACTGACACCTGGGAGTCCTTGGCCATAGACCACCCTAAGTGGAGGAAGTGCATTCGGGAGGGCGCTGAGCTCCTTGAGTATCGTCGACGAGAGCATGCAGAAATCAAGCGCAGGCAGAGAGCTGTGGAAGCTGGGTCATTGAATAAATTTGAGACAGAAATAGACAATAAACGATAAGGGGATAAGGGGTTATAGGAGCGGGCAGGGAAGTGGAGCTGAGTCCATGATCAGATCAGCCATGATCTTATTAAATGGCGGAGCAGGCTCGAGGGACTGTATGACCTACTCCTGTTCCTATTTCTTATGTTCTTATGAAATGATGGCTCACCATCTTCTCAAGGGAAATTAGGGATGGGCAATAAATGCCAGCCTTGCAAGCGATGCCCAAATCCTATGAATGAATTTTTAAAAATTATTTCCAGTGCTAACTGAATCATCATTAATGTTAACTGAGCAGCTGAAGAAACTAAGTAGGTTTATCCTATTGGGATCCTATTTACTTATTTAATTACTTATTTAAAGTTGATTGTTTTTTACCCTTGCCTTTTCCATATTATTTTCTTTAAGATAGTTAGCCTCTTAATCAGCTTTAACTAACAATAAACTTAAAGTTAGAGTGTGGATAATAAATTAAACATTTGGGGTCTGCCACTCTTCCCTCTTCATTGAATATAATGTTAGTTTTTCTAATTTTTCCCTCAATTTGATTTTACTCTCTCTGCTGCCACTGCTCCACACACTCTTTTAAAGGGTTGAACATTGTTCCATACTCTTCCACTACGCCTATATTCTCATTTGCACCATTATTTATGAAAACTGATCCAAAACATTTAACATCTCATCAATACTTTTATCTTCCACAATTGGATTCCGTCCTTCATTTCAAGGCATTCCAAGTCTCTAACTATTCTTCGATTATTATATGCTTATAAAAGCTCTTACTATTCCATTTATATTATCTACGAGCCTTTTTCATATTTCCTTTTAGTCCTTCAATTCTCCCTTTTGCACGACACTTTCTCGTTTCCTCATGACCCAGTCACTGCTGTGAGGGGCTTGCCTGTAAATATCGGGGTACAAGGACAAAGCGGACACAGGGGAGAGGAGGGATTCATTTATACCTTTAATGCACTTAGCTCTCCCACTTTATATTTGTGGAAAGGGTCTAATTTGCGGTGGGGAGCTTGCTATACTCAAATAGCGCGTGTACTAGTATGCGGAGTGAGCAATGGCGCTGACTAGCCCAGGGAGGGGTTGCATGTGCGAGTGAACGGTTAACGCATGGATCGCTGCCATGCGCCAGCCCTGCGCCCCAAGGGAGCATCGGATCTTACAAAATGTCCCATAGAAACATAGAAACATAGAAACATAGAAAATAGGTGCCGGAGTAGGCCATTCGGCCCTTCTAGCCTGCACCGCCATTCAATGAGTTCATGGCTGAACATGCAACTTCAGTACCCCATTCCTGCTTTCTCACCATACCCCTTGATCCCCCTAGTAGTAAGGACTTCATCTAACTCCTTTTTGAATATATTTAGTGAATTGGCCTCAACAACTTCCTGTGGTAGAGAATTCCACAGGTTCACCACTCTCTCTGGGTGAAGAAGTTTCTCCTCATCTCGGTCCTAAATGGCTTAACCCTTATCCTTAGACTGTGACCTCTGGATCTGGACTTCCCCAACATTGGGAACATTATTCCTGCATCTAACCTGTCTAAACCCATCAGAATTTTAAACGTTTCTATGAGGTCCCCTCTCATTCTTCTGAACTCCAGTGAATACAAGCCCAATTGATCCAGTCTTTCTTGATAGGTCAGTCCCGCCATCCCGGGAATCAGTCTGGTGAACCTTCGCTGCACTCCCTCAATAGCAAGAATGTCCTTCCTCAGGTTTGGAGACCAAAACTGTACACAATACTCCAGGTGTGGCCTTACCAAGGCCCTGTACAACTGTAGCAACACCTCTCTGCCCCTGTACTCAAATCCCCTCGCTATGAAGGCCAACATGCCATTTGCTTTCTTAACCGCCTGCTGTACCTGCATGCCAACCTTCAATGACTGATGTACCGTGACACCCAGGTCTCGTTGCACCTCCCCTTTTCCTAATCTGTCACCATTCCGATAATAGTCTGTCTCTCTGTTTTTACCACCAAAGTGGATAACCTCACATTTATCTACATTATACTTCATCTGCCATTCATTTGCCCACTCACCTAACCTATCCAAGTCGCTCTGCAGCCTCATAGCATCCTCCTCGCAGCTCACACTGCCACCCAACTTAGTGTCATCTGCAAATTTGGAGATACTACATTTAATCCCCTCATCTAAATCATTAATGTACAGTGTAAACAGCTGGGGCCCCAGCACAGAACCTTGCGGTACCCCACTAGTCACTGCCTGCCATTCTGAAAAGTCCCCATTTACTCCTACTCTTTGCTTCCTGTCTGACACCAGTTCTCAATCCATGTCAGCACACTACCACCAATCCCATGTGCTTTAACTTTGCACATTAATCTCTTGTGTGGGACCTTGTCGAAAGCCTTCTGAAAGTCCAAATATACCACATCGACTGGTTCTCCCTTGTCCACTCTACTGGAAACATCCTCAAAAAATTCCAGAAGATTTGTCTGGGTGGCAGTGTGAGCTGCGAGGAGGATGCTATGAGGCTGCAGAGTGACTTGGGTAAGTTAGGTGAGTGGGCAAATGCATGGCAGATGAAGTATATATAATGTGGATAAATGTGAGGTTATCCACTTTGGTGGTAAAAACAGAGAGACAGACTATTATCTGAATGGTAACAGATTAGGAAAATGGGAGGTGCAACGAGACCTGGGTGTCATAGTACATCAGTCATTGAAGGTTGGCATGCAGGTACAGCAGGCGGTTAAGAAAGCAAATGGCATGTTGGCCTTCATAGCGAGGGGATTTGAGTACAGGGGCAGAGAAGTGTTACTACAGTTGTACAGGTGAGGCCACACCTGGAGTATTGTGTACAGTTTTGGTCTCCTAACTTGAGGAAGGACATTCTTGCTATTGAGGGAGTGCAGCGAAGGTTCACCAGACTGATTCCCGGGATAGAAACGTTTAAAATTCTGACGGGTTTAGACAGGTTAGACGCAGGAAGAACGTTCCCAATGTTGGGGAAGTCCAGAACCAGGGGTCACAGTCTAAGGATAAGGGGTAAGCCATTTAGGACCGAGATGAGGAGAAATTTCTTCACCCAGAGAGTGGTGAACCTGTGGAATTCTCTACCACAGAAAGTTGTTGAGGCCAATTCACTAAATATATTCAAAAAGGAGTTAGATGTAGTCCTTACTACTAGGGGGATCAAGAGGTATGGCGAGAAAGCAGGAATGGGGTACTGAAGTTTCATGTTCAGCCATGAACTCATTGAATGGCGGTGCAGGCTCGAAGGGCCGAATAGCCTACCCCTGCACCTATTTTCTATGTTTCTATGTCAAGCATGATTTCCCTTTCACAAATCCATGCTGACTTGGACCTATCATGTCACCTCTTTCCAAATGCGCTGCTTTGATATCCATAATAATTGATTCCATCATTTTGCGCACTACCGATGTCAGGCTGACCGGTCTATAATTCCCTGTTTTCTCCCTCCTTTTTTAAAAAGTGGGGTTACATTGGCTACCCTCCACTCGATAGGAACTGATCCAGAGTCAATGGAATGTTGGAAAATGACTGTCAATGCATCCGTTATTTCCAAAGCCACCTCCTTAAGTACTCTGGGATGCAGTCCATCAGGCCCTGGGGATTTATCGGCCTTCAATCCCATCAATTTCCCCAACACAATTTCCCGATTAATAAGGATTTCCCTCAGTTCCTCCTCCTTACAAGACCCTCTGACCCCTTTTCTATCCGGAAGGTTGTTTGTGTCCTCCTTAGTGAATACCGAACCAAAGTACTTGTTCAATTGGTCCGCCATTTCTTTGTTCCCCGTTATGACTTCCCCTGATTCTGACTGCAGGGGACCTACGTTTGTCTTTACTAACCTTTTTCTCTTTACATATCTATCGAAACTTTTGCAATCCGTCTTAATGTTCCCTGCAAGCTTCTTCTCGTACTCCATTTTCCCTGCCCTAATCAAACCCTTTGTCCTCCTCTGCTGAGTTCTAAATTTCTCCCAGTCCCCGGGTTCGCTGCTATTTCTGGCCAATTTGTATGCCACTTCCTTGGCTTTAATACTATCCCTGATTTCCCTTGATAGCCACGGTTGAGCCACCTTCCCTTTTTTATTTTTACGCCAGACAGGAATGTACAATTATTGTAGTTCATCCATGCAGTCTCTAAATGTCTGCCATTGTCCATCCACAGTCAACCCCTTAAGTATCATTCGCCAATCTATCCTAGCCAATTCACGCCTCATACCTTCAAAGTTAGCCTTCTTTAAGTTCTGGATCATGGTCTCTGAATTAACTGTTTCATTCTCCATCCTAATGCAGAATTCCACCATATTATGGTCACTCTTCCCCAAGGGGCCTCGCACAACGAGATTGCTAATTAATCCTCTCTCATTACACAACACCCAGTTTAAGATGGCCTCCCCCCTAGTTGGTTCCTCGACATATTGGTCTAGAAAACCATCCCTTATGCACTCCTGGAAATCCTCCTCCACCGTATTGCTTCCAGTTTGGTTAGCCCAATCTATGTGCATATTAAAGTCACCCATTTTTACTGCTGCACCTTTATTGCATGCACCCCTAATTTCCTGTTTGATGCACTCCCCAACATCACTACTACTGTTTGGAGGTCTGTACACAACTCCCACTAATGTTTTTTGCCCTTTGGTGTTCTGCAGCTCTACCCATATAGATTCCACATCATCCAAGCTAATGTCCTTCCTAACTATTGCATTAATCTCCTCCTTCACCAGCAATGCTACCCCACCTCCTTTTCCTTTTATTCTATCCTTCCTGAATGTTGAATACCCCTGGATGTTGAGTTCCCAGCCCTGATCATCCTGGAGCCACGTCTCTGTAATCCCAATCACATCATATTTGTTAACATCTATTTGCACAGTTAATTCATCCATCTTATTACGGATACTCCTTGCATTAAGACACAAAGCCTTCAGGCTTGTTTTTTTAACACCCTTTGTCCTTTTAGAATTTTGCTGTACAGTGGCCCTTTTTCTTCTTTGCCTTGGGTTTCTCTGCCCTCCACTTTTCCTCATCTCCTTTCTTTCTTTTGCTTTTGTCTCCTTTTTGTTTCCCTGTCTCCCTGCATTGGTTCCCATTCCCCTGCCATATTATTTTAACTCCTCCCCAACAACACTAGCAAACACTCCCTCTAGGACATTGGTTCCAGTCCTGCCCAGGTGCAGACCGTCCGGTTTATACTGGTCCCACCTCCCCCAGAACCGGTTCCAATGCCACAGGAATTTGAATCCCTCCCTGCTGCACCACTGCTCAAGCCACATATTCATCTGCGCTATCCTGCAATTCCTACTCTGACTAGAATGTGGCACTGGTAGCAATCCCAAGATTATTACTTTTGAGGTCCTACTTTTTAATTTAGCTCCTAGCTCCTTAAATTCGTTTCGTAGGACCTCATCCCTTTTTTTTACCTATGTCGTTGGTACCAATGTGCACCACGACAACTGGCTGTTCTCCCTCCCTTTTTAGAATGTCCTGCACCCGCTCCGAGACATCCTTGACCCTTGCACCAGGGAGGCAACATACCATCCTGGAGTCTCGGTTGCGGCCGCAGAAACGCCTATCTATTCCCCTTACAATTGAATCCCCTATCATTATCGCTCTCCCACTCTTTTTCCTGCCCTCCTGTGCAACAGAGCCAGCCACGGTGCCATGAACTTGGCTGCTGCTGCCTTTCCCTGATGGGTCATCCCCCCCAACAGTACCCAAAGCAGTGTATCTATTTTGCAGGGGGATGACCACAGGGGATCCCTGCACTACCTTCCTTGCACTGCTCTTCCTGCTGGTCTTCCATTCCCTATCTGGCTGTGGACCCTTTCCCTGCGGTACGACCAACTCGCTACACGTGCTACTCACGTCATTCTCAGCATCGTGGATGCTCCAGAGTGAATCCACCCTCAGCTCCAACTCCGCAACGCGGTCCGTCAGGAGCTGGAGGCGGATACACTTCCCGCACATGTAGTCGTCAGGAACACTGGTGTCGTCCCTGAGTTCCCACATGGTACAGGAGGAGCATAACACGTGACCGAGCTGTCCTGCCATGACTTAACCCTTTGATAAGCAACAACAATGTTGAAGTTTACTCACTGTTATAGAAGAGAAAAAAGAAAATCTACTCACCAATCACCAGCCAATCACTTACCCCCTTGGCTGTGACGTCACCTTTCTGATTCTTTCTACTTTTTTGCCTTCTCCCTGTCGCTGCACCGGCTGGGCCTCTCCACGCATCTCCTCGACGCTGCACCCGACTGCCGCCGCGTTGGGCCTTTTGTAGGCCTCTCGCCGACCCCGGAACTCACGCCTCTCCACGCACCTCCGACACTATACCTGCCCTGAAGCGAACCTGTTGTGTGCATGGTGCGGTTCGGCCTGATCCAGACTCCTACAGGAGCAACACGAGCCCCCCTCCTCCCCCACCCACCGGCACCCGTTCACCGGTGGTTAGACCGGTAAACGGTGCGTGTTATTCCCCCCCCAACACCGAACCCTTCGCTCAGACAGCTGGTCCTGGGTTTGCGATGAATAAACGGACAGTTGACTCACTGTGAGTAATTGCCCATTCCCTGGACCGTATCCTCACCAACGACCGCAGTAACTTGCAACTTCACAATAAAGTTGGCAGCTCAATAGCAACTGGGAGAATAATGTTTCTCCTCTCCTCCAGCCAGAACCCGATGATAAAAAAGGCCTAGTGCGAGTCCCCGAACTGCCAAAAAGCACAATATATATATCAAAACTTTGAAAATGCATAGTGAAAGCAATAGAAGAAGTCAGAATGTGTGGGATTACGAGCAGTGCACCCTCCATGCGCGATCAGCTACCGTCTGTTATTTAGCCGTTTTCTAATCATTATTATTAACACGATCAATTGTGATGGCGGAGGTTCCTGTAGTTATTGTAAACCACAGATATTAGAGGAAACACATTGCAAAGGCAATCACTTTCAATACGAGCAGCCAACAGTATATTTGTGGAAAGGGTATAATTTTCGAAGGGGAGCTTGCCAGACTCATAACACATGTGCTCGAATGCAAAGTGAGGAATGGCACTGACTAGCTATGCCATGCGTTAACCGCTCACTCGTACATGCTAATTAGGTGTAAACGAAGCGATGATTTATTACTTTGCATATGTGCATTCAGAAGAATGAGAGGTGATCTTATCAAAACATATAAGATAATGAGGGGGCTCCACAAGATGGATGCAGAGAGGATATTTCTACTCATAGGGGAAACTAAAACTAGGGGACATCGTCTCAAAATAAGGGGCTGCCCATTTAAAACTGAGACGAGGAGGAATTTCTTCTCTGAGGGTTGTAAATCTGTGGATTTCTCTGTCCCAGAGAGCTGTGGAGGCTGGGTCATTGAATATATTTAAGGCGGAGAAAGACAGATTTTTGAGCAAAAGGGTTATGAGTAGTGGGCAGGGAAGTGGAGCTAAGTCCGTGATCAGATCAACCATGATCTTATTAAATGACGGAGCAGGCTCGAGAGGCCAAATGGCCTACTCCTGTTCTTATTCCTTATGTTCTTATTATCATGAGTATTGGTAGCCCCAATGTTAACATGTGCCTGTAAGTTAAGTTTCAGTTTAATTTTAATCTCTTAACTTATTCATGGACCTCCAATTTTAACGTGCCCCCTGTTTTTCTGTCTTATCAGAATATATTAATTTTAATTCTGCCCTCTTGAGCAATCCTGATTATAATCGCTCAACCATTGATGGCCGTACCTCCTGTTGCCTAGGCCTTAAGCTCTGGAACTCCCTCCCTCCTTCCCTCGCCACCTCTCTTTCCTCCTTTAAGATGCTCCTTAAAACCTACCTCTTTGACCAAGCTTTTGGTCACCTGCCCTAATTTCTCCTTATATGGCTCAGTGTCAATTTTTTTTGTCTTATAATACTCCGGTGAAGCGCCTTGGGCCTTTTCACTTCTTTATGGGCGCGATATAAATACAAGTTGTTGTTACTGTTATCCATCTCATAGTTGAAGATTTCCCACGCTGATCTGTCGACTTGCTTGCTAACTTCTCTGCCCAGTTAATTCGGGCCAAATCCCTTCTTATCTCACTGAACTTTGCCTTTTTCCACTCTATTATAATTATCTCTAACTCTTCATTATCCATTTATATTGTTACATAGGGCTCTATTTTCGCCACCATTGGGCACAGTTTTTGTGGCATCCGCTGGTTTTTTTTTTTGGAGCAATCATGATTTTGCAATTTTCCTCAAAGCTTGTATGCTGTTGGCGACTCTCAGTGTTGGTTTTTGTACACAAGATATTTTGGCGCAGGTCTGGTTGAAAACTGATTTCTGCGCCGTTTTTAGCCCTTTAACCGATTTTCGCCAACAATAATTTTTTTCTGGACGGTGCCTTAAGTACCAATCGGAAAAACCCTACGTTAACTTACGGAGATCGACGCTGAGTATATTTCTGAGTTTTTCGAGCGAGGGGAAAAAGACAATTTAAAACTCAAATTCATGATGATTTTTGCAGAGGGAGCTCAGAAAATAACTCGGAAATTTCATTTTTCCCACAGAATGTTTTTGAGAAAGGGAAAATTGCAATTTCAATCCGACCACACCACTGAATCTCTGCTGACGGGGCTCCAGGCATAGGTTGGAGGAGTGCCGGCCAGCCGAAGGATCGCTCCCTGGACACAAGCTCAGGAGCTCAGAGCTTGGATCCCGCCACTCGCCCCAACCCCGGGCTCAGCTTACAAAGCCCGCGGGTGGGGGAGGAGGTGGGTGGAATGCAAGCGCTGAGCTCCTGTGTTTCTGTCCGGCCGAGGGAGCGATCCAGCCGGCATGCTCTCCGAACTGTGCATCGGAGATGGCACAACACAGCAGCAAACATAGGCATTTTGGCACAAACTATAATTAAAGCGCCATAAATCTCTGTGCGTCGTGCCGCCATAGAGACAGAGCTTAGTGTTGCGCATGCGCGCAGACTAGTGTGTGGTCTGTTCTACTAGGTTATCACCCAGCAAAGGTGTGTGTGCTGTGCTTCAGTAAGCCTCACAATAACAAAGTTAAGAATAAGAATTATTGGTGCCAATATTACTATGCTCATGTAGTAGGGTTGTTTTACATGCATGGCATATGGAGACGATGGATAATACCACAACACCGTCGTCACACAAACCAGATCGCTCGGGCGGAGGCCATACCCTGATCGAATCTACAGGGACAGGCACTCATACCTACACCTGAGTGAGGCAGACTGCATTTGCAGGCTGTGATTTAGAAAGGAGGTCATCACCGAGATCTGCCAGCTAGTCAGGTCAGCCATACAGCCAAGAAATGGCAGGAGGACTGCCCTACCTGTGGAAGTGAAGGTCACTGCAGCACTTGCCTTCTATGCGTCTGGCTCATTTCAAGCAGCAACTGGGGACATGTGCTGCATCTCGCAGCACGCCGCACATTGCTGCATTCGACAGGTGACTGCTGCACTGTATGTCAAAAGGGACCAGTTCATCAATTTCCCGATGTCCACGCAGGAATGCGAGACAGGGCTGTGGGGTTCGCCAGAATTGCTGGCTTTCCAAAGGTACAGGGTGCGATCGACTGTACCCACATCACCTTGAGAGCACCTTTGGACTACTCCGAGGTTTATCGGAACAGGAAAGGGTTCCATTCCCTAAATGTGCAGCTCGTCTGCGACAATCTGCATCGGATCATGGCAGTGGATGCCAAATACCCAGATAGCATCCATGATACCTACGTGAGAGCATTATATCTACCGTGTTTCAGGAGCTGCCAGAAGGGCACAGCTTGTTGCTCGGAGACAAAGGGTACGGGCTTGCCACCTGGCTTATGACCCCCTACGCATTACCCGGACTGAACCCATAACGACATGGAGCATCAAAGAGCGGACAATTGGCATACTGAAGCAGCGTTTCCGATGCCTGGACCATTCTGCAGGCTACCTGCAATATGCCCCTCTCCACATCGGTCAGTTCACTGTCGTGTGCTGCATGTTGCACAACTTGGCCATCATGAGGGGCCAGGCCTGGACATTGAAGATCCTCTTGAGGAGAGGTGGGTGGGGGGGGCGGGGGTGAAAGGAGGACGAGGAGGCTGACAATGAGGTCGAGGTCGAGGAGGAGGAGCATTAGGAAGATGAGGAGGACTTGCGCATTTGTTGTTGATGGGGTTGGACAGGGACAGACCTCGCAGACAGCATTGTGGAAGGCCCGTGTTCATCGTCGGACTCTTCTTCAGCCTGTGAATGAACCCCCGGCACACTACCTGACTTTGGTCTGGGGATTGGAAAGTGAGTGTCAGCAGTTGACGCTGCCAATTGCTGTTGGGTAATGTCAGCCTGGGTGTGTCCACTTATTGCAGCAACTATCTCCAACATTCCCACCCTAATCTCCGACATTCCCTCCCTCATCTGTCCCGACACTGCTCCCATTCCTCCAGATAGTGTTGCTACTTCTACCCTCACCCCACCCATGGTGTCCAGGAGCGATCTCGTTAGCTCAATGCTCTCCCTACACATTCCCATGATCTGTCCTATGTCCCCTGCATCCTGCATTTCAGGTTGAGCTCTCCTTCCCACCCTCCTCGGCCGTCTCCCAGGTGTAGCTTACTGCAACCCACTGGGACCCGCAGCCTCAGACTCTACCGCATGAATTGTCGCATCGGTTGTATCGCTCAGCAAAGGGCTCGGTGTCCTCAGGGGATTCACCTGCTCCAGTTGCAACGTGACCATGTCATCACTAGGATCTTCCTAATGCCCTTCATTATCCAGCTCATCCTCGTCCTGAAGTTGATGAATAATATCTGGACTGACGGTTTCCTGATTTTCTGCTTCAGCTTCTGTCTCTTCCTGATGTGCAACATCTGCAAAATATAACAGAACAGATGTTTGGTTAGCAGCAGGGGAGGGGGCAGAGGGGGCAAGGTCACATGAGTATGCAGCAGGGCCTACCCTCTGTCGGTAACCTGGGCCCAGCATCCACATTGGTGGTTGATCTTCTCTTGCGAGATTGAATCATATCAGCGATCCTCTGTTCCACAGCTGGTAGTTGCAGCTTATTTGGTGCACCTCTTCCAGTTTTTGACCTTTCTCGGTTCATCAGTGACACCTTCTTCTGCAAAGATGAAAATATAACTTTTTAACAGGGGGTCCTTCTGCTGTGGTGGACACACAGACACACACAACACACACACACACACACACACACACACACACACACTGCAGTGCATAAAAACTTACAATAACTGCTTGGCCAAGGTCCTGCCACTTCTTTTTGACCTACACACCGCATGGCCACTGCATTGAACTCTTCTGCAACTTGTTCCCAAAGTTTTGCTGGTAGAGAGGGTTTCAGTTTCTTTTGTCCCATTCTTCCTTTGTTCTCAAGCACATCCCATCTCCTCTCAATGATGTCTACCAGAGGCTCAACTTTTTCTGCTTGAACTCTTTTGGCCCTTCCCTCTTCTCCTTCACTTGGATCCATCTTTTGCAGCTAAAATTTAAATGTCCAGACCAGCTCCAATCCCAATATGTTCTCACAAGCTGCTGATCCAGGCCAGGAAGTTCACTGTGGATGCGCAGACACACTCGTCATGGAAATTTTTTTTTTTTTTTTTTCGGCGCATGCTCACTGACTTTTCGACGCACTCTTGAAGCTCCATCCCCAGATTTAACTTCGGGTACCACAGCGGCAAAATTAAATTTTACTTTAGTGAAAATTTAGCACAAAAAAAATCATCCGTACATCTTCCTGGGCATCAAAAATCGGCAAAGAGGAAAATAGAGTGCATTGAACCTAACTATCTTGTGGTTGCTATTTCTCTATTGTTCTCCTAGTCTCACATCAGTTCTTTGCCTCCCTGCATTTCCCAGAATTAAATCGAACAATGCTTCGTTCCATGTTGGACTGGAAACAAACGAAACCAGGAAGCAAACCTGGTTACGTTCTAAAAATCTTTCCACACTCGTGTGACCAAATGTGTTACCGTTATGCCAGTCCATCTTAGGATAGTTAAAGTCACTTAATATTATTAGCCTGTTTTTACATATCTCTCTGAATTATCTGCAGATCTCCCCCTCTTTCCCGTCTCCACTGTGTTATATCTGTAATACACTTATGAATGACTCCACGAGGCAATGTGTTATACTCAAACTGTAGTGACCTTGGTCTTTTATTCGTAACTCCAGAGTGAGGCACAAGCATTTTATACTGGGCCCTGCACACCTATGCAGGTAACCCTCAGGTCTCCCACCACAGGGCCCTCTGGTGGACAGCCTTTGCCACAGGGGCAGGAAACCCCGGTCTCCACCAGTTGCACCCTCTAGTGGTGCCAGCATAGTATATACACAGTGTAAACCTTATTGATAATACATCAGGTAACAAGTCTCCATCTTATGCAACTATACAGTGACTACCCAGAGAGTATCTCTATAGTCTGCATATATAACACACTGTTTAGTGGCCTGTAATGTACGTTGAGAATTGCACCACTTCTTAATGATATTCATATGGATTCTGTCTTACCTCAACCTCCTTATCTGCAAGAGCTGTGTGAGATTATTTTATAACAATGTCACCCACTCTCCGCATCTCTCTAGAAAATGTGAAAACAAGGAAGATAAAGGGGGAGAAATTCAGTGCATTTGCACCTCCTGTTAGCGCCCCGGATCCTAAATTGGGTTACACCCCCTGCAGCTGCGACAGGCAATAACAGCGACGGCTTTAGGGGATGTACCTGGTGGCCGGCCACTAACGCAGCGACAATTAAAGGGGAGGTGGCTGACTGCTGAGAAAAAAAAAATCTGCCCGTTTTGTTGCCGCTCCGATCTCGGTTTGTTCGCGAAGTCAGTGCCGCGATCGCTCAGCCCGGCACTCTGGCTTGAGTGCACGGCACCCCGCTCCCCGGTGGTCCAGGTAGGTGGCTGCTTCTTTGGCAGAGTCTGCAGCTTGGGCCCTTCCCTTTAACTGAGGGACGAGCCCCTCGGATGCAGCAGTTGTATACGGCCCGGTGCGTAGCGCTGCTGAGGCGCGCGCCCCATTACTGCCCCAGGAAGGAAGTGGAGCGCTTTATTTAACCCGATTGTAGCGTGAGGGGCGGAATCTCGAAAAATCTAATTTTTTGATAACCCTGGTCCATTCTACAACAATGTTTTTATCTCTCACTCTCTCATCTTTTGTTTGCTTTCTCCTTTAATAATATTTTCTCACTTTTTATTTTTGATAAACTTTGTGGGGAAAATTTTAATCTTAAAGCACAGATGGGTTTGGAGCGTGAGGGTAGTTAAATTGTTAAAAATGGGATTGGTGATCTGATCCCGCCTCCAATCCACCCACTTGCAGTTTTAATGGAGGCGGGCAGCCAACCCGTTGCCAGGAGGCGGGACGCCAATTTAAATATTTATAATGAGGCTGGAAGCTTTTATTAACCACACAATTCGTGAAACCCGGCAGTTATAGCAAGACGGGGACTGCTGGATCCAGAAGGTAAGTGGTTTTATCCTTGCCTCTCCTGGATCCAGGGTTCCTGCCTAATCCACCCTCCTAGGTCCCTGCCTAACTTACACTGCCTCCGATCACCTCTCCAGATATTCCCCCTCCCCCAGCGATGAAGCTCAGGCTGGCCATGATCCTCGGATGGCCAGCCAACGATCTTCTCTTTACTCTCCACATTCTCCACCCCCAATCATCCAGCCCCAAAACTCTATCCGACCCGCCGATCCTCTCTTTATCTTTCCCCTACCACCCCTCACCGCCCCCCCCCCCCCAACCGATCCATTTAACGGTCCTGGCCCCCATCCGAATCTTCCCTCCCTCCTCTGTGGAGCTGACCTACCCACCCACAGCCAGCTAGCCTCTCAATCTGGCTGGCTATGGGCAGGAAACCAAGGCTTTGCATGCAAATCAAGCCTGCCGTTAAATTTGGCAGTGCCCATTCTCCCATGTTTCCTACCCGCGTCGGAGATCCTCCCCCCCCCCACCCACCACCCCGCACCCCAAACCCATCTTCCTCCACAAAATTTCGACCTATGTCTTTTCCAACAATGTTATTAATCTTGGCCGTCGTTCCAAATCTAGACTGCATCCAGAATGCACTGTGTTCTCGAATATGCCCCAAGATTTTAGAGTCGAGTCATGGTTGCTGAATTTCACATGGATCCCCTGCTGGAGAATCCCTGCAGAAAAGTGTTGTGAAAAGGATTGCTTTTAGTTACTAGAGTTTAAGCTTCACTCCTTGTTGAGCTAACCATGTTTTTTGAATTATTGTGATTCATTCTGTTCAACCACAAGGTATGTGCTAATAACTATTTTTACCAAAGTTGGCTCCTGGATAAGATTCTGAAGCCAGTAGCTAATACCCTTGTATGAAAATAACATTTATCAGAATGACTGATTGCAAACCGAGATTAGGACTTTTATTATTGAAATAGCTCCAACTAACTGTTGCATCAAACACAAGGGATGATATGAAGCAATTGAAATGCTCACTGGAAAATATTAGAAGTTGCCACAAATATATTAAAGTTTCATTAAAGCTTCTGTACAGCCAGGAATATTTTATTCTGTCCTGGAAAGCAACATAATGGCAAAACCTCTCTGGTATGTTCCATTTCTGGACTCGACTTCACTTTATTTCCCTTCAAGTCAATAAAGAATTTCAAGACTCTCACAATTCTATTTGCTTCCACGGAAGAATCTGGATATTAAAATAAAGGATTGAGGCAAATCTCCACAATCTCATTTTTGCTTTATGGCACCCTATTTCTCTATGAACCCATAACAGGATTTAATTAAAGAAAGCAAGCACTTTTACTTCGTAGAGGTTGAGCTACAGTCAAAGGCAGCTCAAATGACTGATGTAAACAAAAGCTATTGTCTGACTTATTTTCAGGTCTCGAAATAGGACAGATGGTTTTCGCAGTTTGGAATTCATCCCAGAAAACTGGTTTTACGCAGCTAATGGTCGAAATTCCTATTGACCTTCAATGGGGAGTCAAGATCAAGTGTAGTCTACAGGTGAAGCAGGTGTTAAGAGTGTGGGGGTAATTTGACAAGGATGTGCAGACATAATTAAATCCCTATTTTAAAGACATTCATTCCTTACTTTCAAAGAATCATAGAAATTTTCAGCACAGCAGGAGGCCATTTTGACCCATTGTGTCCGTGCTGGTTGACAAAGAGCTATCCAGCCTAATCCCATTTTCCAGCTCTTGGTCCATAGACCTGTAGATTACGGCACTTCAAGTGTACTTTTTAAATGTGGTGAGGGTTTCTGCCCCTACCACCCTTTCAGGCGGTGACTTCCAGACCCCAACCACCCTCTGGGTGAAATTTTTTTTACATAATTTTATTTGATATTTTTTGCAGATAAATAGGAAAACTTACCAATAACCTGCTCACTGATGCTCAGTTTGGGTTCCGCCAGGACCACTCGGCTCTAGATCTGATTACAGCCTTACTCCAAACATGGACAAAAGAGGTGAGGTGAGAGTGACTGCCCTTCACGCCAAGGCAGCATTTGACCGAGTGTGGCATCACAGAGCCCTAGTAAAATTGAAGTCAATGGGAATCGAGGGGAAAAACTCTCCACTGAGTCATACCTAGCACAAAGGAAGATGGTTGTGGTTGTTGGAGGCTAGTCATCTCAGCCCCACGTCATCGCTGCAGGAGTTCTTCAAGGCAGTGTCCTAGGCCCAACCATCTGCAGCTGATTCATCAATGACCTTCCCTCCATTACAAGGTCAGAAGTGGCAGTGTTCACTGATGATTGTACAGTGTTCAGTTCCTCCTCAACGCCTCAGAAAATGAAGCAGTCTGTGCCCGCATGCAGGATGACCTGAACGACATTCAGGCTTGGGCTGATAAATGGCAAGTAACATTTGTGCCACACAAATGCCAGGCAATGACCATTTCCAACAAGAGAAAGTCTAATCACCTCCCTTTGACATCAACATCTTGGGGAGTCATCATTAACCAGAAACTTAACTGGACCATAGCTACAAGAGCAGGTCAGAAGCTGGGTATTCTGCAGCCAGTAACTCACCTCCTGACTCCCCAAAGCCTTTCCACCATCTACAAGGCACAAGTCAGGAGTGTGATGGAATACTCTCCACTTGCCTGGATGAGTGCAGCTTCAATAACACTCAAGAAGCTCGACACCATCCAGGACAAAGCAGCTTGCTTGATTGGCACCCCATCCATCACCTTCAACATTCACTCCCTCCACCACCTGTACATTGTGTCCGCAGTATGTACCATCTACAAGTGAAGGGGAGTGGGCAAGTCAGAGGGCCTCCTCGTGGGACTGCTCCTGGGTCTGGCCAAGGTGGTCATTAACCGGTCCAGGCAGCAGACGGTTGAGGGTGTCATGTATTCAACTATCATTGTAACCCATGTATAAGCTGACCTAAGTTGTACACCTTGAGAACATTGATCACAAGGGGGTGAACTTGTGGGAGACACTCCTAACCTGGACTTTCAGGTATAAAAGGGGAAGCTCCACCCACCTTCATCACTTGAGGTCTTGGTAATAAAGGTAACTGGTCATCGAGTGACCTTCTCTCAAGTATGGGCCTCATGTGCATTTATACAGTATAGTAAGGATGTATCATTGGCGACGAGAAACTGGGATTTAAACCATGTGAGCATGGCCACTAGCAGCACAGACGAGAGGTACTGTGTCGGTGATGATTGGGACGACTTTATTGAGAGACTACAGCAAAGTTTTGTCACTAAGGAATGGTTGGGACAGGATTCGGCCGACAAACGCAGGGCTCATCTCCTGACAGTTTGTGGATCCAGACCGTACTCCCTGATGAAGGACTTCCAGCGCCAGAGAAGCTGGCGGACAAGACATTCGAAGAGCTCAGTAAGTTGATCGGGGAACACCTTAAACCGGCGAGCAGTATGCACATGGCGAGACACCGGTTTTACATGCACCGGCGGCGAGAAGGGCAAAGCGTTCCAGACTTCGTGGCAGATCTCCGGCGACTGGCGAGCCTATGTAAGTTCCCAGATGCATGCAGGGCGGAGATGCTGCAAGACTTTTTTATTGAGGGCATCGGGCACGCTGGGGTTTGCAGGAAACTGATTGAGACCAAAGACTTGACCTTGGAAGCAGTGGCTCTGATAGCCCAGACATTTGTCTCAGGGGAGGAAGAGACCAGAATGATGTATGACAAAAATCTTGGCTCAAATGCAGCAAACGACCAGGAAGTCAACATTGTTAACACGGCACACAGTTCTCTAGGCAGGCAAGGGCAGTCGGACCTGCCCCAGCATGTAGTCGAACCCAAAGGGGGAATTCAACAGAGACAATGGCTAGCTGAATGGCGATTCATGCTATTGCAATGGACAATGCGGCCAGTAATGGAGCCATCAACACCTGTTAATGGTGCGCTTAAGGACAGTTACAGAGACAGTCAGAGATGATCAACTGGTAATGGACCTTGTGTATCCAACAACGGGGCTTCCAGCTCATGCTGGAGGTGTGGCGGCAAACACCCAGCCAGAGCTTGCAGGTATCAACAATATACCTGTAGAAACTGCAATGTCAGCGGTCACTTGGCGCGTATGTGCAGGAAGCCTGCAGCCAGGTTGATGTACGAGGAGCAAGGGCCCGATGTAAGCCCTACGAGGCCAAATGAATACTGGGGGAAATCGCTGGAAGCTGAAGTTCAGCGAGTTCATGTGGAGCACATATACAGTTCATATACTAGGACACCACCGATAATGATGAAAGTGCTCCTCAATGGCATCCCAGTAATAATGGAGCTAGACACAGGAGCCAGCCAATCCCTGATGAGTATCAAACATTTCGAAAGGTTGTGGGTGTCCAAAGCTAGGAGGCCAAAATTATTGCCGATTGACGCACAGCTACGGACATATACAAAGGAGATCATTCCGGTGCTAGGCAGCGCCACGTTAGTCGTGACCCACAAAGATTCGGAGAACAGATTACTACTCTGGATTGTCCCGTGTGACAGTCCCGCACTACTGGGGAGCAATAGACTGTACGCACATCGCCCTGAGAGCACCTTTACAGGATGCGGAGGTGTTTTGTAACCGAAAGGGATTCCACTCCCTGAATGTGCAGCTCGTTGTTGAACACAACCAAATCATCATGGCAGAGAATGCTAATTTTCCAAGCAGCATCCATAATGCACACATCTTGCATGAGAGCACTGACTCTGACTTGTTTAACAGTCAGCCACAAAGTGACAGTTGGATGCTGCGGGATATGGCCTTGCCAGCTGGCTCATGACCCCCCTGCGTAATCCCCAGATGGAAGCCAAGAAGCGTTACAACGAAAACCATATAGCTACAAGCAATATCGTTGAAAAGACAATTGGAGTGCTTAAGCAGCGCTTCAGATGCCTGGACCACTCTGGAGGCAGGCTGCAATACCACCCTGCCCAGGTCGCTGAGTTTATTGTGGTGTGCTGCATGTTGCATAACCTAGCTATAAGGAGAGGACAACAATTGCCAGATAGAGCTGCAGGTCCACCTCAGGAGAGAGCGGAGGCGGACAAGGAGGAGAAGAAGGAGGAGGAGGAGGACAAAGATAAGGACCTCGGGGAAGACAATCAGCCTGGCGATGAACCCTGGCACCCCCCCCACCACCCCACCGCCCCCCCCCCCCCCCCTCACCGGCAAGACTGTAAAAATCCCGTGGGAGTTACGCAGCTGCAAAACTCTTGCGTCAGCAGCTCATAAATGAACGCTTTGCATGAACTTACGTTGCTGACAGTTACAGTTATGGAAAGACAACAGTTGCAGTTGCGTAACGTTTGATTCTTGCCTGGCCTGGTCATTGTTTTCCAACAATTGTATTCATGTTTAACCTTACCTTACGTTATTAGAAGACACTGCACAACAATTGGAAAATTCAATAATTTTTAAAAATAATTTAACAATGTAACTATATTTTTCAACTGTAACAACAGCCCCCCACCCCCAGCAATAACCCAACAGTAAATTTTAAAAGCAGCAACAACAATAAGAAAATACAAAAAAATAATAACAACAATAAAACACCTCCCTCCCTCTCTGCAGTCACATTTCCCTCCTCTACACCATCCCCTCCCTCCCGAACGGTGCCAGGATCGGCTCAGGGGGTGATGGAGGGGAAGACGTTCCTGAGGAAATGACTTATGAGCCAGAAGGAAGTTCTTCCTCCTGACTCTCATCTGCGCTGGCAATTGGTGGGACGGCACCTTGGGGTGCAGCGCCATCTCCCACCAATCTCGCATGCTGCAAAGCATGGATGGCGACGGTCTGCTCACGCATCTCCCGGATCATCTGCTGCATTTCCTCCGCCATGCGAGCGGACATCCCGGGACATGTTCCCCGTGTACACACCAAACGGCTGGAGGAGGTCGCGACTTATCGCGACACTCTCCATGCGCAGTCCGGTCAAGCCCTCAATCCGATCTGCCAGTGGGGGCGTGTGCTGACCTCGCTGACTCGACCTCCGTGGGGTCGGCGTGAGCACTAAATGCCTTGGCGTCGCCGGCTACAAGCCGCTTGGTCCCGCTACTTCTTCTGTCAAAGATGACGACAAAGAAGTGGCCGCAGGTACTACTTCCACTTGGATGGAAGGGGCGCCCTCCACCCCTTCCATATCATTCTCCTCCTCTGGTTCTGGTTCCGATGATGTGTTGGCTTCCTCGGGACCCCTGGTGATTATTACCTGTAGAGCTGCAGGTGCAGCCTCCCTCTGCGCCATTGGAGTTGTTGGACCTGCAAAACAGATAGTAAAAGCTTTTACCGATATATAAAACGGAAGAGAGTGACTGAAGTAAATGTTGGTCCCTTAGAAGATGAGAAGGGGGATTTAATAATGGGAAATGTGGAAATGGCTGAGACCCTAAACAATTATTTTGCTTCGGTCTTCACAGTGGAAGACACAAAAACCATGCCAACAATTGCTGGTCATGGGAATGTGGGAAGGGAGGACCTTGAGACAATCACTATCACTAGGAGGGTAGTGCTGGACAGGCTAATGGATCTCAAGGTAGACAAGTCCCCTGGTCCTGATGAAATGCATCCCAGGGTATTAAAAGAGATGGCGGAAGTTATAGCAGATGCTTTCGTTATAATCTACCAAAATTCTCTGGACTCTGGGGAGGTACCAGCGGATTGGAAAGCAGCTAATGTAACGCCTCTGTTTAAAAAAGGGGGCAGACAAAAGGCAGGTAACTATAGGCCGGTTAGTTTAACATCTGTAGTGGGGAAAATGCTTGAAGCTATCATTAAGGAAGAAATAGCGGGACACCTAGATAGGAATAGTGCAATCAAGCAGACGCAACATGGATTCATGAAGGGGAAATATGTTTAACTAATTTACTGGAATTCTTTGAGGATATAACGAGCATGGTGGATAGAGGTGTACCGATGGATGTGGTGTATTTAGATTTCCAAAAGGCATTCGATAAGGTGCCACACAAAAGGTTACTGCAGAAGATAAAGGTACGCGGAGTCAGAGGAAATGTATTAGCATGGATCGAGAATTGGCTGGCTAACAGAAAGCAGAGAGTCGGGATAAATGGGTCCTTTTCGGGTTGGAAATCGGTGGTTAGTGGTGTGCCACAGGGATCAGTGCTGGGACCACAACTGTTTACAATATACATAGATGACCTAAAAGAGGGGACAGAGTGTAGTGTAACAAAATTTGCAGATGACACAAAGATTAGTGGGAAAGCGGGTTGTGTAGAGGACACAGAGAGGCTGCAAAGAGATTTAGATAGGTTAAGCGAATGGGCTAAGGTTTGGCAGATGGAATACAATGTCGGAAAATGTGAGGTCATCCACCTTGGAAAAAAAAACAGTGAAAGGGAATATTATTTGAATGGGGAGAAATTACAACATGCTGCGGTGCAGAGGGACCTGGGGGTCCTTGTGCATGAAACTCTTTTAGAGTCTACCTATAAAACATAAAACATTAAACCGTGCCACCCGACCTGGATGACACACCAGACATTTACAAGGCCCTTTTTTTTCTTTTTTTTGTTTTTTTTTTGTGTTTTTCTTTTTTTTTTTTTTTTTTGGGGCACTAAATGAAACTCTTTTGAGTTTACCTGCGAAAACATAAAACATTAAACGGTGCCACCCGACCTGGGTGACACTCCAGACATTTACAAGGCCCTTTTTTTTTTTTTCCCCCTTTTTTTTGTTTTTTTTTGTGTATTTCTTTTTTTTTTTTGGGCACTAAAATCACAATTTTCCCCAGTGCCCCCTATAAAAGGGAAGGGGGACACTAAAAGCACCGGCAATTAAAACAAATTAAACTTAAAAACGTAAAATCAAATTAAAATTTGGTTGCCGGGCGTGATGATGCACTCCAGTCCCTCCGGTGCCCACCTCTCGCGGAAGGCCGCGAGCGTACCGGTGGACACCGCGTGCTCCATCTCCAAGGACACCCTGGACCGGATGTAAGAGCGGAAGAGAGGCAGGCAGTCAGGTTGAACGACCCCCTCGACCGCCCGCTGCCTGGACCGGCTGATGGCACCCTTGGCCGTGCCCAGGAGCAGTCCTACGAGGAGGCCTTCGGACCTACCCGCTCCCCTCCGCACAGGGTGCCCAAAGATCAGGAGAGTGGGACTGAAGTGCAGCCAGAATTTCAGGAGCAGCCCCTTCAAATAATGGAACAGGGGCTGCAACCTCGTGCACTCAATAAAAACATGGAACACGGACTCCTCCAGACCGCAGAAATTGCAGGCGGCCCGGGAGTCCGTGAACCGGCTTAAAAATTTGTTGCACGGCACTGCTCCGTGCACCACCCTCCAGGCCAAGTCCCCGATGAATAGTGGGAGGACCCCTGCGTAGAGTGCCCTCCATCGGGACCCCGCCTCCTCCGGACGGCAAGATGGTACGCCATGGCGTGTCCGGACGGCCGGCGAGGATGGCAAAGTTGAGGGTGTGCAGGAGCAGCCCGTACAGGAAACCCCTCCGCGCGGAACTGAAAGGCGCGGAGGGGATTTCCCCGAGGCGGCTCAAGTTGTGAGGCGCCGGCCCCCGAGGGAGGTTCCGGGGTTTGGCGCCGATGAGGAATTCCGTCCGGACGGGGGTCAGTTCGGACGGGATCTCTCCACGTGCTTGAGCCTCCTCGATGCACCTAACGGAGTCAGGGCCCAGAGCTGTTTTTAGCGACTCGATGGCATCGGCCGCGTGGCGGACGTTGGCAGAATTTAGGCGCCGCGCCAGCGTGTCTGGCGCCATCCAGCCCGCTCCTCCGCCATCGAGCAGGTCCCTGACCCTGGTCACCTCACCAGCCACAGCCCTCTCTTCCGACCGCCACATAAAACCTCGGCCGTGGAGGTACGGATTCCCGAGCAGCGGTTCCTGCAGGACGGCCGCCACTCCAGCCGGCGGAGAGCTGCGCTTGGTGGAGACTTTGTTCCAGACCCTGATGAGTTCCCTGTAAAAGACAGGCAGCTCCCGGAGGGCGGTCCTGGCACCCCCCAAGTTCACAAACAGGAGCTGCGTGTCATAATTGAGGTCGCGCTGCTGGCGGAAGAAATACCTCGCCAGAGCACACCACCTAGGAGGGGGCTCGACGTAAAGGTATCTCTGCAGGGTCTGAAGACGGAAAGTCGCGAGCTGGGCGCTGACGCACACCAACGACTGACCGCCCTCCTCAAGCGGGAGACTCAAGACCGCAGCAGAGACCCAGTGCTTCCTGTTGTTCCAGAAGAAGTCCACCAGCTTCTTCTGTATCTTGGCGACAAACGCAGGGGGAGGGGTCAAAGTGACCAGCCGGTACCACAGCATTGCGGCCACCAGCTGGTTTATGACTAGCGCTCGACCCCTGTAGGACAGCACTCGGAGCAGTCCTGTCCAGCGCCCTAGGCGAGCGGCGACCATGGGCACTAAATGAAACTCTTTTAGAGTCTACCTGCAAAACATAAACATTAAACTGTGCCACCCAACCTGGGTGACACACCAGACATTTACAAGGCCCTTTTTTCCTTTTTTTGGTTTTTTTTTTTGTGTTTTTTGTTTTTTTTTTGTTTTTTTTTGGGCACTAAAATCACAATTTCTCCGGTGCCCCCTATAAAAGGGAAGGGGACACTAAAATCACCGGCAATTAAAACAAATTAAACTTTAAAACGTGAAATCAAATTAAAATTTGGCTGCCGGGCGTGATGATGCACTCCAGTCCCTCCGGTGCCCACCTCTCGCGGAAGGCCGCGAGCGTACCGGTGGACACCGCGTGCTCCATCTCCAAGGACACCCTGGACCGGATGTAAGAGCGGAAGAGAGGCAGGCAGTCAGGTTGAACGACCCCCTCGACCGCCCGCTGCCTGGACCGGCTGATGGCACCCTTGGCCGTGCCCAGGAGCAGTCCTACGAGGAGGCCTTCGGACCTACCCGCTCCCCTCCGCACAGGGTGCCCAAAGATCAGGAGAGTGGGACTGAAGTGCAGCCAGAATTTCAGGAGCAGCCCCTTCAAATAGTGGAACAGGGGCTGCAACCTCGTGCATTCAATAAAAACATGGAACACGGACTCCTCCAGACCGCAGAAATTGCAGGCGGCCTGGGAGTCCGTGAACCGGCTTAAAAATTTATTGCACGGCACTGCTCCGTGCACCACCCTCCAGGCCAAGTCCCCGATGAATAGTGGGAGGACCCCTGCGTAGAGTGCCCTCCATCGGGGACCCCCGTCTCCTCCGGACGGCAAGATGGTGCGCCATGGCGTGTCCGGACGGCCGGCGAGGATGGCAAAGTTGAGGGTGCGCAGGAGCAGCCCGTACAGGAAACCCCTCCGCGCGGAACTGAAAGGCACGGAGGGGATTTCCCCGAGGTGGCTCAAGTTGTGAGGCGCCGGCCCCCGAGGGAGGTTCCGGGGTTTGGCGCCGATGAGGAATTCCGTCCGGACGGGGGTCAGTTCGGACGGGATCTCCCCACGTGCTTGAGCCTCCTCGATACACCTAACGGAGTCAGGGCCCAGAGCTGTTTTTAGCGACTCGATGGCATCGGCCGCGTGGCGGACGTTGGCAGAATTTAGGCGCCGCGCCAGCGTGTCTGGCGCCATCCAGCCCGCTCCTCCGCCATCGAGCAGGTCCCTGACCCTGGTCACCTCACCAGCCACAGCCCTCTCTTCCGACCGCCACATAAAGCCTCGGCCGTGGAGGTACGGATTCCCGAGCAGCGGTTCCTGCAGGACGGCCGCCACTCCAGCCGGCGGAGAGCTGCGCTTGGTGGAGACTTTGTTCCAGACCCTGATGAGTTCCCTGTAAAAGACAGGCAGCTCCCGGAGGGCGGTCCTGGCACCCCCCAAGTTCACAAACAGGAGCTGCGTGTCATAATTGAGGTCGAGCTGCTGGCGGAAGAAATACCTCGCCAGAGCGCACCACCTAGGAGGGGGCTCGACGTAAAGGTATCTCTGCAGGGTCTGAAGACGGAAAGTCGCGAGCTGGGCGCTGACGCACACCAACGACTGACCGCCCTCCTCAAGCGGGAGACTCAAGACCGCAGCAGAGACCCAGTGCTTCCTGTTGTTCCAGAAGAAGTCCACCAGCTTCTTCTGTATCTTGGCGACAAACGCAGGGGGAGGGGTCAAAGTGACCAGCCGGTACCACAGCATTGCGGCCACCAGCTGGTTTATGACTAGCGCTCGACCCCTGTAGGACAGCACTCGGAGCAGTCCTGTCCAGCGCCCTAGGCGAGCGGCGACCATGGGCACTAAATGAATCCCAAAAAGTTAGTTTGCAGGTGCAGCAGGTAATCAGGAAGGCGAATGGAATGTTGGCCTTCATTGTGAGAGGGATGGAGTACAAAAGCAGGGAGGTCCTGCTGCAACTGTACAGGGTATTGCTGAGGCCGCACCTGGAGTACTGCGTGCAGTTTTGGTCACCTTATTTAAGGAAGGATATACTAGCTTTGGAGGGGGTACAGAGACGATTCACTCGGCTGATTCCGGAGATGAGGGGGTTACCTTATGATGATAGATTGAGTAGACTGGGTCTTTACTCATTGGAGTTCAGAAGGATGAGGGGTGATCTTACAGAAACATTTAAAATAATGAAAGGGATAGACAAGATAGAGGCAGAGAGGTTGTTTCCACTGGTCGGGGAGACTAGAACTAGGGGGCATAATCTTAGAATAAGGGACCGCCCATTTAAAACTGAGATGAGAAATTTCTTCTCTGAGGGTTGTGGATCTGTGGAACTCGCTGCCTCAGAGAGCTGTGGAAGCTGGGAGATTGAATAAATTTGAGACAGAAATAGACAGTTTTTTAAACGATGAGAAGATAAGGGGTTTTGGGGAGCGGGCGGGAAAGTGGAGCTGAGTCCATGATCGGATCAGCCATGATCTTATTGAATGGTGGAGCAGGCTCGAGGGGCCATATAGCCTACTCCTGCTCCTGTTGCTTATGTTCTTATGTAAGTCATGAGGACAGAAAATGTGTTTTAGTTAATTTAATGGCAAGGAATGGCGTGTTGTGTACACAACCATGAAATTGAAGGGCTGGAAAGGACCAATTGGCCCATATGTGCGTGAGTCATGCATTTGGATTTACTTTAGAGTATCAAGATTATCCAAAACCATTAAGCATTCCTACTCCTGTCACAAACTTATGCTGAAGCTTATAATTATCAAACGTTGCATAAGGTTCAGTCGTGTGCTCATAAATTCTTCTTTCATATCCACAAGGCTGAATCATCTACTGCATTTGTCACTTTGGACGACAACCAAATCAGCATGGTCACTTCAGGTCTGAAACCGTGGGCCTGCATCTATCATCTGAGAGCATCACGAAGGGCAAGAACAGCCAGCGTCAGCAGGTTGACACCTCACTCCCTGAAACCTCCACAAGACCAACTTCAAAAAGGAAAAGGGTTAAAAGCGCATCAGTTAGGTGTTTTAACTAGGATATCCTCCACAGAAACAGGACATTCAGCCCAACCAGTCCATGTCAGCATTTATGCTCCCCTCGAGCCTTCTCTCATCATTCCTCATCTAACTCTATCAGCATTATCCTCTATTCCCTTCTCCCTTATATGCTTATCTCATCATCATCATCGGTCCCTCGAAATGAGGATGACTTGCTTCCACACCAAAAAAGGACCAGTTCACAGGTGTTTTAATGAAGGACCCGAACTACATCCTCAAGGGTGGAAGATGCCTGTGCGTGGATTTTTTTAACATGTGGTGGCCATTGCACACCAGCCACCACATGGACTTGACAGAGCTAGGTCTTGTTCCAGTGGCAAGGATTAACCAAGACGACTGGAGACCAGCTCTATTTCATGGTCCTCGTACGCACACATATCGCAGTGTGGGCTGGCCCGTGCTGCCCCTGGCCCTGAACTCATGCCTCCCCTGGGCCCCGATCATGCCCCTCTACAGTCTCTCGCTGCTCCTTCGCCCCGATCTCGCCACTCCTGCTGTATCTGCCCATGCTCCAATCACCGACCTGGACCTTGATGACATCACTCCTCACTGCCGTCGCCTTCCTGCACCAGCTCGCACTGCTCCCTGGAGTTGTATGCCTCCACACTTCTCCCCGAGGCCGCTCGCCGCTTCTTTTAATGGCCCCGACCTGCCGCTGGTGTTCTCACGCAGGTCGGAGCCTCCACGCTGCCCTTAAATGCATCTGTACTATTTGCTTCAACCACTCCCTGTGGTAGCGAGTTCCACATTCTCACTACTCTCTGGGTAAAGATGTTTCTTCTGAATTCCCTATTTGATTTCTTGGTGACTATCTTATATTGATGGCATCAAGTTTTGCTCTTTCCCGCAAGTGGAAACGCTCTCTCTGTGTCTACTCTATCAAAACATTTCATAATATTAGGTCACCCCTCAACCTTCTTGTGATGTATTTGCAGCCATACTCTGTACCATGCATTGTACCATGTAATTACATGTCATAGCCAACAGATGGGGAAAGCCCGGGAGGCACACATTACTGCACCTCGTGCTGCCTCCCTATATAAAGCAGGCTCCCCCTGCTGGTTTCACTTTTGGAGTTTACATTGAGCCTAAAGGTGATCAGCTCCAGCAATGGGCCACGTGTGATTTGTTATAGTGATAAGCATACGTAGCAACTGGCGACGTGGATAGGATACTTAACACGCAACTATGGCCACTGTTGACTACATCGAGCGATATTGCATCGGGGAAGACTGGATGACTTCATTGACCGACTGGATCAATGCTTTGTCGCGAAAGACTTAGAGGGAGATGCGAATGCCAGCAAATGCAGGGCTGTCCTCCTCACGGTCTACGGATCACGGGCATACACATTGATCAAGGACCTACTGGCCCCGACGAAACCCGCTGAGAAAAGTTACAAAGAATTGTGCGAGCTAGTTCGAAATCACCTAAAGCCGAAACACAGTGCCCTCATGGCGAGGTACCGTTTCTACACCCACCGGCACAGGGTAGGCCAAGACATGGCAGCGTTCATCGCCGAGCTAAGGCGTCATGCTGGGCCATGCAAATTCGGGACAGTTCTTGAAGAGATGTTAAGAGACTTCTTTGTTTTGGGAATTGGGCACGAAGGGATTTTCCGCAAATTGCTAGCGGAAGAAGACTTGGACTTAGCCAAAGCCACCCCGATTGCTCAGGCAGACATGGCCAGAGAGGAAGAAACAAAGCTACTCTACTCACAACTTCGGAATCACCTGGGGCCAAACACAGTGAATAAGCTAAATTCGTCAGGAGACAGGAGAAGTGCCCCCAGCTGGGCTAATGCGACCTCTGCTCGACCTGAGATGACTCACTCACCACAACAATGGACTAATGCGAAGAGATCGGTACCTGTGAATGCAAGTCCATCAGCAAGCTGTTGGCGCTGTGGAGGGGCTCATCGCCCAAACCAGTGCAGGTTCAAACTATGTGTCTGCAAGAGTTGCTCAATGATGGGGCACCTCCAATGAATGTGTAAACGTGCTACAACTCGATATGTAGTGGAGGATGAGAGGTCAAGCGTAGATCCTGAGGATCGCACAGAGATGACCGAGGAGGAAGAGGTACATGGGGTGCACGTGCATGAAGTACACACCTTTACCAACAAGAGTCCCCCGATTATGATGAACGTTAAATTGAACGGTATACCGGTACCGATGGAACTGGATACGGATGAGAGCGAATCGATCATGAGCCAGAAGGCCTTCGAGAAGTTATGGGCACACAGGTCCAAGCTGAGCCCGATCAATGCGAAGCTGCGCACCTACACTAAAGAGATTATCCCGGTCCTCTGACGTGCAATGGTTCAGCTCCTGTATGATGGTTCTGTGCATAAATTGCCACTCTGGATTGTTCCCGGTAACGGGCCCACGCTGCTTGGCAGAAGCTGGCTATGGAATTTTAACTGGAAATGGGACGATGTAAAAGCATTATCGTTGGTGGAGAAAGCCACGTGTGCACAGGTCTTAGACAAGTTTACGTCACTGTTCCAGCCTGGCATCAGCAGCTTCACAGGGGCCAAGGTGACAATTCACCTCAGCCCAGACACGAGACCCGTTCACCACAAGGCCAGAGCGGTCCCTTACATGATGCGGGAGAAAGTAGAAGTCGAGCTCAATCGACTTCAGCGCGAAGGCATCATTTCGCCAGTGGAATTTAATGACTGGGCCAGTCCCATTGTCCCCGTTATTAAAAGTGATGGGACAGTTAAAATCTGTGGGGATTATAAAGTAACCATAAACCAAGTATCGTTACAGTTCCAGTACCCGCTACCCAAGGCGGAGGATTTGTTCGCGACCCTGTCAGGCGGAAAGCTGTTTTCGAAATTGGACCTCACCTCGACATGCATGACCCAGGAGCTGGCGGAATCGTCCAAGAAGCTGACGTGCATAAACACACACAAGGGGCTGTTCGGATACAACCGGTGCCCCTTCGGGATCCGTTCAGCAGCTGTGATCTTCCAACAAAACATGGAGAGCCTGCTGAAATCTGTCCCGGGAACGGTCGTCTTCCAAGACAACATCTTGATCACTGGACACGACACCAATGAACACCTCCATAACCTGGAAGAGGTGCTACGCTGACTAAATCGAGTAGGTCTAAGATTGAAATGAACCAAATGCGTCTTCTTGGCACCAGAGGTGGAATATCTGGGAAGGAGAATCGCAGCAGATGGCATCAGACCCTCAGACTCCAAGACGGAAGTGATCCAGAAGGCCCCGAGACCACGCAACACAACGGAGCTGCGCTCGTTCCTAGGACTATGAACTACTTTGGTAACTTTCTGTCTGGGATGAGCACTTTGCTTGAATCATTACATGTACTGGTCCATAAGTGTGATGACTGGGTCTTGGGTACAAATCAAGAAACTGCCTTCAAGAAGGCCAGAATCATATTGTGCTCAAACAAACTACTGGTGCTGTATGATCCCTGTAGGCATCTTGTTTTAGCGTGCGATGCATCATCCTACGGGATCGGGTGTGTGCTTCAGCAAGCGACCGTGTTGGGTAAGCTCCAACCTGTAGCTTATGCATCCCGCAGCCTTTCCAAGGCTGAAAGGAGGTACGGCATGGTTGAAAAAGAGGCCCTAGCTTGTGTGTATGTGGTAAAAAAAATGCACCAGTACTTATTTGGCCGACGGTTCGAACTAGAAACTGACCACTAGCCGCTCACGTCATTATTCTCTGAGAGCAAAGGCATTAATACCAACGCCTCAGCTTGCATTCAGAGGTGGGCACTTCCGCTGTCCGCTTACGACTACACGATCCGCCACAGACCAGGCACCGATAACTGCGCAGATACGCTCAGCCGGCTCCCGCTCGCCACCACAGAAGGTAAAGCAGAGCAGCGGAAGGTAAAGCGGAACTGGTCTTGGCCATGGAAGCCTTTGAGTCCGAAGGGACACCGTCACGATGCGCCAGATAAGAATCTGGACCAGCCAAGACCCACTGCTGTCCCAGGTGAAAAACTGTATATTAAGTGGAAACTGGGCAATCACGTATGGAGAGATACATGGCGATTTTAAGCCGTTTCACCGGCGCAAGGATGAGTTATCCGTCCAGGCCGACTGCATTTTGTGGGGAAATCGCGTAGTCCTGCCCAAGAAGGGCAGGAATTTATTTGTCCAGGATCTCCATAGCACACACCCCGGCATCGTAATGATGAAAGCCATTGCGAGATCGCATGTGTGGTGGCCCGGCATCGACGCAGGCTTAGAGTCGTGCGTATGCCGGTGCAACACATGCGCGCAACTCAGCAATACACCCAGGGAAGCCCCCCCGTGAGCCTGTGGTCCTGGCCCTCCAAACCTTGGTCCCGCATCCACATAGACTACACGGGTCCCTTTCTCGAAAAAATGTTCCTGGTGGTAATTGAAGCTTATTCTAAATGGATCGAATGTGTTATAATGTCGTCCAGCAGATCCACCGCCACAATAGAGAGTCTTCGGACAATGATCGCCACCAATGGCATGCCCAACGTCCTTGTTAGTGACAATGGACCATGCTTTACAAGTTCCGAATATCGCGAATTTATGTGCTATAATGGCTTAAAGCATGTCAGGTCAGACCCGTTCAAATCAGCCTCCAATGACCAAACTGAACGGGCAGTACAGATCATAAAGCAGGGCATGCAGCGAGTGACGGAAGGCCCCTTGCAGACCTGTCTGTCTCGCGTGCTGCTTGCATATTGGATGAGGCCCCACTTACTTACAGGGGTTCCGCCCGCCGAACTCCTCACGAAGAGGTCCCTCAAAACAAGGTTGTCCCTCGTGCATCCGGTTTTAAGTGAGATTGTAGAAAACTGGCATCTTAAGCAATGTACATATCATGACCGCAACTCTGTAATGCGTTGTATCAACGTCGATGACCCTGTTTTCGTGCTGAACTTTGGTACGGGCCCCAAGTGGCTCGCAGGCATTGTCGTAGCTAAAGAGGGGAGTAGGGGATTCGTGATAAGACTCACTCATGGCCAAACCTGCAGGAAGCACATCGATCAAACCAAATTGAGGTTCGCCTCAAATTGAGAACCGCTGGATGACGACAGTGACATCGACTTCCAACCACAAGCAACAGAACCGGCGGTTCACCAGAACCCGTCGCACCGGACAGTCCGACCAGAGCCGCAGCACTGCAAGGTAGCGACACTCCGGTCAGGGCGCCCACACCCAGCGTCCAACTCAGACGCTGAACAAGAGAGCGCAGACCCCCAGTCAGGCTCGACCTGCAAACCGCATCTAAGACTTGGGGGGGAAGTGTTGTGATGTATTTGCAGCCATGCTCTGTACCATGCATTGTACCATGTAATTACATGTAATAGCCAACAGATGGGGAAAGACCGGGAGGCACACATTACTGCACTTCGTGCTGCCTCTCTATATAAAGCAGGCTCCCCCTGCAGGTCTCACTTTTGGAGTTTACATTAAACGTAAAGGTCACAAGGTGATCAGCTCCAGCAATGATAAGCATACGTATCACTTCTTTTTTCAAGTGAAAAGAGACCCAGCCTGTTCATCCTTTCCTGATCGGTATACCCTCACATTTCTCATATCAAGTGGAGGAAGAGTATCCGGGAGGGGGCTGAGCACCTCGAGCCTCGTCGCCGAGAGCATGCAGAAACCAAGCACAGGCAGCGGAAGGAGCATGCGGCAAACCAGACTCCCCCACCCACCCTTTCCTTCAACAACTGTCCCACATGTGACAGAGATTGTAATTCCCGTATTAGACTGTTCAGTCACCTAAGAACCTACTTTTAGAGTGGAAGCAAGTCTTCCTCGATTTCGAGGGACTGCCAAGGTATCATCCTTGTAAATCTTTTTTGCACCCTCTCTGCTGACGCTATATCATTTTTCTAATTATGGTGACCAGAATTGTACATAATACTCCAAGCGTTGTCTAACCAAGGTTTGATACAAATTTAGCATAATTTCTTTACTTTTCAATTCAATCCCTTCAGAAATAAGCCCTAGTGCTTGAGTTGCCTTTTTTTGGCCTTGTTAACCTGTGTTGCTACTTTTAGTGATTTGCGAACTCCTAGATCCCTTTGCTCTTCTACTCCATCCAGATGCTATGGGGCCAAAATTGCGTATCGTCCTGTTTGTGGATGGTAATCTTTGCGAGGTCGCACATTCTGCGCCTGGCACAGAAGTCTCGCCCCGGATGTGAAGTTGGGCTTACCGCTCCTGACAGGAAGTGAAGCGCAATGTCGTGCTCTCCACTTCCTCTCGCGGCAGGCTCGGGGACGCTATCCGGGTGAACGTCAGAGCGCTACGTAGCCTCTCCGCGTAGCGCTGACCTGTTCCAAGGGCCCTCCCCTTCTGTTAAAGCTCTGCAGGGCTTTTTATGGGCCTCCACTCAGCCACAGGGGATGCGAGGTGCTGTGGCCACAGCCTGGTGCCAAAATGGAGTGCTAGGCTACACAATTGCAGCGGACCCCATGAAAATGGACTCCGAGGCCGGACCGGTAAGTCGGAGCGCGCCACAAAAGGTCGGCACGCACCTCCACTTTAAATTTCGTCCCGCGAGGGGAGTGCGGTCTAGTTCATGACCCGCGAGGCTGGCACGGACATCGTCCACAGCAGCCTTATGGGGCGCTGCCCAATTTCTGCCACGGGCCGAAAATGGGCCACTGCAGGCAGAAAAGGGGTTTGACGCACACAGCAATGACATCGCGGATGGACAGTGGCCCAGAGCACTACTGGCAGGAACGTAGCGCTAACAGTTTGGTGCCTTCGCTAACTCTTCCGCAATTTTGCAGGGAGCCGGTAACGCATCTCTCCCCAGACAAAAACTCTTTCGCACCCTGTTATCACCCCCTCCCCCAGCCCCCGCAAGAGGCGCTAACGGGAGGCGCATAGCAGGGGAATTTTGTCCCCTTAAAATGTGACCTCCCTATTTTTCTTACCAACATGTAATACCTCACATTTAACTGAGCTGAAATTCATTTGCCAATTATACCCTAAAGTTTAATAAACTCCCACATAAGAGGTTAGTGTGCAAAATTAAAGCACATAGGATTGGGGGTAATATACTGGCATGGATTGAAAATTGGTTAACTGATAGGAAACAGAGAGTAGAACTAAACGGGTCTTTTTCGGGGTGGCGGGCCGTGACTAGTGGGGTACCACAAGGATCAGTACTTGGGTCCCAGCTTTTCACAATATATATAAATGATTTGGATGAGGGAACCAAATGTAATATTTCCAAGTTTGCTGATGACACAAAACTAGGTAGGATTGTGAGTTGTGAGGAGGATGCAAAGACGCTGCAAGGCGAGTTAGATAGGTTGAATGAGTGGGCAAACACATAGCAGATGCAGTATAACGTGGGTAAATGTGAAGTTATCCATTTTGGTAGGAAAAACATGAAGAGAAAATATTAGTTAAATGGTGATAGCTTGGGAAATGTCGATGTACCTGGGACCTGGGTGTCCTTGTACACCAGTCATTAAAAGCAAACATGCAGGTGCAGCAAGCAGTTAGGAAGGCAAATGGTATGTTGGCCTTCATTGCAAGAGGATTTGAGTACAGGAGCAAGGATGTCTTAATACAGTTATACAGGGCCTTGGTGAGACCACACCTGGAATATTGCGTGCAGTTTTAGTCGCCTTACCTAAGAAAGGATACACTTGCCATAGAGGGAGTGCAGCGAAGGTTCACCAGACTGATTCCTGGGATGGCAGGACTGTCATTTGAGGAGAGATTAGGTCGACTAGGCCTGTATTCACTAGAGTTTAGAAGAATGAGAGGGGATCTCATTGAAACGTATAAAATTCTGACTGGGTTGGACAGACTGGATGCGGAGAGGATGTTTCCCCTGGCTGGGAAGTCTAGAACAAGGGGGTCACAGTCTCAGGATACGGGATAGGAAATTTAGGACTGAGATGAGGAGAAATGTTTTCACTCAGAGGGTGGTGAACTTGTGGAATTCTCTACCACAGAAGGCTGTGGAGGCCAAGTCACTGAATATATTTAAGAAGGAGATAGATAGATTCCTGAAACAAAAGGCATCAAGGGGTATGGGGAGAAAGCGGGAATATGGTGTTGAGATAGAGGATCAGCCCATGATCATATTGAATAGTGGTGCAGGCTCGAAGGGCCGAATGGCCTACTACTGCTCCTATTCTCTATGTTTCTATGTTAAAATAAAATGTTAAAATGTATTCGCGTAAATAATACCTCATAAAAATCCCAAAGTTGCTTCAATAGTATGTTACCAAGATGCGTATCATCAATTGATATATAAATACATTTCTCAAGTGCTTCTGTGCAGTGGGGTGGGATACCCACGCCTCCAGATCCGAACGCCTACGTGAGCATAGCTTTAAACAAAGTATCTTCCTCGTTTCTCACGGATGCAGCCTTCTGTGTCTCTTATTCACAACTCATACTGCACCTTTTACCACCACTTCCTGACGCGGGCAGAACGAACAGCTGCAAGTTCTGTGATTCCACCCCCTCACCCCCTCCCCTCCGTTTCCTGCACTATGTCTACCAATTACACCACCTCACTGCATTTGCAACCGGACATCACTGAACCCCATCGTCCCCTATACTAATAAATAAAGGGTTTTTCCCTGTTACCTTCAGGTGACCTTTAAGCCACCCGGTGTTTCTGGAAAAGGGCTATGCCACAGATACGTCAATATAAGCCACACAAACTGATAACATTTGCTCTGCGTTATATTGTGATGTTGTCACAGATCTGATGGAATCCAGTAAATCTCGTTGCCAGTGGCTGGCTAAAGACTTATTCGAAAAGTGTGAAGGAACAACAGCATTGGTATTTACAACAGATAAACAGTAAAGTGTTGCTGACTTCATGGGTACATTTCTGAGGTTTTTTTAAAATGTTTTTATTACACAATGCTGAAGGTGTTATATTTCAGATGTACAGCACTTGAACCGAACATGTTCACGCTGCATCCCTGACAAAACGTTTAACCTTTTCTGGTATTAACTCAAAATGTAGCTGTTGGCAAACAGCCAAGGAACTTGGTTTGTTTTGAACTCAGTTAAAACAATCTCAGGCCTGAATCAATGAAACTTTTTTTTTTGATCACACTGGCTGGTCAACTGTGGAGAAAGGTGGCCTGCTTTCATTACTGTGCTTGGACGGAGATTGTAAATAGGCTTTTTGACCACGTTGACTCTTAACCATCTGCTGCTGTTCTCATCTAACAGTCATGTATGTCTGCTTGCAGCGAAGGTCAATAGACAGATCAGGAACGAGAATTCACTTTTCCCATCCCAAGTCTGGGACACAGAGAACAACTAAAGTACAATTACATAAATCAGCTAACTCAACACAGACCTGGGAATAAAGCTGGGTTCTCTCTAACCTGTATTTTAACAACACGGTGTTAGGACTCCAGACAGGCACCTGCCACAAGCAGGCAGAGGCCTCATGAATATAATGGCCCAGAAACCACGGCCTCCCTGGGTCCGTACAGAGTTTCTACGGATCCAGGAAGGCATCGGAAAAGCTGGTTTTCGGCGTGCAATGCACATGCACTGAAAAACGGCTTTTCCGATCTGTCAAGTTTCTGGCTTGACAGATCTTCTGCATATCGGGAGCGAGAACATTCCCCCGGCAGAGATTGGGCTATTTGCCCATCTCTTGCCCATCGAATGTCCTTAAAACTCTTGCATCTGGTAAAAGCAGGCGCATAGCCTAATTTTACCAGCGTAGGAGTTTAAAAACATATCAAAAACATATTAAAATAAAATTTAAATACACATATTTATTTTAAAAACCTTACCCACTCAGTTAAGTTTATTTTAAACCATAATTAAAACTTTTTTAAAAATCGGAAAAGAATTTTTTTTCAAAAACATTTCTATCAACTTTAATTTCTACAGTGTATTTATGTTAGGATTTTAAAAAATGTTTTATGTAGTGTTTGGGGGTGTTTCTCATTCATAGTCATAGGAGTTTTGGCCTTACGAAACTCCTATTACTATGAATGAGAATATACTATACCTGATTGGCTGCCCAGAGCCATGAGACTCCAGCTCTAGTCCTGCGCACGTCCCGACATGCACGTGCTGCGACTAGCAGTCGGGAGAGGCCTCCGGACTGGGATCTCTCGTGGGCACAGTAGCTTCAGGTAGGTGCGCTTCTTTTTTCGAGAATGCAGTCGAACGCCTGCGAGAAGGAGAAACCGAGATTTCTGGGCCATTAATATTGGGGTCGTATAACACAATTAGGTCCCAACGCCATTTTAAATAAAAATGGCGGAAGTCTCGCCCAGTGCCTGGCCCACCAGTAAAAGCTGGCAGGATTGATTCCTTAGAGCCACTAATGCAATATTTAAAGGGGCACTCAGTGCCAGGTAAATGGACCATAGGATCATGTTGCTGTCTGGTTTGCCAGGAGAGATTTCAGCTTCTAGATTGCGTATTTTGCACTTTATTGTGCCTTATCAACCTCAGTGAGCTTTTTGTGCTTATCAAGTGTGTTATTATTACCAGATTCATTTGGATAGAGGAAAAGTTTGGAGGAAGAGGAGCAGCATCAGCAGGTGTGCCTACTGGAAGCCATAAGATGAGGGGTGCGAAACTCCCCCTTTCCCGACCTCTGTACTTGCTTACAACCTGTTACAACCTGTCATCAACCTGAAATAGGAACATAGGAACAGGAGTAGGCCATTCTGCCCCTCAAGTCTGCTACGCCATTTGACGAGATCATGGCTGATCTGCGATCTATGTCCACATGCCCACCTTTGGCCCATATCCCTTAACAGAAAGCTATCAATCTCTGATTTAAAATGAACAATTGATCTAGCATCAATTGTCATTTGGAAGAGAGTCCCAAACTTCTACCACCCTTTGTGCATAGAAGTGTTTCCTAATTTCACTCCTGAAAGGGCTGGCTCTAATTTTTCGACTATGCTCCCTAGTCCTAGACTCCCCAACCAGCGGAAACATGTTATACTCATAATAAATGGTCAGACCGAGTACTGTGTATAATGAGCAAGTGTGACCTTAGCTCCTTTATTAAAGTTCCTGAGTGCAGGTACCTCGTGGGTGGCCCGCTTTTTTATGGTGCTCCCAAGGGATGCTGGGACCCCTTGGGATTCCAACAGGTAGGCCCTCTGGTGGACAGGTATGATGCAGGGTACAAGGGGTAAAATACATAAAATCTCTCCCCCTGTGATGTCAACAATACACTTAGTTACAAGGTGAGATGATCTGGGGCTTTGCGTTCCTTTGTCGATCGTCTCGATACAAATGCTGGTGTGGTTGGGTTGGTCAGTTCTTCATTGGGCTGTTGGGCAGCCGGTCTTGCCGGGCTGCTGGGGATGATGAGTTCTGCTTCATGGTCAACCGTGATGTCAGTTGCCACTTGTGTGTGTGTGTTGGAAGGTCAAAGTTGGTGGTGTCCTCTTCAGGTTGTACGTAGCTGTTGGTGAACCGCAGTTTAATTTGGTCCAAGTGTTTTCTGTGCGTTTGTCCATTGTTCAGTTTGACCTGAACTACCCTACTCACCTCTTTGTCTGTGACCGTGCCAGCGAGCCATTTGGGACCATGTCCATAATTGAGCACAAACACAGGATCATTGATTTCGATATCACGTGACAAGTTTGCGCGGTCATGGTACACACTTTGTTGATGCCGCTTGTCCTCCACGTGATCATGTAGATCAGGGTGGACCAGAGAGAGCCTTGTTTTCAGCATCCTTTTCATGAGCAGCTCAGCTGGGGGAATCCCGGTGAGTGAGTGGGATCTGGTGCAGTAGCTGAGCAGTACTCGGGACAACCGGGTCTGCAGGAAGCCTTCCGACACGTGTTTCAAGCTTTGCTTGATGGTCTGAACTGCCCATTCTGACTGGCAGTTGAATGCGGGCTTGAACGGCGCAGATGTGACATGTTTGATTCCGTTGCGGGTCATGAATTCTTTGAATTCAGCACTGGTGAAGCACGGCCCATTGTCGCTGACTAGGACATCAGGCAGGCCGTGCATGGCAAACATGGCTCGTAGACTTTCAATGGTGGCCATGGACGTGCTTACAGACATTATTGCACATTCAATCCACTTTGAGTAAACGTCCACGACAACCAAAAACATTTTGCCTAGAAATGGGACCGCATAGTCGACATGGATCCTCGACCATGGTTTGGATGGCCAGGACCACAAACTTAGCGATGCCTCTCTGGGTGCATTGCTCAACTGAGAGCAAGTGTTGCACTGGCGCACACATGACTCTAAATCTGAGTCGATGCCAGGCCACCACACATGGGATCTGGCTATGGCTTTCATCATCACGATGCCTGGGTGGGTGCTGTGCAGTTCGCAAATGAACGTATCTCTGCCTTTCTTGGGCAAGACTACGCGATTGCCCCACAAAAGACATTCCGCTTGCAAGGACTGCTCATCTTTGCGTCTGTGGAATGGCTTAATCACTTCCTGCATCTCCACTGGGACACTGGACCAGCTCCCATAGAGGATACAGTTTTTTTACCAGGGACAGTAAAGGATCCTGGCTGGTCCAGGTCCTGATCTGGCGGGCCGTAACGGGGAATTTCTTGTTCTCAAATGTCTCCATAACCATGAGCAAGTCTGTTGGCTGTGCCATTTCCACCCCGGTGGTGGGCAATTGTAGCCGACTGAGAGCATCTGCGCAGTTCTCTGTGCCCGGTCTGTGGCGGATTACATAGTTGTATGCCGACAGCGTGAGCGCCCATCTTTGGATGCTGGCAGAGGCATAGGTATTAATCCCTTTGCTCGCCGAGAATAGCGATATGAGCGGCTTATGGTCAGTTTCAAGCTCGAACTTGAGGCCAAATAAGTACTGGTGCATTTTTTTTACCCCGTAAACGCACGCCCGAGCCTCTTTTTCAACCATGCTGTAGGCCCTTTTGGCTTTGGACAACCTCCTGGATGCATACGCAACTGATTGCAAAATTCCCGATTCATTAGCCTGTTGTAACCCGACCCTGTATGACAACGCGTCGCAAGCTAACACCAATCGTTTACATGGGTTATACAGGACAAGCAGTTTGTTAGAACACAATAAATTTCTGGCTTTCTTAAAGGCAGCCTCTTGTGAATTCCCTCATACCCAGTCGTCTCCCTTGCGCAGTAGCGCACGTAAGGGTTCTAGCAGGGTGCTTAACCCAGGTAGGAAATTACCGAAGTGGTTAAGGAGTCCCAGCCCCGTCACGTTCTGTAGTCGCGGCGTGTTCTTGATGGCCTCCGTCTTGGCGTCGGTGGGTCTGATGCCGTTCTCTGCGATTCTCCTTCCTAAGAATTCGACGACCTGTGCCAGGAAAACACACTTCAAGCGTTTTAACCTGAGCCCCACGCGATCCAACAGACTAAAAACCTCCTCTAGATTCTTCAAGTGCTCCATGGTGTCCCAACCTGTAACCAGTATGTCGTCCTGGAATACCACTGTGCAAGGAACCGACTTTAGCAGGCTTTCCATGTTCCGCTGGAAGATCGCCGCGCCTGACCGAATCCCGAACGGGTACCGGTTGTAGATAAACAGACCTTTGTGCGTATTGATACAGGTGCGTCATGTAGGCCGAGGTCAGGTCCAGCTTGGTGAATGTCTTCCCTCCAGCCAGGGTCGCGAATAGATCGTCTGCCTTGGGTAGCAGGTACTGGTCCTGCAGCGAAAAACAGTTAATCGATACTTTATAGTCCCCGCAAATTTTAACCGTACCGTCCTCCTTGAGTACTGGAACAATCGGACTGGCCCAGTCGTTGAATTCCACCAACGCGATGATGCCTTCACGTTGCAGCCTCTCCAGCTCGATTGGCACTTTTTCACGCATCATGTACGGCACCACCCGAGCCTTGTGGTGGATGGATCGCGTACCGGGGAACCAAATGGATTTGCACTTTCGCCCCTGAGAAGCTTCCAGTGCCTGGCTCAAATAACGAAGGGAATTTGCTTGGAACCTGGGTACATGCAGTGTCGTCGACGGATGAGAGTGCTCGGATGTCGTCCCAGTTCCAGCGGATTTTCCCCAGCCAGCTTCTGCAAACAACGTAGGGCCATCCCCTGGCACAATCCACAGCAAGAGTTCGTATACTGCTCCATCATTGGCGACTTTGACTTCAGCACTGCCAATTACAGGAATTAGTTCCTTTGTGTAAGTCCTTAGTTTGGTGTGAATGGGGCTGAGCTTGGGCCTGTGTGCCTTCTTTCCTCACAGCCTGTCGAAGGCCATTTTACTCATTATGGACTGACTTGCCGCCGAGTCCAGCTCCATAGACACTGGAATACCGTTCAGTTCAACTTTCAACCTTATTGGTGGGCATTTCGTCATGAACGTGTGTACCCCATACACCTCTGCCTCCTCCGTAAGAGTTTCCATTTCCGTCTGATCCACTGTGGATCGATCTTCCTCTGCAACGTGGTGGTTTTCAGGGTTTGCAGGGTTTGCAGCTCGCCTGCACATTCGTTGGAGGTGTCCCATTGTTCTTCAGCCATTGCACACATAGTGCTTAAAGTGGCATTGATGGGGCTGATGATCACCCCCGCAGCACCAATGGGGTGTTAACTGCCTCGCATTAACAGATGACGGTGGACTCTGGGTCAATTGAGGTCGGGCCACAGCAGCCGGCATGTACATTCTGCCCTGTACATTTCTGCTCAAAACCGACGTTACTTTATGCATAGCACTGGCCGAAACTTCTTTGTTCTGCGAAATCTGCTTGGTGTTGTCGCTGTTGGACATAAATGCCTGGGCTATCGTTATGGCTTTACTCAGATTCAGAGTTTCTACAGTTAACAGTTTGCGAAGGATTGTCTCATGTCCGATGCCCAGTACAAAAAAGTCTCTGAGCATTTGTTCTAGGAGTCCCTGAAACACGTAGTGTCCTGCAAGTCACCTTAGTTCGGTGACGTAGCTCACCACTTCCTGGCCCTCCAATCGTTGACACATGTAGAACCGATATTTCACCATCAAAACACTTTCCTTTTGTTTTAGGTACTCCCGGACCAGCGTACACAGTTCTTCGTAGGAGTTCTCTGTTGGTTTAGCTGGGGCCAGGAGATTCTTCATGAGGCCACAGGTTGTTGCCCCACAGACAGTTAGGAGGATCGCCCTTCGTTCGGTCGCGTTCTTGTCCCCTTCCAACTCGTTGGCTATGAAGTATTGGTCGAGTCTCTCCACGAAAGCCACCCAATCGTCCCCCTCTGAGAACTTCTCCAGGATGCCAACTGTTCTTTGCATTTTCACGCGGTTGTTCGTTACCTTGTCGCCAATTGTTATACTCATAATAAATGGTCAGATCGAGTACGGTGTGTAATGAGTAAGTGTGACCTTAGCTCCTTTATTATATTACCAGAGTGCAGGTATCTCGTGGGTGGCCCGCTTATAAACTGTGCTCCCAAGGGATGCTGGGATCCCTTGGGACTCCAACAGATAGGCCCTCTGGTGGACAGGTGTGATGCAGGGTACAAGGGGTTAAATACATAACAAAATAGTTTCTCTCTATCTACCCTATCAGTTCCCCTTAATGTCTTGAAAACTTCGATCAGATCACCCCTTAATCTTCTAAAATCTGGAGAATAGAACCCTAATTTATGAAACGTTAACTCTGCTTCTCTCTCCTCAGCTGCGGCCTGACCTGCTAAGTATTTCCAGCATTTTCTGTTTTTATTTCAGATTCCATCATCTGCAGTATTTTGCTTTGGTAGATGATGAAGGCAAATAGCATGTTGGCCTTCATAGCGAGACAATTTGAGTATAGGAGCAGGGAGGTCTTACTGCAGTTGCACAGGGCCTTGGTGAGGCCATACCTTGAATATTGTGTTCAGTTTTGGTCTCCTAATTTGAGGAACGACATTCTTGCTATTGAGGGAGTGCAGCGAAGGTTCACCAGACTGATTCCCGGGATGGTAGGACTGACATATGAAGAAAGACTGGATCGACTGGGCTTATATTCACTGGAATTTAGAAGAATGAGAGGGGATCTCATAGAAACGTATACAATTCTGACGGGATTGGACAGGTTAGATGCAGGAAGAATGTTCCCGATGTTTGGGAAGTCCAGAACCAGGGGTCACAGTCTAAGGATAAGGGGTAAGCCATTTAGGACCATGATGAGGAGAAACTTCTTCATTCGGACAGTTGTGAACCTGTGGAATTCTCTACCACAGAAAGTTGTTGAGGCCAGTTTGTTAGATATATTCAAAAGGGAGTTCGATGTGGCCTTTACAGCTAAAGGGATCAAGGGGTATGGAGAGAAAGCAGGAATGGGGTACTGAAGTTGCATGATCAGCCATGTTCATATTGAATGGTGGTGCAGGCTCGAAGGGCCAAATGACCTACTCCTGCACCTATTTTCTATGTTTCTATAAGGGGGAGGCAGCTTGTAGAAGGCCATACCCAGCACCACAGGGTGTACAGGCCAAGAGTGACTTGGATCAACCCGAAGTGTCTCAGGAGGGTGCACTTCTCCAAGAAGGATCAATCGGGAGAGGGGATGGGGGTGGTCATGTTTTGCCAATGGCTGTGAAAGTCACCACAGCCTTATCTTTTTTGCCACAGATGACATCAGTCACATCTCCCACTCCGCAGCACACAATGGCATTAAGTCGGTCACCAACCATTGACCTCAATAATCAACACAAGAGCACTCGGTGATTTGCAGCAGTGGCAGGCTACCCATGCGCGTCACGTGTTATTGACCACACACATGTTGCAGAATCCTAGCCAGCAGCATTTTGCAACAGAAAAGGCGTCCCTACCATTAATATCCTGCTACTGTCCGATCACAGAAACAGGATCATGCAGGTTTCTGCAAGGTACCCAGCAGCTGTCACAACGCATTTATCCTGTGCCAGCCTCCGATACTGTCATGTACCATATATACTCGCGTATCATGCGACTTTTGAAGACCTAAATTGTAACCTAAATTTGGGGGGTAGCATGATACGCGGGATACTAAATTTGCGGGTGCGAAGTGCTGGCCAAGATTAGGCTGTTAGGCAGTAAACACACGAATGCCCATTTTTCTTGCTTCTCGTAAAGCATAAAGTCTTATTTTAGATCGTGTTATAATATAACCATTTTCTCGATTTTCGGACACCCACTTTGATACTTTATCTCCTAAATGCGGCCAATGACATTTCGACCCGCGATTTGCGCATTTATAGGAAGGAGTTTCCTTCAATTTTTCTTTTTGTTTTCTCCAGTTTCGGACACAGCTTTCTCCGACACCAAACAGCTTTGCAGCTTTAATGTTGTTGCTTTGTTCCGTTTCGGCAACAACTTGCAGCTTAAATTTGGCAGTATATTTCTTCGCAGATCTTTTCTCCATAGTGGCTAAGGGTCGAATGTAAAAATATATTTGTCATAGTTTACTACCTTAGATGAGATTTGGAACGAAATACGGTAACTGTTTATTATCGTAATGAGAAACAGCAAAACAGCTGTTTCTCATTCGGTTGTTTACGGCGGAAGAGTCGTTTCATGATTCGGTTGTTAAGGTCTGTATTCGATCGTTGTTATGTGTTAGGGTACTTGTTACGTGTTGGGTACTTGTTAAACTTGTTTGAAAGCCTAGCCTAGTGTCACCTGGTATCTCAAAAAAGTGACTCGCATGATACATAAGATATATGATAAAATCATGTTTTGGGGACGAAAATTTAGGGGTCGCATGATACGTGAGATCGTAGGATACGCGAGTATATACGGTATGTACTTTTGGAATCACTAGCCACTAGATGGCATCTCTGTTGGAGGCCATTGGGCTGCATGCATGTGTGTACAGCCCAAGTATATAAGGCCAGTCATTTTGTATATTAGTCACTTTGAGTCTTAATAAAGCAGAGCCAAGATCATTCCTCTTGGAGTTAAACAGTACTCAGTCTAACAGTTTTTGCATAAACGACAAAACTCAAAGTGGATAAAAACCCCAGGTCCGGATATGGTGCATCCACGCATTTTAAAAGAATCTAGGGAAGAGATAACAAACGCATTGCTACACATATTTAATAATTTGTTAGAAAAAGATGTAGTGCCAGAAGATTGGTGGATAGCTAATGTAATACCTATATTTAGAAACATATAAACATAGAAAATAGGTGCAGTAGTAGGCCATTCGGCCCTTCGAGCCTGCACCACTATTCAATATGATCATGGCTGATCCTCTATCTCAACACCATGGCCCCAAGTTTCCACATGATTTGCTCCTGATTTTTAGGAGCAACTGGTGGAGAACGAACTATCTTAGAAATCGCAATTCTCCACATTTTTATTTCTGCAGTTCTAGTTAGTTAGAACAGTTTCACTTTGGAACAGAATTTTTTTCTTCAAAAGGGGGCGTGTCCAGCCACTGACGCCTGATTTCAAAGTTTCCACAGTAAAAACGTACTCCAAACTAACTTAGAATGGAGCAAGTGAAGATTTTTGTAGGCCTGAAAAAACCTTGTCTACACATTAAAAAATCAGGCGCAGGTTACAAATTAGGCATCCAGAACGAGGTGGGGGGGGGGAGGAAAGTCATTACATTCTACAATAAATCCTTATTTATACTTATACAAATATTATACAAATAAATCCAACCTGAATAAAAATTTATAAGCAAAGAAAAGATTAAATAAACCATCTTCCTAACTGTGTGAAAGTGCTTCAGGCAGGGAGAATGCTGCAGGAAGCCTCACAAGTTGAGGCAGCCGTTCCCGACGGCTGGGGGGGGGGAGGGAGTGAGGGCCCAACCAACCACAGCGGGGGGCAGGCAGGGAGGAGGCAGCCGTTCCCGACGGCGGGGGGGGGCGGGGGGGAGGCAGTAAGGGCCCGACCGACCGCAGCGGGGTTGGGGCAGGGAGGAGGCAGCCATTCCCGACGGCGGGCGGTGGGGGGGGGAAGGAGGCAGTGAGAAGGCTGCAGGAAGCCTCAGAAGTTAAGGCAGCCATTCCCGATGGCAGGGGGGGGAGGCCGTCGGGAAACGGCTGCCTCAACTTCTGAGGCTTCCTGCACCTTCTCACTGCTGCAAGAAGCCTCAGTGCTGATCATGGAAGGGCAATGTGCTTTTATTAAAAAAATTTTAAAAATTAAACAGCTGCAAAGAACTACAAAAATGGCCGAGTGCCAATGTTTCCTTCACACTGCGCATGCGCGAATGCTCCAACGCACACGCGCAGCGTTGCCGGCACGAAAAAAAATAATTTAAATGGTACCCGCCCCCTCCCACTTACAAAATCGGCGCGAGTGGTAGGCTCCGCCCCCTGGGCGCCGCGCCAAGCTGCCATGGAGCTGCAGGGCGCTCCAGCTCGGAGGGGCGCCCGTTTTGTAGCGTGTGGAAACTTGGGGCCCATATTCTCACTTTCTCCCCATACCCCTTGATGCCTTTTGTTTCTAGAAATCTATCTCCCTCTTAAATATATTCAGTGACTTGGCCTCCACAGCCTTCTGTGGTAGAGAATTCCACAGGTTCACCACCCTCTGAGTGAAAACATTTCTCCTCATCTAGATCCTAAATTTCCTACCTTGTATCCTGAGACTGTGATCCCTTGTTCTAGACTTCCCAGCCCCGGGGAAACATCCTCCCCGCATCCAGTCTATCCAACCCAGTCAGAATTTTATACATTTCAATGAGATCCCCTCTCATTTTTCTAAACTCTAGTGAATACAGGCCTAGTCGACCCAATCTCTCCTCGTACGACAGTCCTGTCATCCCAGGAATCAGTCTGGTGAAACTTCACTGCACTCCCTCTATGGCAAGTGTATCCTTTCTTAGGTAAGGCGACCAAAACTGCACACAATACTCCAGGTGCGGTCTCACCAAGGCCCTGTATAAGTGTAATAAGACATCCTTGCTCCTGTACTTAAACCCTTTTGCAATGAAGGCCAACATACCATTTGCCTTCCTAACTGCTTGCTGCACCTGCATGTTTGCTTTTTATTGGGCCCAAGTTTCGGGCCGCGCCTAGAACGGCGCAGCCCCGACCTGGACGCCCGTTTGTTGCGCCACAAAGTGCGCCTAAAAAAACTTCCAGATTCTCCGGCTCCCTGCTAGTCCTCTGGCCCTCGGCGCGGCGCAGTACGAACTGTGGGGGGCGAAGCTAGGTCCCTGCGCTGAAAACAGTGCCGGGACCTCTGCACATGCGCGCTACAGTGGGCGCGCATGTGCAGTAGCTCCAGGCGCCCAAAACTATGTGGGAGGGGCCCGAAGCACGCAGCCCCTAGCCCTGGCCGAATGGCCTCACTGGGGCTGCGTGCATAAGGCTGCCCAGCTCCTGTTTCCTCCCGAACTGACTCGACTCCCGCTTCCCCCCCTCCACCCCGGACCGGACCCAACCGCGACACCGACTCGACTCCCACTTCCCCCGCCCCCCCCCCCCCCACCCCCGGACCGGACCCGACCCGACCCCCCGGACTGGACCCGACCCGCACTCCCCCCACCCCCCCGACCCGAACCGGCCTCCCTCTCACCACCCCCCCCCCGATCCGACCCATGCTCCCGACCCCGATCCGCGCTCCCCCTGACCCGACCTGCGCACCCGACCCCGGACCCGACCCGACCCAACGCCACCTACCTGTAAATCTGGTGCTGGGGACGGGCCCTGCCCGAAGTCTTGGGCCCGGCCGCCGGGCCCGGCCCGGCCTGTTCAGCCTCCCCCCCCCCCCCCACGTTCAGCCTCCCCCCCACCTTCTCCTTCCCCCCCTTCTTCTTTCCACACCTCCTTCTCCTTTCCCCCCTTCTCCTTTCCCCCCTTCTCCTCTCCCCTTTCCCCTCCTCCTCCCCCCCACTTCTCCTTTTCCTCCTCCCCCCTTCCCCTTCTCCTCCCTTCCCCTTCCCCTTCCCCTTCTCCCCCCCTTCCCCTTCCCCTTCTCCCCCCCTTCCCCTTCCCCTTCTCCCCCCCTTCTCCCCCCTTCTCCCCCTTCTCCCCCCCTCCCCATCCCTCCCCCTTCCCTCCCTTCCCCTCTGCCTCCCTCCCTCCCCCCCCTCTCTCCCTCTACACCCCACCTCCCCCTCCCCTCACTGTCAGAAACACACTGACAGACAGAGAGTGAGAGACACACACAGACAGACAGAGAGATAGAGACACTGACAGAGACACACTGGGTGGGGGGGGGGGGCATCCCAGCACGCTGTTGGAGAGCTCCCGGTGCTGCAGTCGGTAAGTAGAAAATGTTTTATTTATTGATTTTTAAAAAATTATTTCTTATTAATTTTTTTTGATTAATGTATTGGTTGATTTATTGATGTTTTTATCATTTATTATTGATGATGGCTCTTTATTTGTAAAACTGAAGTGTTTAATGTTTGTAAACTTCCCTTTAACCCCTCCCCTCCCCATTCCCTAGGCCTGATTTGTTACCTACGCCTGATTTTCTAAAGTGTAGACAAGGTTTTTTCCAGCGTACAAAAATCTTCACTTACTCCATTCTAAGTTAGTTTGGAGTAAGTTTTCACTGCCGAAACTTTGAAAACAGGCGTAAGTGGCCGGACACGCCCCCTTTTGAAAAAAAATCTGTTCCAAAGTGAAACTGTTCTAACTGACTAGAACTGGAACAAACTAAATACCGAGAATTTGAATTTCTAAGATACTCCGTTCTACACCAGTTGCTCCAAAAAATCAGGAGCAACTGAGGCCGAAACTTGGGCCCAATGACTGGTGTACAAGGACACCTAGGTCCCTTTGTACATCGACACTTCCCAAGCCATCACCATTTAAATAATACTTTGTCCTTATGTTTTTCCTACCAAAGTGGATAACTTCACATTTATCCACATTATACTGCATCTGCCATGTGTTTGCCAGTTCACTCAACCTATCTAAATCACCTTGCAGCGACTTTGCATCCTTCTCACAACTCACAATCCCACCTAGTTTTGTGTCGTCAGCAAACTTGGAAATATTACATTTGGTTCCCTCATCCAAATAATTTATATATATTGTGTATAGCTGGGGTCCAAGCACTGATCCTTGTGGTACCCCACTAGCCACTGCCCGCCACCCCAAAAAAGACCCGTTTATTCCTACTCTCTGTTTCCTGTCAGTTAACCAATTTTCAATCCATGCCAATACATTGTCCCCAATCCTATGTGCTTTAATTTTGCACACTAACCTCTTATCTGGGACTTTATCAAAGGCCTTCTGAAAATCCAAAGATACTACATCCACTGGTTCTCCCTTATCTATTCTTTCAGTTACATCTTCAAAATTTAAGAAGGGGAATAGAACATGTGCAGGGAATTATAGGCCAGTCAGCTTAACATCGGTGGTAAGAAAAATAATAGAATCCCTACCAGAGGAGAAAATAGAAGAACATCTAGAAACCAAAAATATAATAATGAATAGTGAGCATGTATTTCAAAAGAGAAACTCTTGCTTAACCAATCTGATTGAATTTTTTGAAGACGTAACAGAGAGAGTAGACAGTGGTAATGCAGTAGATATAATTTATCTAGATATTCTAAAGGCCTTCGCTAAGGTATCTCATAATCGACTCATGAGCAAGGTTAGAGAATGGGGAGGCAGGGAACATGTAGCAGAATCGATAGTTAGCTGGCTTCAAGACAGAAAGCAGAGAGGGTAGTGGTGTACCTCAAGGATCAGTGCTGGGACCACTGTTTGTTCACAATTTATATTAACGATTTAGACTTTGGACTCAAAAACACAATTTCTAAATTTGAGGATGGCACCAAATTGATAATCAATACTGAGGAAGACTGCAACAAATTACAGGAGGACATTAATAAACTTGCAGAATGGGCCTATAATTGACAAATGAAGATAAAATCAGATAAATGTGAGATATTACATTTTAGTAGGAAGAATAGGGAGGTCACTTATTACTTGCAGCGTGCGAGTCTAGGTGGGGTCGAGTAACAAAGGGATCTTGGCGTACAAATACACAAATCACTAAAAGTTGCGACACAGGTTAGCAAGGCTATAAAAAAAGCAAACCAAGCACTAGGGTTTATTTCTAGAGGTATATAATTGAAAAATATAGAATTTATGCTAAACCTGTATCGACCTTGATCAGACCACACTTAGAGTACTGCGTACAGTTCTGGTCGCCATATTATAAGTGTAATGTATGGAGAAAGAGTCAGACTGAACACTGTGAGCTCAAAATAAAGCATGACCTTAGTCCTTTATTGCAGGTCTCCAGAGTGCCTCTCCAACCTGTGAGGCCTCCTTAAATACCTGTGCTCCCAAGGGATTATGGGATCCTTTGAGACTCCAGGGGATGAGCCCTCTGGTGGCTGTACAGAGTAAATACAAGTTTACATATATAACGACACTCCCCCTCCCCACTACCCAAAGTCAATAGTGTAACAATTTACAATGTGAGTCGATCTGGGGCCCTTCTTGCCCTGGTTGATCATCTCGGCGTGAAAGCTGGTATTGTTCGATCATTTATTGGGCCCTCGCAGGGCTGATGTGCAGCTGGCCTTGCTGGGCTGCCTGGTGTGTTGGGTCCTGCTAGGCTGCTGTGGATGATGGGTTTTGCTTTGTGGTCAACCGCACTGCCAGTTGCCACTGGTGTGTATGTTGGGGGATCAAAAAAGGTAGGGTCCAAGGTGGGTTGCTCAGGATGGTCCGTGAATCTGAGTTTGATTTGGTCCAAGTGTTTCCAGTGAATGAGTCCATTTGAAAGTTTGACCCAAAACACACTGCTCTCCTCTTTGGCCCAGACAGTGCCGGGAAGCCACTTGGGATCTTGTCTATAATTCAATACAAATACAGGATCATTGATTTCAATCTCGCGTGACACATTTGCGCTATCATGGTATGTACTTTGTTGAAGCCGCCTGCTCATGTAGATCAGGGTGAAATAACGAGAGCCTTGTCTTACGTACTCCTTTCATGAGCAGTTCAGCAGGTGGGATACCAGTGAGCGAGTGGGGTCTCGTGCGGTAGCTAAGCAGGACTCGGGATAGGCGAGTCTGCAGCAAGCCTTCAGTTACCCTCTTCAAGCCTTGCTTGATGCTTTGCACTGCTCTCTCTGCCTGACCATCGGACGCTGGTTGAAACGGGGCAGATGTGATGTGTTTGATCCCGTTACCGCTCATGAACTCAGCACTGGTAAAACATGGCCCGTTGTCGCTCACCAGGACATCGGGTAGGCCGTGTGTGGCAAACATGGCCGCAGGCTTTCAGTAGTGGCAGCGGACGTGCTAGCTGACATTATCTCACATTCAATCCACTTGGAGTACGCATCTACAACCACAAGGAATATTTTACCCAAGAACGGGCCTGCATAGTCGACATGTAACCTAGACCACAGTTTGGAGGGCCAAGACCATAAACTTAGCGGCGCCTCCCTGGGTACATGGGATTGGGGGTAGTGTGCTGACGTGGATTGAGAACTGGTTGTCAGACAGGAAGCAAAGAGTAGGAGTAAACGGGTACTTTTCAGAATGGCAGGCAGTGACTAGTGGGGTGCCGCAAGGTTCTGTGCTGGGGCCCCAGCTGTTTACATTGTACATTAATGATTTAGGCGAGGGGATTAAATGCAGTATCTCCAAATTTGCGGATGACACTAAGTTGGGTGGCAGTGTGAGCTGCGAGGAGGATGCTATTAGGTTGCAGAGTGACTTGGATAGGTTAGGTGAGTGGGCAAATGCATGGCAAATGAAGTATAATGTGGATAAATGTGAGGTTATCCACTTTGGTGGTAAAAACAGAGAGACAGACTATTATCTGAATGGTGACAGATTAGGAAAAGGGAAGGTGCAACGAGACCTGGGTGTCATGGTACATCAGTCATTGAAGGTTAGCATGCAGGTACAGCAGGCGGTTAAGAAAGCAAATGGCATGTTGGCCTTCATAGCGAGGGGATTTGAATACAGGGGCAGGGAGGTGTTGCTACAGTTGTACAGGGCCTTGGTGAGGCCACACCTGGAGTATTGTGTACAGTTTTGGTCTCCTAACTTGAGGAAGGACATTCTTGCTATTGAGGGAGTGCAGCGAAGATTCACCAGACTGATTCCCGGGATGGCGGGACTGACCTATCAAGAAAGACTGGATCAACTGGGCTTGTATTCACTGGAGTTCAGAAGAATGAGAGGGGACCTCATAGAAACATTTAAAATTCTGACGGGTTTGGACAGGTTAGATGCAGGAAGAATGTTCCCAATGTTGGGGAAGTCCAGAACCAGGGGTCACAGTCTGAGGATAAGGGGTAAGCCATTTAGGACCGAGATGAGGAGAAACTTCTTCACCCAGAGAGCGGTGAACCTGTGGAATTCTCTACCACAGAAAGTAGTTGAGGCCAATTCACTAAATATAGTCAAAAGGGAGTTAGATGAAGTCCTTACTACTCGGGGGATCAAGGGTTATGGCGAGAAAGCAGGAAGTGGGTACTGAAGTTTCATGTTCAGCCATGAACTCATTGAATGGCGGTGCAGGCTAGAAGGGCTGAATGGCCTGCTCCTGCACCTATTTTCTATGTTTCTATGTTTCTATGTTTCTACATTGCTTAACTGCGAGCATGTATTACATCTGTGAACGCAGGACTTATAAGTCCGCATTGATACTGGGCCACCACACGTGGGATCTGGCTATCGCTTTCATCATTACGATGCCTGGGTGGGTACTGTGGAGGTCATTGATGAAGGTGTCTCTGCCCTTCTTGGGAACCATGCACGATTGCCCCACAGAAGGCAGTCTGTCTGTATAGACATTTCATCTTTGCGCCGCTGGAACGGCTTTATCTCTTCCTGCATTTCCACTGGGACTCTGGACCAGCTCCTGTGAAGCACATAGCTTTTGACTAGTGATAATAAGGGGTCCTGGCTCATCCAGATTTTGATCTGCTGGGCAGTGATGGGTGATTGCTCACTCTCAAATGCTTCCATAACCATGGCTAAATCTGCGGGCTGCGCCATTTCCACCCCCGTAGTGGGCAATGGCAGTCTACTGAGAGCATCAGCACAGTTTCCTGTGCTTGGCCTGTGGCGGATGACATAGTTGTATGCGGACAACGTGAGCGCCCATCTCTGGATGGGGGTCGATGCGTTGGTATTTATCCCTTTACCCTCGGAAAACAGGGATATGAGTGGCTTATGGTCAGTTTCCAATTCGAATTTTAGCCCAAACAGGTATTGATGCATTTTCTTTACCCCATAGACACATGCTAACGCTTCTTTCTCAATCATGCTGTAGGCTCGCTCAGCCTTAGTCAGACTCCTGGATGCATAAGCAACCGGTTGCAGTTTCCCGAAATCATTTGCTTGTTGCAATACACACCCGACGCCATATGACGACACATCACATGCTAGTATCAAACGCTTACATGGATCATACAACACAAGCAATTTGTTTGAGCATAACAATTTTCTCGCTTTTACAAAGGCATTTTCTTGGCTTTTGCCCCCAAACCCATTCGTCCCCTTTTCATAGTAAGACATGTAGTGGTTCTAACAGTGTGCTGAGACCTGGTAAGAAGTTACCAAAGTAGTTCAGAAGTCCCAGAAACGACCACAGCTCCGTCACGTTCTGTGGTCTCGGTGCGTTCTCGATTGCCTCCATCTTCGCATTGGTGGGCCTGATGCCGTCTGCCACAATCTTCCTTCCCAAGAATTCCACTTTGAGCGTTTTAACCTGAGCCCAACGTAGTTGAGTCGACTAAGAACCTCCTCCAAGTTCTGCAGATGCTCGACTGTGTTCCGACCTGTGACCAAGATGTCGTCCTGGAAGACCACGGTGTGCAGGACCGACTTCAGTAAACTTTCCATGTTTCTCTGGAATATCGCCACCGCTGATCGAATTCCAAACGGGCATCTGTTATAAATAAAAAGACCTTTGTGCGTGTTGATGCAGGTGAGGCCCTTCGATGATTCCTCCAGTTCCTGTGTCATGTAGGCTGAAGTCAGATCCAGCTTCGTGAACGTCTTTCCTCTCGCCAGCGTTGCAAAAAGGTCATCAGCCTTTGGTAGTGGGTATTAGTCCTGCAGAGAGAAATGATTGATAGTTACTTTGTAATCATCACAGATTCTGATGGTGCCATCTCCCTTGAGGGCTGGAACAATTGAGCTGGCCCACTCGTTGAACTCGATCGGTGAAATGATGCCCTCTCGTTGCAGCCGGTCTAGTTCGATCTCTACCCTTTCTCTCATCATGTACGCTCCTGCTCTCGCCTTGTAATGGATGGGTTGCGCCCCCGGAATTAAGTGGATTTTCACTTTTTCTCCTTGGAATTTCCCAATGCATGGTTCGAACAGCGAAGGAAACTTGTTTAAGACCTGGGTACACAAAATGTCGTCAGCGGGCGATAGCGCTCGGACGTCATCCCAGTTCCAGCGTATCTTTCCCAGCCAGCTCCTGCCAAGCAGATGCTCGACTGTGACCAAGATGTGGTCCTGGAAGACCACAGTGTGCGGGACCGACTTCAGTAAGCTTGCCATGTTTCTCTGGAATATCTCCGCCGCTGATCGAATTCCAAACGGGCATCTTTTATAAATAAAAAGACCTTTGTGCGTGTTGATGCAGGTGAGACCCTTTGATGATTCCTCCAGTTCCTGCGTCATGTCGGCTGAAGTCAGATCCAGCTTCGTGAACGTCTTTCCTCCCGTCAGCATTGCAAAGAGGTCGTCGCCCGGGTACCACCCAGAGTGGTAGCTTGTGCACCGCTCCATCGTAGGAGAATTTTACAGTAGCACTGCTGATTATGGGAATCAATTATTTCGTGTAAGTTCTTAGTTTCATACGAATTGGAGTTAAGACTGGCCTTGAGGCCTTGTTGCACCACAGTCTTTCGAAACTATTTTTGCCCATGATGGACTGGCTCATGCCTGTGTCCAGTTCCATTGACACTGGGAGTCTATTTAGTTCAACATTCAGCATTATCGGGGGACAATTCATGGTGAATGTGTGCACTCCATGTACCTCTGCCTCCTTGGTCTAAGGCTCTGGTTTGTCATGATCCTCCGTAGATCTGTCCTCCTCTGCAACATGGGGGTTTGCAGGTTTAACAGAATTAGCAGCTTGCCTGCACATACGTTGGAGGTGTCCCATTGTTCCACAGCCCTTGCAAACATACCCTTTGAAGAGGCATGAATGGAAACAATGATCACCCCGCAGCACCAACAAGGTGTTAATGGCCTTGCAGTCATCACCCTTGATGGTGGACTCTGAGACATCTGCGGATGTGCAGCTACAGGCGTGTGTGACCTGCCGTGTATGTTGTGATTTGAAAAAAACATCACTTTGTTCACAGTACTTGTAGCAGCGCTTGTGTGCTGAGAGATTTGCTTAGGATTGTCACTGGTGGCAATGAATGCCTGGACTATCACTATGGCCTTACTCAAGGTTGGGGTCTCTACAGTCAAAAGTTTGTGACGTATGGTTTCGTGGCCAATGCCAAGTACGAAAAAGTCTCTGAGCATGTGGTCCAAATGTCCTTCAAATTCGCAAAGTCCTGCAAGGCGTCTTAGCTCGGTTTCATAACTCGCACTTCCTGGCCTTCAGCCCTTTTGTAGGTGTAGAACCGGTACCTCTCCATCAGAATGCTTTCCTTCAGGTTCAACTGCTCTTGGACCAGTGTGCACAAATCATTGTACGATTTCTCCGTGGGTTTCGCTGGAGTGAGCAGATTCTTCATGAGGCCATACGTTGGTGCCTCAATGCCGAGGATTGCCTTCGTTTGGCAGCATTTTCTTCCCCATCTAGCTATTGGCCACGAAGTATTGGTCGAGTCGTCCCACAAAAGTTTCCCAATCATCTCCATTCGAGAATTTCTCCAGGATGCCCACTGTTCTCTGCATCTTTGTGTTCACTATCTGCATCTCGTCGCCAGTTGTTATGTATGGAGAAAGAGTCAGACTGAACACTGTGAGCTCAAAGTAAAGTGTGACCTTAGTCTTTTATTGCAGGTCTCCAGAGTGCCTCTCCAACCTGTGAGGCCTTCTTAAATACCTGTGCTCCCAAGGGATTATGGGATGAGCCCTCTGGTGGCTGTACAGAGTAAGTACAAGTTTACATATATAACAATAAGAACATAAGAAATAAGAGCAGGTGTAGGCTATACGGCCCCTCGAGCCTGCTCCGCCATTCAATAAGATCATGGCTGATCTGATCATTGACTCAGCTCCACTTCCCTGTCCGTTCCCCATAAGCCCTTATCCCCTTATTGTTTAAGAAACTGTCTATTTCTGTCTTAAATTTATTCAATGTCCCAGCTTCCACAGCTCTCTGAGGCAACGAACTCCACAAATTTACAACCCTCTGAGAGAAGAAATTTCTCCTCATCTCAGTTTTAAATGGATGGTCCCTTATTCTAAGATCATGCCCTCCAGTTCTAGTCTCCCCCATCAGTGGAAACATCCTCTCTGCATGCATCTTGTCAAGCCCCCTCATAATCTTACATGTTTCGATAAGATCACCTCTCATTCTTCTGAATTCCAATGAGTAGAGGCCCAACCAACTTAACCTTTCCTCATAAGTCAACCCCCTCATCTCCAGAATCAACCTAGTGAACCTTCTCTGAACTGCCTCCAAAGCAAGTATGTCCTTTCATAAATATGGAAACCAAAACTTCCTGCAGTATTCCAGGTGTGGCCTCAGCAATAGACTTCCCTACTTTTATACTCCATCCCCTTTGCAATAAAGGCCAAGATTCCATTGGCCTTCCTGATCACTTGCTGTACCTGCATACTATGCTTTTGTGTTTCATGCACAAGTACCCCCAGATCCCGCTGTACTGCAGCACTTTGCAATCTTTCTCCATTTAAATAATAACTTGCTCTTTGATTTTTTTCTGCCAAAGTGCATGACCTCATACTTTCCAACATTATACTCCATCTGCCAAATTTTTGCCCACTCACTTAGCCTGTCTGTGTCCTTTTGTAGATTTTTTTTTTGTGTCCTCCTCACACATTACTTTTCCTCCCATCTTTGTATCGTCAGCAAACTTGGCTACGTGACACTCAGTCCCTTCTTCCGTTATAAAACAGATATAGAGGCACTGGAGAGGAGAGGGTTCAGAGAAGATTTACAAGGATGATACCAGAAATGCGAGGGTGTTCATATCAGGAAAGGATGAACAGGCTGGGTGTCTTTTCTCTTGAAAAATGAAAACTGAGGGGTGACCTAATAGAGGTCTTATGAAAGGTTTTAATAGAGTGGATGCAGAGAGAATGGTTCCACTTGTGGGGAAGAGCATAACTAGAGGCCATCAATATCAGATAGTCACCAATAAATGCAATAGGGAATTCAGAAGAAACTTCTTTACCCAAAGAGTGGTGAGAATGTGGAACTCGCTACAACTGGGAATGGTTGAAGCGAATAGTACAGATCTATTTAAGGGGATGCTGGACAAGCATATGAGGGAGAAGGGAATAGAGGGTTATGTGGATAGATTTAGATGAGGAAAGACGGGAAGAGGCTGGTGTGGAACATAAACGCTGGCATGAACTGCTTGGGCCGAATGGTCTGTTTCTGTGCCGTATATCCTATGTAATTCTACATAATTCAGCACACCATAAAGATGCTGACTCCAGGACTTTGTGTTGCATTTGGCTGAGGGCTACAATGTCACGTAATCCTGCCCCGGTTTTGGTCCTCTTCCTAGCAATATGTGCTGATTTTTCTTGTGGAAAGAGTTAGTGATTGGCAGTTGAAAAGGTAATTGTGTAGGGCTTAATCCATGTCATGAGAGGTGGAGGAGAAGCAAGACGGAATGAGGATGGGGGGGCGGGTGATGAATGCAAAGCCAAGTGTGCGGAATGTGAAGTGAGAGAGGAGTGCTGGGAGGAGTTGGTGATTGTACATGTGCCTGGATGTGAGGAGAGAATGGTATTAGTGTATGGTGTGAAGAGGCGAAAGGGAGAGGTGAGTGTACTTAGAAGGTGCTGCAGCGTGCCCTTGAGATTGTAAGCTGAAGGATGTGATGGAGGGGAGGGAATTGTTGAGAGTGGTGGGGAGCAGGTGAAAGCTCTGTTGTCGAGACGATGGGAGATGGGTGAGCTATCCTCACCCTTGCTGCTCTCGTGAGGCCATTGAAACTCTTTCTACATTATGTGTCAGCTGTGACTCAGTGGGTAGCACATCTCGCCTCTGAGTCAGAAGGTTGTGGGTTTAAGTCCTACTCCAGGAACTTCAGCAAATAAATCTAGGCTGACACTCCAGTGCAGTGCTTAGGGAGTGCTGCACTGTCGGCGGTGCCGTCTTTCGGATGAGACGTTAAAACGAGCCCCCGTCTACTCTCTCAGCTGGATGTAAAAGATCTCATGGCACTATTTTGAAGAAGAGTTATCCCTGGTGTCCCGGCCAATATTTATCCCTCAATCAACATAACAAAAACAGATTATTTGGTCATTATCACATTGCTGATTGTGGGAGCTTGCTGTGCGCAAATTGGCTGTCGCATTTCCCACATTACAACAGTGACTGCACTCCAACAGTACTTCATTGACTGTAAAGCACTTTGAGATGTCTGGTGGTCGTGAAAGGCGCTATATAAATGCAAGTCTTTCTTTTCTTTCTGTCTTGAATCCTCGCTGGGTGGGGGAAGAGTAAAATGCCGCACTGGAAAGGCACGCTCAGCGGAAGCTGGCGGAAAAAGCTGAAAAGAAAGCAAAAAAGTTAAATCAGCTCCCTTAGAAAAGGGTCAATTTAAAGCAAGCAAGCAGCAATCTTCTGTTGTAGGCCAGACCATGAGACCAGCCCAAAACTTCCTAATGGGACCCACTTTTGTACTGGACGCAAACAGGCGGATACAGTGACCAGCAGCAGCCCACATGCTTTTTGTCTGGGGTCGGGAGGGGCACTCCTGCTCCTTCTCGCTCCATATGCTGATAACTATATTTTACAGCTAACCTTGTTGGCTGCAGCCTACAGTGGTCCCTTTGAGGATCGCCTGTTCGGCCGCATGTAGACTTGCTTTTCCAGTGCCGGCTGCCTCAAGACAAAGCAATATTGCAGAAAGGGCTTAAAAAGGCATTCGGCCCCTTATTTGTATATGCAAAGGGACCAACACCTGTAACAGACGTGGGACCTGGACACCAATTGTTTTGCCAAGAGCAACATGGTGGGCAGTGCTCATAATGAGCATGTGCTTCCTGTCCCATAACCCATAATTGGAGGCTTTGAAGACCATCTAGCGTCAGAAAAACAAGTGCTGTGTGGCCACATTTCTAGGCCATCCTCTTTTAGGAGTTGTTGCACTTGATATTTGCCCCCCATCAGATGATTCAGTGCTTCCGACACATGTAAAAAAAAAATGTGCAGGGAACTTAAACAAATGATTTAAATTAGCCGCACTCGTGGAATCTGCTGGACTCCTTGCAACCGATGAGGGTACACCTTAGTGCTGTGGTTCTGTTTCTGGGCAATTGAGAAATCTGCACCCCCTCCCCGCCCACCCCACCGCACTCCGTGTCTCAACCCTTCCCTAAGCCCTGACAGGACCTAGGGATGAATTGGAGGATAGTTAGGCAATGTTGCTGACACTTGCCATTGTAATGTGTGGCTTAATAAATAAATCTGCCATTAAAGATGGTCATGTTTTGAAAGACAGTGACAAGATTTTTGAAATAATGTTATTGCTGTAAAATAGTTTGCCCCCAATTCTGCTACCTTTCGCAGTTGTAGTAAATTTATTAGATCTAGAAAGCAGAGTTAGATAAGCTTTCCATGTTGATGTTTGTATTTGTAATGTAGGTGGTGTGACTAATGCATTGCAAATCATACATTTTGTTTTTATCTGCTGGAAGAGTGTGTGGTAAAAATGTAGTTCTTACTTTTGGGGCGGTAGGCAGGACAGATGTGTGTGTTTCTGCGACCTTTGTGTGGTCAGGGTTTTGAGAATTGCTTGCTATTTTGTGAGCTTCTTGGTACTGGGGGCCACATGAGTTTTTATTTTGCAGTAACCCATGCTAACCTGTCTAAGGACGGTTGCTTTCCTTTAAGCTGTGGTATGATTTGTGGAATGAGGAGATATAAATGAGGTGAATGGAATAAGATTTTGGTGGCACAGCATGTTGGAGTACAAGGGCCCGAAATTCAGCTCCCCAATAAGGCCCGTTACCGCCTGTTTGCGGCGGCCATGCGGAGGAGTCGAGAAGCCGCAAATTTCTGATCGAATGGCCGCCGCGAGCTAAAATCAGCTCGGGGGGGGGTTTCTGGTGGTCTCCACTTCCGCCCCACCACTGCCGACCAGCAGTGCGTGCATCATCCGTGCGCGCACCGCCGGGACCCCCCCACCCACCTCCCACGAAATTTAGCGAGCAAAATGTTATTGCTGCCGAGTGGTGCCTCCGACAGCTTTTTCTGTCAGTGCACCTTGTATGCTCTCTCTCTCTGCCCTGGCGGTGCGGTGGACATTAAGCTTGAGAGCCCAATGCCGCAGCTGCCATTTTATTTTTTTTGCTGGCCGAACTTCCATGTCGGCAGGACTATTCTGCCCCCAGGTTCGGCTGGGCCGCCAACAGGCAGCCTGGCACCCCCACTTGGGTGTCAGGCCGCTGGCCCGGCCGAAACCTTCCATGGTGATCCAGTGTCCGATCGTGACTGATGGCCGATTCCCTCCCCTTTAACGGAGGCGAGATACGCAGATGTGTAATGACGTCACCGCCGCTCCGCTGCTGAGTGACAGCGGCGGACAATCCGTCCCGCCTCTATTTCCGTCCTTCACCAGCAATTACCGCCGCACTTCCGCCCCCTTTATGACCGACTTCCTACCCCACTAGGTCATTGCCTGCCATTCTGAAAGGGACCCATTTATTCCTACTCTTTGCTTCCTGTCTGCCAACCAGGAATAGATTGACGTTTCTGCGGCCGCAATCGAGACTCCAGGATGGTATGTTGCCTCCCTGGTGCAAGAGTCAAAGATGTCTCGGAGTGGCTGCAGGACATTTTGGAAGGGGAGGGTGAACAGCCAGTTGCCGTGGTGCATATAGGTAGCAATGATATAGGTAAAAAATGGGATGAGGTCCTACAAGCTGAATTTAGGGAGCTAGGAGTTAAATTAAAAATCAGGACCTCAAAGATAGTAATTTCAGGATTGCTACCAGTGCCACGAGCTAGTCAGAGTAGGAATTGCAGGATAGCTAAGATGAATACGTGGCTTGAGGAATGGTGCAAGGGGGAGGGATTCAAATTCCTGGGACATTGCAACCAGTTCTGGGGGAGGTGGGACCAGAACAAACCGGACAGTTTGCACCTGGGCAGGACCGGAACCAATGCCCTAGGGAGAGTGTTTGCTAGCGCTGTTGGAGAGGGGTTAAACTAATATGGCAGGGGGATGGGAACCTATGCAGAGAGATGGAGGGAAGTAAAATGGGGGCAGAAGCAAAAAATAGAAAGAAGAAAAGTAAAAGTGACAGCAGAGAAATCCAAGGCAAAAATCAAAAAGGGCCAGATTACAGCAAAATTCCAAAGGAGCAAAGTGTGTTAAAATAAAAGCCTGAAGGCTCTGTGCCTCAATACGAGGAGTATTCGTAATGTGGACAAATTAACGGCGCAGGCAGCTATTAATGAATATGATATAATTGGGATTACAGAGACATGGCTCCAGGGTGACCAAGGCTAGGATCTCAACATCCAGGGGTATTCAACATTCAGGAAGGATAGACAGAAAGGAAAAGGAGATGGGGTAGCGTTGCTGGTTAAAGAGGAAATTAACGCAATAGTAAGGAAGGACATTAGCTTGGATGATGTGTAATCTGTATGGGTAGAGCTGCAGAATACCAAAGGGCAGAAAATGCTAGTGGGAGTTGTGTACAGACCACAAAACAGTAGCAGTGAGGTAGGGGATAGCATCAAAGAAGTAGTTAGGGATGCATGCATTAAAGATACAGCAGTTATCATGGGCGACTTTAATCTACATATAGATTGGGCCAACCAAACTGGTAGCAATACGGTGTAGGAGGATTTCCTGGAGTGTATTAGGGATGGTTTTCTAGACCAATATGTTGAGGAACCAACTAGAGTGCTGGCCATCAAAGACTGGGTGATGTGTAATGAGAAAGGACTAATTAGCAATCTTGTTGTGCGAGGCCCCTTGGGGAAGAGTGACCATAATATGGTAGAATTCTTTATTAAGATGGAGAGTGACACAGTTAATTCAGAGACTAGGGTCCTGAACTTAAGGAAAGGTAACTTTGATGGTGTGAGACGTGAATTGGCTAGAATAGACTGGCAAATGATACTGAAAGGGTTGACGGTGGATAGGCAATGACAAACATTTAAAGATCACATGGATGAACTTCAACAATTACACATCCCTGTCTGGAGTAAAAATAAAATGGTGGCTCAACCGTGGCTAACAAGGGAAATTAAGGATAATGTTAAATCCAAGGAAGAGTATTATAAATTGGCCAGAAAAAGCAGCAAACCTGAGGACTAGGAGAAATTTAGAATTCAGCAGAGGAGGACAAAGGGTTTAATTAGGATGGGGGAAATAAATTATGAGAGGGAGCTTGCTGGGAACATAAAAACTGACTGCAAATGCTTCTATAGATATGGGAAGAGAAAAAGATTAGTGAAGACAAACATAGGTCCCATGCAGTCAGAATCAGGTGAATTTATAATGGGGAACAAAGAAATGGCAGACCAATTGAACAAATACTTTGGTTCTGTCTTCACGAAGGAAGACACAAATAACCTTCTGGAAATACTAGGGAACCAAGGGTTTAGTGAGAAGGAGGAACTGAAGAAAATCCTTCTTAGTGAGGAAATTGTGTTAGGGAAATTGACGGGATTGAAGGCCTACAAAATCCCCAGGGCCTGATAGTCTGCATCCCAGAGTACTTAAGGAAGTGGCCCTTGAAATAGTGGATGCATTGGTGATCATTTTCCAACAGTCTATCAACTCTGGATCAGTTCCTATGGATTGGAGGGTAGCTAATGTAACACCACTTTTTAAAAAAGGAGGGAGAGAAAAGGCAGAATTATGGACCGGTTAGCCTGACATCAGTCGTGGGGAAAATGTTGAAATCAATTATTAAAGATGAAATAGCAGCGCATTTGGAAAGCAGTGAAAGGACCGGTCCAAGTCAGCATGGATCTATGAAAGGGAAATCATGCTTGACAAATCTTCTAGAATTTTTTGAGGATGTAACTAATGGAGTGGACAAGGGAGAACCAGTGGATGTGGTGTTTTTGGACTTTCAAAAGGCTTTTGACAAGATACACACAAGAGATTGGTGTGCAAAATTAAAGCACATGGTAATGACGTGGATAGAGAACAGGTTGGCAAACAGGAAGCAGAAAGTCGGGATAAACGGGTCCTTTTCAGAATGGCAGGCAGTGACTAGTGGGGTGCCGCTGGGCTCAGTGCTGGGACTCTAGCTATTTACTATATACTTCAATGATTTAGATGAAGGAATTGAGTGTAATATCTCCAAGTTTGCAGATGACACTAAGCTGGGTGGCGGTGTGAGCTGTGAGGAGGGTACTAAGAAGCTGTAGGGTGAATTGGACAGGGTGAGTGGGCAAATGCATGGCAGATGCAGTATAATGTGGATAAATGTGAGGTTATCTACTTTGGTGGCAAAAACATGAAGGCAGAATATTATCTGAATGGTGGCAGATTAGGAAAAGGGGAGGTGCAACGAGACCTGGGTGTTATGGTCATTGAAAGTTGGCATGCAGGTACAGCAGGCCGTGAAGAAAGCAAATGGCATGTTGGCCTTCATAGCTAGGGGATTTGAGTATAGGAGCAGGGAGGTCTTACTGCAGTTGTACAGGGCCTTGGTGAGGCCTCACCTGGAATATTATATTCAGTTTTGGTTTCCTAATCTGAGGAAGGACGTTCTTGCTATTGAGGGAGTGCAGCGAAGGTTCACCAGACTGATTCCCGGGATGGCAGGTCTGACATATGAGGAGAGACTGAATTGACTGGGCCTGTATTCACTGGAGTTTAGAAGGATGAGAGGGGATCTCATAGAAACATATAAAATTCTGACGGGACTGGACAGGTTAGATGCAGGAAGAATGTTCCCGATGTTGGGGAAGTCCAGAACCAGGGGACACAGTCTAAGGATAAGGGGTAAGCCATTTAGGACTGAGATGAGGAGAAACTTCTTCACTCAGAGAGATGTTAACCTGTGGAATTCTCTACCGCAGAGAGTTGTTGATGCCAGTTCATTGGATATATTCAAGAAGGAGTTAGATACGGCCCTTATAGCTAAAGGGATCAAGGGGTATGGAGAGAAAGCTGAAAAGGGGTACTGAGGTAAATGATCAGCCATGATCTTATTCAATGGTGGTGCAGGCTCGAAGGGCCAAATGGCCTACTCCTGCACCTATTTTCTATGTTTCTATGTTTTTATATTTCTCTATCCACGTCACTGCATTACCCCCAATACCACGTGCCTTAATTTTGCACACTAATCTCTTGTGTGGGACCTTGACAAAAGCCTTTTGAAAGTCAAAATACACCACATCCACTGGTTCTCCCTTATCCACTCTACTAGTTACATCCTCAAAAAATTCTCAAAGATTTGTCATGCATGATTTCCCTTTCATAAATCCATGCTGACTTGAACAGATCCCGTCACTGCTTTCCAAATGCGCTGCTATTATAGCTTTAATAATTGATTCCAGCATTTTCCCCACTACAGATGTCAGGCTAACCAGTCCATAATTCCCTGTTTTCTCTCTCCCTCCTTTTTTAAAAAGTGGGGTTACATCAGCTACCCTCCAATCCATAGGAACTGATCCAGAGTCCATGGAATGTTGGAAAATGACCACCAATGCATCTACTATTTCTAGGGTCACTTCCTTAAGTACTCTGGGATGCAGACTATCAGACCCTGGGGATTTATCAGCCTTCAATCCCATCTCTTTCCCTAACACCATTTCCTGACTAATAAGGATTTCCCTCAGTTCCCTCAGTTCCTTCTTCTCGCTAGACCCTCGGTCCCCCAGTATTTTCGGGAGGTTATTTGTGTCTTCCTTAGTGAAGACAGAACCAAAGTATTTGTTCAATTAGTCTGCCATTTCTTTGTTCCCCATTATGAATTCACCTGATTCTGATTGCAAGGGACCTACATTAGTCTTCACTAATCTTTTTCTCTTCACATATCTATTGCTTTTGCAGTCAGTTTTTATGTTTCCTGCAAGCTTACTCTCATACTCTATTTTCACCCTCCTAATTAAACCCTTAGTCCTCCTCTGCTGAATTCTAAATTTCTCCCAGTCCTCAGGTTTGCTGCCTTTTCTGGCCAATTTATATGCCTCTTCATTGGATTTAACACTATCCCTAATTTCCCTTGTTAGCCACGGTTGAGCCACGGACTCAGCTTCACTTCGCTACCTGCTCCCCAGAACACTTTATTCCCTTATTGCTCAAAAATATGTCTATATCCACCTTAAATATATTCAATGACCCAGCTTCCACAGGCACAGATTTACAACAAGAAGTTCCTCCTCATCTCAGTTTTAAATAGGCTGCCCCCTATTCTGAGATATGGGCTCAATTTTCCTCAGTGATTTGCACCGTTTATTTGGAGTAGGCTGCTTTTTTTGGCGTATTGAGTCAAATTTTTGGTGTAGTTATTTTTTTCAAACTTTCCCCCCATAATCTGCGCCAGCATAACTGACTTAGTTACAATTTTTCCAGGCCAGTTTTTTATTACGTCATACATTCCCTCATGTTTGCGCCGTTTTTTTCAATTGTTCGTAGTTTGGCCAATATTTTTTTTCTCTTCGGTCGGCGTACCTGGCCATTCCCGAAAAACCTTTTGGTGAGTTAAGAAAACCAGCACACATTCACAAATCTGCGCTGAAAGACACCATTGTTTTTAAATCGAAGATTTTGGAGAGAGTCAAGAACACTGTCAAAATCAATAATAAAGTTCATCGTAGAAGTGTAAATTTGTTGCATTTCACAAGTTTTCTCATTTTTTTAAACTCACTCACACGCCACCAGCAAATGTCTTGAAGAAGGCCTGGAGGGTTCGGCTACAAAATAAGCTGTGTTGGGGGGGTGGCGGGGGGCAAGAGAGAAGAGGAGGGAGAGATAGCCGATTTTACGGCTTGTAGCCCGGGGAGGGGGGTGGGGCGTGGGAGAGAGAGAGAGACGATCTTATGGCTTGTAGCCCGGGGAGGGGGAGGGAGAGAGAGGTCATAGACTCAAGGAGGGTGGGGGGGGGTGTAGAGAGGAGACCCTGAGGGCTCAGCGACAACTATTTCACATTTTTACTGTTTGGAGCTGTTCCGTAATGTTGTGTTGTGTTAATGGAACATAATTCAGTTTTAATGTAAAATATATTTTATTCAAAAGTTAACTTTAATAAAATTATTCTTCAATAAAATTATTCTTGTATCAAGCTTCACTTTAAGATCACTCTTTAAGATCACTTAAAAACTTTAAGATCGCTAATAAACTTGTAAGTTTACATAAATTACAACAAACTTTAAATTTGAGAACAGTTACAACAGTAATGATAATAATAACAACAACAGCAGCAAAGAAAGGGTGCACCCATCTCTCATCCCCCTTATTCTAAGACCGCCTGCTGTGCTTGGTCTTGTACTCTCCATCACCACTGGCCGCAGGCGGTGGCGCAGTGTTTCTGGGCTTGGTAGCAAGCTTATTCCTTCTAACATCTTGGTACTGCGCACCTCGAGGGTGGGAGGCATCAGCGTCAGGCGGCAAGTTGGAGGGCTCGGTTTTGGGCTCTTCAGAGGCTGGTGTGGGGATTGGAGTGGGGGTGGCAGTTGATTCTGTCAATGGGCACAGGGTGTGGGCGTGTTCCCTTATCACAGCAGCTAACTCCAACATGCCGTCCCTCATGCGCCCTGACAGCGTCTCAGCGGCCTGCAACATTCCCTCCCTGATGGCCATTGACGTGGTTTGCACTACCTCTGACATTCCCTCCCTCATGGCCAGTGACGTGGTTTGCACTACCTCTGACATTCCCTCCCACCATTCCCTCACTGATAGTCCTGGATATTGTTCCCATTTCTCGTGAGAGTCAAGTTACTTCTCCCGACAGTCCCGCTACCTCATCACTCATCCCTCTAGGCGTCTAGGAGTGATCGGGTAAGGTCAATGCTATCTGCACTCAATGACATCATCTGAATCACATCTGTTAGATTCTGCACCTCAGGAGAGCGTGGTCAAGCTCTCCTTCCCCTCCTCCCCATGGATGTGACTTGTACCAGCCTGGGACGGTGGGGCCCTGGGTGTGCCTTGCTGCACCCAACCACAAGGACCCACAAGCTCGGAAGGTGTGAAACCATGGAATGTCCCACCAACACTCAAACCACTAATCTCGGAAGGGGCTGTCACCTCCATGAACAGCACCTCCTCCATATTCAGTACAACAATGGGAGCTTCATCCAGCTCCATCCCCTCCCCTTCCCCCCCCATGTTCTTCATCTGGAGGGTGGGATTGAAGGATGTTCTCCTCTTCAAAGGATGGTCCTGATGAAATACATCCCAGGGTATTAAAAGAGATGGCTGAAGTTATAGCAGATGCATTCGTTATAATCTACCAAAATTCTCTGGACTCTGGGGAGGTACCAGCGGATTGGAGAGCAGCTAATGTAACGCCTCTGTTTAAAAAAGGGGGCAGGCAAAAGGCAGGTAACTATAGGCCGGTTCGTTTAACATCTGTAGTGGGGAAAATGCTTGAAACTATCATTAAGGAAGAAATAGCGGGACATCTGGATAGGAATAGTGTAATCAAGCAGACGCAGCATGGATTCATGAAAGGGAAATCATGTTTAACTAACTTACTGGAATTCTTTGAGGATATAACGAGCATGGTGGATAGAGGTGTACCGATGGATGTGGTGTATTTAGATTTCCAAAAGGCATTCGATAAGGTGCCACACAAAAGGTTACTGCAGAAGATAAAGGTACGCGGAGTCAGAGGAAATGTATTAGCATGGATAGAGAATTGGCTGGCGAACAGAAAGCAGAGAGTCGGGATAAATGGGTCCTTTTCTGGTTGGAAATCAGTGGTTAGTGGTGTGCCACAGGGATCAGTGCTGGGACCACAACTGTTTACAATATACATAGATGACCTAAAAGAGGGGACAGAGTGTAGTGCAACAAAATTTGCAGATGACACTAAGATTAGTGGGAAAGTGGGTTGTGTAGAGGACTCGGAGAGACTGCAAGGAGATTTGGATAGGTTAAGCGAATGGGCCAAGGTTTGGCAGATGGAATACAATGTCGGAAAGTGTGAGGTCATCCACCTTGGGAAAAAAAACAGTAAAAGGGAATATTATTTGAATGGGGAGAAATTACAACATGCTGTGGTGCAAAGGGACCTGGGGGTCCTTGTGCATAAATCCCAAAAGGTTAGTTTGCAGGTGCAGCAGGTAATCAGGAAGGCAAATGGAATATTGGCCTTCATTGCGAAAGGGATGGAGTACAAAAGCAGGGAGGTGTTGCTGCAACTGTATAAGGTATTGGTAAGGCCGCACCTGGAGTACTGCACACAGTTTTGATCACCTTACTTAAGGAAGGATATACTAGCTTTTGAAGGGGTACAGAGACGATTCACTAGGCTGATTCCAGAAATGAGGGGGTTACCTTATAATGATAGATTGAGTAGACTTGGTCTTTACTCCTTGGAGTTCAGAAGGATGAGGGGTGATCTTATAGAAACATTTAAAATCATGAAAGGGATAGACAAGATAGAGGCAGAGAGGTTGTTTCCATTGGTGGGGGAGACTAGAACTAGGGGGCACAGCCTCAAAATACGGAGGAGCCAATTTAAAACCGAGTTGAGAAAAAATTTCTTCTCCCAGAGGGTTGTGAATCTGTGGAATTCTCTGCCCAAGGAAGCAGTTGAGGCTAACTCATTGAATGTTTTCAAGTCAAAGATAGATAGATTTTTAACCAATAAGGGAATTAAGTGTTACGGGGAGAGGGCGGGTAAGTGGAGCTGAGTCCACGACCAGATCAGCCATGATCTTATTGAATGGCGGGGCAGGCTCGAGGGGCTAGATGGCCTACTCCTGTTCCTAATTCTTATGTTCTTATGTTCAGGCTCATCCTTGTCTGAATCTTCTTCTGCATTGTAAGGGTTGGCCTCAAGTTTTGCAAAATATAACAGAACAGTCAAATGGTTAGCAACAGAGAAGGGGGCAGGATGGCTGGCAAGAGTACTCTCACATTACAGGCCATGCAGCAGGTTGATTTGAAGGGCCACAATGAGTTTGCAAGACTTACCCTCTCCCTCGAGTGTGGGCTCAGCTTGTGCAGTATTGAATGTTTTTTTCCAAGCAGGACCCATCAAAGCAGCGACCCTCTCTTCCAAGGGTGTCATTGGGTGCAGATTTGCCGGGTCTCCTCCTGTTCAAGTTCTTTCCCTTTTGTTGTATGCCACTTTCCTCTGCAAAGATTAAAATTCAACTTTTTAGAGAGGGTGTCTTTCTGCTGGGTGGGACAGATAAAGCTGGTCACATTTATAATTGCATTGAATAAATGAAAATATTATTTACACTAACTACTTAACCAAGATCCTGCCATTTCTTTTTACCCTGGCTTCCAGATCTCGAGGTGTTCACCACTGCACAGTAATCTTCTGCAGCTTGGTTCCAGCATTTTTTCATTTCTTTTGGTGGAACTTTTATGTGACCTCTGCTGGTATCCAGCTCCTGCCAGCTGTTCTCAATCACAGTAACTAGTGCCTCCACTTCGTCCAGTCAGAAATTCTTGGTCCTTGGTACGCGTTGTATCTTGTTTTGCTCCAGCTGTTATTTTTCCAATGCCCTCACACATCACTCCTTCTCACACACACACACACACACAACTGGCTCTTTAAAAATGGCTGATTGCCAAATCCAAGTTGTACTGAGCATGCGCGTCCATTGAAACGTCAAAAACATAACTTTTTCCCCGCGCCAACGCAGAAGGTATGACATTGTTTTTTGTCGCAGACAGCAGGCTCCACGTTGCTCCCCCCCTCCGCCCCCACCCCCCCCACCCCCCAGGCGATTGGACATGCTGCGCGATGCCAAATTCGAATTATAGATCGGGGAAACTTTTCAAAATATTTCTGCCGCATTTCTGGCCACCAGAAAACCTGCCGTAACTCTAGCAATATGCCAGAAAACGGGCTTGGGGAAAATTGAGCCCATGATTCCTGAGTTTTAGAGGATGAGTGGAACTATCCTCTCTGTATCCACCTTGTCTAGCCCCCTCATTATCTTATATGTTTCAATAAGATCACCTCTCATTCCAATGAACTCCAATGAGTATAGGCCCAATCTAACATCTGTGGTTGGGAAAATGTTGGAGTCCATTATTAAAGAAGCAGTAGTAGGACATTTGGAAAAGCAAAATTTGGTCAGGCAGAGTCAGCGTGGATTTATGAAGGGAAAGTCATGTTTGACAAATTTGCTGGAATTCTTTGAGGATGTAACGAATAGGGTGGATAAAGGGGAACCAGTGGATGTGGTGTATTTGGACTTCCAGAAGGAAGTCACATGTGACAAGGTGCCACATCAAAGGTTACTGCAGAAGATAAAAGTTCACGGGATTGGGGGTAATATATTTGCATGGATAGAGGATTGGCTAACTAACAGAGAATAGAGAGTCGGGATAAATGGTTCATTCTCTGGTTGGCAACCAGTAACTAGTGGGGTGCCGCAGGGATCAGTGCTGGGACCCCAACTATTTACAATCTATATTAATGACTTGGAAGAAGGGACTGAGTGTAACGTACCAAGTTTGCTGACGATACAAAGATGGGAGGAAAAGCAATGTGTGAGGAGGACACAAAAAAATCTGCAAAATGACATAGACAGGCTAAGTGAGTGGGCAAAAATTTGGCAGATGGAGTAAAATGTTGGAAAGTATGATGTCATGCACTTTGGCAGAAAAAAATCAAAGAGCAAGTTATTATTTAAATGGAGAAAGATTGCAAAGTGCCGCAGTACAGCGGGACCTGGGGGTACTTGTGCATGAAACACAAAAGGATAGTATGCAGGTACAGCAAGTGATCAGGAAAGCCAATGGTATCTTGGCCTTTATTGCAAAGGGGATGGAGTATAAAAGCAGGGAAGTCTTGCTACAGCTATGTAAGATATTGGTGAGGCCACACCTGGAATACTGCATGCAGTTTTGGTTTCCATACTTACGAAAGGATATACTTGCTTTAGAGGCAGTTCAGAGAAGGTTCACTAGGTTGATTCCGGAGTTGAGGGGGCTGACTTATGAGGAAAGGTTGAGTAGGTTGGGCCTCTACTCATTGGAATTCAGAAGAATGAGAGGTGATCTTATCGAAAAGTATAAGATTGTGAGGGGGCTTGACAAGGTGGATGCAAAGAAGATGTTTCCACTGATGGGGGAGACTAGAACTGGAGAGCATGATCTTAGAATAAGGGGCCGCCCATTTAAAACAAAGATGAGGAGGAATTTCTTCTCTCAGAGGGTTGTAAATCTGTGGAATTTGCTGCCTCAGAGAGCTGTGGAAGCTGGGACATTGAATAAATTTAAGACAGAAATAGACAGTTTTTTAAACGATAAGGCGATAAGGGGTTATGGGGAGCAGGCGGGGACGTGGAGCTGAGTCCATGATCAGATCAGCCATGATCTTATTGAATGGCGGAGCAGGCTCGAGGGGCCGTATGGCCTACTCCTGCTCCTATTTCTTATGTTCTTATAACCTACTTCACCTATCTTCATAAATCATCTCCAGAATCAACCGAGTGAACCTTCGCTGAACAGCCTCGAATGCAAGTATGTCCTTCCTTAAATACGGGGACCAAAACTGTATGACGTACTCCAGGTGTGGCCTCACCAATACCCTATACAGTTATAGCAGGACTTCTCTGCTTTAATATTCTATCCCCCTCTTTGGTGGACGTATTGTATTCATTGTATAAGTTGAGAGCTCAGGTGATTGTGACCCAGTACCATGTGTTGATGGTGATGTCTTATTCTTTGTGGTGGCTGCAGCAATGGTTGTGGTTCGTGTAGTTTATGTGTTAATGTGATGTGCAATAGGCAGGAGGACCTAGAAAGTTCAGGTTCATCTGTAGAGTGAATCTACTTATAATTTCTTGGCACATAAGCACTGGTTGATGCATTTTAACTTTTCTGTTGCTAAACAAAAGCATCGTTACTCACCCATTATGATCTATTCTGCAAAACATATGCTCATAGATCCTTACTCGAGACTATACTTAAGGCTGCCATGTCTGGCTGTGGCCCACCCAAAGTTTCCAGACAAAATTGGCCTGCTACTCTTCTCTCTGTCTAATGGTGTACTCAGTTTTCAGCTTCCTACTTGCTTTTTGGTTGAATATGCGGCATAGCATTCTGATTTTTCAACTGGCTAATATTGGTCAAACAATATCACTAAAAACAGATTATCTGGTCATTATCACATTGCTGTTAGTGGGAGCTGGTTGTGTGCAAATTGGCTGCTGCATTTCCTACATTACAACAGTGACTTTCTTAGCATGGCCTCTGAGTGCTCCAGCGTTGATTTTCTTGCGTCATTGTTTTTGGACAATATTGATGGACATCACCGAGCGGATTAGGCGGTGGTCCCTCCAGCAGTCGCACCTCCTGTCATAGCAGGGGTGATACACACGTCATTGCGGTCCCTCGCTCAGACGATGACGTAACCCAGCAGATGCCAGTGCTTGGATCGAGGGCGTTGCCATGACGACTTGTACTGTCTTTCTGACAGAACAATGTGTTGGTTATGACAAGGCCATGTTCTAAGCATTTTGGCAGCAGGAGGTTACCGTTGGAGTTGGTTTTCCCTACCCCCTCTCTGCCAATCAAATCTCCCCAGAGATCCTTTCTAGCTCTGGTGTTAAAGTCACTGAGGAGAAGCAGCTTGAAGATCCTCTGTCATCGAATTACAATATGCAGGTGATGCTTGCGTCTGCGCTCACTCGGAGGATGAACTCCAAACCATCGTCAACATGTTCACCGTAGCGTACGAGAGCATGGGCCTTACACTAAACATCCATAAAACAAAGGTGCTCTATCAACCTGCCCCTGCCACACAGCATGGCCCCCGATTATCAAAATCCATGATGAAGCCTTGGACAACGTGGACCATTTTCCATACCTCAGGAACCTACTGTCAACAAGGGCAGACATTGATGACGAGATCCAGCACTGCCTTCAGTGTACCAGCGCAGCCTTTGGTCGCCTAAGGAAGAGAATGTTTGAAGACCAGAACCTTAAAACCAGCACAAGGCTCATGGTCTACAGAGCAGTAGTGATACCTGTCCTCATATATGCTTCAAGACATAGATTATATACAGCAGGCACCTCAAAGCACTGGAGAAGTACCACCAACGCTGCCTCCGGAAGATCCTGAAAATCCATTGGCAGGATAGGCGCACCAACGTCAGTGTTCTCGCCCAGGCCAACATCCTCAGCATCGAACAATGCTCGATCAGCTCTGATGGATGGGCCACATCGTCCATATGTCCGATACAAGACTCCCAAAGCAAGCGGTCTACTCAGAGCTCCGACACGGAAAAGGAGCCCCAGGTGGGCAGAGGAAATGCTTCAAGGACACCCTCAAGGCCTCCTTGAAGAAGTTCAACATCCCCACCGACATCTGGGAATCTCTGGCGCAAGACCGCTCGAAGTGGGAGAGAATAATCCGGGAAGGCGGCGAACGCCTCGAGTCTCTTCGCCAGGAGCAAGCGGAGACCAAACGTAAACGATGGAAGGAGCGCACGACAACCCAAGCACATCAACAAACCAGCCCTTCAACCACCATCTGTCCAACCTGCGACAGAGACTGTAGTTCCCACATCAGACTTATCAGTCACCTGAGAACTCATTTTTAATGTGGAAGCACGTCCTCCTTGACTGCCTATGACAACAGTGACTACACTTCAAAAAGTACTTCATTGGCTGTAAAGCACTTTGGGATATCCAGTGGTCATGAAAGGCGCTATATTAATGCAAGTCTTTCTTTCTTGACATGGAACTTCACTCTCAAGGGATGCATATCGCACATTTGGATGTGTGCCTAAATTTCTGATTGACATTCCTGGCAAGTGAGGCTTCTTACTAACTGCGCAAAGTTTAACATTGTTTGCACATTTTGTGCCATATGTATTTATTTTGAGATAGATGAATTGGATTTGTGTATTACTATATTAGAAATCATATCAATACACGTCCAGTATTTATGAATCTTTAGCCTGTTTATGCGTTTGTTTAAACCGGGGACCAAAGGATTTCATATCAATTAGTTAATATGCTTTTTACTTCTATTACACAGTTAAATTTAACAATACTTGTGTTCCCAGTCTTCCCTCCTGCTCTATGGATTTGGTGGAATAAATTCATAACTAAATATGGAGAATCCCTGAAGAACATAAGAACATAAGAAATAGGTGCAGGAGTAGGTCATTTGACCCCTCGAGCCTGCTCCGCCATTCAATATGATCATGGCTGATCTTCTACCTCATCTCCACTTTCCTGCACTATCCCCATATTCCTTGATTTCCTTAATATCCAAAAATCTATCGATCTCTGTCTTGAACATACTCAAAGACTGAGCCTCCACAGCCCTCTGGGGTAGAGAATTCCAAAGATTCACCACCTTCTGAGTAAAAAAATTTCACCTTATCTCAGTCCTAAATGGCCGCCCCCTTATTCTGAGACTGTGATCTCTGGTTCTAGACTCCCCAGCCAGGGGAAACATCCTCCCTGCATCTACCCTATCAAGCCCTGTAACTGTCGCCTCCACTGCAAGAAGGTCCATCTCCTCTTCTGTGGCTCTGACTTTAACTGCCACCGCTTGACGGAAACCAGGCCCGGGGGGGGGGCGGGGGGCTCGGGGGGGGGGAGACGGTAAGGCGAGTAACTTACCCCGACTGATCCCGCTGCCTTCCTGCCGTGTCCCGATATTAACCTACTCTTTTGAGCAGGCGAGCAGAACATTCGCAGGAAGGAATCGGGGTCAAACTTTAAATATGCAGATCGAGTCTGACGATGTCATCAGGGCTCAAGCTGCAATTTCACCCTGAGGCCTGAGTGAGAAGGGGGCAGTGTTGGCTTAGGTTTGCTCGTGGGCCAGGAGGGGTAGGTGTGCGCTTCCGAGCCTCAGAAGGAAGCTTTGCGCCCCTCTTTCCCCAACCCCTGCCCGCTCTCCCCCCACCTCCCCCGGTAAATGTGGCCAGATCATTCAACAACAACAACTAGTGAAAGTCCCAAGGCGCTTCACAGGAGTATTATGGGACAAAAAATTTGACACCAAGCCACATAAGGAGAAATTAGAGCAGGTGACCAAAAGCTTGGTTAAAGAGGTAGGTTTTAAGATGCGCCTTGAAGGAGGAAAGTGAGGTAGAGAGGTGAAATGGTTTAAGCAGGGAATTCCAGAGCTTAGGGCCCAGGCAACAGAAGGCCCGGCCACCAATGGTTGAGCGATTATAATCAGGGATGCTCAAGAGGATAGAACTAGAGGAGTGCAGACACCTCGGGGGGTTGTGGGGCTGAAGGAGATTACAGAGATAGGGAGGGGCGAGGCCATGGAGATTTTTGAAACTAAGGATGAGAATTTTGAAATCGAGGCGTTGCTTAACCGGAAGCCAATGTAGGTTGGCGAGCACAGGGTGATGGATGTGCAGGACTTGGTGCGAGTTAGGACATCCACACCCCACCCCCCCCACACCCGCCCTCTCCCTAACCCTTCCCTTCCCTCCTGAGCTCTTCCGACAGCCTTCCCCTCACCCCACTCAACCCTAACCCTAACCCTTCCCCTCACTCCCCCCACCCCCGATCCTTCCACAGGCTTGTTCCCCCCTTCCCCACTGTCTGTTACGAACTCTTCACACGGGTCCGCGGCTGCACCCTCCTCCCGCCAGATGCCCTCTCCCGCCCGTGGGCCAGGCACTCTTTCTGGAAGGGTGTCGGGTGGGACTCTGCATAGTGTCATTTAAATGAGGCCCTGCTGATAAGATCAGTGGTGCCTCCACACCCCTGGCTTTGCCATCGTCTGCTACTGGGCTTTCCTGCACCCTTCCTGCCTGCCCGTTAATATCGAGGCCCATTTGTGTATCCTTCCTGCTTTCTGAGGGGGATCACATAGCTTTCGTTAGTGCTTAACTGCGAAGTTTGCAGCTGCACAATGGGTGTCAATGCGTAACACTAAGTGATAAGTTAAGGTGCTTTATATTGTAATATGCGGCATAAGAATGTTATTGACACAATTTTCGAAAGCGCCTTTATGGACAACAGTGTGAATAAATGCCCGCATGCAACATCCCCTTGCCAACAAAATACATTGGTACCTCCCTTTTTTCCTTGATGTGAAATCTCTTGTGATTCCTAAATTGATGAAAACGCATGGTTTGTATTTAAACCATGAGATCTGTTGGTTGTTGAAATGTAAGAACCTCTGATGTTGAGGTCGAGTCTCTCCACGGAAATATCGGTCTGTCCCACTCATTGATATTTGCTTTAGTATCTAAAATTTCCACCATTGTGAGAATTACCCTCATGTTTATATGCAGGAGTTTCTGCTCTTTCTAACACAACTTCTGTGCTGACTTAGCACCTTTGATGTCACTAGTGTGCTGCAGTGTATCAGTCTGTGCACTAGAGGGAACTTGTGAGTTGTCCTATCACTAAGCTGTGGTGAAATAACAAAGGGAGAAAGAGAGGTGTTCCTTTCTCAATAGTCGTTGCCAGTGCTGCCCTGTGCAAGTACAAATTAGCTTCAATAAAACAATTTAATACACATACACATGCTCGTGAACCTAATAGCGATCCTCCAGATTCCTTAATTGCAATCCTCCAGATTTCAGTTGCTCACTGGTCATCAGTTAATATCGCCTTTTTGAGGAAGAGAAACATAATGACCTCTATAGTGCATGGATATCAAAGGAACTTCAACAAAGCATATGATCTTGTTTTATTTACTCTAAAAATAAGCAAAGAAAGAAAAAAACATTTCATGTTTGTCACATGGTGAACATTTGTTATTAAGCTGAAAGTTGTGCTGTCTGCTGCTTGTCCGACATCCAGTCTTGGGTGAACTATAACTTCCTGGAGTTGAATATTGGGAACACTTGATGCCCCCATTCCCTCGCCACTGACTCCATTCCCCCCACTCTGACTACTGTCATATTGTCCACATTGAATTTCAACTTCCCATTCACATATTTTGCCCAATTCACGTTATATTTCCCAAGCTTCCTCATCGGAATTAACGGATATGTGGTATCATCTATAAATTTGATCAATTTGCATTGAGTTTCAGAATCCAAGTCATTGACATAAATTATAATTAGTCGTGGTTCCAATGCTGATTCTTAGGACACCCCACTCATCACTCTTCCCCAGCCCAACATAACTCCTCTAATAAGTCAGCATTGTGTTCTAGCATCCCAGCAATTTGCTATCCATTCCCAATTATTACCTTGGATCCCCCATAGTTTAGAACTTAATCTGTAGCCTATCCTGTGGAGCTTTGCCAAAGCATTTTAGAAATCGAGGTACACCACATCTTAAGGATTTCTACATGTTCAATTGTGTATCACCTCCTCAAAAAAGTCAAAGACATTGGTCAGGCAAGATCTTCACCTTCTGAACCAATGTTGACTGCTGTTATTAGGTTATTATTATACAGATTATCCTCATACGTATCACGTTTTCGGTACGATCTCACAAACACACAGGCTTCAAGATAGCTGATAGCTTCAGGAAGCCAGTCAGATGACTTCCTCTTTATTGTTGTAAACAGCAATGGCTGCAATGCCACAGTAGTCCACTGGTTAGAGCTATATATATAAGTACATTGCATATTGAAGTAGATGTTTGCACCTGCTTTGTCCGCCATTTTGAAAATGGCCACCATGTTAGCATGTTTCTAGTGCAGTGGCACCTCTCTAATGTTCATTGACTTCTTCATATTCACCGCCAGTACCAGACAAATCTTTATTTTTGTATCTTAGTATTCTGGAATTTAAATCATTTACCCTCGTGGATTTGTTTCTTTTTAGCCCATTTATCCTGCCTAGAACTTCAAGTTAAATATCAAAGTTTATTGGCCAGTAATTTGTGGTCAGCGGTGATGCGACGGCGATCGCCGCTGGCCTCGAAGAAAGCTGCCGACAGAGATCTTGCGATTACTGTGGCGAAATCTTGAGGTTTCTCGATGTGTAATTGATTGTAGCGCTGTCAATAGGGAATTCCTAGCATTATGCAGCGGTGACGACTTCAAGCTGGCTAAGCAGCCAATCGCATTGAAGGATTCTCGCAGATGGCAAACCAGGAAATGAAAAGCACTGATTATCTGCTTTTTAAAAAAATGTTACAGAGAGCAAAATAAAGATTGTGACATATACATGGGGCTAAAGTAGAAGCTGAAATATCATGAACAAACTTTAAAAAAATATATATATTTTTTTAATTGTAATTTTTATCATAATGCTGAAATTTGACATTCCACAAATATAAAAAAATAGTTTTTCAGGGCAAGAATAGTGGTTTAGCAGTCAATACACTGTTAAAACCCCAGTTACGTCTATTCTAACAAGGCTTACGTTTGTTATGGGGTGTTTAACAGCGATATTAGGGTGGAAAACATGAAGTTTTCATCAGTTGTACTGATTTCACAGCTATTGGGGTGAGGAAAGTCCACAGTGCAGCCAGTGTCAGAGCAGTAATTGACTGACCGCAATGTCAGGATTTCCCCGTTTAGGTGTGCATGTGCTAAATCCTGAAGTCACGGTAAGTTTCAGAGGGGTGATGATGGTGAATGTTAACAGTTTGCCGTTGTTATCCACCGCAAAATACAGGCCATTAATTCCACTTGGATTATGACTACTTAGGGAGGAAATTTTGTTTGTGTATTCTGTTGTGAAAAATTGGAGAAAGTAATAATTTGGAATATTAACTTTCTTATGCTCATCTTCTGTTTCAGGCGGCTTACATCTTCTACAGCTCTCACCTCTTCTCTGGGTGTGCTCTTACTGTCACACTGCTCAAACTAATTCTTATTGTTTTGTTTTGTGTTATTTCTATGTCTCTCTTTTCTCCTCTAACCACCCTTTTGATATGTTTTGCCAGTTCCCGTATTCAGGAATACTCTCCACTTTGCTGGATGAGTGCAGTTCCAACAATACTTAAGAAGTTCGACACCATCCAGGACAAAGCAGCCCGCTTGATTAGCACCCAATCCACCACCTTAAACATTCACTCCCTCCACCACTGGTGTACCGTGGCTGCAGTGTGTACCATCTACAAGATGTACTGCAGCAACTCGCCAAGGCTTCTTCAGCAGCACCTCTTAAACCTGCGAGCTCTACCACCTAGAAGGACAAGGGCAGCAGGAGTATGGGAATAAACGAACATACGAACAATGACGGACAGGTAAAGACCATCTAGTCCATCGAGCCTGTCCCACACAATTGCAATACCTTGTATATCACAACATATACAGTCCACCCCACCCAAACCATGTGATGAAATAGGGTGCAAGGAGGTTCGTGTGGAACCATAAACACCAGCACAGACCAGTTGGACCGAATGGCCTGTTTCTGTGCTGTAATTTCTATGTGATTCTATGCGATAACGGTTAGTAGTTTGATCACTTGTGGAATTGCTTTCAAAATATTTCTGCAATAATCTTCTCACAGAATTAGTTCCTATTGCCACAAATCATTGTAAGAAAATATTTCACATTGAGCATGACACTACAGTGCAGTACTGAGAGAGTGCCGGACTGTCAGAGGTACTGCCCTTCGGATGAGATGTTGGGCCCAATTTTGGCCATGACTTGCATCAATCTTTTTGGAGTAAGTTGTTTTTTCTGGCGTAAGTGAAAAAATGCCATTTCCCCCCACCACCCCCCAAATTTTCTCCAGAGTAAATCAGTTAGGTACAATTTTTTTTAGTTCCGTTTCTTTTTCCAAAGCGGGTGTTCCCAGACACTTATGCCAGTTTTGGCCATTTATGTCACTTTGGCCAGCTGAAACTTACCCCAAATCGACTTAGGTCAGCGTATGTGGCTAGCTCTGAAAAACATTGCGGGCAGTTAAGAATTCGGCGCAGGTTAGTACATTTAAAGCACCAACACTTACAAAGCACTAAACAAAGCACAAAACACAAAGCATTCAATAATAAATAAAAAATACAAGGAAGCTGAGGACCTGCACCAAGACTTGCAAAGCACTAAACAAACCACAAAAAGTAATTAGCAATCAATCAATAACAAATAAAAAATACAAGTCCTATCTTTATGCCAGAATAAAGTTTTTTTTTTAAGTTCCACCCCCCCCCCCGCCACACATCAAAACACTCTTTCTCTCCCCGCCCCCCCCAAAACTCTCCTCCTCTCCCCCCCCCAAATCAAAACTCTCAAGCACAACCATCAATAAATAAAAAATAAAACTGAAGTCCCACCTCGGTCCGGAAGTCAGCGGGCTGGTCGGCCGGTGCGGGAGGCCTCTCGGCTGGGGATAGGGTGCGACGAAGATCGGGGCATCCCTTCGGCCGGAGATAGGGGCTGTGAGCATCGGGTCCTGCTCACAGCCTGCAGGACACGCTGGGAGGGCAGGGGCATGCGCGCAGACTTCACTGCGCATGCGCGCAGCTGCCAGCAGTGCCTTCTGCGCTGGCCTGTTGCTCCGCCCCCCCCACTTCACAAGCTACGCCGCGCTGGGACACCAGAGAGTCGGCAGGATGGGGCCACCTTTTTTTCTGCGCCGTTTCCAGCGCACAAAGTCAGTGCAGTTAAGGTAAGTGCGCTGAAAAAATGGTTTGGGGAAAATTGGGCCTGTTAAAACTAAGCCCCCATCTCCCCTCTAAGGTGGACATAAAAGATTCCATGGCACTATTTCAAAGAGCGGGGGAGTTCCATCCGGTGTCCTTACCAATATTTATTTCTCAACCAGCATCACTAAAAAACAGATTATCTGGTCATTATCACATTGCTGTTTGTGGGAGCTTGCTGTGCGCAAATTGTTTGCCGCGTTTCCTACATTACAAAGTGAGTACACTCCAAAAGTACTTCATTCAATGCAAAGTGCTGTAGGACATCCTGAGGTCATGAAAGACGCGATATAAATGCAAATCTTTCTTTCAAGGTTCATGCAGTTGGTGGCCTGTTGCAATCCATAGTACATTTTCAGAAAGTATTGCTGAAGTGCCCTTAATGTACTTTGTAAATAAAGGAATTAATTCCAAATGGTTTGTTCGGCTTATTGGAAAACCAGCACTGTTAATAGGACGACTTTTATTGGTGATGCACCCATTATGTATCTGTCGCGCATGAACACACCTCTTGTGAGGTCATAGTGAAGTCAGGTCCTGCTGGCAATGACCTTGCCAATTACCTCATCCAGGCCTACTGGGTGGTACCCTGGGAATGGTTCTGCAGGTGTTAGGGAATAGTACCTCTCTGCTTGGGCTCTTCCACCAAGATCTGCTGGAAGGCATCAGAAAACCTGGAGGCAGCCCAGCAACTCATTCTCTTCCTTCATCCTTCTTGCAGCACCGTAAAAGCAAATCAGGCAGAAAGCAATGCAACCTTGCCCTACGAGGTGCATTCGTGCTTTAAATAGGACTTGGGCGGTCTGCTGGAAATTGCATGGAGAACATGGGTGGGTTTCCTGATACGATCAGGTGGGAAGCCCATCAAACATATTGGAATGAAGCCCAGGTGTTAAAATGGCCTGGACCTCACATTGGCAATAGCATGGTGGCTTCCTGCTCGCCCCACTCCACACGAGCCGAAACTCTAGAAATTTCAGGCTTGGTTGGACTGTTTCTTGCAAGTTTCCTAAGGTTGTGTAACAGTTAAAAATAGCACTTTGCTTCTGTTGGCTAATCATTGGCTCAACTGGCATTTCTTTTTCACTAATGGAAGGTGTCCATCACTAAAAGCATGTTGAAAAGTATGGCTCAGTTTTTATAATGTATAGACATATCTTAATGCCGAGCCTGCTATTTCAAAGTTGGCATAAAATTTACCGACAGCCTGAAAATGCCCCCTCCCACCAAGTTGATTCCGAAAAACTTTAAAAATGGTTGACGCTGAACTAAAACTGAAATCAAAAAACAAGAAGAGACAAAGAAGAGGAGAAAAATGAAGAAGTGAGAAACAGTCATGAAAGAAGATTGCAGAGCAGTTGTTTTGGGATTTCACACAAGATTAGTGATTAAGGCTGGCCACAGAATCATAATATATCAACTGGGTAAATGGAGAAAGTGGCATCTGACATTAAAACAGGATAACATGAACAAATTTAGCCATATGGAATATCATTTTCATAATCTGTCTCTCCAACTCAGTTTGCATTCAAAAGATAAGAAGTTATTTTCAATCAGATTCTGGTTACATTGCAAAGTGTTGCAGAGTCATATTGGAGTCACTAATGGGATAAATGGCATTCTCTTCACTGGTTATTTTGGCTATAGATTAGAATACAGTGAGGACATTGAAAACTGGCATAGCTCATCTTGTTCTGTCTCTACGATTTGCCTCCTGTGCTAATCTGGTTCATTTATTTTCAACAAACCTGCAAATTTTTCACAATCCTTCACTTTCCGTAGAAAACACAAATGATGGAAAGAAAAATTATTTTTCTCACGTCATATTTCGAATTGAGAGAGATTTATCTAAATAATGTTTTTTTTTAAATTCCAGTTCAAACCCTTGTTCTGTACAGGCTTCTTACTGACAAAGAAATTCCAACAAGACAAAACTGAAGCACCTGGCTAGTTATGTGTCACATTGAATTGTAAACCTGAGCAGAAGGTTAGATTGATAGATTACATGAGTGATACATTCCGCAGGTGTTTGAGGGGTGTGCTGGAATCGTGTTACTTTCTGTCACTGGTACGATGTTGTTCTGGTATGCCAAAATATGCTGGAGCATAAGATAGGCATACTGGGGCAGCAACCACTGCAACCTCTTAATGATGTTGCCTTTATGTCAGACTTTATTGGACTTGTTGCTTGTTCATTGTTGTGCAAGTTCATTTTCTTCCCGTTTTCTTTTTTCACTTGTGAGACACAGTTTACTTAATTTTAATGTGAGACTTGAACAACCATTTTTTTTTACATTTGTTTGAGAACTTTAATCCTTTGCCCTCAAAAGAATTATTGGCATAATCTTGGTATAAGGGGCCGCCCATTTAAAACTGAGATGGGGAGGAATTTCTTCTCTGGGGGTTGTAAATCTATGGAATTTGTTGCCTCAGAGAGTTGTGGAAGCTGGATCATTGAATAAATTTAAGACAGAGATAAACAGTTTCTTAACTGATAAGGGAATAAGGGGTAATGGGGAGGGAAGTGGACCTGAGTCCATGATCAGATCAGTCACGATCATATTGAATGGCGGAGCAGGCTCGAGGGGCCATATGGCCTACTCCTGCTCCTGTTTCTTATGTTCTTATGTAAACATCCAGCCACCTTCTAGGACCGAGGCTACCTGACCCCCACTATGGGTCTCCTTTAAGGATTCCACTAACTCTTCTTGAGCTAGAGGAGGAGGAAATGGAACAGCAGCAGCAGGAAGGACAGCATTCAGTGCACAATCACAATTTTTGAGAGCCTAACCAGATTATATTGTGGAGCACCCCCAGACCGATCCAGGTACCAGAATTCTAATAGTATGCTCTGTAATGAGGTTAATGACAGAATGGGCCTCGTTATAGCAGTGATCAGTTGATGTCCTGTGAAAGCCACCCAGGTGCTTGTCTTTCTGTTTGAAAAAGGGTAGGCTGCCTTAAATTGCCCCAAAAAACAAGAATTTACTTGCATTACCGCTGGTTACAAGCAAGTTGGACATCGAGCAAATGGAATCCTTTGCTGTTGATGCAGATGATGGGATTGATAAAGGGATTACATATAGCCCTGTGGGTGCATTCTATGACTGGATGGGTGCAGCTACAACAACACTCAAAAAGCTCGTCGCCATCCAGGACAAAGCAGTCCACTTGATCGGCACCCCATTCACATTAAACTGAAACATCCATTTCCTCCACCACTGGCGTACCGTGGTTGCAATCTTTACTATCGACACGATGCACTGCAGCAATCCGCCAAGGCTTCTTTGGCAGCACCTCCCAAACCCGTGACCTTCACCGCCTGGAAGGGCAGCAGATACATGAGAACATCATTAACTTTAAGTTCCCTTCCAAGTCACACAGCATCCTGACTTGGAAATATATCGTCATTTCTTCATTGTCATTGGGTCAAAATCGTGGAACTCTCCACCGATCAGCAGTGTGGGCGCACCTTCACCACATGCATTCGTGTGCTTCAAAGAAGAAGACCCATCATCTCCTTCTCACGCACCTCAATTTTAATGCAACTATACTTTTAATCAAAGCCAATACTGTGTGCATGCCTACTGTGGTTTACCTTTCTGCTCTCCCTTGGTGCAACTGTGTAATGTGTGACCTCTTAAACCTAGCGACTAGAGATGGCCAATAAATGTTGGCTTTGCCAGGGCTGTCCGTATTCCGAGACGAAATTTAAAAAAAACCTCCTTGTACTTTGGGGATTCTTGCCACTCAGTAAAATTGCAGTGTCCTGTCAGGATGCCACCTGTTTGCTCGAGCAAGTCATCATCATCATCATCGGCAGTCCCTCGAGTCAAGGAAGACTTGCTTCCACGCCAAAAAGTTCACAGGTGTTTCAATGAAGGACCAAATATTCCAGGTCCAGAACTAAATCTTGAAGTGTGGAAGATGCCTGTGCGAGCACCATCGGAGCAGGCCGGGGAGTGGAAGGAACAGCGTGGCGGCCCTGGCCCAGCAGTCTGCGTGGCCCCCGGCCTGCGAGCACCATCGGAGCAGGCCGGGGAGTGGAAGGAGTGACATGGCGACGTACCACTCCAGAGAGCAGCACGTGCTGGAGCAGGAGAGCAACGGCAGCGAAGAGGGCAACTGGATTGGACCTCACCAAGATCCAGGTCGCTGATTGGAGCGTGGGCAGGTACAGCAGGAATGGCGAAGTCGGGGCGAAGGAGCGGCGAGAGATTGTAGAGGGACATGATCTAGCAAGTAATCCATCTATGACCTGCTTGATACATAAGAACATAACAAATCGGAGCAGGAGTAGGCCCTTTGGCCCCTCGAGCCTGCCCCGCCATTCAATAAGATCATGGCTCATCTGCTCTTGGCCTCAACTCCACTTCCACACCCACTCCCCATAACCCATGACTCCCCTATCGTTCAAAAATCTGTCTATCTCCACCTTAAATATATCCAATGAAAATATGTGCATCAATGATAACTAATCTTTCTGATGTGCTCAGGCAGTCTGGAATATCTGTGCAGCTGAAAGATTTCAGGGCTCTGTTCACTTTCACATCTGCTGGCAGTACGGTGCCTACAGTGGAGGTGGGTGCAAGATAGGTTGCAGCATGTGGCATTATTCATGGATGGTTTCCTTTGTGAAACACAGCCTCCGCAAACACTGCTCCTGGGTCAACTGTGGGTAGGAGTGCCATATACCACTGGCGGTGCCTGTTCTCTCTCTCTCTCCCTTTCTTTCTGCCCTCCAAAAAACATACAAAGGTATTCACAATGGAAAATGCACTGTGGCTTCTTTAGAATGGAGGAGGGAGAAGAAAAATTGGAGCCCTGAAGCATAAGACACGAAGCAGAAGACATGGGGCTAAACTTTCCACTTCACATCGCCCATATATCACCCAAAATGGACCTTTATCACCCATTTTGACCAAAAAGTGGAAACTAGGCCGGAAAATTAAACCCCCAAGTTTCGGCTCACTTCGTCGAACTGACCGCTGAGGTGATTGCCCGCACATCGCCCATCCCAACTTTCGGCACTTTGCCGGGCTGATCGCTCGCCGAGAACATTACTGGATAATAGTTGCTTTTCCCGGGCCTTCCTCATCGAAATGGGCACTACGGACCATTTTGAATTTCAGAGGAATGGAGGTGGCAGCAAAAAACTGCAGCTGAGATACTTGTTAGTTATTTAAGGCTATTTTAAAGATAGGTTGACTCAGATTTATACTTATATTTCATTGTACTAATAGTAGCTTAGTACATTTTTTAACTGAAAAGTGCATTTATAACAAGTGAAAAAAATTACTGCTAGTGATGGGGCCTATGCTTTCTGTGCCATTACTCATAACTGCTCACATGCTGGTTTCTGAACAGATCAATCGAAGTGGTGACAGAGTAATGTATAGACAGAGACAGAGGAGACAGAGGAGGCGAGCATACAGCCAACGAAGGTACTTGGAAAAGCAATCTTACCTCAACTTGTCTGAAAACACGTGTCTTAGGAGGCTGCGCTTCCGGAAGGAGGTCATCAATGAGATTTGCGAGCTCGTCAAGGGGGATTTGCAGCCTTCCAGCACCATCAGAACCACACTGCCTGTTGCGGAAAAAGGTTACCGCAACACTAGCCTTCTACGCATCGGGATCCTTTCAGGCTTCAGCTGGCGACATCTATCGTATCTCTCAGCACGCCACATACTGCTGCATTCGGCAGGTGATTGAATCCCTTTACACTCACAGAATAAACTTTATAAGCTTCCCTTTGACCAGGGAGGCACAGACCGGGAGGGCTTTTGATTTGGGTTTCTCCAGAATAGCAAACTTCCCCAAAGTGCAGGGAGCAATAGATTGCACGCACATCGCCCTGAAAGTGCCTTTACAGAATGCGGAGGTGTTTTATAACAGAAAGGAATTCCACTCCCTAAATGTGCAGCTTGTTGTCGACCATAAATAAATAATCATGACAGTAAATGCTACATTTCCTGGCAGCATCCATGATGCGCACATCCTACTTGAGAGTGCTATCCTTGACCTGTTTGTCAATCAGCCAGAAGGTCACGGTTGGATGCTGGGGGATAAGGGATATGGCCTTGCCTGTTGGCTGATGACCCCACTGTGTAATCCTGTCACTGAAGCAGAGAAACATTACAACGAAAGCCACATTGCAACACGGAACATTGTTGAGAAGACAATTGGAGTCCTAAAGCAGCATTTCAGATGCTTGGACCACTCTGGTGGCAGCCTACATTACCACCCTGACCAGTTCGCTGAGTTTATTGTGGTGTGTTGCATGCTACATAATCTAGCAATAAGGAGAGGACAGCAAATGCCGGATGGGGCTGCAGGTCCACCTCCAGAAGAAGTGGAGACGGAGGAGCCAGCCGGTGAGGAGCAAGAGGAGGAGGAGGAGGAGGAGCAGGAGGAAGAGGAGGCTGGTGAGGACCTCAGGGAGGACCAGCCTGGTGATGTAGCCATGGTCCTACCACCTCCCTCCCCCCCCCCCCCCCCCCCGCCAGAAGAACAGTACTCTGTGGGAGTTACGCAGCCGCAAAGCTTGAACTTACAAAACATGAACTTACATTGGGGATCGTCACATTTACATTTAGATTAACAATTACGTTCATACAAAACATGCATTTGTATTGAGTTACGTTGAGTTACATTTTAGCCTTGCCTGTACTGGCCTGGCCTTTGTAGTGCAGCATTTGTATTAATGCTTAACTTAAAAGTAATGTTATTACAAGAGAATAAAGATGTTAACTTAAGCATTTTGAATAACTTAACTAACCTTATCAGAGAATGCATAATTGTTAAAATTATTTTAAAAATTTATTGCAAACAGAATTCTTTTCAAACACCCTCCTCCCCACCCACCCAACCCCCAAATATGAACGAATATTTTAAACAATTTAATATACAACGAACAATGATCTCTCCTCTCTCCTCTTTGTCTCTGCCTTCCTTCGCTCACTCTCTATCATCTCTCTCTCTCGTCCCCTGATGACCCCTGACCTACCAAACATGCACAGAAGCCCGTTGCTAGGGAAGCTTTTGCCTTCCACATCGTTGGTCGTTTGGTGGGCGAACGTCACATCGCCGACATTTCGGATCGCCCATTTCACATCGCTGGCCTATCGCCGAGTGGAAAATCGCTCAAAAAAAAATGGGCGATGTTCCAGCGATCAGTAAGGCTGAGACGCTGTACATCGCTGGAACATCGCCCATTTTTGGGGCGATGGCCAGCAAAGTGGAAAGTCTAGCCCATGAAGTTAACAAAGGGAAAAAAGAAACATAATTCACAAATCAGGATTTTAGAGTACTTTCTGTGACCCTTTAAATTTGCTTCTGCCTCGTACTTACTGACAATTAACACTTGACATCCATTTTATAATAAGATTAATGTTCAGCATAAAAGAGGCAGTAATGATGGAAAATTGGGCATATTTATGTTAATACTTCATTACTGATTTTCTGTGCTTCCGTCAGTAAGACGGATATAAAAATGGGCGAGATCCAGCATAACATTTCCCCACTCTAACCTCTCCCATGGGACAATGAGGAAAATTCAGCCCTTTATGTCTAAACGTTAATAGTTCAATAGTCACAATCTCATCTCAGCAGAGGTCACACATTACAGGTGGCATGCTGACAGGACACTGCAATTTTACTGAGTGGCAACATTCCCCAAATGTCATAAAAACGTGAGAAAATTACTTGTTTTGACATAATATTCATTGTCATAGCTAAAGAAATAAACACAGAAATACTTAAACATTTTACTATAAAAAAAATGATGTTGCTTTTAACATTCAAGTTTGTCTGCTTCCAGCATTGTGATGCTGGGATGGCTATTCTCAACACATGTATGTTGTTAAACATTGAATTTATTTCTCGTGTGATACACATTACTACACTTTACTACATGTTGTAAGATGCATGCGTCAGCAGACTTTGATACAATCATGATCAGTCCCTCTCTCAGTTGTTATTCTGGCAAATTCACTTGTTGATGTCTTAGAAGAGGCCAAGACTGCCGGTAAGTGTGTCAGACAACCTTTGATTTTGAGGGGGAACAAACAGTTTAAAAATAGCACACGGGGGAGGAGCTGCAAGTGTCTGATGACTAAATGCCTCCAGATCGGCCACAAAGCAGTTCCGGCTTGTTGTTTCCCTCAGCCCTAGAAATTTCTGCAAGACCTCAATTGAAAATAAGTTTCAGCAGCAAAAACTTAGCAAAAGATGCTTACAGCATAATTAAAACTTGCAAATGTTTTTTTTTTTTACAGTCGCTACACTTAAATTGTGCATCGCTCACATCATGTTCATGTCTTTCTAGATTAGAGAGGTACACTAGAGGATTAAATCTCCACTGGTCCAGTAATTTATCATCTTGAAAATAAACTAGAGGTTACTATGCCTTTAGTTTTCATTTCCTGCAACTTTGTACTTGAAATATTATAGTTTTTTTTTTCTTTATGCCACCAAATGTTACACATCCCAGTCAAGAGAGTGAGAATGCAGGCCTGTGCTAATGCTCCTCTGCAGCCAACCATTAAAGTAGAGCGGGTTGACTCAGCCTTTAATTGTTCAACCTGATCTCAGCCAAGATAACATGGGGAGGTACTAAGCAGAAACTAGGTGCTCCCCCACAGGGAGGAAGGGGAAGATAATCAGTCACCCTGGCTCACTTTGTAAGCCTCCTCCTGTCTGGATACAGAGTGTCTGACAGCATGTCTCCAGTCCTTTCTGACCAGGGGAAAATGCATGTGTACAGGAGTCTGGATGAAAACCCAGCTTCAGGCTTAATATCTCCGGGACGCTGCATTGCCATAACTGCAGTCGGGCAGAGATTGCGTCCTGCTGATGAAATGGGACTCTGACCCCCGCTGGAGTTGCCAGGGTCAGGCCATTGACATGAAACAGGCTATTTGCGTTTAAAGTGCTGATTTAGTTTGGGCAGTCATTTATCTTCTGGAGGTTGCCAGGCACTGGGTCCGACCCACTTGCGTTGCTCCACTCAACTGGGTGCTGGTATCTTGCCAGTGCCCAGTGCGTTTGGGGCAGAGGAGATGGGAGCACTGGAAATTCCAGTGGATAATGCGATACTCCAACCACATCTCTTTTGCAGGCATCAGGCTACCAGGGGCTGGACTAAACTACCGCGCACTCACGCTCCTAGGGGAAATTCCCATCGCTCACGCTTCAGGGCACAAGTCTGGTATTACTAGGTCCGATGCCATTTCCTGCCTCTGCTTGTCTGTATCTGCCAGGAATACTCCTCCAGTATACCACAGGCCCCAAAGAAACGCAGGTTCCTTGTGTCGGAGAATATTCTATTATAATTCTGGCTGAATTATAGTTTTTTATTATAAAAAGCATATTGTAGTGGACAGTAGAATCATTTTTTTAAATCTCAACATGCTTAGCAGTAACTTTGCTGCTCCAATAACACTTTCAATAGTAAGTACCTTTAAAATGTAATGAACACTGACTTGGAGATGGGCACTGTAATTAGAGAAATGCACTCACGTGTCATTCATTTCATTTTTTAGTCTAGATGATAATGAATTAGAATTGCTTGATTTTTTTAATAACGTGAATGGAATCATATGCAAAATACCTGTCCCAGCCATTTGCTTAAACTGAATAACGGTGTGGTGCAGCTATACCTTGAATGCAATTGAGTCCCTGAAATACCAACAGATATCTTCATTCAGTTGGTTCCAAATAATTCCATACCTGAGATAAATATGCTGAATAGTGAGGACCAAAATATCGAGTTCTAATGAACCAAACCACTTCCTATTTACTCCTGACTCAAACAAACACAAAGCCATGATACCAATACAAAATATTGCCCAATCACACTTGTTAATTTTAATGTGTAGCAATGGTCAACCCACTGCTCAGACTACTATGAGTCAAATCATTCTGGCATTACATAAACTGTATATTTGTTAACTGTTGCCTTTGCTAACTGTATTGCTAAAGGAATAATCAAGTTAGCCATGGCATGAAGATTTGTAAATTGGCTTCTCTTGCGTTTCTCTTTTCATTCACCATTCATCTTTACATGAAAATGGCTTGTTCAGGTATGAGTTTTATAGAATACCTGATCCAAAACAACAATATGGTTGTGTTGTAGAAATGCGCGTCATGAGCTCACACCTGCAATCCTTTGTGTGCTAACTTGTTGATCATAGCCACGCTCCTGTGGAGTGATACCATGCAAAGAGCCTAGATAGAGTAGGAAGGACCTATTTCCCTTAGCAGAGGGGGCAATAACCAGGGGCCATAGATTTAAAGTAGTTGGTTGAAGGCTTAGAGGGGCGCTGAGGAAACATTTCTTTGCCCAGAGGATGGTGGGAGTCTGGAACTCACTGCCTGAAAGGTTGGTAGAGGCAGAAACTCTCATCACATTTAAAAGATATTTGTATGTGCACTTGAAGAGCCATAACCTACAGGGCTATGGACCTACTGCTGGAAGATGGGATTAGGCTGGGTAACTCTTTTTCGACCGGCATGGACGCGATTGGCCAAATGGCCTCCTTCTGTGTCGTAATTTTTCTATGATTCTATGAAAGCCTAGATGCTGGCCCATAAGAGAGGAGACACAATTGGAGGGAGCGTCGCCTCTAGACTCCACCCCTCGTTCGCACTTCCTGGAAGTTTTTTTTACAGAGCAGTTTGGGACATGTGCTCATCACTTACCATGGGGCGAGAGGCAATGGTCCAAAGATTGCGGTCGGCGACGAATCTTCGGAGTACGTTGCCGACCTGTGAAAAGAATACGCACTTACCTGATGGTGGCCCTCCTGCAAACACTTGCGGCCTGATGCTGCAAGGCAGAAGGCAACATAATGGCCCACAGATCCCAGAGACGCAGCCTGTGTGAAAGCATACCTGGGGTCACGTGGGCCTGGTCCTCCAATCAGAAAATAGAATCAGATTTTGCATAATTTCAGAAGGGAATCCCATATTCAGATTTAATGGAATCCCGCAATCAGGATTTAATTACAATTTACATATTTGGAATTTAATTCTTAATTAGCTTTATTACGCCAACTACATGAAAAATTTAATTTTGCTGATAATTATCGAATCATTAAAACTCTTATATTTGCAGGAAGAAAAACGCATTTGATACTGTTAAACTATGATTTACAAGAAGAAATTGTTTAAAACATGCCTGAGGTATCCCCTTACGCTGATGCAAACAGGCCCTGTTTGAGGTCTTTAGGACACCCAAAACTCTGCTGCCCGTGTCCTAACTCGCACCAAGTCCCGTTCACCCATCACCCCTGTGCTCGCTGACCTACATTGGCTCCTGGTTAAGCAACGCCTTGATTTTAAAATTCTAATCCTTTTGTTTTCAAATCCCTCCATGGCCTCACCCCTCCCTATCTCTGTAATCTCCTCCAGCCCACAACCCTCCAACCTATCAGCACTCCTCTAATTCTGGCCTCTTCAGTATCCCAGATTTTAATTGCTCAAAATTTGAAGGCCATGCCTTCAGCTGCCAAGGCCCTAAGGTCTGGAATTCCTTCCCTAAACCTCTCCACCTCTCTACCTCTCTTTCCTCCTTTAAGACGCTCCTTAAATCCTACCTCTTTGACCAAGCTTTTGGTCATCTGCCCTAATATCTCCTTATGTGACTTGGTAGCAAATTTTGTTTTATAACACTCCTATATTAAAGGTGCTATATTAAATACAAGTTGTTGTTTTATAAACACAATAATCATTTTTGATTAAATCACCCACTCTCTGAATGGCGGCCCCAATTAAAATATTTTTACAGATTTGTGTTTCTTGCACCTTGAGTTTCTCTCTTCATTCATCATTCATATTTACATGAAAATGGTTTGTTCGGTTATGAGCTAGTTTCTATTTTTGCCCTCATTCTTAAAAGGGAAATTACGAGAAAGAGGTAATAACACTTACAACCTGGTAAATAGCAGCTATTTTTACAAGCAGGGTGTCATTGTGTTCTAGTTCAAAGAATTATTCCTTTTTAATGTTATAGAAATTCCTTCTAGTTTCTGATTAACACCCCCTCTGTTTACACTGATGGCTGCAAGTGAAACTACAAATGAAACTAGCATGAAACTTGTCTGCTGAGATACGAGACCGACCTGAGCTTCTTTTCCAAAACTTGGTCAAAACTGGAAGGGGTGAAATGGTTCAAAAAAGTACACAATACTAAAATAGAAACTGTGGGAAAGTCACAAATGAAAGCTTTAATAATAAAGTGTGAACCTCAAATTTGTTATAAGAGTCTCAGTCTGAACACGACAATATATACCCACAGCAAACTAGGTAAATAGCACAGTCTGAACACGACAATATATACCCACAGCAAACTAGGTAAATAGCAATTAGTGATTTAAGGCAATAATCCAATTGATGTTTTTAAATGATGCAATACATTGAAAGAGCAAAGCTCAAATACTTTTAAGGTGTTTTTATGCTACAACTGTACTGTTGGTGTGAAATGGTTTTGCTTTGCACCAATATACGGCAGTTATAGAGGCAGTGTAATTTTAACCTGAATCCCATATCAGGGCCTGACAAATTGTAGTGAGAGACTCTGAAAGAGGAACCTCATCTCTGTTTCTATTTGGAGTCAGTCTACTTTAGCAACCTCTGAGCGGAGCACCAAATGCACGTAATGTCCATTGCTAAAACTGCTTACTTCCACCCCAGGATCATTGCATCCGATTCCATCCCATCCCATTGAAGCCAATGCAATCCCAACTGTCCCATCCCATTCCCTGAAACCCTTGTCATCTCAGCACTAGATTTGTTGAATGTCCTCCTCATTAGTCCTCCCTCCAGCTCCACCCGACATGAACTACAACCTATCCAGAACGCTGCAATCCGTATCCTACACCACCAACCGCCACATGCTCTCTTTGCCCATCACATCAAATTCAAAATCCTTACCCTTGTCTTCAAATCCCCACATGGCTTCAACCTCCCCTATGTGTGCAACCTTCTCCCTGCTTTATATCCCTGTTTACACGCCCCACTTTTCCAACTCTGAGCTATTACATGTCCTCCCTTCCCCACTCCACCATCAGCGGAGCCTTCAGCCACCAAACCCTTGCACCCTGGAAGTCTCTTTAACTTCTACCTCTCCTACCTGAAAAGTTTCCTTTACCAAAACCGAGATTCCAAGTTTGCTTTACTGGTTGCTAGTCTACTGTTGCATTATAGCTGCCTGACTGGTCCACTTCTGTGTTTCCTTCCGCAAATACCTGCCAGAAGAAAACGGCCGAAAGGACTTGCCTACAAAGCAGCATGGTTGCTTACATATTACTGACCTCGAAGAATTCATTATTTTCACTGGCTTATAGTAACACAAGTGCAGCATTCTGAAAGATGGCCTTTCCTTTCAAGTTGTAAAGAGGTTATGTTTTCCCTTGAACATAGGAGCGTAGGAACAGGAGTAGGCCATTCAGCCCCTTTAGTCTGTTCTGCCATCTAATTAGATCATGGCTGGCCTCCCTCTATCTTGCTTCCATAACCCTTAATACCATTGCCTTAACAAAATTCTATGAATCTCAGCTTTAAAATTTTCAATTGTCTCCCAGCCTCAGCAGCTTTTTGGGGGAGAGAGTTCTAGATTTCCACTACCCTTTGTGTGAAGAAGTGCTTCCTAACCTCACCCCTGAATGGCCGAGCTCTAATTGTAAGGTTTTTGTTCTAAACTCCCCCACTGGCCTGTTGGAAAGTGGCTTCCTTAACTCTACTATTTTAAACGAGGTCGAGAGACATACCTGGAAACTATAGACAACTGTTGCAGGGAAAAGCTTTGAAAGGATTGTGAGCAATCTCGAGACTAAACACTTGGAAATGCATAACTTGTCAAAGGGCGATCATCATGGATTCAGGAAAGAGAGGTCATGTTTTACTAACCTGCTGGAGATTTTTGGAGCCATGACTAACATGGTGGACTGGGGAAGTGCAGTTGTTATTATTCAGAATGCTTCTGAAAATATTCAACATTGGTGCTTAATGTGAGGAGGATTAAATGTGGATAATAGGAGGTAAAGTTTAACAGCAGAATAAAACTGAGTCAGAAAGCAATCCGCTATTTGTCACTTTATGACTCACTTTTCCACTGAAATGATATCGATGTGTCTCTTGTGTTCTTCCTTAAAAATTTATATCTACATCAGTAATGTTGTTTGTCTGACCTATTGTTCTGAATGGTATATTTTCTTCTAATATACATTAATATTTATTAGTATTATAAGTGTAATTAATATCGTAGTGTGCTACTCTCTGCTAGGAGATCTGAACGTGATTTCCAGTCTCAGTTGTTATTTACACTTGGACTTTCCCTGAGGGGTAAGTACATTTTTAAGTCTTGTGTGGGCGTCTGGAGGAGAGAATGTAAAGAAGTTCGGGCAGGATCCTTTTCCACACCACTGAAACCTACCGCTTTGAAGCAGTCTGTGGAAATTTCTACAGGCGCGATTGCACTCCCCAAAGAGGATAAAATGCAAATAGGAATCTCAACTTGAGAGGAGAACAAAGCTACAAAAACAAATAATCTCCCATCAGTCCTGCTTTCTGCTCCTCACAAAGATGTTTTTCTGTGACTGTCAAGCTTTGCATCTCATGAGATGACTGTTTGGCCCTCTGGTCTATTGCCCTGCGGCCGTGAATGTAACAGGAGAAGGGTTGTAACTAGAGGTGATCCAAAACTCGGCTGCCCGTGTCCTAACTCGCACCAAGTCCCGCCCAAACATCACCCCTGTGCTGGCTGACCTACATTGGCTCGCGGTTAAGCAACACCTCGATTTCAAAATTCTCATCCTTGTTTTCAAATCTCCCCATGGCCTCGCCCCTCCCTATCTCTGTAATCTCCTTCAGCCCCACAACCCCCAAGATATCAGCGCTCCTCTAATTCTGGTCTCTTCAGCATCCCAGTGAGTAGGGACAATTATTATTGTTAGCCACTAATATTAGTTGCCTGGAATCTTTTGTCCATCCATTCAGGTGCATGCAGTCTCTTAGCCCTGAAAGCCTCCTTCAGTTACCTGAATGCCTGCTGTGCATAAGTGTGGTTATGAATCCATTTGGAACCAATGTAAATGGCCCTGATTGATGCCCATTTAAGGTGTTAGCCATGGTTTAGTGGGTAGCACTCTCGGCTTCAGTCAGAAGGTTGTGGGTTCAAGTCCCACTCCAGAAACTTGAGCACAAAATCTAGGCTGACATTCCAGTGCAGTACTGAGGGAGTGCTGCAATGTTGGAGGCGCCATCTTTCAGATGAAACATTAAACCAAGGCCCTCTCAGGTGGACATAAAAGATCCCATAGCACTATGTCGAAAAAAGAGCCTTTCTTCCCAGTGTCTTATCCAATATTTATGTCTCAACCATAAGCAATTTGCATTTATATAGTGCCTTTAACATAGTAAAACATCTCATGGTGCTTCACAGGAACATTAGCAAACAAAATTTGACACTGAGCCACTTAAGGAGATATTAGGACAGATGACCAAAAGGCTTGGTCAAAGACCAACATCATTAAACAGATTATCTGGTCATTATCTCACTGCTGTATGTAGGAGCTTGCTGTGCACAACTTGGCTGCATCGTTTCCGACATTACAACAGTGACTACACTTCATTGGCTATAAAGCACTGTTGGACAACTTGAGGTCATGAAAGGTCCTTCCTTCCTTCCTTCCCTCCATTTTTCTTTTCTTCCATTTTTTCTTTCTTTCTTTCCAGAATTAGTTTGCTGAACTCAGCCAGGGCGATGATGGAGACACAGTCCCTGGCTTCAGTGTCACAAGGCTGTGTGGAGGGGGAATGTTCAGCCAGGGATCTTACTTGTAAATGCCATCCAGTTGTTAGAAAAGGGTTATTGGAAATAAAGTCAATGGAAATAAAAATCAGGAGAGGCGTAAAGCGGGCTCCCAATTTGCTATCACACCTTTTACACTATCGCACAAAATCAAGTGTACCCCTAGCTTTTTAATTAGAATTTAGAATCAGACCAATGCTGAACGATACAGAATCAAAGACAGACTTATAACTGATAGTTTCACTAAGATAACAGAAATAGAGAGTTATTCTGATCTTTTCAGGTCAATGGAAAAAGAGCTCGTTAGTAAGGGAAGCAGTTTCTATGATTATTGATAAGTTATAAGTTTCTCCTTATATAGAGTTGTTTTTATCTTTTGATGTAACTCTGTAATGTAGGAATGAACTATGGCCACAAACCAGGGGTAAGAAAAAGGAACAAAAAGTGACGAATTGTAATGAGAATTTAGACTCAACCTGAGTTCTGAGCTCCAAACCATAACATGTTAGATTCCCCAAATATCAGGATGTGGTTATAAATACAATTTTAAGTGTATGGTTAAGTACAATTGCATGCATTATATACTTAATATATCTATGAAAGCTGGACCTCAACATTTTAAGTAACTTTTGATTAATTCTGAGCAATAGATAGAACATCTTATCATAAATTCATTCATAGGTGGTCCCTCGTATCAAGGATGACTTGCTTCCACACCAATGAAGGACCTAATATTCAAGGTCCCGAACTACCTCCTGAAGGGTGGAAGATGCCGGGTGCTAGGATTTTTTTAAATGTGGTGGCCGTTGCACACCAGCCGCCATACGGGCTTGACAGAGCTAGGTCTTGGCCCAGTGGCAAGGATTAACCAAAACCACTGGAGACCAGCTCTGCTGCACGGACTTAGTGCGCACACAATCGCAGTATGGGCTGGCCCGTGCTGCCACTGGGCTCTCGCTCTTCTGGGCCCCGAACTCACGCCTCTCCTGGGCCCTGATCGCGTCTCTCCATGATCACTTGCTGCTCCTGCTGTACCTGTCTATGCTCCAATCACCGACCTGGACCTTGATGACGTCCAATCCAGTTACCCCTCCTTACTGCCATCACCCTCCTGCACCAGCACACGTTGTACCTTACAGTAGTATGCCTCTACGTTGCTCCAGGCTGCCACTCGCCTTTTATGGCCCCGACCTGCTGCTGATGGTCTCTCGCAGGTCGGGGCCGCCATGCTGCTCCAGGCCTGCATCCTTTAACACAGTGATTCCTGTAGGTGCTTGTGCGTGGATATAGGGCTCAATTTTGGCCATGACTTGCTCCAATTTTTTTTGGAGTAAGTTGGTTTTTCTGGCGTAAGTTAAAAAACGCCAGTTTCCCCATTAAACTTGCTCCAGTTAGATACGATTTTTTTTAGTTGATTTTTATTTTCAAAAGGAGGCGTTCCCAGACACTTACGCCAGTTTTGGCCAGTTATGCCACTTTGGCCAGCTAAAACTTACTCCAAATCGACCTAGGTCGGCGTATATGGTCAGCTCTAAAAAACCTTGCAGGCAGCTAAGAAAGCGGCACACATTAGTACATCGGCGGACATTAGACCAGGAATAGGGGCGGGAAGGGAACTGGAGAGGACCTGTTCACCAGACTGATTCCCGGGATGGTGGGACTGACCTATCAAGAAAGACTGGATCAACTGGGCTTGTATTCACTGGAGTTCAGAAGAGTGAGAGGGGACCTCATAGAAACGTTTAAAATTCTGACGGGTTTGGACAGGTTGGATGCAGGAAGAATGTTCCCAATGTTGGGGAAGTCCAGAACCAGGGGTCACAGTCTAAGGATAAGGGGTAAGCCATTTAGGACCGAGATAAGGAGAAACTTCTTCACCCAGAGAGTGGTGAACCTGTGGAATTCTCTACCACAGGAAGTAGTTGAGGCCAATTCACTAAATATATTCAAAAGGGAGTTAGATGAAGTCCTTACTACTCGGGGGATCAAGGGGTATGGCGTGAAAGCAGGAAGTGGGTACTGAAGTTTCATGTTCAGCCATGAACTCATTGAATGGCGGTGCAGGCTAGAAGGGCTGAATGGCCTACTCCTGCACCTATTTTCTATGTTTCTATGTTTCTATGAAACTAAACAGCCAAGCACCAAACATTGCAAGGAAAAGCTCAAACAATTAAAATACTAATAGAAATCAAGTAAATCCTATCGTAATGTAAGCGGGCTGGCCTGTGCGTGAGGTCATTCGGCCTGGGATAGGGGTGGCAAGACGCGTACCGGGAGTCCAGTCGTCCACGGCTAGGGGCGGCTGCAAATGAACGGGGGTGGTGCGGAAGCAGAGCAACCGAACGCAGCATCGGCGGGGGGGATGCGGGGAGGAAAGAGAGAGATTCTGCCCCTTTAAATCAATTGGTGCGGGGGGCAGGGGGGGGGGGGCGAAGCAGAGCGACCGAATGCGGCATCGGTCTGGAGGGAGGGGGGCAGAGAGAGATTTGCTGCCCTTTAAATGAACGGGGGGCTGGGGCGGGAGGGTGGGGAGAGGAGGGAGGCAGGTTACAAGACCCGGGGGTGCGGGGGAGGGAGGTCACAAGACCCAAGGGGGGGAGGGGGAGAGGGAGAGGAGTGGACAAAGGACCTTTGGATGTGGTCCATCTGGAGAGAGAGAACTGCAGACCTGTGCTGTGCTGCCTGCTTTGACCGTTCTGCATCATTGTGCTACGTAGGAGACAATTGATTAGAGCTCATCACATCAGGAACCTCAGAGCCCGTAGGCTGCTGGGCAGGAGGCCTTACCCACATCGGCAATTTCGAGTCAGGCGTTTGTACCTGGACCTGAGTGATGCAGACTGTGTCAGAAGGCTGCGTTTCCACACAGAAGTTGTCTGTGAGATCTGTAACTTGCTGAGACCAGGCTTACAGCCGAGAAGCAGCAGGAGGACTGCTTTGTCTGTTGAAGTGAAGGTTACAGCTGCACTTTCCTTCTATGCCTGCGGATCGTTTCAATCTACAACTGGAGATGTATGCACCATCTCTCAACATGCAATACATGTCTCCATTCACCAGGTCACAACTGCACTGTATGTGCGGAGGAATGACTTCATCAAGTTTCCAATGACCAGCCAAGCAATGTATGAGCGGGCTGTAGGGTTCTCCAGGATTGCTGGCTTCCCAAAGGTACAGGGCTGCATTGATTGTACCCACATCACCTTGCGAGCACCTTTGGAGGATGCCGAGATGTTCAGGAATAGAAAAGGCTTCCACTCCATTAGCAGCTTGTGTGTGACGACATGCATCGAATCATGTCAGTCAATGCAAGATACCCTGGCAGCACCCGTGATGCTTTCATCCTCCGTGACAGCTTTATATCTGAAATGGTTGAGCAGCAGCCAGAAGGGCAGAGCTGGCTACTGGGAAACAAAGGGAACGGCCTCGCCACCTGGCTCATGACGCCCCTACGCGTAACCCGGATGGAAGCTGACCGTGAAACAACATGTCGCACATCGCGACGCGCAGTATCGTAGAGAGGACCACTGGCATCTTGAAACAGCGTTTCCGATGCCTGGATCATTCCGGAGGTTACTTGCAATACTCCCCTGAGATTGTCGGTCAGTTCACTGTTGTGAGCTGCATGCTGCATAACTTAGCCATCATGAGGCAGCAGCACCTGATAGTGGAAGAAGACCCACCTGAAGTGAGAGTGGCTCATAATGATGTGGAAGATGCAGGTGGCGAGCAGGAGGATGATGATGAGGAGGAGGATGATAACGAGGATGAGGAAACCATGCAAGCGCCTGAGGCCGTGGCAGGACGTCGGAGGAGGGCGGGCCTTCGTGCCCCCTTAACGATTGCTCGAGCCTTGTGCCAGCAGCTCTGCTGATGCTTGAGGGCTCAGCGACAACTATTCCGCATGGACATGTTTATTTTTTGGAGCTGTTCCTAATCTTGTGTTGTTTTAATGGAACATGATTCAGTTTTAATGTAAAAATCTATTTTATTCAAAACTTTGCAATGTACTTAACTTTAGTGTAATAAAATTATTCTTGTGTCAAACTTTACTCTTTAAGATCACTTAAACATTAAGATCACTTATAAACTAGTAAAGTGACAAAACTTACAAAAAACACCCAATGTGAGAACAGTTAGAATAGTGAGTGAAGTGACATAAACAACAAAAACAACAGCAGCAAAAAAAGGCTGCACCCATCTCTCATCCCCCTTAGTCTAAGGCCGCCCACTGCGCTTGGTATTGGTCTCTCCACCACCCCTGCCCCCGCAGGCTGTGGCGCAGTGTTTCTAGGGTACATACCAAGATTCTTCTTTCTAACATCTCGGCCACTGGGCACCTCTTGAGGATGGGGGGCGTCAGCGTCATGTGGCAAGTTGGAGGGCCCAGGCGGCAAGTTGGAGGGTGCGGCTTTGGGCTGTTCAGAGCTTGGTACGGGGATTAGAGTGGGAGTGGCAGTTGATTCTGTCAATGGGCGCGGGGTCTGGGCTTGTTCCCTTGTTGCAGCAGCTAACTCACACATGCCCTCCCTCATGCACCCAGACAGTGTCTCAGCGGTCTGAAACATTCCCTCCCTCATGGCCTTGGTCATTGCAACTGTCGTCCTTTCCACTACCTCTGACATTCCATCCCTCATGGCCACCATTCCCTCACTGATGGACACTATTTCCTCACTGACGTTAGTGGACATGGTTCCTATTTCCTGTGCCATTACTGTTACTTCTCCCGACAGTCCCACTACCTCCTCACTCACCCCAGTTATGGTGTCCAGAAGTGATTGGGTAAGGTCAATGCTCTCCCCACCCAATGCCATGATCCGAACCACATTTGTTGCAGCCTGCATTTCAGGAGAGCGTGGTCGATTTCTCCTTCCCCTCCTCCTCGATCTGGTTCACGGCATCCCAGTGGGAGGCGTAGGCTGGGACGTTGGGACCCTGGGTGTTCCCTGCTGATTTCCACCACCACCCTCGGACGCTGGGAAACCATAGAATGTCGAACCACTAATCACAGAAGGGCCTGGCAAGTCAGATGTGTTGTCCTCCTCAAGATTCAGTAGAACACTCCTATCATTGAACCCCTCCCCTATCCACTCAAACTGCCCCTCACGCCCATGTTGGTCTGGAGGGTTGATCTCCTCTTCAGGTTCGTCCACGTCTGAATCTTGATTTGGATCATCAGGATTGTCCTCAAGTTCTGCAAAATATAACAGAACAGTCAAATGGTCAGCAGCAGAGGAGGGGGCAGGATGGGTGGCATGAGTAGGCTCACACATAGCAGGCCAGGCAGCAGGTTGATTTGAAGGGCCATGATGAATTTTCATGACTTACTCACTCCCTCACGTGTGGGCCCAGCTTGTGCAGTGGTGGTTGCTTTTCTCCAGGCAGGACCCATCAAAGCAGCGACCCTCTCTTCCAAGAGTGTCAGTGGGTGCAGATTTGCCGGGCCTCCTCCTGTTCGAGTTCTTTCTCTTTTGTTATGGGACAGTTTCTTCTGCAAAGATGAAAATGCAACTTTTTAGAGAGGGTGTCTTTCTGCTGGATGGGACATATAAAGCTGGTCACATTGACAATTGAAATTGCATTGAATAAATGGAAATATTACTTACACCAACTACTTGATCAAGGTCCTGCCACTTCTTTTTACACTGGCCTCCAGATCTCTTCGTGTTCACCAATGCGCAGAATTCTTCTGCAACTTGGTTCCAGCGTTTCTTCATCTCTTTGGGTGGCACTTTTGTGTGACCTCTGCTGGTATCCAGGTGCTGCCATCTGGTCTCAATGACAGTAACTAGTGACTCAACTTTGTCATGCAAGAAATTCTTTGTTCTTGGTGGACGTTGCTGCATTTGCTCTGAGACACTAACAGCACTTTTACAACGCTCTGAGGCACTTTTCCACTGCATTTAGACACACTGTGATTTTTTAAAACACACAGTCCTCTGAGACACTTACAGCACTTTTGCAATGATCCCAAACACAGTCCTTATTTTAGAAGAGTCCTTATTTTGCATAAAAAACAGCACCTTCTGTCATTTTTCCAGGCATGCAGCACTTAATTTAAGGAACCAACTCAGGCAGAACACTGCTGCTTGTATTCAGCAGTTAATTCGGTTCGGAGCTCTCCTCTGGCACGAAAACAAAACCAACTGCGATTACCTTTAAAAATGGCCAAGTGGCAAGTTTCGTCGCTACTGAGCATGCAGGACATACACAGGAAGGAGGCGGGGTCAAACTTTAAGTATGTAGATCAGGCCTGATGATGTCATCAGGACCCAATCTGTAATTTCAGCCTGAACTGGTGGTGGGGGGGGGGGGGGGGCGGGGGTTTGGGGGGAGGTGGGTAGGGATCGGCGGCAGTAGCTGGTGTCAGCTCCCCCATCAAGCAAACCTGTCGGAAGCTGGATCATAGAACCATAGAAATTTACAGCATGGAAAGAGACCATTTCGGCCCATCGTGTCCGCGCCGGCCGACACAGAGCTATCCAGCCTAATCCCACTTTCTCCTGCTGGCCCATCATCATCATCATCATAGGCAGTCCCTCGGAATCGAGGAAGACTTGCTTCCACTCTAAAAATGAGTCCTTAGGTGACTGAACAGTGCAATACGAGAACCACATTCTGTCACAGGTGGGACAGATAGTCGTTGAGGGACGGGGTGGGTGGGACAGGTTTGCCGCATGCTCTTTCCGCTGCCTGCACTTGTTTTCTGCATGCTCTCGGCGATGAGACTCGAGGAGCTCAGCGCCCTCCCGGATGCACTTCCTCCACCTAAGGCGGTCTTTGGCCAGGGACTCCCAGGTGTCGGTGGGGATGTTGCACTTTATCAGGGAGGCTTTGAGGGTGTCCTTGTAACGTTGCCTCTGCCCACCTTTGGCTTGCTTGCCGTGAAGGAGTTCCGAGTAGAGCACTTGCTTTGGGAGCCTCGTGTCTGGCATGCGGACTATGCGGCCTGCCCAGCGGAGCTGATCAAGTGTGGTCAGTGCTTCAATGCTGGGGATGTTGGCCTGGTCGAGGACGCTGGATCATGGGCCGGCAGACGCACAGAAGGTAAGTTTTACACTTTATCTTAGTTTTCCTTGTGGGGCAGAGGGAGCAGGAGTGCTCCACCGAACCTCACATGGAAGCCTGCGACCTTCCTTGTGCCAGACTACACTCCTCTCAATTGCCCACAGATCCTTCCCCCTCCCCAACAGCCCCCCCCCGAATCTTCTCCCCCCCACCCCCACCCAATTTTTTCACAGGCTTTTAGCCCCCTCCCCCACCACTGACAGTGGAGGACCATTTACATCCGTCCCTGGCTGCGGCCTACTGTTGCCAGAGGCCCACTCCCACCCACCGGCCAGGTACATTGACTACCTGGCTAGGTGTTGGGTGGGATTCTGCAGTTTCATTTGAATGAAGCCCCATTGTTAAGATCAGCAGGGCCTCCTCATCCCCGGCTTTGTTGGGTTCATCACCCACTGCCAAGCTCTTCTGCACCCTTCCTGCTCCCCGTGAAAATTGAGGCCGTACTGTCTAGGATTGTAGATAAAATATAACCATTTGGACGAGGGCCGCAGAAACTATACTCCAACATGAATGAGATTCTTCTGGAAAGGAGAGAAGATTGGGAACAAAAATAAATTACCTACTGTTAGCACACGCAAAATCTCTCAGACACCAGCCAAGAGGATATTTGTATAAAGTACATTATTTAGCAAATCCATCTCCGGAATTACCTGCAATCATATGAAGTTTCATCATTTCACATTACCTGTACTACATTCTGAAATCTATCATACTTTCCTCCTTGCCTCTCTTCCTTGTGATTTTGGTGTGGTGATTCGTATCTCTAGCTTCTCTACTTTACAATTGTTGTCTCTGGCTTCTCTGTCCTGTGGTCGCTGACCCATGTGACGGATGTCCCTTATTTATTGCCTCCTTTTCCCTGACTGCGTGACACTGTTGTTGTATTTTTGGTTTCTGTCCCATGGCTACTGCTTTCTATTTACTTGGCTCTCTACCTTCTGGCTAGTAACAAATATATGTTGAGAATGGTACCCTCGTGGTTATGTTACTGGACTAATAACATAGAAACATAGAAACATAGAAAATAGGTGCAGGAGTAGGCCATTCAGCCCTTCTAGCCTGCACCGCCATTCAATGAGTTCATGGCTGAACATGCAACTTCAGTACCCCATTCCTGCTTTCTCGCCATACACCTTGATCCCCCGAGTAGTAAGGACTTCATCTAACTCCCTTTTGAATATATTTAGTGAATTGACTTCAACAACTTTCTGTGGTAGAGAATTCCACAGGTTCACCACTCTCTGGGTGAAGAAGTTTCTCCTCATCTCGGTCCTAAATGGTTTACCCCTTATCCTTAGACTGTGACCCCTGGTTCTGGACTTCCCCAACATTGGGAACATTCTTCCTGCATCCAACCTGTCTGAACCCATCAGAATTTTAAACTTTTCTATGAGGTCCCCTCGAATTCTTCTGAACTCCAGTGAATACAAGCCCAGTTGATCCAGTCTTTCTTGAAAGGTCAGTCCCACCATCCCGGGAATCAGTCTGGTGAATCTTCGCTGCACTCCCTCAATAGCAAGAATGTCCTTCCTCAAGTTACGAGGCCAAAACTGTACACAATACTCCAGGTGTGGCCTCACCAAGGGCCTGTACAACTGTAGCAACACCTCCCTGCCCCTGTACTCAAATCCCCTCGCTATGAAGGCCAACATGCCATTTGCTTTCTTAACCGCCTGCTGTACCTGCATGCCAACCTTCAATGACTGATGTACCATGACACCCAGGTCTCGTTGCACCTCCCCTTTTCCTAATCTGTCACCATTCAGATAATAGTCTGTCTCTCTGTTTTTACCACCAAAGTGGATAACCTCACATTTATCCACATTATACTTCATTTGCCATGCATTTGCCCACTCACCTAACCTATCCAAGTCACTCTACAGCCTCATAGCATCCTCCTCGCAGCTCACACTGCCACCCAACTTAGTGTCATCCGCAAATTTGGAGATACTACATTTAATCCCCTCGTCTAAATCATTAATGTACAATGTAAACAGCTGGGGCCGTAGCACAGAACCTTACGGTACCCCACTAGTCACTGCCTGCCATTCTGAAAAGTACCCATTTACTCCTACTCTTTGCTTCCTGTCTGACAACCAGTTCTCAATCCACGTCAGCACACTACCCCCAATCCCATGTGCTTTAACTTTGCACATTAATCTCTTGTGTGGGACCTTGTCGAAAGCCTTCTGAAAGTCCAAATATACCACATCAACTGGTTCTCCCTTGTCCACTTTACTGGAAACATCCTCAAAAAATTCCAAAAGGTTTGTCAAGCATGATTTCCCTTTCACAAATCCATGCTGACTTGGACCCATCATGTCACCATTTTCCAAATGCATTGCTATGACATCCTTAATAATTGATTCTGGACTAATGATCTCTGAGACATGGGTTCAAATCCCATTGCGGCAGCTGGGGAATTTAAATTCAGTTAATTAAATAAATCTGGAATAAAAGGTTACCTCTAGTAATGATGACCATGAAAGTACTAGATTGTTGTAAAAACCCATCTGGTTCATTTCGGGAAGAAATCTGCTGTCCGTACCTGGCCTATATGTGACTCCAGATCTGCAGACCTGCAGCTGCCCTCTGAAATGATCTAGCAAGCTACTCAGTTGTTCAAGTGCAAATAGGGCCAGCCTTGCCAGCAACACCCACATCCCAAGAACAAATTTAAAATAGTCACCAATATGGGCTGTTCTTGCAGTCTTATTATAAACATCAAATGTGTTTTTAAAGAGGTATTATCACAGGTATGTTTTTAACATGTATTATGACCTTCACAATATCATTGGCATTTCTTTCTTTATTTAGTACATAAGCAATATGCTTTGGACATTTTTCTACAGGTAGAAACTAGATGTGAATTATTTTTAAATGTATTTTGAGTTAGAGCTTACTCTAAAGGGACTGGTTTCCCAAGAATGCCCGAGGTGGATTGCCAATCGCATCAGATGAAAGGTGGTTAATATGCTAATCAGAGGATAATTTTCCCATGTTGCAGATGGAGGAAGGCCCGAACGTCGCGGACGGAGGAAGGCTCGAATGTTGCCGGAGAAAGTTCAAGGCTCGAATGTCGCCAGAGGAAGGAAGGCTCAAACGTCGCCGGAGGAAGGAAGGCCCGAATGTCGCCGGAGGGATTAAGGCCCGAACGTCGCCGGAGGGAGGAAAGCCCGAACGTCGCCGGAGGAAGGAAGGCCCGAATGTCGCCGGAGGGATTAAGGCCCGAACGTCGCCGGAGGGAGGAAAGCCCGAACGTCGCCGGAGGAAGGAAGGCCGAACGTCGCCGGAGGGAAGAAAGCCCGAACGTCGCCGGAGGGAAGAAAGCCCGAACGTCGCCGGAGGGATAGAGGCCCGAACGTCGCCGGAGGGAAGAAAGCCCGAATGGCGCCAGAGGGAGGAAGGCCCGAACGTCGCCGGAAGGACGGAGAGAGAAGGTAGGCCCAAATCTGTGATTGGTGCTGGTCGGAGGCTCACTGGATGTCATCGGGGATCGGGTGAAGCAGTTGAATCGGCCACGTCCAGTGGGGAGCAAAAGGCTTGGTAGCAGGAAGGTCCAGGTGGCACGTTTTGGCAGCAGGAAGGTCGATCTGGAGGGTAAGTCCGGCAGTCAATGATGCAGGTGAGCACCAAGCTTATGGTCTACAGGGCAGTAGTGATATCCGCCCTCCTATATGGCTCAGAGACATGGACCATATACAGTAGACACCTCAAAGCACTGAAGAAATACCACCAGCGCTGCTTCCGCAAGATCCTGCAAATCCACTGGGAGGACAGAAGCACCAACATCAGTGTCCTCGTTCAGGCCAACATCCCCAGTATCAAAGGACTGACCACACTCGACCAGTTCCGTCGGATGGGCCACATCGTCCGCATGCCCGACACGAGGCTACCAAAGCACTCTACTCGGAACTCTTACACGGCAAGCGAGCCCCAGATGGGCAGAAGAAACGCTTCAAGGACACCCTCAAAGCCTCCTTGATAAAGTGCAACATCCCCACCGGCACCTGGGAATCCCTGGCCTAAGACCGCCCTATGTGGAGGAAGAACATCCAGGAGGGCGTTGAGCACCTCGAGTCTCGTCGCCGAGAGCATGCAGAAATCAAGCGCAAACAGTGGAAGGAGCGTGCGACAAACCAGATTCCCACTCACCCTTTCCTTCAACCACTGTCTGTCCCACCTGTGACGGAGACTGTAATTCCCATATTGGACTGTACAGTCGCCTGAGAACTCACTTTTAGATTGGAAGCAAGTCTTCCTCGATATCGAGGGACTGCCTATGATGATGATGATGATGAATTTTCCCAGAAATAATACACAACTCGGTAGTTTTTCTCCATAAGTGATAAACCTTGCATCTATTGGGCCGGATTTTGCTGTGAGCAGTCAGCCATTTACTAGACTTGCATTTGCCTGCAGACTTTACATGAGCGTTTGCACAGCAAGTTGCTCTGAGCCAAACATCCAAAAGGCACGTCTCTCTACAGGGCAACTGGGACCTATGTGAACAGGCCAAGCAACTGTATATCTCCTTAACGAATCAGATTGAAGAATCGTTAAGAATCGAGCAGTGCAGAGTCTGAACCAGGAAGTGTAAGTTAGAATAGTGAATTCCATGTCAAATCATGTACAGAAAGAGAAAGAAAGCGAGGAAAAGAAAGATTGGATTAAGAGAGATAAAAGAGACAGAAAGAAAAAGTTAAAACAAATTTATTTACATTTTTTTAAAATCTCCAACAATAATTAAAATCTGAAGGAATGAGACTCTCGACATGTAAGTAGTTAATTTTCAGTGCCAGAGAGATTGTTTGGTAGCAATTAAGACTTATCACGTCGTTAAAAGGGTACGTGTTGAAGCTGTTCAATACATTTGATTGGGAGTCAAGTAGCTAGATGCTATTTTTGCGGCACTCACGGCGGAGCGGCACATCAACTTCCAAATTTTCGTGTCTGACTGCTTTCGCCAGAAGTACGGGTGAGCGCTATTAGCCGTACGGATATTTTCATAGCAAAATCTGGCCTATTATGATTGATCTTTTCCAAACTCTGAATAGTCATTGGGAGAGTTGCATATTCTTTAATTAGGTATAATTAGATGAACATAAATTGTATCGATTAAAGCAAGAACTCTAATCATAACTGTTACTTCACACATTTCACGTTACCTTGCATGGAAAAGACATGTCTAGATCGTAAAGGGGTTCCATTGTTACTCCCTGTGGCTCCTGCTACTTTCAGGTGGATATAAGGCCGTGTGTACTGTACATGTTTCATAATCTTCTGTGACCTTCATTGAAGCTTTTATATTCACCCTCCCTCTGAAATACAATCAGGCTCCTTCTTTAATAATGAACTTTTTTTGTATTTGGATATAACAGTTTTCTGTTTATAAATTTTCATTTTCTACAGAAAGTGCGAAATTACATTGTAGAAGGGAATACTGGTGAAGGGAAATAATGCAAGGATGTTGAAGGATAAGCCTAAATTATTTTTACACCAATGTGAGAAGTATTAGGAATAATCTTTTGGAATTATAGGTGCCGGTAGACAATTAATTTAAACATCAGCCCACTGCAGAAATATACACTACAAAAAATGGAAAGCGTACAGTGTTGGCCTTGGCTCAGTGGGCAGCACCCTCGCCTCTGAGTCAGAAGATTGCGGGTTCAAGTCCCACAAAAATCTAGGTTGACACTCCAGTGCAGTATTGAGGGAGTGCTACACTGTTGGAGGTGCCGTCTTTCAGATGAGATGTTAAACCGAGGTCTCTTTTGCCGTCTCAAACAATCCCATGGCACTATATCAAAGAAGAGCAGGGGAGTTATCCCTGGTGTCCTGGCTGACAGTTATCCCTCAATCGACATCACTAAAGCAGATTATCTGGTCATTATCACATTGCTCTTTGTGGGAGCTTGCTGTGCGCAATTGGCTGTTGCGTTTTCTACATTACAGTGACTACACTTCAAAAAAAGTACTTTGTTTGCTGTAAAGTGCATTGGGATTTACGGTGGTCGTGAAAGGCGCTATATAAATGCAAGTCTCTTCTTTTTTTAATCACTCTTTTTGCCTTTTGACACCGAGGGGCCAAAATTGGCCCTTTTTCTAAGAGCAGTTACCTAAGGGGCGGAAATGAGTTTACGCACAGTCGGGGTGGGCTGTCCAACGATCGCGACATTGCCCTCTTGATTTTTTGAGGTGCAGAACCTGACCGCCCTGCTTCTGTGCGAATGGCGGCAATGATGTCATAAGAGAGCGCCCCGCCTGGTCCCCACCCGGAAGTGACATTGCCCTCAAAAAATCGTTCACCGCTTATCGGTGCCCCCGACAGCTTCGCACAGCGGGAACCTGCCAGTGGCTGGGTGGCGCATCCGCCCTTAAAGGGGGCGGCGCACCGCCACGGCCGCCATTTTATTTTAAACTGTCCGCCAACTCTGCGATTGGCCCGACAATGGCGACCACGGGTTTGTCAGGGCCGCCAACAGGCCCGGCTGAAGCCCTCCCTGGTGGCCCAGTGGGCGCCAATTAGGCCTCGCAGCTTCACTCTGCTTTAAGTGAAGGGGACAGACGCAGCTAAGTGCCAGCGCGATTCTTTATAAAGGTTCTTTATAAAGTTTAAATTAGATCAGAATAAGTTAATGCCCACAAATAATGAAAAACAACTTGAAGTGCACAAACTTTCCGCCCCGCTCCCGACTAGCTTCCGCCCCAAACACCACCCCAAGGATTTCCTCAAGAAAAGAGGGCAATTTTCCTCTATTCACCGCCCCATCGATTGGGGCGGTAATTCTCCAATTTTAATTATGGGGGCAATTACGGCCCCCTAATGCCCCCAGGCTGAATTCTTAACTTGGTGGGGGGGCTCTTAATTGCCAGGGCTTGTTGCTGTATGTCTGCTCACTGCTCCAGCCCGTACATTGGCCTGGCGACTCGGTAGGGACACTTGTTGTGTGGGGCCAGCTGCCAGTAAAGGCACATGTTGTTACAGTACCTGCTGCACCGAGGAGGCGGGGACGGAGGAAGGAGTGAAGCAGGGCGGAGGCGCACGTTAGTGCAGCCCGGGCAGAAGCAGCCGAGCGGAAAAAACTGCTCATTCAGGATACAAAAACAAAGAAAAAGGTTTGCTAGCCGAGAAGAAAAATCCCCTTCGTCTCTGCACTGACGCAATTTTACCGCAGAAAGAAATGGAGAATGCAAGAATAAGGTGAGGAATCTGTTTACATTGTACACATTTACTGGATTCATGTAGCGACGTCAAGGCAGAGGGAAAAATGTAAATGTAGCTTTTTTTGTTTGTATGTTAAGTGTTAACTGGTATAAACTCTCCCCGGCGGAGTTAGCTGCTGGAGCGTTTCCTGATGTTTGTTATCTGTTGTGTAAAACTTGTAGAAGTGTCATGGAAGGTTTTTAAAGGGGATATTTTCTCGTTCCGTTCGCCTACAATTTCTGTTGTTTTCAAATCCATCCTAACTATTACTCGGCGATCAAAATATCAAAACAGGACTGTGTTTGAGTGTATAAGATAGTTCTTTTAACTCCCAACACGTTGCCCACTTATCTGACTGAAGCTTACAGTTTCGGTGCACGTTATTTATGAATGAAAATTGAAATTGATCAGCGAGGAATTGGTGATCAAACTCGGCTTGTTTAAACCCTTGCAATCTTTGGTTCCTGATGTAAACGAGATGTTACTGTGACATGGGCCGCTCAGTGTACTTAGATCTATCACTCTTCACACATTCAGTGCTGGTTCATTATTGGATGTGTCTTTATTCATTCACACGCGTTCGATCAAGCGCACTGAAGCGTGACAATAAATACTTCCTTCTCAGCCACATAACTCAGGAAGGTTACACAAACCCACGCTCGTTTAAGATTAATTGCTGATGGCATGGGACTTGATTGCCGATTAATCTATTGCCTAAATTACAATATTGTAAATAAATGACTAATATATAAGCTTTCTTATTATTTCAAGTGCACAAACTGTTCATCTGTCTAGGTTACTCTTGTGTAGATTGCTAGCGGCTCATGGCTAACAGATAACCTTGTTTTTGCAGTTACACACCTCTTTCCAATTGGACTTCAAATTTCTTTTCCTGGGGTTAGCCTGCTGAACTACATCGCCCCTTGGGTGAATGGGTTCAGTTGGCGCAAGGCTGGCTTGAGTAGACTGCACCAGCACAATCCTCCTGCTGGAGTTGCTTGGGTGGGGCAGGGGTGTGGTGGGGGTAGAAGGACTAGAGGGAATAAAACATGAGACCACAGAAACCACCAGATCCAACAGCAAAACTGATTAAGTATGGTGGTCTGTGACAGTGACGTTCCATCCTCCTCCAGGCTCAACCCTTCCAGTTCCAAGGGGAAAACTGGCCACAAGTGGTTTTTCTATTCCTGGTGCCAACATGACAAGGCCCAGTTCTTAACTAACAGGGGAGATGCTTCTCCACAGAGCAAAATGTTAGCTTGCATTTGTTGGTAGTGATAAGTTGGTCTTTCTAATAAGCACGGGCAATGAGCAATTATCATATAGAGGGGTTGGACAACTCACAGCAGCCCAGTTGGCGCCATATATTCAAAAGGGAGTTAGATGTGGCCCTTACGGCTAAAGGGATCAAGGGGTATGGAGAGAAAGCAGGAATGGGGTACTAAAGTTGCATGATCAACCATGATCATATTGAATGGTGGTGCAGGCTCGAAGGGCCGAATGGCCTACTCCTGCACCTATTTTCTATGTTTCTATCACTGACCTGCTGCTCATTTATTTATGTTTGCTTTGTGCTCTGCTACCAGTTAAAGTTAAAGTTGAGTCGAAACATATAAACATAGAAAATGGGTGCAGGAGTAGGCCATTCGGCCCTTCGAGCCTGCACCGCCATTCAATAAGTTCATGGCTGAACATGATCTGGCTGGGTTGCACTGCCACCATAAAACTCATCCTAGGGGCACTGCATCCAATAATATTATCTGGAGTTCAGTCCTCGGTAATATAGGACTCTAGCTTTGAATGGGAATAAGGATAGTTCATGCCCTTGCAATGTTCATTGTTTGCCCCTTCATTCTGGAAGACAGTAACTGACATGCTGGGATACTAAGATCCAAAAATGCCAGGAACCCTCCAATCAGTGTCAACAAGCTATTTGATTGTGTGGGCATCACAGTTAAGCCACATCCTATCCTCGCCCAGTGCTCACATCTGCACATTTTACAGCAAAAATCATTGGTTACTGATCAGGAAGGGAGCCTTGGTTAACTTTCTTCTTTCCTAGATGAGGCCAACTGCAGCATCCTAATTGCCAGCCTGGTTGAAATTAATAAATACAGCATGGACCAGAAATTGAATCAGGGATCTGCTAATTCTGGCTGTAGTGCATTAAATTTACAGATTGACTGAGTCATCGGGGAACATAGGAACAGGCGTAGGCCATTCAGCCCTTTCGTCTTCCGCCATTTAATTGAATCATGGCTGATCTGTACCTCAACTCCATTTCCCACCCCTTTGATCCATATAGAAATATAGGAACATAGAAAATAGGTGCAGGAGTAGGCCATTCGGCCCTTCGAGCCCGCACCACCATTCAACAAGATTATGGCTGATCACCCACCCCTGTACCTCCCCCCCCCCATGCCCCCTCCACATCCCCCGACCCCCCCCCCCCCCCCAGCCGCAAGGACCACATCCAACTCCCTCCCGAACACATCCAATGAACTGGCATCAACAACTCTACGCGGAAGGGAACCCCACAGGCCAACAACTCCCCGAGTGAAGAAGTCTCTCCCAATCCCAGCCCCAAACAGCCACCCCCCAT